>NC_091820.1:29335000-29960000 GCF_041296235.1 Equus asinus | reverse complement strand
AGTGACTGAAATCAACCACTAGTGTTAAACTGATTTTACAAAAAGTTTCAGTTGCTTACTTACTTCTTTGAGGTCTTTTGTTTAATAAAGAATTTCAAGTTCAACTTCTAGGCTGGGATTTTCTAAAGCTATTAGGATGTATTGCCCTGCTGATGTGCTAGACTATCCTTGAGTAGATATCATTTCCACCAGAAATGCAAGGAACTAAATCGTCCCCAATAATTAGGTAAGCTGAATGGGCTAACCCTGCTATGAAGCAATGATTTAAAAGATATGCCTTTTTAAAATTATTTTTGTAAAAGAAAATAATCTCCACTATATTTCCCTTCTGGATGAGAATGATTACTGTTTATTTTCTTTAATAATTTTGAGAGTCAAGCATACTTCCACAGTATTTGCCTCAGGTCATGTATAAGTCAGTAATTATGCAGGAAATTTAATGGCCTCAAAAATTCTTTTCTAAAGGTTAATTCCACATATTATATTTGATTCCACTGCATCTCAGATGACAGGGTTTTGTAAGCTACTTGGTTTCCCCCAGGATATAAAGTACGTGCCTCCATTTACTTTCCTCCCCTGATCAACACTTGAAGAAGTACAAAATAATAAATGTAAAAAGTTATGTAAAATTTTTATTTGCAGTAAGTTATAATCACTTGGCAATCTGTAGATAGCTGTCAAAACAGTCATGAAGACGGGTTGAAGCCAGATGTTCTGGGTTCAGGTGTGGGTTCAATCTTTTACTAGCTGCCTGATCTTAATTTCCGAGTTTCTTATATTTCTGACCCATAAAATGGGGTTGATAACACTTCTACTATAGGACTGTGGTGACAATGAATAGAAATAATTCTTAGAATGGCAGGTAGCAAGTTTGGAGATGCTTAAAAAATGATTATTGTAGTTTCTAAAAATCATCATTATTCCGGAACACTGTACAGATGAAATACAGTGAAAAAACCCACAATATTTGCAAGATCATATCTTCTACAGTTTTATATTTAAGTTTGTGAAAATTGAATAGTAAAACGCAAGTCAGAAAATTAACATAAATGCCAACGATTTTGTATTTACATTAAAATACCTGTATTTTAAATCTGAATGTATATTCTCCTTCATTCAAGCAAACGCCTTCTTTAGATGCCTGAACATACATAAAGTATACCCTATTTTCAAAAGTTCGTTTAATTAATAATTTACAGTGAACTTGTTTTGCTTGCAAAAGATGTCAACGGGATGACTTATTTACTTATTTATTGACTTTGAACTTCAGTTAACTTGGTCCAAGAATACTCTATCATACCTGAGCACAGTGGAAGACAATAGAAGCTTCATGACCAACTCTTCCAAGTGCAGAAGGACAAAAGTGAACAGATACCTCTTTGGTGGTGTGAGGAGGTACGATCAGCTATGCAAATTCAGAAAGAAGAAAAAAAAGAATCAAAAATTAATACTTTTGTTGAGTCAGCATCTTTGTGTGCTGAGTATATGCCAGGTTGATGTTCACGTGATTAATGCGTTGCCTTGTACACATTATCCATTCTCAGTACGCCTGCTTGGCGAATACTGATAAAACAGCTCATGATAAACAGAGTTTAGTAGTGCTCAGCCATGTTCTTCCCCCAGACAATGACCACATGGAGTTACTCGCTCTATAAAAGGAAATCAGGATTAGTTTTTTAAGCTGAGTTAGAACCCCCAATAATATAAACATGAGTTTTATTTAAGAACCTGTAGTTTATTGTCCACCCCAAGATACATATCAAACCACTGGGAACCTAACTTGTAGTCCTGCAATGTCAAAAGAAATGAACTGATTTTAAACGTAGATGTAAGACATGCTTCTTTAGTATACAGTGAAGTTTTCCTCTTTGTCGTATCACACACACACTCAAGGTGTGACCTGCTGCAATAACTCGAGTCTGAACAGTAGTAGTTTGAGCTCCCTCTTTAGGGATTGTGAAAAAAGCCAGCAACTCTCTCATAATACAATGAGGGCTTGAGTATCTCATGTAATCAAAATTCTACACTGTGAATAATATAATATTTAATATCAAGACTTATAGAATGATAGGATGAGTGGCACATGTCTGAAAAGGGAGCTAATTATTTTTTTGCTAATGTATTTTGCCAGGTAACTTTTGAAAAAGTAAAACTGCAATTTAGCAGCATCATTCAATCCTGGTAGAATATAGCACTGGGCGCTCAATAAACTCTGATAATAACCATGAAATACAAGTACAAACAATGTTATATTTAGAACAGAGTCACCTCCTCATTATATGTATGTGTGGTTTATCTACAGCAAATATTTTTATCTCAGGCTGGCTCCCCCTCTGATTCCTCGAATGCTTCAACGTTATCAGTTAATGCACACTGAAGGAGTTTAAATTAATTTTAGTATCAACTTTAGCAAAATAATAAGAATAGTTGCATTTCATATATTCTTTCAATATAGCAAACATCACAAAAAAGTTCTATTTATGTATATACATGACAGAAATCATCTATTTCATTGGAAAAAATCATATAATACTACATTAACTTGGATTTTAATCCAGTCCTACCACTTACTAACCATACGGTTTAAGTATTTTAGCCTCTCTGGCCTCAAATTCCTCTTATATAAATATATGTCAGTCATGTGGTAAAGATTGAGGTAGTTTATATAACCAAGCGGTAACTCAATAAAATTCCTTTATTTCCACCTAAAATTCACTGAAAAATGCATCTCCCATGGTTTCAAGGAAAGAAAGATAAACACCATTGGTTGGAATTGAACTATAGCAAACCTACTGGTTTAGTGTAATGGGATATATATATATATATGTAATATGTTAAATATAGGGCCTTTTTGAAACTTAAAAAAATTTCATTCCAAGCATCATTATGATAACCAATTCCAATGTGTATGCTTACACTGGATCCTAGTTCAAAAGGGAAAGATAATCTTGTGACAATTGAGTAAACTTTAATCTGGACAGGATACTAGATGATGTAGGAAATTAATATACTTTAAGAAACATAATCTGAAGTATTTAGTGTTGAAATATCATACCTACAATTTACCTTCAAATTAAACACTAAGAATTGTAAGAGAGGAGAAAGAGAGAAAAATGTGGCAAATTGTTAATATAAGAACCAAGATAGAAGGTATAAGTTTCTGCATTGTATTTTTCGTTCAATTTCTGTATCTTTTTGAAATTTTTCATAAGATATAGTCGGAGGGAAGTGAGTTTTTTATATCACTATTTGCCTTGATAACCAATCTATGCTTACTTATTGAAGAATTTATGGGTAATTGTCAATATTTTAAAGTCTTTACTTATTTAAACATGAATACTATGCAACAAAACCACGAGCAAAATTGGACCTATTTATACTTTCCATTTATTATCATTACCATTAATGTGTGCTCCTATTTGTCCTATATATAATAGTATTTTTCTCAACTATAAATTTATTTTTGAGTTTTTCCTAATATTAAAGTTAATTGCATATTCAGTGCTCAAAAATATTTGATAAGTATATAAAAGAATGAACAGACTAGAAAGCGATGGTTGGAAATAATGCAGAGTCTATATTCTTCATTATGTAACGTAAGGTGGCGTGTGTAATAAATTTACTACATTTGTTTTCTCTTGGATCACAGTTTACATTCTTCTCTAACAGTAGTGATTCAAAGGATATGAAAACACCACTTTCTACTGAGTAATTTCAGTTATATGTAAACTATAGCCTGAACATCATATTCCATTTAAATTGTGAAAAATATAGTGTTAATACAAACATGTATGTACATTTTAATATATTTTTTCTAAGATTAAACTATATACACCAATTTTAGCAATATAATACTTAGTGATAGCTAATTTGACATATTATGGCAGTTAAGAACTAATTTTATATCATGATATTATTAGTTGGCAACCAGTGATTGACAAGAGACAGGTATTAAAGTATAAATAAAGAGATCACATTGTAGATTTGTTAAATGACCACTAAACAGCAAATAGTAAAGACTTTTATTTAAATACCATATCTACTTAATAGGGCTTCACGATGTACTGTGAGGTCATCTGAAGAAAACGATCTATTGCAATTATCCTTTTGAAGTTTACCTGAAAGCATGACTTTGGCATTCACTGCACATATTTGGTATCATATGTTTTGGAAACATAGATAGTCACGATAAACCTTTAGATCTTGTTTTGTTACTTAGGGGAGGGGAAAGTGATTGAGGCCCATTGACTGGCTCTAGTCTCTGCCAGGGACCAAGGAATGAGAAAATGAGGCAGAAAAAGGAGAGAGGGGCAGAGCTGTCAGTACTGCCTGGAAGTGGGGGAGGGGGCGGTGGGTAGGAACTCATGGAAGGCTAGAAAAGAACTGGCCTCTTGGGACCCTGGAAACATAGAGTGACTGCTGAGTCAAAATCAAATTACTGGGAGACTACTGCGAAAACTAATTAGCAAAATGGTCAGAAATAAAGTACAATCAGTTTATGTAGAACTCAATAATAATGAGCATGAATCTAGCATACACAATTTCAAAAATTTATATGAATATGATATTGGTTTTTTGGATAAATTAAAATTGGGGATATATATATAAATTTTATTTTTTAATTTTAGGCATTTGAAACCTTATTAATAATTCAAATGCTAATACTCCATGTTGTCCCAGAATGAGAACTGGACAATGCTGTAGTAGTGGTAGGTTACTTGGCTTTCTGAATATACTTACTGGTGATCTTTTAAAATCCAGGACAAAATTATCAGGATTACTGTTTGTTGCTTGCAATTCTAAGGTTTCGTGCGTAGGATTAACCAAAGGAATTATCTGAGTGACACACCTGGAAGGAAAAACAAAGCTAGTAAACTTTTTCTTAAATTTGCTCAATGATAATTTTAAAAACTTGATGACTGTTATGGGTTGAATTGCATCCCCAAAAAAGATATAATGAAGTCCTAACTCCCAAGACCTCAGGATGTGACGTTATTTGGAAACAGGGTCATCACCAAAGACTAATTACAATCCGTCACCACACACATGTGCCTAATCACCCCTTTCGCCCTCCTCCCTTCCCCCTTCCCCTCTGGTAACCACCAATCCAAACTCTGTCTCTATGTGTTTGTTTGTTGTTTTTATCTTCTATTTATGAGTGATGTCATATGGTATTTGACTTTTGCCCTCTGACTTATCTCGCTTAGTGTAATACCCTTAAGGTCCATCCATTCTACCATCGTTTTTAATGACTTTTGGCACACAGCATCAAAATTGTCATTGCAGAAATATAAATCAAAGCCACACTGAGATTTTACCTCCCATCTGTTAGGGTGGCTATTATTTAAAAAAAAAAAAAAAAAGATAACATGTGTTGGTGAGGATGTGGAGAAAAGGAAGCACTGGTACACTGTTGAAGGAATGTAGATTGGTGTAGCCACTATGGAAAGCAGTATGGAGGTAGCTCAAAAAATTAAAAATAGAACTACTATATGACTCAGCAATCCCACTTCTGGGTATATAGCCAAAGGAAATGAAATCAGTATCTTAAAAATGTATCTGCACTCCCATGTTCATAATATTTCATTATATATCTCTATCTATCTAGCAGATAATCCACTTATCTATATTATCCATTATATAGATAGACAGAGAGAGATATATAATTCAGCCATAAAAAATAAGGAAATCTTAACATTTATGACAACATGGATGAACCTTGAGAACATTATGCTAAGTGAAATAAGTCAGACAAAGACAAATACTGTGTGACCTCACTAATACGTGAATCTAAAAAAGTCAAAGTCATACAAGCAGAAAGTAGAATATATTTGGTCCGAAATGTATGCTTATAGCATTCACAATTACAACGTAAATAGAATCCTATTATATTTTCACTATAAAAAACAGTGTAAGTTTTGTGGGAATTACAATAGATTTCATTGCAAAGGATTAATATAACTTAATGACATTCGAAATGAGCAGAGGTGCAGAAAGCAAGAGAGCTGTGTGTAGCTTGTGATTGCCAGTGGACCAACGAGCAAAATATAAAAACCAAAGAGGTGCTTGATTCACTGTTCATCAAGAAAACGTTTTTGAATTGAATTGAATCTAATAGATCTTTTCTTTAATTGCTAGTTTTGCTGATAATTAGAAACGAAATTTGTAGATGGTAAATGCATATACTGAGAGTTGTCGATGCACATCTTATTTAGGTGCAAGATTAAATTTCTTACATGTTTAAAATGTTACCACTTTCTCTTTGGGTTCTATGTTTCTCAATAGTCATGGTAAAATATTTTTTCACTGAGACTGTTTCAAACTTGTTAATAGAGAATAACAAGGGAAAATTAAAATAATATTACCTGCCAAATCAATGAAAAACAAACTAATTTTAATGTGAACCAAGTAGGATTCCAGGGTGAAGGATCTATGGGAACTCTGTATCGCTTTTTCAACTTTTTATGAGTCAAACTCTTTAAAAATAAAAAGACATTTAAAAAACATTGTGCAGAATGCTGGTGATAAGAAAATATCATGAACCACTGGGAAGAATGCACTTACCGTAAAATGCATAAACCAAAAATTGCTTCTAATATGTAGAAGTTCTTGGAGTTACTTAATTCAGTTAATTTTATGTTACCAATTATTATTAAGTGACTCATCTATCATTCTGAGATTCATCATAATAACTGGTAGGGTAAATCATACATGATAGGAACACTGTCTCTGACTTGGAAGTGCAAGGGCACAGTCCTAACTCTTACTCTACTCTGCTTATCCTCAGTACAAACCTGGAAACAACTAAACATGTATCTCCAACATGAGTGTTTCTACTGCACTCCAGGCTTTTTAATAAACTTCCTACTCATCATTCAGATGTCTAACAGGAACCAAAACTGAGCTCCAAATATCTACCCTCAAACCAGCTCTTCTTGTAGTCTTCTCTGTCTCAGTTAATGTCAAATCTTTTGTTCCAAATACTGAGGCCAAAACCCTTAGTGTCATCCATGCCCTTCTGTTTTCCTCACACCTCAAACATTATTCGTCAGCAAAGCTCATTAGCTCTACTTTCAAAAATACACCATGAATCGGACACTTCTCACAACCCTCACTGTCAACATTCTGGTTCAAGCTGCTATCATGTTGGCCCTGAATTAGTGTAATGACCTCCTAACTGATGTTTCTCGCACATCACATACAGATATCAATTCCAGATAGACTGTAGATCTGAATATGAGAGGTGTAGACAATACATTTTTCTGGAAATGACACAGAAGTTCTTAATGACCTTGGAGTATGGAAGAACCGGACAAAACAAAAAGGTTGATAAATTAACCTACATTAAAGTTAATAATTTATTTTCATCAAAAGACTCCATTAAGAGATTGAAAAGCAAACACAGTCTAAGAAAAGGTATTTGCAACATATAAATCCCACAAGGTTTGTATACAAAATGTATAAAGACCTATAAGTTATAAAGGAAAATATAGACAAAGTAATAGGAAAATGGTCAAGGGACGTGAACAGGCACTTCAAAAAAGACTATATCAAAATGGTCTACAAATAGATGACAAGGTACTCAACCTCATTAGTCATGAGGGAAACGCAAATTAAAAGTACATTGAGGTACCACTTCACACACACCAGAATGGCTAAAATTAGTCTTACAATGCCCATGTTCTCGAAGACTTGAAGCAATGACAATTCATAATTAGCTGGTGGGAGTGTAAACAGGTACAACGAATTTCGAACTCTTTGTCATTATCCACTAAATTGAAATGATATTGCCTTTCTGTGTTTATACCAATAGAAATGAGAACAAATGTGCAGCAAAGGCACATACAATGTTATAGACAATATTTTTCATGATATACCAAACTTAGGAAAAAAACAAGTCCATCAGCAATAAAAAGGAATGGTTTTTGCAGCAAAGAAAATAAATGAAGAATGGCACATAGAATAACATGAATGGGTCAATAAGGCCTAACTACCACTTTAGAGCCTCACACATAATTATGAGTAAAACAAGCGTTGGAGAAACAATGAAATAGGAAAGAATGAAAACAAAACATACACAAATTCTGAGCGGAAAGGCCAAAAAAGTAAGAAAATTAAAGTATTAGCTCTCAAGTTCTAAATCCAAAACATAAATGTTACAGGACAAGAGAAGAGAGACAATAGAGAGATGGCATAATTCAAGATTTCCAGAAACTGAAAGTCATGTGTTTTCATATTGAAAGAGACCCCAACTACCCAGAAAAATTTATGAAAATAGAGCCACACCAATATATATTGTTAAAAGTTTTAAAGACACTGGGTACAATTACAGGTCATGCAAACTTTCAAAGAAGATAAGGATCCAGGATGAAGCTGGCTAAAAAAATAGTTACTGTGAAACATCTTTTAATATTATGTGACTTTTAATTATACAACAGTATGACAGATAAAAAGAAATTAAGTTTTAGAAAAACATGTTCAAAAATAACGAGAACTTAAAAAGAAAAAAAGAAGGCTAGCATCTTTTAGTGAATGAAAAAACCATGATTATAAAACTAGTTGAGCCAAATATGTTCACATAACGGTCTCACATCTCTTAATAATTTTATACACATATACATTATAGTTTTCATCTATTAATATATTTTTAAAACATATAAAATAAAACTAGAAATAAGTTTGTTAATAACTTGTAGCAGACACTGCTGGTGTCCGATCCAGTGCCCTAGAAGATTTTTACCAGCTCTCTGCCCCCATCCCCCAACTTCCACATGCTTGCTGTTCATCTTCCATCTGAGACCTTCAGATGATTGCCTTTGGTTCCTGGAGCCTCCTCAACCCTACAGACAGCAGATATGCCTGGGAGTTTATATCTCATCCCGAGGAAGCTTATGTGACTAGTATGGGAGTTCAAAAGCCTAGCGTCTTTGTGCCCAGACAAGACAAACTCTGAGATGTCACTTATGCACCAGAGCTCTCTGTTGGACCAGATAAACTCTGAGGCTGTACCTGCAATCACACCCCTTGCTTAGTGTCCTCCTTTTCTTATCCTGCGTCCCCTATTCTCTTACTGATTTTTCTTACTTGGATCACTTCCTTAATAAATCACTTGCAGTGATGTTTTGGCTCAAGATGTAGCACTGGGAGAATTCAATCCTCTTTTGGTGTGCTAAGGGAGAGAAATTAACAAAAAGGCAAGGATTTGCCCACTAGTGCATATCGTCTTTAAAAGCAGAAATTGTGACTTGGTTATCCCTGTGTACCAGCACCAAACTTGTGCCAGACAGGCAATAGGAACTCAACCACCTAAGTAAAAATGGTCATATCTCAAGGGCACACGGTATTAACCAAGTGACCAAGTATTCCCAATTGCCCATTGTTTACCCTCTGCTTTGCCTTGACCAAACTTTAGTCAGCCTTCTATCTTTCCCACAGGCCCCTGAACTCTGCTTGTCCCCAAACCTGAGCAAGCACAAAAAAAGTGGAACATACCTCCCTTTTCGGCTTCTCCCGGAAATCAGCTCACCACAGTGAGATCCTTTTCCTATCAGTCCCCATGGGTGATTTTCCCTTCCTTGTCCAACGTTCCCTCTAAAGATTCTGCTTATCTCTGCTTGCCCCTCCTTTACTGTATAAAAGAAAAAGCTTTTCTTGTTTGATTTCAAGACGCTTGTCGATTTCTGAAGAGCAAGTAGAGATAGTCCTTTTCCCTCCCTTGCAATAATAAATAAAAGCCTTCCCTTACTAAGTCCTGGCTTGTTTTTCTTTCACATAAGTTTTCCACAGGATAGTTTAAATATCAAACCTTCCCTGGAAAAGAAAATCAACTACTAAAAATATATTGATGTCATTAAAAAAGATTAAATGCATTATAACAATACTCTTTCAGATAAGCTTTTTTTTCTTCCATGAAATAATTTTATCTATTAAATAGAACTTACTTTCCAAGGTCACATTGTATTTCGGGAAGTGTGGTTGGTTTTGGTAATTCAATAGTTAATTTCACTAAGTACCAGAACTCTAGAGCAAAATCAGGTTGAAAAACAATGCTGGTGGAAAGAAATATACAAAATCTTGTCAGTGGTTTTAGTTTGTACAATAAGTTGACAGAAAAAAATCCTATACAACTTTAAATACAATATTTCACAACTGCTCTGTGATACATTCTACTCTCGTTTTAGATATATTTTTAAATTTTCCATTTTTAGTGAGAAAAATCACTTATTCAAGAAAAACAGTGTCATCAGTAATATCTGTTTAACAAATGCCTGTTCAATCAATGAAAAATGTTTAAACACCAGTAATTCAAATGTCTTGCAGGAGCTACAACAAGAAAAGTCCTGAGCCAGGCCTGATGGTCTAGTGATTAAAGTTCAGTGTGCTCCACTTCAGTGCCCAGGTTCAGTTCCCGGGTGCAGAACCACACCACTCGTCTGTCTGTTAGCAGCCATGCTGTGGTGTTGGCTCACATAGAAGAACTAGCAGGACTAACGACTAGGAAAATACAACTATGTACTGGGGCTTTGGAGAGAAAAAAAGGGGGAAGATTGGCAACAGATGCTAGCTCAGAGTCAGTCTTTCCCACCAAAAAAAGAAAAAAAAAGGAAAGTCCTGCTTTTAAGCTGTGATTGAATCAAATTTAGTTTGTTGAATTGAACATGTTTATATTTTCATGTGAAGGCTATCAAGTAACATGCAGCTCTGGAGAGCTTCCTTTATTATCAGTATGTGCTCACCTTTGGGGAAGACAGTGAGAGAGTGTCACAGTCTAAAGTATAACTGGGCTGGTATCCCAGCTCTGTTATCTTTTATTTGCACAACCTTGAACAAGTCACCTAACTTTTTGAGCTTCAATTTCATCATTTATAAAACGGGAGCAATCACTCCTACCTCTTATGGTAACTTTGAGAATTTTATGTCTGTATCTTGTAAAACACACACCCCAGCGACTTAGAGAATAGAGTAAGCAGTAGTAAGTATTGGCCAAAATTATGTCTTTTCAGATATGCTGATAAAGAAAATTCAGAATTCAGTCTACATTCACAAAGCCTTTGCGGTCACACTGGGGAGAGGAGACTAGCCCACATTTCTAATGGTAATCTATCTAAATAGTGTCTTTTATAATGCATTGTGTTCTCATTTTCATGCTTTACATTACAAAAATTTTTATCTTTTAAAAATTTCACAAATATATTCATTTAGTCATCATTCATTAAAATAAGAATTATTCTAACTCTCAAAGAGCACATAAACTAGCAAAAGGCCATTTTAATGGAATAATGGAATGCATTGTACATTTCAATACTAGTCTTTAAAACTATAACAAATATTACCTTTAAAACAACTATAGTTGATTATTTTACCATAAACTAATTGTGTTAGTCATGAACATACAGGTTATGTGTTTGTGCATGTACGTGAATATATAGTGCAAAAAAAGTTTTTCATAATTATCGTGCTATAAAAACACTTGTCATTACATTGCTAATATATATGTGTATATGGGTGTGTGTTTGTGATATGTCTGTATATATGTCTGTATGTATTCAGCATGGTATAATGCCCTTAATTTTCTCTAGGTCCTCCAAGTGGATGATTTGCATTTAATTGAGAATATAAAATATAAATAAATTTTCATCAAAAAAGTTGAAAGTTCAACTCCTAGTCCTTGTGGAATTATTTTCATTTGGTTCAATGTTTGCACCTAGAAAAATCTGCTTAGTGAAAAGTGAAATGAAAGAGGGTATATAAGGAGCAATTTAGGAATTATTTAATTTGATATTCCAATACATTATATTTTCCACTGAAGAAAACAATGGTAACTCTAAATTAGTACATTTTATGAATGGTATTAAGGAAAGCCAAAACTATGAGCAAGTGTAATCTGAATGAATATAGCATGCAAAGAAGTAACAATTTTAAAATCTTAATTTCAAAGGATCAACAATGAAATATAATGCCACACTCAAACTGTACCTTTCATCTTTATGGCCTGTAGCTGCTGGAGAATACCGTACCACATACTTGAGGCATTGTAATGGATACAGTACAAATTCCTTGAGTCCACTGAAGGCAGCACTCGATAATAGCACATCTAAGTGAACAAGCTGCTCTTTTGGATTAAAGAGAGGTATTTCAATGCAAACACCCTCCTAGAATTACAGAACAAATATATAATCAGCTCTTAGTGTCAGCATAGAGTCATCGTCCTAGAGAAGCAAACGCAAAGAGAACTTTTGTACAATTTAAGGCCATTTGTTTTCTTTTTCTCCTTGATTCACTTCCGCATGCTATCTCACTTGCTTTTAATCTTTTACATATTTTCCTCGATTACTCTTGGTAAATGCTAACACTATTTTTTTTCAACAAGTACTTCAAGAGATCCATCTAGCTAAATGCTAAGGAAACTGTAAATTTACTTTTAAAATACATTTTTCTTCAGTACCATTATGACTGTGAGGTCCATTTGCCAATGTTTCCTTTAGCTGTGGCACTCAAACTTTCACATGCATAAGAATCACCTGTAGAGGTTGCTCAAACACAGATTACTGGCCCCTTGCCCCAAAGATTCTGATTCAGTAGATCTTGGATGGGGGCTGAAATCATTATTTCTAAAAAGTTGTGGCTTCTGTTGCTGATCCAGAAGATGCACTTTAGGTAGCTCTGTACATTAGCATCAAGTGGTAGGGACAATCTGAACTAACAATTCAAATTATACCGATGATACGACTACCTTCCTGTTTAGATTCCTTCCTTCTGTTCTGGTTTCTCCTGTCCTGCCCCCCTAGCTACATCCACTCAGCCCTGGAAGGCACTCTTCAAGTTCCAAGACATTTCCTGATCCTCATTCTAACCCATTCTGGCTAATAACTTATATTTCATCCCATGACAGCTATGATTTTCACTAAAGTAAAAGCCATTAATTGAAGCAAATGTCTTAAAGGTGATTAATAGACAAGACATATCTCAATCTTAACAAAGACCAGTTGTCTATAATGCCTTAACCTAACAAAATGGAGGATGTTGAACATTTCCATCATAATTGAAAACTTGGTAACAGATGTACTTTAGGACATGGAGCTCTATTTTGAAATTTATCAAATCACATTACAGGAGTGACCAAAAAATCCTTGATAACAAGTTGATGGGGACAGGTGGTGATGGGGAGAGAGTTATTCACAAAATTTATCTTCAAGATAGACATTACAGCTTTGTCCATGGAATAAACATTTGCTTGATTACCTCTACAAAAATAAATGACTGGATAAATGCTACATTTTAAGGGAATGGAAATAGCATTTAGCGTGGTGAACAAGATCAGGCAAGGAAAGATGGAAATCAAGGATATGTACAAGTGTACAGCTAGATTAGTGTAGATATTTATTACAAATCAGATTTAATTATAAATGCAACAAAAAATGGCCATCTAGAACAGTTTCAGGAGATATTAGGATCATGGATTCCTAAAATAAATGGGTATTTAAATTCCTAGAGTAAAGTATCCAATGCTCATAATTATAAAGAAGTAAAAACATAAAATGCAAAAAAATCCAACCATGGTATTAATGTCACAGAATCTACTATTTCTAGGCAACCTAACATGTTTTATAAGACTGTCATAGAACTTAGCCTCCTAAGAAGTTTCTAAGGATCAAACAAATCAACTAAGCCAAAGGAATATGCCAGGATAACAAATATCAATAAGGATATATTGGCCTAGAAACTTTGCCTAGGTCTTTAGACAGAAAATTGAAATGAGACATTTTGGATTAGATGTTTGTCTTGTCTATTACTCAGATATTTTTCAGAGAAGGTCAGTGTCAGTTTAAGCTTCTTTGCAGAGGCAAAAATGCCAGGCTCTAAACTACTGATTTTCAAAATGTTTTAACTGCAACCCAGAGTAATTCATTTTACATCATGATCCTGACCATATACACATACCACTGAAAAAAAAACCTTCACAAAACAGTCCCTACTCTTACCACCTATCATGTTCTCTGATATTTCCTATTCTGTTTTATTCTATGTCTTAAAAAAATAATGCTCATTTTGACCCACTCACATTTTGAAAACTGTACATTAAAAAAACTTTGGTCTAAAGAGGAATAAAGTACTGAAATATTGAATTGCTTTACATTTTATCACATAGAAACTTTGAACACAGAAAACAAAACCACTTTAAATCTACTGTTTGCTCTGTGAACCACAAGCCATATAACAGAAGCATGCCCTCGTGTTAGAAACGTGTCATGACATTCTGTGGTTGACTGAATCTTAAAAGAAGGAAATGAGGATGACACTTGGGTCACAGCTCCTCCTTGCCACATCCTGGCAACCATCACTACCTGGTCATCTCACTCTTATTCAGTAGTGCTGGATGCCCATTCAACATCCTTCACCGAGCAGCCTTTCAGACAATAATCATTTAGTTAAGCGTTACCGGCACTAACTAGTACTGTAATTTCTGGAGAATCCCTGTAATTTAATTCTTTCTCAAAAATAGTAATAGACTCAAAAGAAATGAATGTTTCATTACTGTAAAAAGCTTTAAGTTTCCAATTAACTGTTCTGTATTCCTAGTATGGTAAAACATATGTCAAATTTCACTAAAATATTATAAAAATAAAATCTAACTTTCATTATGGTTTGAATGCTATTTTCTTCCATGTTTAAATAGATAAAAATCTCTAAATGACATCATTAAAAGATGGTATTATATGAGTAATTTCTATTAAATATCCATGTGCCAGAATACTGTCAAAATTAATTTGGACAAGATTAATTTTCTAACTATCTATATTTCTTAAGGCCAAAAAATTAGATATTTCTTTAAGTATTTGATGCATTCAATAAGTTAAAGAGAAGAAATTTTTGTCATTCATCATTTATGAGATGATCAAAATTTGTAGGTTTATTCTTGGAACACCTCCTTTGTGTTATTTATACAATCCAGAAATGCATAACTATTTTGAGCAAATAACACACAAAATAAAACAGGTATTTATCTACAGAAATGGTTAATAATCTTGTTGTCTAAAGTATCCTGCCACCCCATTCCACTTTATGATAAATAACTTTTACTCAACTGGAAGTACAAAGTCAGGTGAAATTTCTGTGAATATTTTATATATCAAAAAGGTTTAAAAATATTTGACTAGTATATGTCTTGCCAAGAGCATATTTCTCCACTTTGATGAGTGGTTCTTTAAGGCTAACTTATGTTTAGACTTAAATATAAATCTATTTTGACTCATTTCTTTTTTCGGAAACAAGTAAAATAGTAATGACTATACGCTGACCTCAAAAGCTGTCTTTCATCTTCACGTGGCCCCTTTTAGCTTCAATGATAGAGAGCATTCCTTTATAAGGGATCCAGTATTTTTCTCTTGATTGTACTTAAAGAATTTTTACCTAACATAACGACTGTTTAAAGAAATTACTTCAATTTCTCGCAATCCTTTGTAAAAGGATTAAAATATATATTTAATTCTGTGGACTATAGGTAAAGATTTTAAAGCATGAGGACATTCATAAGACTCTAAAATTTAGAATATTGAAAAAAATTCAAATACTCAGATAAGATTGGAATACTATTTTAAAATATGTACAGATACATTGAATTTTGCAAGTTATAAAACTTTTAAGAGGAAATTTGAATACTTACATTCATTTTCAAACAAATCTAAAACATTTTTAGCATTGAAATATAATTTATATGTTTATTTTCTTAAAATAGAAAAAATTTTGAAAGATTTAAAAATATAAATTAGAGCAGGTCATTCTCTCTTTGCACTCTCTAGTGACTTCTAATTGCACATGGAATAAAATCTCTCATTTTGCCCTTTGAGGTCCTACAAGATGTCGTCCTGCCGACACCTGTAATCACAAGTCAGTCCTCTACCATTTCTGTCCAGACTCCAGCCTCATAAGCCTTTTGTCTGTTCGCGGAATGCCTGGGCTCCTTCCTGCTGGGTCTCTTCCCACCAAGCTCATTCTGTCCTGAGGGTTTGTGCATTTGTTAGTTGCTCTACCCGGGTGCACCACCCCAGTCTTCATAGCACCCTCAACATCACCTTGGACTGTTTTTTGCTCGTAGAATTACCAGTCTAAATTTATCTTGGTCATTTATTGTCAGGGTAATGGGTACACTGGATGGACTAAACTTGGTGGAGTGTAATGTGAAAACAGTTTCTCTCCCACTACTGCTCTTGAAACCAGGCAACATCTCCCGTTCTCCATCCCGTTGTTTTATTAGTATGGTTCTCGGTGCTTGGAAGCCTCATTTTCAGATATTTAAAGAAGTGCGAAACCAACACTTTCATCTCACATACAATGAATGCTTTTCCTGATCTTCCGTCCCTGGTACCCCAGCCCCAGCCCCAGGACTTCTAGTAATTTTTCAGATGGCTAGAGAGGAGGAAGGTGGACACGACCTGCTCTTTTCAATCCCCTGCTCTAACTTCCTCTCCTCCTGCAATCACTGTGCTAATACGGCCCTTCAGGTTACAGGATGTAGATAGGATGAGAGGTAAAGGAACAAAGGTCATTTACTTAATTGGTGCTGGCTGATCTTCTCCAGTTGACCTTCCAGTTTCCTTCTCTCTTCCTCTTTCGAGCATTACCCCATGGAGACTCTTTCTCCTGGGTTCTTCTCACTCTAGCAGAATGTATCTTGAGGCAGATCCTTTTAAAGCAGCCCAAGCCCAGTCTCCTTCCACGGAGTAGAATCTACTTTGATCCAAAAGGTTTTGTCTCATGCCAGTGGAAGTGCAGCTGCTCTCACTAGCCATTTTCCCTCCATCCATGGTCCAATTTGTTAGCAGGAACGCACCAAAATCCAATAGACGCTAAACTGTCAGTTTCCATTCTTTAAAGAAGGCACTCCCACTCTTTTTGTGTTCTGGCCATTATATATATAGGCTGGAAGTGGGTGATAGGCTGAAGATTTCTCATCTCCCTTGACATGACAGAAATACCATCTCTCTAGCAAAACTCTGTGCTCCTCTTCATAGCATGAAGATATCATTGGGAAGCAGCTGTCCAGCCAGAGGTTACATTTTCAAAATGTTCTGGCACCCAGGCATAGCCAATTGACTAGTTCTTTCCAATAGTATATGAATGAAAGTGATATGGGTCACCTCTATGCCAAGATGATTAAGAAACTAGTGGAAATTCTCTTCTCTCCATTTTCTCTTTCTCTACCTACATGCAGGAACCTCTGAGTCCCTAAAGGATGGGAGGAGCTTGGCTCCCTGGATCACAACATGGAGGATGCCAGCCACCAATAGGGAACAAATGCACCAGACTGTTACAATTATTAAAAAACTTTTATTGTGTTAAGCCATTGAAATTCTGGAGTTAATTTGTTATAGCAGCTAGAAATACCCTAACTAATACATTTAGTGAGTCCGAAACAAATGGCATAGCAACACCTTTCATAACATGGAGATAGAATTATCTATAGTTCTCAGGTTTGTGTCTTTACTTGAAAATCTAGGACAAGAAAAGAATTTCCCATGAAATATCACACTTCAATTATTTTAGTTTTGTTTTCTGTCTAACTGCACCAGAACATTAGCTTCATGCAAACAGAGGCCTTGTTTGTATTGTTCAGCACTGTTCCTCGGCATCTAGAATAGTGCCAGGGATGCAAGAGACAACAAATATTCATTAAAGGACAAAATGTGCAATTCATATGAAGCTTTACTGTTTGTATATCCATCTGACTGTTAATATGTCTGATATTCTGGATAATAACAACTTTAACCTAAATAATACGGCAACCATGTGAAAATCTGACTCAGGAAGAGTTTAAAAATTTGAGTTAACCCAGGCTGCCTCTTTTATGAAGGTTATTGGGTAAGGACGGCAGCCTCAGATGGGAGAAAGACGGTGGGTTAACTTTGTCATTTGAATGCCAGTTCACACATTCTCCGAGCAGGAAAAAATTAATTCACTATTTGCACTGAAAACTTCATGACTTCCTACTCTCACCAGTGTGCCCATAAAAGCTTAATTGGCCCAATGACAATTCACTGTGCACAAGTAGGAAGTATTTTTCGCCATATCCTCTTCCAGAAGATACTCATGAGTTCATTATAAAAGATTATTTCTGAGGTTCAAAAAACACAATAATATTAAAGTAATGCATATTATTGAGGAAATCTTCAATTTTAATTTTATTCAATTTGAAAACTTTACCAAGTCAATAAACAAACTATACCAAAAGGTATTTTGAAACATACCACATAATTCAGAGGAAGTGTTAGCTATCATCTGTCTTAATAACTTTCCTAAACTGCCAGTGACAGCAGTTCAGAACTCAGAGAAACCAAGTTTGCACCTGTAAATTAGAAACACTTTTGTTATTCCTCTGCATCTGCATGTCACTGCCATTGGTATGTCACTGTGCCTACGGAAGTAATGCCTCACCCACCCACCCCCATCTCCAATCCTCCATCATCCAACCTGAGACATACAGAAAGCAGAGGTGCAATCAAGGCGGGTGGGTGCTAATGCCAGATTAGGAGTGGTATGGCACCGAGGAGTTGTGAAAAAGCCAGAAACTCCTGTAGAGTCTATAGGCCTGTTCACGTGTATTTAGACATTTCCCATAACCTGCGGGATGGTTGGGGGTGGACTATGAAAAGCAGTGACGAATAGGAACATATCTAATTGTAGGGACAGGTCCCTAGAAAGTACTCTTTTGTTTAACTGTTTAAGATAGGTTCAACAGATAGATAGACAGATGATAGATAGATAGATAGATTAGATAGATAGATAAATAGATAGATATAAATTTCTATCTATATATATGTAGCATGGCAATATATTTTGTGATTTAACACAAATTAGGCCATGAGATATTTAAAACAAATTCCTATTTAAGAATTGTTCACAATTTGTCAAGATAAATTTAAAGCAGAATGCTAATTTTCGCTACCACAACATTTCATGAGGAAGAACAATTTCAATATCATACACAACACCCAAGATACATGATTTTTCACCTAGAAAAATAAAGATTATAAAATATGAAGGAAAGAAGAAAACATATGAGTACTTCAAAATATATTTTTCTTACTATGGAGGCTAAAATTTTAAACTAAAAACTTACTGAAAATGGTTGGCAAACTCACATATGTTATTCTGTATTAATATTTTTATATTTGACATCAAGTGGATTAATAGTGTTTTTAACTACGCTCCTCTCTTACTTGCTTATGGGGAGATTTCTAAGTCTCCGATTATTAAAAATAGACTGAATGTAATCAAAGTTTGATTATAGAATGAAAAAAATCAGTAAAGAAATGGTCATGCAATTGTCACTGACCACAGAACAAATATGATGAAGGCTATGACTAATCTAAAACTTAAAGCATATAAAGTTTTGCTCACACATTTAAGTTTTGTTATATTTATAGCTCCTTGCTGTATACTGAAATTATTGAGTGTCAGTCGGAAGTTAGTAGATTACTCTCATTCTCCCACAGCCAAACTATATGACATACAAGAGATTTTTGAGTTCAAACAAAATGGAACAGCAGCTATTACATGTCAAAATTCCCAGGAGAAATTCTAATTACACCAACAGAGAGTGAACTAGTAACAACCAATTATTGTTTATGGTGAATATAATCTAATTTTTGGAATCTGCTGTAAGAAGTAATTAAATTTATGTGCCTCAAGGGTGTAAATATTTCTTACACAAACCCTATTTTAGAGAGATTCTGACCATTCATTCATCTCTAAGGAAGATATGAAAATTGGGTTGAATGTAATGAAAGGTGAGATGCAGATGGAAAATCAGAGGTGGCTTAGTATCTTGAAAGCTCCATTGCTACATCTGACAATCTGAGATTTAAGTAAACTATTTCTTGAAAGTTTGGCAAAACACCAAATGCAGTCAAAAATATTAGGAAATAATATATAGATGAGGACACCAATTTTAGTGTACTTTGGAAAGTATTCAGAAAGTATCTTCTTCAAGAAGTGGACAAAGGTTTATTCGATGGGATTATTTAAAAGAATCCATATCATCTTCACCAACTAAATCTTCATGTCTGAGAGTTTAAGAGTGTCTAAGTTTTTACCTTAGGCAATTACTATTAGAAAGGTCAGAAAACTTAATAACGTGGCAATAACATCACCTGTCATTGGTAACCTATGTGTGTAGAACTAGTCGAAAAAGACTACCCTTCTCTCCACCAACCTCAGTTGAAAGTGAACATTTAATTAGTAAGAACCCCTGCCTATTGCGACAAACATAGCAACCTAACAGATGACGGTGCTAAGTTTAGCTCCTATATTATGATGTAAAACTATTCAGTGGAATGGGGGCTCAGGAATTGCATTTTCATCTGTGTAGACCTTGAGAGAAAATTATTTAAATGTCTTTATGAAACAACTATGTTAACTATTCAGTAATATAATTGATAATAATTAGAATCAATCCATACATATATATACACACACACACAAGATGTGTTATAGATAGCCCACTGTAGTACCAAAACCAGGAGAGGTTTAAATTAAAAATTGATAGTAAATCAACATAAACTGAATTAGGATCACACGATAATAATGGAACTTATTGTATGGGGAGGGGCAAGTCCTTTACAGAAAATGGACAGGGGCTGTTAATTGAAAGTATATTATTTACGAAAAGAATGTATTCCTGAAAGTGTATATGCAAATCTTAATTTAAAAAATGAAAACATATTCAAAGTTCATTAAAAGAGACAGGTGGTGGCTTCTTTTTGCTCAGTCTTCTGACATATCCACATAAAATACCCAGATGGTGTATGTTTCTCAACCTGCATGACAATCTTCACCATTCAAGGTTGAGAGTTATAAAAAAATCTCAATTTCTATCAGTATTTTCTTGAAGAGTTAATAAGCCTTTCTAAAAAGGAGGCACTTTATGCACCATTTAATGAGAAGATGCAAAAGTTGTTTGTCTATAAGTAATTTTAGAATTACATCTACTTTTACTAGTTTGTGTTGCATATTTCTACTCATTTCTATTCCTATTTTAAAGATATAGTTAATAAGGAAGCCAATGTTTCCCTTTTTTGGATAGCATGGTCCCAATTTCTCCTTTTATAAAAAATTTTTCGCCTGTGTCCTGATAAAGAGATGACTGTTAATCCAGTAATCATTTTCCACAGCAAGTGGTTCCCTAATTAAAGTTATGTCATTTAAAAATAACCTGTAAGAAAGATTTTATTCTACAGTGATAACAGGGTCATGGAAATAGGCCATCTTCATTGAGTAAAATGATCTTATCATCATCATATTAAATCATTTTCCACTTAGAATAAAATGCTTTTCCAAGCTATACTAGAGTGCATTTCAATAGTCTAACCATTCATTTTCTATGCCTCAATGGACATTTACCCAGAAATGAGGTGGGCAAATAATTGATTTATAGACAAAGTATTTTACGTCTTTTCTTATTTTCTATTTGTTGGAGAAAAAGTTCAAGATTCGAAATAATCAATTTTATGAAAAAATCTCTCTGCCTATTTAAAATGAAGATAACCTTTATTTATTATCAATTTAAATATTTTAGTACTAACAATAAGGAAATTAAATCTGATTAAAACATGATTATTGGCAATTAATATTGTCCTCCTATTTCTTTCAAACCAAGACTCTCAATATTTGACTTTATGAAATAATCCTGGACATGGATTTAGTAACACTTTAATAATCCATATGAGACAATTGCATTCTTAGTGATTATTATTTAAAACCTCAAATCTATGCCAGTTGCTCCAAATATGTTTCAAAGTGAAAGGCCTGCTGTGGAAGCCAAGAAGAATCACGACTGAGAGAGTCTCGAGAGCACAATCCTGCTTTTATCATGTGTGTGAGGGCAGCACAGAGGCTAAGGGTAAGTCTGCCCTGGGAAGTCTTGAAACGTGCAGGTAGAATGCTCACCAGGGCAGCCACTATAAGACACCATAGAACTGAAAGATGTTTTCCATAAGCGTTTAAAGTCGGTATTACTGGATTTAAAAAAATACCATAATTTGAATAATTTATCCCAATATGCTCATTTAATATGGATATTTTTTATAGACAGCAATTTAAGTGTACAACAAAAGCTCTGTTTGCAAAAATATAGAGTCTATGAATACTTAATGGGCTCTTACCAGAGCAAAACAGTTTATTTCGATAACGTTTACAGGTGGTCCAGGAGAGCTATGGATCTCAAGATAATACCAGATGCGTAAATTGCTAACACCATCATCTGAAAGAAAAAATAGCGCTTCTTAATATAGGCTTCAGAACACCATACTTAATATAAAAGTATGAGAAACATGAACAGATATCATTTTCAAACTCTTTATGATGGACTCATTTGTTAAAAGAGCTGAGGGGAGGGTGAGAAGCTGATTTCATCACAGTTTGTGATTGATTAAGAGAAGCGCCATCCTGCATGGCCATGAGAATGCCCTGGAAAAGCTCCCTGCCCTATGCCTGCCCCAGTAACTCATTAAGTTCTCCACAAAAATAAACTTAAGACTGTTTTACGGTTAATTTAAAGATTAATACTTCGAAAGAAATAAACCAATCTTTTCCCTGTAATTGGTCAAAGCATTCAGATATTGCATGTAGAAATGTCTAAACATGGTATTTTAATTCACAACAGTACATTTCTAGTACCATAAGAATCTAGTCTAGGGGTCGGCCCTGTGGCCAAGTGATTAAGTTCATGCACTCTGCTTTGGCGGCCCAGGGTTCACTGGTTCGGATCTTAGGCATGGACCTAGCACCACTCATCAAGCCATGCTGTGGCGGCATCCCAAACAGAAGAACTAGAATGACCTACGACTAGGACACACAACTATGTACTGGGGCTTTGTGGGGGCGAAAAAAAGAGGAAGATTGGCAACAGATGTTAGCTCAGGACCAATCTTCCTCACCAAAAAAAAGCATACTTCAAAAAAAAAAAGAATCTAGTCTAAGGACAAAGTCAGGAACAGTTCATGAGATTTCTGGCTTCTTGGGAGTGTGAAGAAGGATCCTAGCAATTTAGCCCAAAGAAAGCTGGAATGGGATATGGACCAAGTGGTGAAAAAGATATTTATACCTGGATTCCTAATATTTCTTTAAAAAGCAGGTGTTTCTGCCACTGGTGATGTCCAAAGTCACACTCTCGAATCCTGAAACCAGAACCCTGGTCTGTCACAACAGCCCTGTGTGGCAGGGTTTGTACTGGCATCAAACCCAGGTTCTTTCCATTCATTCTCATCTGTTCAGATACTCACTTGGATATTCTTTATTCTCCAGTGTTGGGCTAGTTTACAGTTTAAGATATCCTCCAGTTTCAGTTAACTGTATGCATCTTCATATCAGTATTGTCATGTTTTAAAGATTCCAAGAACTGCTATGTTTGATTAACTTACTTAGGTAAATCACTAGCGTCTCTGGGCCTCAGTTGCCTCATCGATGAAATAAGAGGCCCAGACTAGTGGAATTCTCAGTCTCTCTCTTCTGCAAGAGAGAGTGTATTGTTCTGCATTGCATTGCATGCTACCGTAAGGCACTGAATGACATTGTATTGCATTGTACCGTATTGTATTGCATGGCATCGTTTCTTATTGCACTGCACTGTTTTGTACCACACTGTCCTGTATTCCATACTATTCTAATACTTTAGCTTTCAAGCAGCACTTATCAAATTAGCGGATGTGAGACCAATTGAGACATTCAGAGCAATCAGATAGTGAGAGGGAGAAAGACAGGAGGTCTGGTGAGTTCTTATTACAAACACCTGTGAGAAGTTCTTGAGGGCGCACATACCTCCACATTTTGAATTGCCTCTTGTGCTTATTAATTTACAGACACTAGTTAATTCCCTTAAAACTATTAATGTTCAGAGAATAAGTTACCAACTTTATACTGATGTTAGTTTTTACTGAGGAAACCTCTGCTCACGTTTGTATTGGCTGTTTCTTCAATTCTATGTCAGTGCTTTAAATACTTTTATGATGTTTAAATGTGACGTCTCAAAATAAAGTTCTTAAAATGAAAAGTGTTTCCTCTTCTAGGTAGCTCATGTATATTTTATGGGTTTTTCCAATGCTTTAATCCACAATGAACTCACAGGGAAAATAATTCTGGAGAGAAAGTGTCTCTATAACTAAGAAGACTGAATGCTCCATAACTCTGCATTAGAGCAAAGAGCAGTAAAACGGTCTGCTCATCTGTGGTCTGTGGAATGAGGACTGTATTAGTCAGGGTTCTCCAGAGAATGCGAACAAACAGAAGGGGGGTGTGCGTGTGTGTATAAAGAGAGAGAGAGAAAGAGAGACAGGCAGAGAGAGATTTATTTTAAGGAATTGGCTCACATAATTGGCTAGGTAAGTCCAAAAGGTGCAGGTTGGGCCAGCCGGCCTGGATCTCCAGGTCCAGGGAAGAGCGACAGTTTGAGTTCAAAGGCAGTCTATTGGTAGAATTTCTTCTTGCTCTGGGGAGGTCAGTCTTTGTTATATTAAGACCTTCAACTCATTGGATGAGACCCACCCACATTATGGAGGGCAAATCTTCAAAGTCCACAGATCTAAATGTAATTCTCATGCAAAATCACCTTCACAGAAACATCCCAAATAATGTTTGACCTAATATCTGGGCACCATGGACCAGCCAAGTTGACACATAAAATCAGCCATCACAGGGACAATAACACCTCCTATTTGTAATTGCTGTAACTATCACATAAGGCAGTGTTGTGATAGTTTATTTGATTTCTACATTGCTAAAAATGTACAGCGAATATGAATGTATTGGTTAGAGTGGGATTAGTGGTGATTAATAAGAACAAGAAAATTATTAAACTTTGTTTAACTACAGGCTTTGAACATATTAAATTTTCTTCTGATTATAAAATCAATAACGCTCTCTATAGAAATTTGAGAAATTCCTGAAAAGCTCAAAGAAGATGAAAATTAGTAATTATTTCATGACCCAGAGAAACTCCTTAATATTTTTGCATTAAATAATAGGCTTAATATATCAAAAAAGACATAGATATAGATACACATATACATATATAAATACACTGGGATATACCAATTACATATAATTTACTTATTCAAATGTGTGTATATAGATATAAATATGCATACATATATCTAAATATATACACATTTCTATAATTCAGAGAATATTCACTATTAAAATTTTATTTTCAATTGTTCCACATAATAAATCACATAAGGAACATTCTTATATAAAATATTTGTGCATATCTTTGGTTATTTTATTATAACAAATTTCTTAGACTGAAATCATTGCATCAAAAGGGATAAACAATTCTTAAAAATTTTAAACATATTGCAAATTCTCTCTTCAAATTTTTATTAATTCAAACTCCCATTATAATACCTAAGATTATCTCTTTCAACCTGACCCTCATTAAAACTGGGTGTTATGATTTTTCATATTTCCCTATTTGGGAGGTTAAAAAATTCTTATTTAGTTTTCATTTCTTTTTTGTCCCAGCTTTACTGAGGTATAACTGACTATTAATAATTGTATGCAGCGGCCAGCCTGGTGGTGCAGCAGTTAAGTTCGCACATTCCGCTTCGGCGGCCCGGGGTTCGCCGGTTTGGATCCTGGGTGCGGACATGGCACCACTTGGGCAAGCCATGCTGTGGTAGGCATCCCACATATAAAGTAGAGGAAGATGGGCGCAGATGTTAGCTCAGGGCCAGTCTTCCCCAGTAAAAAGAGGAGGATTGGGGGTAGATGTTGGCTCAGGGATAATCTTCCTCCAAAAAAAAAATTGCATATATTTAAGGTATACAACCTGATTGGATATATGTGTACATTGTGAAATAACAACCACAATCAAGCTAAGTAACGTATCCATCACATCACACAGTCACCATTTTTTGGCAGGGGGAGGTGAAGACACTTAAGATCTACCTTCTCAGCAAATGTCAACTATACACTACTATATTATTACCTATAATCAAATTATTGTACATTAGATGTGCGGAACTTATTCATTTTGCATAAATGAATCTTTCCTAATGGAAAAGAAATACACCGCTGAGCAATTTGTAAGAAAAAGACCCATGTTATTATAGGGGATGGAGGGTTAATCCTGTCTGAGTGGGGATATGGGAAGACCTAAGAATCGGGGATATGGGTAATATTATTAGATGCATTTTTCCTAGCTCTTAATCTACCTTGCAACCTGTCATCACGCAGCTTAGTAATTTTTTATTAGACATCACTCTATTTTAGTCCATCAACATGACACCATAATATTCTGATTTTCTTTCAAGGTTCTTCTGCCTTAGATATTGATGAGGGTTTAACTCTTAGCATAATCCATCTACAACAGTCATCTATTCTTTGGCCTCACCTGCATGATTTCAATGGACGAAACCTTAAACCTTTACAACCCGTTTTATTATTTTTTTCACCTTGTCTCTGCTCCAAATATTCAACTAATGACTGGATCTTGTCATGTAATGTCTTGCTGTCACATCAAAATCAGGAAGTACAAAACTGTGTTAATAAGCGTTATGACCTCCTAGACTTTTCTGTTTCTTCTTGTTGAGTTTAGTAAACTATGCTCTAACATTGCTGCTTTGGCATCCATTTTGTGTGCCCAAGTGCAGGGGCTTGAACTGACACTAGCCCTTCCTGCTAGCACATGCCCTAGTGACAGCCTGCAGTGTCACAAATAAATGTAAATGTCTGACAAGTAAGAATGCAATGTAAGTCCCAACCACTCTGTGATAAGCAGTCTTCCCTGCCTCCCAGGGTCATCCCATAGTGCACGGCTCAGATAAAGCCCCATGAAGCTTACCAAAAACCACCACTCTTTTGGGTTTGAACTGATCAATCTGGCCTTAACCCAGAACCCCAAAGCACTCCACCCAAGGATCCTAATAAAGGCATGTGTCCCAGGTCCTTTTCTGCTCTCTCTGCCTGCACCCTGCCTTGACCTCCCTGTGTGGCCCCTGGAGACATGCAGCGTGCCTCCTGTAGGACCTGTGAGTAATAAACTCCTCTATTTCACTTTTTTTTCCCCAGGAGAAGATTCGCTCTAAGCTAACATCTGTTAACAATCTTCCTTTTTTCTTTCTTCCCCCCCTCTTAAAGCCCCAGTACATAGTTGTGTATAGTCGTGAATTCTGGTTCCTCTATGTGAATGACCACCACAGCATGGCTACTGACAGACGAGTGGTGTGGTTCCACACCCGGGAACAAACCCGGGCCACTGAAGTGGAGCATGCCAAACTTTAACTGCTAGGCCATCAGGGCTGGCTCTCCCTTGTAGTCTTTTGTTGAAACTTGACTCATCATCCAAGTTGCCAGGTTCTACTTAACAGATGTTAATTTAATTAAGACACAACACTTCTAAATTTCTGTCTTAATATTTTTCTATTCACCAAGACATAAACAAACCTTGTTATATTTTGGAACCAATCCCTTCTATCTATCTCCTCTCTCTAGAGTCATCTAATGCTAATCTCTGAAATGTTTTCCATCTTGAGTGGTATTTCTTTATCCCCATCACCACCATAAAAGATATTGTTCTCTTCACTTCAAACCCAGTTTTCTGTTGCAGTGTCCTAGCTGGCCCCAACTGCTCTTCCCTTTCCAAATCATTTTGCATAGTGCCTGAATATCAATCTTAATCCATGTATTCTTTGAGGGTTAATTTTATGTGTCAGCTTGGCTGGACTATGGTGGCTAGTTGTTTGATTAAATACCAGTCTGGATGTTGCTGTGAAACTAGTTTTTTAAAAATGTGATTAACATATAAATCAGCAGACTGTGAGTAAAGCAGATTACCCTCCATAATGTGGGTGGGCCTCCTCCAATCAGTTGAAGGCCCTAAGAGCAAAGACTAAGGTTGCCTGAAGAAGAAGCAATTCTTAGTCAGGACTGAAACCTGGAAACCCTGCCTGAGCTTGCAGCCTGCCTGGGCTGCCCTGGGGAAGGAATTTGGACTCAAGACAGCACCAGTAACTCCTACCTAATTTTCTTCCCTCCTTACCAGCCCTACAGATTTTGGACTTGCCAGTCCCCACAATCATCTTAGCCAATTCCTTAAAATGTCTCTTTGTCTTTCTCTCTGAATATGTGTATATATATAATATTGTATTATTTATATTATACCATAATATAATATATTATGGTGGTGTCTGTTTCTCTAAAGACTCCTGACGAATACAAATTCATTCAATAAAGATTTCTTCCTTGGTATACCTCTGGGTCTCCACAACTTTGCTCTTGGTGACCCACTCTTCTCTAAAGCCCTTTTATGTCCCTGCTACTCATCCATAAGAGAACTCATTCACCCATTCTCCAGGAAAACTGCCCTGACTATTCCAACTCTCCACCATCTCATTTTCCTTTGAATTTCTACTAAAAAGATACAGTATTGAACAACAGTCAAATAATATAGGAAGGGAAAAAGTATAGCATTTACTTTCTTTTCATATGGGAAAGATTGCTATCATCTCCTATATTGACATAGGAAAGAATATTACATTGTTAAAATAATATACTCATTAACATTTTATCAGAAATGTACTGTAACTTTTTGTTTAATAATGGAAATATATATAAAGTTTTCACTTATGAAAGAGTAGGCAGACTTCAAGCTGAAGTATTATAATCTATTAATGTTAAAAGCAGTATGAATCTAGAAAGTAAGCCACACAAAGTTAATCCTGAAATAATACAACAAAATTCTTACCGATATATGCAGTACACAATTGTCTATGTACTATGAGTGTAAAGTATCTATTCATTTCAAAGTGAATGATGAGGCTTTATGAAGACTAATCGTGAAACTCCACATAATAATAAATTTACCTGAGTCTTCCTCCTCAAAATCTTGGGATAGTTCTGATAATGATTTCTGAAAGGAGGGTATTCGATCTCGATCTTGATCAGAGTCTTCCTCAGAATCATCATCTTCTCTGCTTTTAACGGAAAATGAAATCGTACCTACAACACATTAGTACAAGATGGCAGATTAAACAGGGATTCGTTTTTAGAATGAAAGGTCAGTTTCACGTATCAATGTTGCTCTAGCTTGAAACTAATAAATACAAAGCCAAGCATAAATTCTAGGTGTTAGTATCAGAATTAAACCTGATGGTGGTACTGAAGAATTTAATGGAAAGTTCAAGGAAATATTTTCAAAATCTCCATTAAAACGGTAATTTTTAACAGCTTTCTTATAATTAAGAAAATGTGGCAAATAATAGAACTGTATCAGCTTTCAGAAAACTTACTGGTCTTGGGTGACTGTTCTTACATATTTTCTTCCTAAATCATTTTTAACACTATTTATTACCTAATTTAAAAACTTTTTATTTTGTCTTATAAAATACCCTAAGCATGAATTTTCCTTTAAACACTTAATATGTAAGATATAATTGTATTACATATTAAGTTGTCAGTGTCAAAACTTGGCACTCTATCTGGAATTTTTGTTACACTAACATTAACTTAGAAAAGATTAGTATTAATTTTTACATTGAAATTAATATACATATGGAAATAATTCAGAATTGGCCTTGATATCTCAATACCAGCTTGCCATATTCATATTCTTCTTATTCACATTTAGAGAATGGTTCGAATCTTCTCCTTTCCCCTCAGACTTCCAACACTTCCTTCTCCCTCCTCATTCCTAGTTGATCATCTTGTTTCTATTTCACTAAGAAAATTGACACTTTCAGGAAAGAACTTCACAGTCCCCTCACCACATTGACCAACTCTTCGCATCGGTGACTGTATCTTCTGGCCTTCCTCCTCTATGAATCCGGGACCAGCCCTTGGATCTGTGCACTCGATCCCCATCTACTCCAGTCTAACAAGGACCTTGCTACTATAATGTTCCCCACTCTCTTCTGCATTTTCAATTTCTCCCTCTTTCAAACATGCTGTAATAACACCTAACTTCCAAAAAGCCTTCTCTCCATCTCATGTGTGTGTGTGAATGCATCTATTTGTATGTTTACACACACACACACAATACTTTGTTAGGTTCAGTACTAAAATCTGAAGGAAATGCACAACATAAATCACCAAAAATGACTCAAGGCATAAATATATTCATGGATATTAAACAAATTTTTTAAAAAAATCAAAGAGATATCTGGCACTGATCTAAGCAGGTTTAATAGGTGACTTCTTTCAAATGGGAAAAGAACAGAATATTGTCACACTATTAAGATTTTTAGAGAGAATTAAAGATAAAGATAAAAAAGAGATAAAGTTATGGTGGAATATTTAAAGCTAAAATAACACATACCAAAATTTAATAGAGATAATATATAGGAATATAGATTCAAATAACTTACACCTGCCAAAAAGCCCAGGAATTAAAACTAAAAATTCCATTACTCTTTCAAATTGTTATTCTTAACACTCTTGCTAACATTCATTTCTGATGAGAGTGTTGAGTAACAGCCCCATCTTGGACATTCTTGGTAAGAATAAAAATTGGTATTACATTTTTTAGATAGTAATTTTGCAACATCCACCAAATTGAAAATGCAATCCCCTTTGACACGCCAGTTCTCTTTTTTATCCTATAAATAGCTTATATCTTAAATCTTATCCCCATAGGTAAACTAGCATAGTATGCAAAGAATTATTTACAAAGATGCTGTAGCAATATTATTCATAACTGTAAAAAAAAGGATGTGATTTCCAGTTTTTATGACTAGTTACATGAATTAAGATATACACATACTTGGAATACTATTCATCTAGTCAAAAGAAAGAAAAACCTAAGAAAAGTGAATTGAAAAACATCCATGATAACTTTGAGTGAAAGCAGCTATTTGCAGAGTTTTGTGTCTCATATCATCCATTGTGGGGGGGGGTGGAGTTTGTGTGTGTATGTTTAAAGGATATGTATGAATATGAATTGGTATTTGGACATTGTTTTGTCACAGTTCTGGAGGCTAGACATCTGAAATCCAGGTGCCAGCGGAGTTGGTTCCTTCTGGAGGTTCTCAGGGAGATCTGTTCCACGCCGCTCTCCTAGCTTCTGCTGTTTGCCCGCAACCCCTGGCACTCCACGGCTTGTAGATGTATTATTCCAGTCTCTGCCACCATCTTCACCTGGTGTTCTCTCCTGTGTCTATCCATGTCTATTCTCCTCTTCTTATAAGGACATCAGTCATATCGGTTTAGGGCACCCTCTAATTCAGTACGACCTCATCTTAATTTGATTATATCTGCAAAGATCCTATTTCTAAATAAGATCACTTTCACAGGTATCAGTGGTTAAGACATTAACATATCTTCTTTGGGGACACAATTCAACCCAGGCCAATAGACAAAACAACATCTTTATTATTCCTTATAACTTTATATATGGCTTTAACATATATTTCCCTATTTGATTTCAATTATGTCACTTCTTCCATTGTTCAATCTCCTCTTGACGTCTTGAAAATAATTGACTCATATTTTTTCATATTTAATCCTGTAACTATGAATATTTATTGTAAGTATATGAGATGATCACTTCTTAACTAATTAAAACCAACAATGGAACACCTGGGTTCATAACTGGGGTTGCCTGTTAATGGCTGTGTGCCTCAGTCTCCAAATGTGAAGTGGAGGTGACACTGGTAGCAGCTGGTGACACTGGGTGTAGCACCCTCTGGGTCTCTTGGAGGGATCCTCACAGTTCACTGGGTTCCTGACAGTTCACCAATCCCTGGGTGGGCAGTATCGGCCCCAGACTGTGGCTGAGAGGGGCCGGAGCCGGGACAGAGGGCTGCTTCAGGATCCTCAGTCACACCAAGGCTGGCAGACATGGACAGGTATGTCTCTCTCTGAGTCCCTGCGCAGGTAGGACCACTCCCAGACTGCAGCTGTGAGGGGCTGGAGCTGAGTTACAGGGCTGCTTCAGTTGTGCAAACAGACCATGGTTGGTGGGGCTACCTCCAGGGCATGGACAAGTGTATCTCCTGGTAGGAGAGTTCCCAGACCATGGCTGAGGGTGGCTGGAGCTGCATCATAGGCCTGTTTCAGGATCTGTAGTTGGACCAAGGTCGGAGGGTCTGCCTCAGGAGCTCAGACAGGTATGTCTTCCACCTGGTAGCGAAGAGGACCTGAAGCTGGATCACTTCAGGGTCCACAAATGAGACTGAATTCTATGGGCCTGTTACACAGGGCATGGGCAGGCATGATTCCTGCCAGGTTCCTTGGCAGATGGTGCTGGTGGTAGGAGCAAAGCTAAATGGGACTGTAACTGATTCCAGAAGGGGACAGAGCTGTTTCATGGTCTGTAACCAGGTCCACAGTTGGCAAGTTGGCCACCTGGGCATGAGCTGCCTTCTCAAAATGGCCCTCTTTGGTCTTGAACTTCACCAGAGTTTCATTATCTCCTGCCTGGACCCCAAAGCACCCATAAAGGCACTATTGTCCATGGATGGCTTCCAAATTAATTGTTGCTGAAGGAGATTAAAGTGGTAGATCTCCTATTCTGCCACCTTGCTGATGTCACTCCTATCTTATTTTCAATTCCTTTATTTTGAAATATCACAAAGTCACAAGTTTTAGGTTAAATTTCATGTCCTATTATGAACATGGCTTTTTATTTTATATAGGAGCTTGCTATGTATTCACAAATACATTACGGAAAGACAGGGAATAGAGTGGGAAGAACACAGGCTTTGGACAGAACCTGGATTCAAACTCTTGTTCTGCTATCACTAATTTAGCCTTGACCAAGTTATTTGCCTCATCTGTAAAATGGTTCCAGTTGTTCTGGGCATTGAATGACTAGTTTAAGCTTATGTAGGACTTACTATTTGCCAGGCATCGTTCTAGGGGATTTACACATACTTAGAAATTCTTACAAAACATACCTATGTAGTAAGTCCTATTATTAACCTCATTTTAAAGAAGGGAAACTGTGATACAAGAAAGTTCGGTAGCTTGCCCAAGGTCAATAAGCTCATAATAATACAGGCGGAATTTGAACATGTACATTCTGGTTCAAAGTCCACACTCTTTTTCTTAATTAAGAGATTTTATTTTTTTTGAGCAGTTTTAGGTTTACAAAAAAATGAGCGTAAACTACAGAGAGTTCCCATGTACCACCTCCTCCAGTTTCCCCTATTATAAGCATCTTGCTTTAGTATGGTATATTACTTGCAATTGATGAGCCAATAATGATAGACCATTATTAACTAAAGTCCATAGCTTACATTCTGGTTCACTCTTTGTGTTGTACATTCCATGGCTTTGGCAAATGTATAATTGCATGTATCTACCATGCAGAATAGTTTCACTGCCCTAAAAATCTCCTGTCCTCCACTCATTCATTCCTTCCTCCCAACCCCCCAGGAACTAGCAAACCACTGATCTTTTACCTTTTACAGATATCATATAGTTGAAATAATACAGTATGTGGTCTTTTCAGATTGGCTTCTTCCACTAAGCAATATGTATTTAAGCTTCCTCCATCTGTTTTTGTGGCTTGATAGGTCATTTGTTCTGATCACTGAATAACATCCCATTGTATGGATATACCATTGTTTATCCATTCACCTATTGTCAGACATGGTGGGTGCCTCCACATTTTGGCTATTATGAAGAAACCTGTTAAAACATTCACGTGCATATTTTTGTGTGGACATAAATTTTCAACTCATTTGGGTAAATACCAAGGTGTGTGACTGCTGGATCATGTTATGAGTATGTTTAGTTTTATAAGATACTGCCAAACTGTCTTCCAAAGTGGCTGTACCATTGGACCATTTGGCATTCTCACCATCAATGAATGAGAGTTCCAAGTGTTCCATATTCTTGTCAGCATTTAGTGTTGTCAGGGCTTTTGAATTTAGCCATCCTAATAGGTATGTAGTGGTATCTCGTTGTTTGAATTTGAAGTTCCCTAACAACATATGATGTTAAATATTTTTTCATATGCTTATTTGCTATCAGAATATCTTCTTTGGTGAGCTGTCTCTTCAGATCTTTTACCAGTTTTTAAAGTTGGGTAGTTTGTTTTCCTGTTGTTGAGTTTTAAGATTTCTTTGGTATATTTTGGATACCATTCATGTATTAGACTTCCAAAAAGTTTACAAGAGACAAATAAAGATAGTATGTATTAATAAAAGATTCAATTCACTAAAAAAAAAAACAAAAAAAAAAACCCAAAAAACTCTTGAGCTCATAGATACAGAAAACAGATTGGCTGTTGCCAGAGGCGAGGAGTGAGGGAGTGGGCAAAATGGATGAAGGGGGTCAAAAGATACAAACCTCCAGTTATAAAATAAATAAGGCATGGGGATATAATGTAGAACATGGTGACTCTAGTTAATATACTGTAATCATACTGCATTGAATATCTGAAAGTTGCTAAGAGAGTAAATCTTGAAAGTTCTCATCACAGGAAAAAAAATTTGCAACTATGTGTAGTGATGGATGTTAACTAGCCTTATTGTGATGATCATTTCACAATATATACAAATACAGAATCAAAAAAAGACTCAATTCAGCCAGAGTATATAAAAATTATAGACATATACACACCTAAAAACAGAGGCCCAAAATATATGAAGTAAAAATTGACACAACTAGAAAAAGAAATAGACAATTCTACAATAATAGCTGGAGACTTCAATACTCTACTTTCATTAATGGATAGCACAACTAGACAGAAAACCATTGAGGAAACAGAGGATGTGAACACTGTAAAACAACTAGACCTAACTGACTTACATAGAACATTCCATTGAACAACAGCAGAATACACATTCTTCTCAAATGAACATGGAACACTCTCCAGGATAGATCACGTGTGAGGCCACAAAGCAAACTTTAATAAACTTAAGAAGATCGAAATCATATAAAGTATCTTTTCTCATCACAGTGAAATGAAACTACATATCAATAAGAGAAGAAAAGGTGGAAATTCACAAATGTGGAAATCAAGCAACATGCTCTTAACCAACACTTCAAAGAAGAAATCACAAGGGAAATTAGAGAATACCTTGAGACAACTGAAAATGAAAACACAGCAAACAAAACATGGAACGCAGTGAGAGCAGTGCTAAGAGGGCAATTTCTGACAGAAAATGCATGCATTACAAAGGAAAAGCAATCTCAAATCAACAACCTAACTGTACACCACAAGGAACTAGAAAACGAAGAGCAAACTAACCCAAAACTAGCAGAAGGAAGGAAATAATAAAGATTAGAGTGGAGGTAAGTGAAATAGAGAAGAGAAAAAGAATAGAGTAAAATAATAACAAAAAACCCCCCAAAAGTTGGTTCTTTGAAAAGATCAACGTAATTGTCAGACCTTTAGCTAGACCGGCTAAGGAAAAAGGAGAGAAGATTCAAATTAATAAAATCAGAAATAAAGTGGGGACGTTACTATTGTTTTCACTAAAATAAAAAGCATTATAAAAGAATACTATGAACAATTATATGTCAAAAGAAATTGGATAACCTAGATGAAATGGACAATTTCCTAGAAACACACAAACTACTAAAACTGACTCATAAATAAACAGAAAATTTGAATAGACAGAAAACTAGTAAGGGGATTGAATCAGTAATCAAAACCCCTCTACAAAGAAAAGCCAAGGAGCAGATAACTTCACTGTTGAATTCTACCAATTATTTAAAGAAGAATTAACACTATTCTTTCTCAAACACTTTCAAAAAATTGAAGAGGAAGGAAAACTTCCTAACTCATTTTATGAGGCCAGCATTGCCCTGATACAACAGACAAACAACAGTACTAGAAAAGAAAACTAGAATCCAAGATTCTTTATAAATATGAAGCAAAAATTCTCAACAAAATACTAGCAAGCCAAATTCAGCAGCATGTTAAAAGAATTATAGACCATTATCAAGTGGGATTCATTTCAGGAATGAATGAATGAATGAATGAAGGGTGATTCAACATACAAAACTCAATCAATGTAATATACCACATTAACAGAATGAAAGAAAAAAACATATGATCATCTCAATTGATGGATAAAAAGTATTTGACAAAATTCAACAGCCTTTCATGATAAAAACACTCAGTAAACAAGGAATAAAAGAAAACTTCCTCAAAACGTTAACGACCATATATGAAAAGCCCACAGCTAACATGCTCACTGGTGAAAGACTAAACACTTTTCCTCTAAGATTAGGACCAAGACGAGGATTTCTTGTTTTATCACTGCTATTGAACATGAATACTAGAATTTCTACCCAGAACAATTGTGCAAGAAAAAGTAGAGAAGTCATTTAAACTGGAAAGGAAGAAGTAAAATTATCCTTGTCAGCAGACGACATAATTTTATATGTAGAAAATCTTAGTGATTTCACAAAAAAATTGTATTCAGCAGATTGGTAGCACACAAAATCAACACACAAAATCAGTTGAATTTCTATACACTAGTAATGAACAATTTGAAACAGAAATTAAGAACACGATTCAGTTAGATAAAACCATTATTTGGAAAAACCTACATATGTTAAACAACATGTGTGCACTGAATAATAAGGAAACCTAATCAATATTCCAAATACCATGAAATAATCTCAAGAATTAAAAATACATATTCTCCATTCTTTCTCATTTCAGTCTATTTATATATTTACCATAATTTTTTTCTCCAACACATCCATTTAAACATTATTACATTTTTATTATCCCTTAACACATAGAAATTGAGCAATCGTTTGTAAAACAATTCAAAAGCCCTATGTGAGTGTAACAAGACCATATATTACAGACCAGAATGAGAAATTAAGTATCTACTTCAAAAAATAGCAATGGGTGAAGAAACTATGGAAACAATTACAGGTTATTTAATAGCTTATGTTTTAATTGAAAGAACACTTTCAAGCAATGCATCTTAGTCAGAATTATGCCACTAATTTATACACAGTTTTTTCTAGCGAAAATCTTTTCCTTGGCAATATAATTTTAACTTTATTTCTAAATAATTACATTTTTAATTGCATCTTTATTTTTGGTTATTAATTAGCTACTGTAGAAGAGGAGAGCAGTCAAATTCTTGTAAACTTGTTACAAAGAATAGCATTAGACTCAGCAGTCTGTCAGCAGTCAACTTTCCAATCAAATGCAGGAAATAATGATTATGAGAAAAATATATGTTTCAAAAGATGATCATTTTTTTCCACACTATATGTACATGTGATTACTGTGTCCCCTATATTCTCTGATCTGGCTAAGGCCAACGAATCCAAAAAGAAACAAAAATAAATAACAGTTTGATTGTTGGTGCTTGAGTTTATCAGAGTAATAGGAAAATTACCAGACTGCTTTGGAAAAACTATAGGTATAACAGATATCAGAGTAGTGACCCAAAGCAACTCTCCAAGATACAACATCTTGTTGGAGATTAACGTAAAATTACACTGATTAAGAAAATCATAATGGAGATTTTTGGTTTGTCTGAAGAGAGTGTTACAAAAAAACCTAATAGAAATAGTAATTATAACTGCTATATTTTCAATAGCACAAGCTTTTATTTTGAGAAATGGAGTTTTTTTCTCTGTTAAACACTCTAAGCATTTGATTTTTCAAAATGCTTTTTTCAATAGTCAATAAAACAAGGATTTCATAGTATGTCATTTTTTAAAAATTAGGAATTTTTCCCTGATTTCATACTATCTTGTAAAATGTAAATATCAGACTCAAGTTTAAAGACTGAGTAATGGAATTTTATATTAACAGTTTTTCTTTGGAAAAACCATTTATTTAATGCCTGCTCTGTTAGGCATATGCTAAATGCTTCCCATTCATTATCTTATTTAATTCTTTTAATAAACATGAGTTAATTACTCATTAGGCTCATTTTAAAGCTGAGCAACCTGGACATAGAGAAGGTTGGGTAGCTTATGCCAGGTCACACAGGTATTAAGTGGCAAAGACATATATATTTCCCTGACATAGAATATGGGAAATGGCACATTAAATCATGTCTAAATATCACCAAGGATACCACAGAATAAACAGGCTTTTGATTGGAAAAATAGCAAAATAATTCACATACTTAGAAAACCTTTACTTTGACCAACAGTGATAGGTCTCAGATACTGCTCATTGATCACCTAAACTATTTCACCTCTTAGAAAATTTCTAAAAGCAAGTTTCCATGGCAACAGTTAAATCTGGCAAGGTCTCTGACCTCTTGGCACTTGGCCCCCTCACACTCACCCTGCTCCCTCCACTGGCTTCGTGCTTCATCTCTCCCTGTTGCTAATGAGCAATAATACTAAGAAAAATCTCCATATGGCTGGGCTTTTATCAACTTGTGAATTTCTCAGAGGCACATTAATTCCGTCAAGAAGTTTTTTCATAAGTATTTGCTCTATGTACATTATATTACACATGATCAAATGAATTTCAATTGTTTTGTTTGTCTTCTATCATACTACCCTATAAAATCTGAACAGCAAGACTAAAGATGAAACCCTAAGGAATCCTCTGCTAACCCTCCACCTTCCTCTATCTTTTTCTTCCTTCATTTTAACCTTATTTCTAACTCTCTTGTTTTTGTTTTATTTCCCCTTCATTAGGGGACCAAAAGGCAAGGCAGACAAACAAAATTATGTGGCTGATATAGAAGAGAGTTTAAGAAATCGGTGCTATAGCCACATCTGTCTTTATTCTGCGTATAATATGGCTCTTGTCTCCCACTCTTTTAGGCTCTTAATTTTTATGATAAAATGTATAGTAGTTTAGCATCCAACTGTAGTCCTATAGGCTCCATTTTTTTTGTGGTATTATACTGCTTGTTTCTTCTATAACACATTTTTGACATGAGTATAACAGAAGACACCACAGACAATAGGGAAGGCTTATTAACATCTACAGGATTCAGATTTGTGTTGTAGAGGATGGTTGATTATGTTGTAACTTTAGTAAGAATCATGCTTTCATTTCTGGGGCAGGATGTTAAAGCAGTGATAGTCTAGATTGCTATTAAAACCACATGGTTCCTTCCTGATCCATATAAGAAAAAAGCGATAAATTGCATTTCCTCAAAATTAGTTCTCATCAAAACTTCTATAATCATTTCACAATGAATACATAATCAAATCATCACATTGTGCATCTTAAATATACACAATTTTTACTTGTCAATTATACCTCAATAAAGCTGTAAAAAAATTAAATTTCTGCTACTCAATGGATGCTGTTAAGAAAATTAAAAAGAAAGCCATAAACTGGGAGAAAACTTTTGAAAGCCTGTATCTGATAAAGGACATGTATCCAGATTATATTTTTTTAAAAAAAATCTCAAAATGCAACAATAAGAAAACAATCTAATGGAGAGGGAGTAGGCAAAAGATTTGAAAAGGCATTTCAATTAAGAAGACATATGGATGACAGACAAGCACAAGAAAAGATGCTCAACATTATTATTCATTACTGAAATGAAGATTAAAACCACACTGTAATAGCACAGCACACAAATTAAAATGGATAAAATTGAAATGGCTAACCCTACTCAGTATGGTCAAGGATGTAGAGAAACTGGAACTTTCATACATTGCTGGTGAGAATGGGAAAAGGAACAATCTCTTTGAGAAACTGTCTGGCAGTTTCCTGAAACATTATAAATTCAACCACCATACTATCCAGCCATCCCACACATAAGTGATTCACGCAGGAAAAATGAAAGTATATGCTCATACAAAGACTTACACATGAATGCTCATATCAGCTTCATTTGTAATTACCAAAAGATGGGGAAAAAACCCAAATGTCCATCAACAAGTAAATAGATAAATCATGGTACAGTATGTCTTGCTTAATGATGGGGATATGTTCTGAGAAATGTGTTGTTAGGCAATTTCGTCATCGTGTGAATATCACAGAGCGTACTCACACAAACCTAGATGGTATAGCCTACTACACACCTAGGCTACATGGTACCAGTCTTATGGTTGCATATGCAGTCCATCGCTGACTGAAACATCGTTACGTGGCGCATGACTGTATAACCATTCCACGGACTACTACTCAGCAATAAAAGAAATAAAGTATTGATCCATGTACCGTGTGGATGGATCTGAAAATAATTATGCTGCACACGAGAAAACAGTCAGAAAACGATGTACATTGTGTGATTTCATTTATATACAATCTTATAAAATGCACTTAAAGTGAAAGAAAACAGATAAATGATTGCCTAGGGCAAGGGTGGCTTGGGGCACGAGGGGAGGAGAGGGCAAAAGGATTAAAAATGAACACAAGGAAACTTTTTGAGGTGACATTCATTATCTGAATTGTGTCAACGGTTTCATGGGTGTATACATATGTTAAAACTTCTCAAACTGCATACTTTAAATATATACAGTTTATTGTATGTCAATTACGTGGCAATAAAGCTGTTAAAAATATACACTGCATGTTATTATACCCACCACTGCTCAGCAGGTAGTGATAGGAATTGAGAACCATCACCCAAAATCGGAAGGATTGTAGAAGCAGGATTTGTAAGTGGAGTTCACAGCCACCTATTGGTATCTTTCCTGCAGCAGGCAATAGCACGTGCAAGATAATTAATGCAGCATAATTCATGAAGCCATCATATTGAGATGCCCAGAAGACTTTTATCTATCTACCTAGGTATCTATCTATCTAACATATTTATCTACATCTCCTTTTAGTTCCATAAGGTCACGTATGTTTCACCGCCATCGAATGCTATTTTTCGTTCATTTGTTTGGGATTCACCTCACTGTGAAGGTGGCTTCCTGTAAAGCCTTCATTTATTTTTTTCATTTTAGTTTAAACTGATTCCTATGAGTAATTTCTGCATGAGATACAAATGAATTTTAGCATTAAGTAGCATCTTAGGCCCCACCCAGGCAACAGAAAGGGAGGGGTCACTTTCTATAAAAGTGCCGAGTGGTCAGAGGCAAATGTTCACCAGTATTTGTAAAACTTTTTGAAGTAGTTCCATGTTAACAGAAAATATTTCAAAGCCAAAGAAAGAAGTTTTACAGTTTCAGAATTTCTGAATAATCTTCTAATCCTACTAATTCCAATAGGTTATGTTTAATTCCTCACATATTAGGAAAGTGTCTCTGAAGGGTGCTTTAAATTTGAAAAATTTCACAAAAATGCATGAATAAATAGTTTACAATAAACCCCTCTATCTGAGATTCTTATGTCAAAGCCAATAACATGCCAAATCATATTTTCACTTTACTGTCAATAACTCCTCACAAAATACAAAAATTCTTTTGATCGTTAAAGCAGGACCCACACACACACAGAGAAAGTTTTATCTTCGCACTAACAATGCTATATATATCCTGGTAACCCAAAATTCAAATATAAAGATTTTAACCAGAATATCATGGGTGGATTCAGAAGCCACTAGAGCCTTCTTCCAAAAGCAACTTGAATTAATATTCAATAGAAGATCTACAGCCTGCCTTGCATTCCCAAGGAGAACTACGTCTCTAACACATAATCAAGAATTACAAGTGAGTGTTGTACCAATTAAACGTGGGCCTCATGGTAAACAATGAAATTGCAGGAGTATCTTCCTTCAGCTTGACAGAAGAGGTGCCGTTTTCAAATTCATGCTTTTCTCTAAGTTTGTAAATCTTCCTTATTCTCATATTTTACCGCACTTCTATTAGTGCACTACTAAGCAATTTTTTAAATACTTCAGAAACTATTTTTGAAGTGTATTGTTTCTTCCTTCAATATTCACTGGATAGCTGCTGTTGTTTGCCGGGTGTTGGTCTGGAGGCCAATGCTGGCCTGACAGTCAAAGGACAGATCACCTTGTGTAAAGGCAGAAACTGCAGTATATGTCATCACTCATTGATCTATTGACATGAATAGTTTATCTGTAGACAATCATCTAAGTAGGGCTTGAGACTAGAGTTAACACTTATTTTGATATTGTAGTCAAGGGGCAGGAAAAAGGTGTAGCACTCACAAGCCCTCGAGGGTAATACCATGCAGGTGGCCAAAGCTATCATGAAACATCAGAGCACCCGCTACCTGGGAAAGCAGAGATGCTAAAAGCAAAGAAGAGAGCCCAAAAGACCATGAGAGCATCCTAGCAAACCCAATTTATTCTCTCTGCAGCACCTCAAGGCCCTGCTTTTGGAAACCATTTCTTTTATCCAAAAGAGCATGTAAATGCTTTATAGCAACCAACACTTGTTTTGAAAGACCAGGGCCATCCGACTAGTTTTTATGCTTTTATGCCTATGTAGCAGTTCACAATGGTGGTGGGAGCAAGCCAGTAAGATCCAAATTCAGTTTCAGCCAAGCTTTGGATAGCATCCTCCCTGGCATTTTCATTGAGATAAACTAGGACAGAGTGGGGACAAAAGCTTCAAATACCCCCATATATCCATATCATGTTAGGAAATTTTAAAAAATGGGAGTTATTATATTAAATAAGAGTGATAGAACCAGCCCTGGTGGTGGAGTGGTTAGGTTCAGTGTGCTCCACCTCTGTGGCCCAGGTTCAGTTCCTGGGTGCAGACCTACACCACTCATCTGTCAGTAGCCATGCTGTGGTGGTGGCTCACATACAAAAAAAATAAAAAGGAGGAAGACAGGCATGGCTGTTAGCTCAGGGCAAATCTTCCTCAGGGTAAAAAACAGGGTGATAAACATTGACTGAACAGCTACTGGATGAGCACTTTTGATATATTCCAATTTAATGCTCATAACTGCCTTAGAAGGTCAAATATTATCTATATTTTACATGTAAGAAATCTAATATTCAGTGAGGTTAATTATATTACCAAGATCACACAACCAGAGAATCATATAATTGGAAGTTGAGGTCATATTTGACTTCTGAACGTGTTCCTTTGCAACATAATAACAGTAAAATAGAAAATAGCAAAGCGAAAGATGTGCAATTTTGCCATTTCAACGTGGTGGTTAGCATGAATATACTGCCCAAGCGTTAAATGAAAAATGCAAATTTAAATAGCACTATGTTTACTCAGCATCACATTCTGAAAGTACACGTGACAAGCAGTGCTTTTCATGACATACAATATTAGAAATCTAATTTTGAACTGAATCTGTATTTCAAAGATGGCAACTGGTAATACATATCTTTCTGCATAGCATATCATTTCAGAGAGTAGCAGGATGCCAACTATAAAAACTATTTCTATCTTGTTTAAACATAGGCCTAACATAAGAACTTTATTGTGCACACATTAAACGTTTTGTTTTGACATTCAGTAGAAGTTTATTGAGAAGAAATCTTAAAAAGTCTTAGCAAAGCTGACTGAAAGCTTGTTTGCAATTGTTTAGACGAGGGTTTCTGGTGTCAATGTCATAATAGATGACATTCCAGCATACAGACTTCTGAATTGCAAATTTTCAGAAATGAATTCTAGTTATAATTCACAGTTGTGCTGAACTGAATGAATACAATCACTTTTCAGCAAGCAAAAAAACCCGCTTTCATTTGCTATTGAAAAAATACAAGGTAATTGTTGACTGCACCAAAACCGATCATTGTCACCTCCTTTCGGGAGCTACCGGCTTACCAAGGGTCACAGAAAATAAGAATCTCAGATTACTCTATCTTGAATGTTCAGAGTGGAGACTAAATTTACTAATATGACTGTAAATCACTTTAAATGTGTATTTTCAATATTTAGTTTTCTAACGTGGAATAAACAGTTAAAGCACCTTGGTGACGGCAATGAACCGTGTCCACGTGGTATTCTGTAACATCTAGAGACTTGACCCTCTAAGTAAATGCTATATGAAAATTTTCCTTATTTTTTTAACTGAGATATGATTGACATACAACATTGCGTTAGTTTTAGGTGTAAAAATAGTCTTGTGTAAAATTTAGAGATCGTTTTAGGCCACTAGGCCATGATCAACATATTAAATTATTTCAGCCTGATTTTTTGTTCATACATTTGAATGACTCATAACTCAATAAACAATCCTCGTTAATAGTTTTCTCTATTGTACTTCCATCACTCCTTGGACAAAGGTAAAATATTCAACTACCTGAGTTCCCTCCTTCTTTGGTTACAAACAAATGTCATTAATGATTCTTAGAATTCTAAAGACTTTTCCCCTGGAGATGAAGGTATGTTTGTGGCTCACAAGTAGGAATTCATAAGAGATAATTATGAAGTCCTCTACTTGTGTTAAAAAAAATCAACTGCACTAGTTAAGAATAGATAAAACATGTTTAAAATATTTAGGGCTTGCCATTTTACAATATGTTGGAAGTGATGTTCAGAGAACTTCCTCCCAACCAAAACTTTTAAGTTAAACACACATACAAACTGAGAACGCAGGAATCCAGTGTAATGAGTCATCACTGGAGATGCCATTTGTTCTGTGACACAGGCTACTCTGTGGTGGCCTGGGGTCTTCACTTTTGGGGCCGTAACTGGGAATCAGAGAAAAAGTCCTCGGCTGAAGAACCCACATTTGCGTGATTTGGGGCCAAGATTTCACATTATAGTTTTGGACCACCAAACCCCAAACTAATTATTTACCTTCATAGCTCTAGACATAGACAGGGGGCCCTAGAGGCATGCCGACAAGTTTAGACAGTCACCTGTTTGCTGTTATTAAAATGTGCTTTTAAAGGTTATACTATGACCCTGATATTCACGAACTGGAGGGCACTGAGCTGATTAGTGTGACATCCTCACAAGGGACTCAGAACAGTTATGCCAGAGACATATGTGCTCCATGTAGAGTGTTAAAGAGCAACTAGAGCTAATTACTAAAAAAAGTGATATGTAAGTTATACCAAATTATACAACTTTAATTCTTACATGGACAAGTTCATTTTCTTAGTGCTTTATTAGAAGTGAACTGCTCCATGTCGTGAACATGCATGTTTATAGCCATCTCTAAATGATATTTGTGAATCACATTATGTTATTGCAATCAAAATTAATTTAAGGATTATTGTTACTAAAGTATATGCTGACCACTAAGGCCTAATCATCTTTATGGAAATATTACTCTTATGCAAAAAATAAAGCTTCCCTCTGAGACAAATGGAGATTTAGTTGCATATTTCACTAATACAAATAGGCAACAGGCCCTTACTGCATTCGTACAATTACATACAATCCTGTAATAACAGACAGTAATATTAGCTTTGCACTCCAGACTAAAGAGGTTATTTCCTGGTTATTAAGGAGAGAATTAAGCCATTATGTTTTAAGGCATTCAGTTATTAACACATTACTTCTGCCATGCCTTAACGCATGATATTTTTGTTTGTTTGGTTTTGTTTGTCTGTTTCTTTCCCTTTTAGGTTACATGTTTTCATATCTAGGTTGACTGATTCAACATTTTTCCATTTTTCTGAAATTTATTGACATAAAAAGATAATTTTCAAATCAAGATAGAACTGGGCTTTCCCTTCCTAACTAGTGAATCTATCCTACCGATTGTTTCTCTCTCACAGTTAACGGTACCACCTTCCTCAGAGTTGCTTAGTATCAGAAGTACATTTGACCCTCCTTTCCCCCTTCTCTCTCCATATCCAATTTTCATCAAATGCAGCTGTGGTGGACACTATGCTGCATCAACCATATTCCTTTTCAGGAATGAAGAACTTATTTCTGTAGCTACTGGGAAACGACATCTGGAAGATGCTGGAAGATGACCGTCATCAGGTCAGTCCTCTGTAGGCATTGCCTGACTCGAAGAAAAATGACCCATTCAAGTTCAAACCTCCTTCCACATGCAGCCTACTTTCAATGACTGATCAACACAGCAGTATAAAGGCCCAGTCCTCTGCTCCCAACTTGGGACAACTCTGAAGGACCATACTAGCTTCAGAGGCCCCAATGAGTTGACTGAAGCCTTCACTGGGCCTGTCTGGAAGCTCAACTTCTCCCTCTGGCCAATATACTTTCTTACCTCTCCTTCCAGAGGTGTTGAGCACAACACATTCCCTAATAAATGTCCTGAATGCTAATCTCCCATCTCACAGACTTTGATTCTGTGGAAACCCAAACTGTTACAGCAACAGTTTCCCTTTTTATAGGCATGCTCCGGATAATGCTGTTTTGGTCAACAGTGAATCACATATATGACGGTGGTCCTATAAGAGTGGTACCACATAGCCTAGGTGTATAGTAGGCTGAACCATCTAGATTTGCATAAGTACACTCTACAGTGTTTGCACGATGACAAAATTGCCTAACACCGCATTTCTCAGAATGCATCCTTGTCACTAAGCAACGTATGACTGTATTTCTCTTGAAACTGCCCCTCTGTTTTTTCACCCACTATCACTGGCCTAGTTTGGTCAGCCTTTCACTCTCGCTTAGAATGATCAGTCTTAACATTTTGTTGCATTATCCAAATAGGCATTCAAATTCAAACCTCCTCACAGGCACACTTGAATCATGATTGTAGCTCACTGCAGGTTGCTGTGAAAATTCCAAATTCATCCATTTCTCAAAATTTCTACCTACCAATCGATACGCCATGATACCCACTTTAGTATATGCTCTCAGTGCCCCAATAAAATTCCCTCTGCAGACAGTTTCCACCCACATCAGTGGTTTCCTGGGACTCTTTTCCAGTGGGAATTCACTGCCATGGGAATCTTTCCTAAGAGAAACTTTAATTAATAATTGATGGAAGTTAGTGGATAAATACCCCAACTTCCTCACCCTTTTTATTGACTTTCTCCCTTCAGCATCTGACTTCCCCTCATTCTCTCTGAGTGGTCCTGTGATCACCTCTCAAATAAACTACTTGCAATTAAACTCTTTCTCAGAGTCTGCTTTTGGAAGAAATGGCACAAACAAATATTGAGAACTGATCAATGAGAATATTGCTAAAGGCCCCTAAATGATCTCTCAGATCTAACTGCCCTCTCTTGCCCTTCCTATCTGTTTAATATATTATCTCCAGATTTCTATTTCTAGAACTCACTTGACCCATGCCCCTCAGAAATCTTCAATGGCTCCCAGTACAATAAGAAGCAAAACAAAACTGCCCAACAAAGTCTGCCTGTATTTCTCAGTGTATGTCACCCTGCGTTCGCTACCACAAACACACACTCCAGACACACCCCTCTATTCATTGTTTACAGAAAGTGTTTTCTCTGTGTTTCCAATAAGGTTGTTTCCTCTGCTGGAATACCCTCCCCACCAAAATTGGCTGATAAATCCCAGCCCATCCTTAGAGCTACAGATAAACCCATTACCCCCTAGGAAGCCCTCTCAGATCCCCACTGTTAGGATTACTATTTCCCTCTACCATGCTCCCCAGTGCCATGTTTAAACTTTTGGTAAAACAGACTGTACCTAATACCGAGATGACTTATGGATATGTACTTTCACTACCAGATATGAATTCCTAGGAGGTAGGAGTCATATGATATCCATATTTGTATCCAGTGGCAACGTTGGAAACAATTAACAAACCTATATTCCAGCTCTGACCAATGAAAGGATGCTGGATCAAAGTCCTGAGGCACTCTGATGCATCACGTGTTAACTCTTTAGTTGCTGCTGGATTGTTGGGAAGTCCAGGGGGGGTTGGGGGAGGGACTGCGGTGGTTAGGGTGGCAAGGGTTACACAATAGTGGAGCTCAAACAATTGAGCATTTCTCAACATATAAGGAAAAGCATCTTTTACAGTATTTTAACAAAGAGAGCATAATTGGTTGAATGTCAGTTTTGTTTATAACTACTATGCTTATCAAGGCTTCCCAAATTATAGGTCTTATATAAATAATTCTTATATAATTAAGAACAGAATTGAAAAAGAGCACAAAGTTGTTTTAAAAGACCACTGATACACACACACACACACACACACACACCTGATATACTTCTTTAACCAGGACAAGTAGGAACATTTTCATGTATGTCTGAAAATGTTATAGTCTAGTTTTCTTTATATCATATCAGATTAGCGGCTGTTCAGAAGCAATTGCCTTTATACTGCTTAAAATATCGTAGAAGTCTTCCAACAGTAATATCAATAAAAATGAAGCTAGCTTTCTTTACAGGCTCAGTTTCTCTAAATCATACTGAATTCAACTCTAAGGGACTACCCTGGGAAGAACGATCATGATCGTGCCTTGCAAATATTTTTCAAAATTATTAAGGCTGCAAAACGTCTTGTGTAGCCAGTCAACATTTACCTACTTCATCCTCACTTAATAATGCACACTGAGTTGCCTTTAACTTCCCCAAATTCCTTCTAAAATCCTCCAAACCAATATGCTAAAGAGTCCATATCTGATTAGTGAAAATATGTACTGAAATTTTATGGTCGCAAATGCTACTAAAAGCAACAAAAAAATGACTATACAAAGGAAAAGCACATTAAGTCTGATTATTTAATTCTTCTTAGTTCCATTTCTATAACCTTAAGAGTTTGATTCATGGACCAGGGGTTTTGTTTAAAGTAGTTGTAAATATTCATAATTCAACAATATTCTACAGTTTGAGGTCCCTCTTATGCTCCTTCTCATACATAGCAGAATTCACTGCCTTCTTTGAACAAGAAATTGAGATTTATTACATTTATCAAAAATAATAATGGCAATTCTGAATGACTTGCTGCCCTTTACAAAAGACTAGTTAAAATCCTAAAACTAAGGAAAATTCACCAACCATTGGGATTGTCATTTGATGATTAAAATGAAAATTGAAATTGATATTTCTTAAAATCAATTCAAATCATCTCAATTACCTTAAAAAATGATGAAATATGGTACTTTATTGACATGCTTAGAATAGGCTCACTATCAAAATCTACCTATCACATGGAGAATTATTAACGGACTTTGTAAAGTCTGAAAAGGGAAGATTTCAGAAGATGCGAACGACTATGACTGTGGGGACATCTGAGGTCAAGCCAATAGAAGCACAGAGTGGGGGTGGCAGGTTGGCTCTTCCTTCACTGCACATTCTATTACAGTGGTATTGATTGGGTTGTGTTTGCCATTCTAAAAGGTCCCGTCTGCTTGTTAATAGCATTGGCACCCAGTCTAGGCTCTCTGTACTTTTTTGGAGCAGCTCTCTACACCTTCTAAGCTAACACACTCTGTTGAGGCAAGCAGGGATGAGAGGCTAGTACTTCCAGGGAGCACAAGATTGCTACTAAGTGTATGCTTTCTACATTTCTAAATTGTGTCCATTTACCTACGTTATAATAATTTCCTCAGCAAAAGCCAACCACCATGGGGCACTGAATTCTCTCCCAAATAGGACAACTAATTCCCTTGATGAATTACAGCCCCTCAGTTCTTCCCTATTACTCTTCTACACTTATCATCCCTGTTCCCTTCAAAACCTTGTAGGAATACCCCTCGCCCCCATTCGCAAGCAAGCAATGCTGTTCGGCAACCATCAGGGAAATTTGTATAAATAATGTTTCATTCGAGACAAAGGAATAAAACTTCACATATATCAAAACCTTTAACCTATTTTTCACACATCAATTAAGTGCATATACATGTTTTTATAATACCTAGCCCTATAAACAGACATTCTCATAGGATGCTATCTGCTTCATAAACTGCCATAACTATTTGAAAGGATTTATCACAATTTTAAATGCAAATATCCTTAACAAAATATTTCTACTTCTAGGAATTTGTCCCACAAATAATTTCAAATAAACGGACAAGAGAGTATAGTGCTACACCTAAAATGTATGCTCCAAAGCTCTGATTATTTAGAAAGCTAATGACTGAAATGGAAAACCAAATTTCCCTCTGGGTCATTTATTAGAAAGGGGAAGTGTAAATTACATTTTCATTTCTTCTCATCATGTATCAGTCCTAGCGTGGTAGTTAATAATATTTTATGAATGGTTTTGTTACCTTTGAATACTCCACGTTTCCAAGGGCAGACGTGTAGAATATACGAGACTACGTTATCAGGGTCTATGGTGATGTTTCGACTTCCCCACACTATTGGAAGATCTGAAAACACCTAGAAAAGACAATTCAAAAACAAGAATTATATAATGTCAATATTTACATGAAATTAGTGTAACAAGCTAAAGCACAGAAAAAACTGAAATTTAATTTAAATGCTTCCATTAAAACTGTTCACTTTTAAACGAAAATCAAACCAGAAAAACACTACATACAGCAAAAGAAAAATTTGAGACTAGGCCTATGAAAAAAATAGAACAAAGGAAATGATTCTCACAAAAAGAACAATGTTTATTTTCTGTTGCTACTTGTAGCAAGATCACTGATGCTTAGACAATCTGAATATCTTTTATAGGCCATGCACAATTTTCTTTGTGCAATTTGATGTACAAAAGATGAACCATTTCAATAGGTTTCTACATCAATATTAATGTAGCATATAAAGACTATTTAAGCAGCACTTGACCACAACTCTGGTTAAATTCAACTTTCAGCTTACTGAGTGCTTACATCTCGCCACCCTCGACTGCCCAGGCAAACACTAATCTACCTTTTGTCTCTATAGATTTGCCTATTCTGAACAATTCATAGGAAAGAAAACATGTGGTCTTTCGTGACTGGCTTTTTTCACTTAGCATAATGTTTTCAAGATTCATCTATGTTGTGGTATATATCACTTCTTTGTATTGATGAATGACATTAAACTGCACGATACGTTGCATTTTGTATATCCATCGTTTTAATTATTATTTTTATAGCCATTTTTAAGTTGGTGGAAATTTGGGCTGTTTCCACTTTTGTCTATTATGAACAATGCTGCTATAAAAACATGTACACATTTTTGTGTGAACATAGATCTTCATTTCCTATGAACATACAGAATTGCTGGGACATATGATAACTCGAAATTTAACCTTTTAAGTTACTGCTTTCCAAAAGTGTTTTCCAAAATGGCTGCACAATTTTTCTTGCCCACCAACAATGCATGATGGCTCCTACTTCTCTACATGTTCTCTCAAAGTTTTTATTGTCTGTCATTTTGATTATAGCCATCCTAGAGAGTGTGAAGTGATAACTCATTGTGATTTTGATTTGCATTTTCCTAATGACTAGTAATGTTGAGTATCTTTTCATCTGCTTATTGCTCATTTGCAAATCCTCCTTGGGAAAATGTCTATTCAAATCCTTTGCACAGTTTTAAAACTGTGTTGTCATTTTATTATTGAGCTGTAAGAGATCATTATATATTCTAAAAACAAGGCCCTTATCAGATATATGGCATGTGGATATTTCTCTTATTCTGTGGGTTCATTTTTTACTTTCTTCAAGGTATCATTTGAAGCACAAATATTTCAACTTTTAAGTCCAATTTATTTATATTTATGTTTTGTCACTTGTGCTTTTGATGTCATATCTAAAAATTAACTGCCTAACCCAAGGTCATGAAGATTTACTCCTATGTTTTCCTTTATGATTTTTATAGTTTTCGCTATTAAATTTGGTCTATGATCCATTTTGAGTTTACTTTTGTACATGGTATGAGTTAGGGGTCCAAATTCATTCCTTTATATGTGACGATACAGTTGTCTAAGCATCATTTTTTTAAAAAGACTGTCTCATTAAATTCTCTTGGTATCCTTGTCAAAAATTGCTTGACCAGGGCCATCCTGGTGGCAGAGTGGTTAAGTTCAAGTGTTCCGCTTTGGTGGTCCAGTTTGTGGGTGCAGATCCTGGGCACGGAGCTATATACCATTTGTCAAGCCATGCTGTGGTGGTGTCCCATGTACAAAATAGAGGAAGATGGCCACAGATGTTAGCTCAGTGACATTCTTCCTCAAGCAAAAAGAGGAAGATTGGCAACAGATGTTAGCTCAGGGCCAATCTTTCTCACAAAAAAAAAAAAAAAAAAGATCAATTGACCGTTACTCTAGCCTATGGATAAATTGCAGGATGTTCTATTTTATTCCACTCATCTACATGTCTACCACATGCCAGTACATTTTCTTTAATATTATACTTTTTTAGTTAAGGTTTTGTAGTAGGTTTTAAGAGCAGGAAGTGTGAGTCATCCACTAGAGAGTGAGGAGAAAGGTCAAATTGTGACATGTCCTGGGGATGGGAATTATGAGGAGAGTCACACTCAGTCTGCCTCTTCCTTTGTTTGCAAGGTTGCTGCTTTTCATAGCTCCCCTGGTTGTAAAGACTGGAGCTCAGGAGAGGAGAATAAAAATAGGCCAATTCAAAGTGCCACAAACCAAGCTGCTCTTACCAAGCTTCTGTTTTTCTTGAAAAAATACTCCTCAGATTGTTTTAAGTCTTTATTTAATTTCAAAATCTGAAAAATTTCATTTTGACAATTTTTGCCAGTGTTTTCATTGCTTTTAAGGAGGAACAGATTTATGAAACTCCTTGTTCCACCATCCTGGAAGTCTGGCACCTCCTCTTTTCCTTATTACATAACTATTTTCTACCACTTTGTCACTTTGATAAAATGTCACAGCATTTACCTGTATCTCAATTAGGTTCTCTGATTTTTATTTTCTCTTTGATATTAAGGAAGTCTCATCCTTCTATTACAAACTGTTCTTGTAGTAATAATATACATGTTGAAAGGCTTTCTTTTTTTTTTAAATACAAAGCATCTTAAAAATGACTACTAGCAGCAATACAAAATAGAACAAGGAAAAGATATGAAAAGAACATTCTGGATTTGAGTTGTTAGCAGATTGTTAAAGTGCAGGTGAACAGCAAGCAGTTGAAAATGAGAGGCTAAAGCTAGCACATACATCTTGAGTGAAAGTATGGACTTGGTATTCGTACCTAGAAGATAGTTTGATCTGCCAAGTGGGATGTTGCACAGATCTAAGAATGCTTGGAAGATGGAAACTTGAAAATAAGTCATAAGGTTAGACGAATAAAAGGGCCAGATAAGTAATGATCAAGAAATGGCAGGGAAATGAGAAACATTAGAAGGATATAGAATAAATAGTGAAGAGTGTCAAGAAGGCAGATCAACAGTGCCAAACACTACAGGAGTTTTGAAGCAGATAACTTGGGAAAATAACTGATTTTTCTTGACCAAAAGTCATGGGTGATCTTTGTGGCAGCAGTTTGAACAGAGTAGAGAAGCTACCAATGGATCGTCATGAAATAAGAAGCGATTATGTAAACAGTGCTTTTTCAAGAAGTCTAGCACCATGAAAAATAAAAAGGATAATAGTTGAAGAAGGACTATTGTTAGAGACAAGTTTTCTCTTATAATGGAAAAATTTGAGAATATTCATAGATTAAGGAAAACAATCCAACGAAGAGGAAGATACTAAAAGAGAGAGAAAGAGAGGGGAAAAGAATGTGAATTGGCCTTGAACGCATAGAGGTAAACTTCATTTTACAGATCAAGGAATGAAGATGGAAAATCAGGAGGGTTTCAGTGGTCCCAAAGTAAGTATATAATGAAAGCTGAAACTATAAAGCAAAGATTCTCAGCCTAGCCTTTCTTCTTAGCAGCATCTCAGTTGTTTCTCAACAAAATTTCCATTGAAATATGAGCAAGAAACTAAATATTCTGAATGAAAAGAAATGGCAAATCGGTAATATGCATTAGGATGTGTTGATTAAAGTTGATGGCAATTTTCAAATTAAAAAACGTGTGGGGCCGGCCTGGTGGTGCAGGGGTTAAGTTCGCATATTCTGCTTCTCAGCAGCCCAGGGTTCCCCAGTTCGGATCCCCAGTGTGCACATGGCACCACTTGGCAAAAGCCATGCTGTGGTAGGCATCCTACGTATAAAGTGGAGGAAGATGGGCATGGATGTTAGCTTAGGGCCAGTCTTCCTCAGCAAAAAGAGGAGGATTGGCAGCAGTTAGCTCAGGGCTAATGTTCCTCAAAAAAAAAAAAAGGTGATATTTCATCCATTGATAATTATCTCTACAAACAAATGTTACTTGGGTCTTAAATATGTTTCTGTTCTGTTATAATTGATGGAGCTATTTAAACATGAGGAAGACCTGGAACACATGAACAATATTATTAATATTTTAATGAAATAACATTTAATTAACTTAATGGGTAATATCTTTAATTACAGAAAAGGCCTCACTGAAAATCTGTACCCTAAAAGTAAAATGACTAGATTCTTCAGTTTTATTTGTATATTAAAATGACAAAAATATAGACTTCAACTATTATGGCTTGTGGAGAGCAATTTTGTTATGAATAGAATTTCGTGTTTACATTTAATTAGATAAATATAGTGAATGTAGTATAATTATTATTAATAAAGGCGTACATTTTTTTAAATGCATTCATTCTGGAGAATAAAATTTGAAAACCTATAGACATCATCTCTGCCATAACAACAAAATGAAACAAGCAACGTTATTGAATCACAGGTTTTTCTTTAACCTGTTTTCATCAAACTCTTAAGACAGGATTCCTTGTTCACAGTAAATTCTGGAAGGGGAGAGGGAGAGGGAAAATGATTTTTTCATTATTTATAGTAAATCCAAGTAGTCATGGTTTTTTCTCTTTTTTTTCTTTCCTTCCTTCCTTCATTTTAAATGCCGCCCATTATGTTTGTATCTGTTTATTAAACAAATCTTCCTTGAAAAACTACTGTGTACTTGATACTATGATTTATGTTAGGTATAAAAATGTGGGTAAGAGAGGCATGCCCCTTTTGTCACAGTTTATAATCTGATGGAGAAAGGTAAACAGGTAATAGCAATATGATGCAGAATGTATGATGGTCGGACAGGTAAAAAAATGCTGTGGAAGCACATGAAAGGCATCTAACTGAGGTTTACGGGAATAGGAAGGATTGTTAGAAAAGTGGCATCTAAACTTGCCCTGAAGAATGAAAAGGAGTCAGATAGACACAGAGAAATGGACGATAGGTTGTTGGGCAGAGATTTCCAGACAGTAGCGAAAGGAAACACTGTATACAAGCCTAAGTGTTGCTGGAGCCAGGAGTGGCAAGAGAGGAGGCTGAGCAGATGAGCTCTTGAAAGACAGTGAAAGCCACTGCAGGGAGTATGGACTGGATCCTGAAGGCATGAGATGACACTGAAGAGTTTTAGTAGAGGAGTGACAAGATGAGATTTTCATTCATAATATTCACTCCATTTGCAATCCAGTAAGGAAAGAAGAAAACCAAAGTATATATTTTTCAAGATAACAAAAAAAAAGCAGAGGGCAAACCAGAGAATTTCCAAACTTCAGGAGTACTCGCTCAGGCACCTGTGATGGACAGACATTTGAAGCTTCTTTTGAGGATTCTATTAGACACACAACAATTCTTAGATAAATATGGGGGCGAGAAGTGGAAAAATTTATTTTAGGATGGGCTTAAACAAATGAAGTGAGGAGGACCAAGTACAAAAGCTTCATAAAAAATAAAGATGAAAATAATTATGCATTTCTTCACATTCTCATTATTATTCACACTGGTAAACGATAGGATACACTTTAGAAATTTTGTGCCTACAGATTTCACATTAAAAATTTTAAAAGCTGTTTAAAAATTTTTTTGAAAATACTTTTTATCATGTATAATTTCTGCAAGTGAAAATACATATGACTCAAATAACTAGATTTTCATATATTTTATGATATATACTAATATTTAGATATAAAACTTGTTTGGGGCTAACTCAACTTTATAATTGAAATGAAATTTAGTAGCTGTTGGACTAATATAAAGAATTCTAAACTTCTCCTTATGAGACATTGCTTTACCTAGTTAAGTAAAATGAAATGTTTTTAAAATTTCATATAATTCCATATACTCCTTCTGAAAACACTTTTATATTAAAAAAAAAAAATCTTACCTTAAATGTTAGGATGGTCTTTGTATCATTGGGCACCACTATGGCTTTATTTGTTACGTTCCCCACTTGACAGTCTACAATGATGTGTTCCAAGGCCAGGGGTTTTCTTCCAATCCCTTTTATTTCAAAGACATGTGTCATGCCATCTACTTGATTTTGTAGAGTAAGTTTACCCTGTGACAAATCAGCCAAATTTCAGCTCTATAGGAGTCATAGTTAGATGCCAAACTACTTCTGTTATCATACTATTCTTGAATCTGATTAATGAAATGAGCTTTCAAGGTGGCATTAGCCATTGACTTTCCCAGTTGATGTATAAATACGTCTACTGAATGAAGAGAAATTTCCTGTAAAAAGCTTTCTCTTTACTTTCTTTAAATTACAGAATTTATATAGGCATTGTCATACATAGCAATTATATGTGTGTTTATATCCTTGTCAAAGAAATATGTCTTAAAATATTTTCCAAAGTATCAACTTCCTTAATAAATAAAAACAAAAAGAGCAATGATTTTACTTTGTTAAACATGCTAAGTAAAAATAATCTGGATATAAGTATTGGCAGCCAATGGCATTGTGACTTTCAGAACATTTATCCCTCAAGTTAAAACATTTATTAAACTTTCAAGCAGAGTAATCACTATGATCAAATTCATGGAAAATATAACTTTTCTGAAAAAAGATTTCTCATAAGTTATATAGGTTAATATCACATATTGGTTTATTGACATATTAAGACAGGGGAAAAACATCAATGAGTTCATACCATAATTTCACATTCCAAAATAGGTTTGAAAGTAAGAGGATACTGCACAGTTTCACCTGGTCCGACATATAAAATAGAAGGTCCATAAAACCATTCTCCTTCTATAGTCGCTTGACATTTCCATTCATTCTGTGTTTTATTATTCTAAAGCATGAAAAAAAGGTAGAAAAATATCAGGGGGATGATGTTGATGAAGTTGAATTACATATTAATTCTTGGTACTTTTAATAAAATTATATATTGTATTTTTAATTGCATTTCTTAAGAATCATCATTTGAAAGTCACATTTGTTAAGAACAACTATCAAAAACGTGAACATAAGGCACAAGGGTGACTATATACCCTTTCAGTGTCACACAGCAACATTGCCTAATAAGTTGATCCACGAAGTATTTAATATCTAAAGGAATATTCCTTTGTTTGACTTACTAATTACTGTTAAAATGGTAAAATGGTCTTGGAGTTACACATTCTACTCCTAATTATAGGTAACAAAAAGGGTTCTACCTGGTAGATTGCTCAGATAGCAAAGCTTACATTTCTCATCAAAACAAATTTTTGTGCTTTGAGCAGACTTTTGTTATATCTTTAATAAACAAACAAAAAACAATTTCTCGGTTTAAAAAACTCAAAATTCCTTATAACTATATCAGCTTCTTCTAGGCTGCATTATCGCTTTGACTAATAGATAGCCAAGCTATAGTCAATCATTGTTCTTAGTGCCTATGAACTCATCTTAATCAAGTGTTAAGATCACAACGGAATTAAAGCAGAGTGATCTGAGAGACCATAACTCAGCTTGGTAGAGTCAGGAGGCAAGGCTTTTGAGTAAGAATTTGATAATGGGTTAAGGAAGTTGGAGTTAATTGTTTAAGGAAAGACATCCAGAGAGGTGATTAATCAGGTGAGTAACACGATAACGTATATTCAGGAACAAAACTCTGACATTAATGTGGAGAAACCAATGGCAGCAGATAAGGCAATTAGAAATTGGTAATAGTTCAAGATGAGAGGTTTGGAGGACTTTGAGACAGTGGCAGTGGGAATGAAGAAAACAAAAAAAGTTTGGCCTTACTATTGGAATATTCTGGGTAAGGGCTTCAAATGCTGCCGTTTCAAATTCAAATCTGGCCTCTGGATGTTCTTCATCCACCACACCTTCAACGTGATAGACACGCACATCATACCTTGATGTCAACAAAATTTTACAAGGGTAGTGTCCAGGAGTGAGAGGAACAAATCGCAAAGGAACCGGAACAAATCCATCTGCAGCTATCAAAATAATTATAAAATGGTTTAATTATTTTTTTTTTTTGAGGAAGATTAGCCCTGAGCTAACCTCTGCTGCCGATCTTCCTCTTTTTTCTTTCTTTCTTTTTTTTTTTGTGCTGAGGAAGACTGGCCCTGAGCAAACATCTGTGCCCACCTTTCTCTACTTTATATGTGGGACACCTGCCACAGCTTGGCTTGACAAGCGCTGCACAGGTCTGCACCCAGGATCCGAACCAGCGAACCCCAGGCTGCCAAAGCAGAATGTGCAAACTTAACTGCTATACCACCAGGCCATTCCCAAAAAACGGCTTCATTATTTTTAATGGCATAAATCCTAAAATTCATCTTGAGGTAAAGCAATATTTAATATCTTTGTATATAATCATATTGTATAATCTAGAAGACTAGGTTATACCAAGGTAACACAATACCCCTAAACTTCCAGGGCATATTTTATCATTGACAGAATCATTCCTGGACAGGTCAGAGGAAAGTCTGCTCCATAAAGTCACTCAGGGATCCACGCTGTAAATGACACCACTATCTTGTAGCTGTGCCATCAGGAACATCTCTCCTCCCTCACTCACAGGTCCGGGGAAAAGGAGAGGCTGGAAGTTTGCTCAAGGGTTTTTCAATGCTCGGCCCAAAAGTAACACATGTTAAATTTAATTGTCCAGAACCAACCACACGGTGCAATCTAACCGAACAGGGACTGAGAAATGAGACAGATATATAGAATATTTGGTAAGCATTATTGTCCATCACATTTCTATGACGTAAGGGCTCTGTCCCACAGCAACCAAAATAATTTGCAACTTGACCAGCATATAGAAATCATTCTTTCTCAGTTAATAACCAAGGGAAGCAGCAAGAGGCATGTCTAATTAATACTTCTCATATCACCTTGTTATAACATTTACCTTAAGTTAGTAGCTAATATAGTTTCTCATGGTAGGCAGGCTATCTATCCCGGTCCTTTCCTTCTAAGCAATACCACTTTTTCTCTGAAGGCCACCATTTTCTTACTCTCCATAAAATGAGAAAATAGTTATAAAAATCTCTCACCCCTAAAGTAGGATGCAGTGTAAGCATAGAACACAAATTTCATCGCTAATACCAAAGTATTTAAGTAATCAATGAAAAACAAATGATAAAAAATGTTTAGAAGCCTAAATCTGTGCTAGGAAGTTCTCCAAAACTAAGAAAATAAATCAAGCTTATTAACCAATGGACCAGACAAGTATTATGACATTAATTGCCTATAATTTTAATTCATTCAGATTTAACAGCTCAAATGTGAAAGATGGCAAACCTGTTTTCAAATACACTGAAGTCCATATGCCAAAAAAACCAGTCACCTCTCCAAGAACATTAACTGCTTCACGTCATTTTAAAAACAAACTCAGGATTTGAATGTGTGTAAGTTATACGATGCATATAAAGTTATATTAATTATATATTATATAGCATATGTTGCATGTTATATATTGCTATATGGCATATATTATATATCATGTGTAACGCTATAGTTACATATCATGTATTAAAACCCACTGACAATGGACCACATTTGAAATCTGTATTACATCTAACCGAAGTCCAAGATTCTCAGTTGGTCTAAAGAGGAAACAAAAGCTGTCAGAATGTTGCTATTTTAATTTTTATTCCATCCTTTTCAAGTACAAATTTAATTTTAGGATAAAATTTTTTCTCGTCATAAAAGACTCTAGGCACATCTTATCATCTGTTGTTCGCTGATTACTTTGATTCCAAGAGAAGCATTTGAGTTGTGGCAACATCATTAGAACAAACCAGGTGATATAATTATTTGATCAAAATTTGTTGCTTTATTAACAGAAATAAAGAAAGCCCATTTTTCTCTTGCGTGAACAGACCAAAATGAAAATATTTAGATTAGATAATTTAAATAAAATTAAGCTGCTTAGAATAGGAAATTTAAACAATTTAATAGTAATTATTTTCATCAAAGATAAAGAATAACTAGCCATTTAATAGTAAACAATAATTGAAATGCACAAGTTCAAGTATAAAGCTTCTATCCAAAGCTTTATGTTATACATTATTTCCTTTTCCCTAAAAATATCCATTTCCTAATGATACTGAGTCTGAAAGTAAAAACCAAGGACATTCTTAAGTGTACATTTTCCAACTCATGAAATGTTCATGAGCAAAGACCCTAAGGATTGCACAGTGCCAGCTCCTCTCCCTTATAAGTTCAAAAAGGAATCCATCATAACAGTGGAATTCGTGGAAATGATGGTTTTATTTTTGAAGATGTACTGACAAAACAATATTGTTTCTTTTTCTTAAACATCGGAAACAATTTAATTGGTCCATGCCAGAAACATAAGTAGGAGTATTATCATATATTATCAACGAGGAGTCACTTCTAGGTGAAGGTATTCAGCAGCAGTTTCCACAGCCCCTTAAGACGCAAAATGGCAGAGGGAGGAACTATTTTGATTTTTAGAAACCTGGCAATTTTACTGGCCACATTGTACCACCATACCATTATTCTCTTTTAGGGACATATATTCTCAAAGTCCTTTCCAATTCTGCACTGTAGCAGATGTCATCCATGCCTTGCCATGTCGCCTGGGCATTTAAATCCACCCTGCAGGACAATGGCTTTATGGAAAACTGTGACTTTCTCCTTGAGGGCTTGCTTTGGTCATAGGAGGTTTGCTCAGCCCTTGCAAGGATCTGGCCAGAAGTGACAGTTAACGCCTGCAGTTGCAGTTCTCAACAAATAATGTATCAAATTGGTGGAAAAATAACCGAGCGTCTTTGCCCTTTGGTTGGAATTAACTCCAAGATGAATTCTACACCAACTCCTAGAGATCGCCGGTGCAATTGAGCCTAAACTGCTCACAGTGGCTCATTAACACTCCTTGAACTGGCTTCTTCCCTTTGCTGTCTCTCACTCTCTCACAGTCCTACCTATGGTTCCTGAGATTACTTCTCAAACTATTTGATCTCAAGACCTGGTTTTAGGGTCTGCTGTTGGGAATCCCTAACCTAACAAAAACCCCTAGACCCAAGACAGAGAGCTTCCTGTCCTGGGCCTCATGCTTTCTAGGGCCTTACTCTGAACCTCCTCTGGCACTGTCTTTCCGCAAGTGCAAGGAGTACAGAGGCCCAATGGGACAGGCCTACATGGAGCCCAGCCTCACCATGTTCCATGTTCTTGGGATGCCACAGTTCACAATCCAAAATGCTTTGATCCCATTTCCAGTGCCTGTACAGGATCTTTCCTATGTCAGTCCTCCTGTTGGAAGACTCCTAGAATTGAAGGGTAACTAAAAGATGGCTATTTAGGGGAAGATGTGGACCAAGATTAATTATGTGTGCTGAGGTATCTCACACATTTATACACAAGACCCCTTACAATATATGTTAGAGTTCAAGTAGGAAAGAGAACATGGTGGGCACCTGAGCAGGGCCCAGCTATCCTGTGCTGCCATATTCTACCGCAAACTCTGAGAAGTCCAAGAATTCTAAATTTAAACTTGGTCTTCCAGGTTGGTATAACTTTATATTTGTCAAGGTGAGATAATAGAATGTATTCTATTTAAAAATGTGTTAGTTTGATTTGCAACTTTTAAAATTTTAGAAATATGGTATGTGTGCTTCCATTTGTACTTTTGACCTGGGCATCACAAATGTTGGGGACAATCTGGACTTGTCCCTTCCATCCCTACTCTCCTCAAATGTAGCTCACCGGGGGCCTTTCCTTTACAGGTGATCCTGGTAACTGTGGCAGTTGCCAGGGTTCTGTGATTCAACATAACCAAATATATCTCAATTTACCATATTACAGTTACTGAAGAAAATAACACAACATAAAGAGAGAATCTCTCTATTGAAAGAATACTTAATTTTATATAACATTAGCTACTGGAAGAAATCAGTGTTTTTGAATCAGAAGTTTTTGAAATCCACAAAAATGTGCTATGCTCAGATCCTAGAATAGGTCATGGTTGGGAGAATAAATTAATACTGCTGTTTTGGTCAGCTCTCATGCAAAACAAACTACCCAGAAACTTCGTGGTTTAAAGCAACAACCATTTATTTGCTCATGATTCTGTGGTCAGACCTCATTTGGGAAAGTTTATCAGCTCATGTGTATTGGCTGGGCTCATTCATGAATTAAGACCTCATCTGGGAATTCTGTCCATGAGCTCTCTAATCTTCTATGAGATGAGCCCAATATTTTCCACATAGTACAGAAGAATTACCAGTAGCAAAAGAATGAGAGCCCTAATGTTCAAACGGTTATCATATATCTGCTTCCTTCACATTTCTTAATAATCCATTGACCAAAGCAAGTCACCTGGTCAAGACCAGGGTCAACAAGGGAGGGGAGACTACAGAAAACACGTGTGTAGGCAGATATGATCCACTTGAGCTTTTACTCAAACAATCCACCACGTCTACACTGCAAAGGAAGATACACGTATAAAACTGGTGAGATGAAAGATGCAATCAACGGAGAGTTAAAAATCCTGTTTTCTGGTTTTAGTTCCTCTCCTACATTGCGCAACCTTGGGCAAACAACTTAAAGGTTTTTCTTATAACTCAAGTTCTTATTCTGTTTAAGCAGTAAGATTTGATCAGTAGCTTCCAAACATTTTATTTTTTTGCCTCAGGGGTACTGTGTCTGAAGAACACCTAAGACAGAATCTCAATATACAAAACAATTAATCTGGAGTTGATCTGGTTGAAGTAGGATGAGAAGCTAGAAGCTTCCATTCATTTCCACAGCCTTTCTATTGACAAACCAAAGAGCTTTAAAAGAATGCTAGGGCTGTATAGAATATAATTTGAATAATTTGTCTCTTAGGTTTCTTTCTGCCTTACTAGTCCATGATTATATGAAAGTACATCAGAAATGTGGAAGAGACTCAGTAATATAATAAATTAGTGATTATCTTCTACAGTTAATTATTTAGATATATTATTAGCAAACAATACTCAGAAGCTTTAATCCAGAAAACAACGTATTAAGAGAATGAATAACTATATTTACAATATGATTTCACTTATATAAACAAGTTTATAATAGATACTTATTTGTTGTATTTAATGTATGAGTAATTATATTTTCAGAGAATTTTTTGGCCTATTTGCTAATCCCACTTCCATCTACTACTGGAAAGTATTAGTGTAGATTTCTTTTCTGTTAAACAAGTAAAAGACCAAATCACATGCTAGTTAAAATTGTACCCATTCTGGTTACTTTATTATTTCTTGGCACATGAGCATCTGTCTCACAAATACTCTTGATAAAGTAAGTGATAGATCCATTGTGTGCTAACAATTGCTCATTACTGAGTTTCCTCATTTAATATCAAAAACATGAAGTGCGTCATAACCTTCACATAAAAAAGAAGAGGATTCAGCAACTACAATTTTTAGAGTGTGCTTAATTTATTTGGTAAAATGCTTTCACTAGTAGAAATGTAGTTTACTATCTTCCACTCAGGAAAAACCATTTTCTGAAATGATTTAGCAGCATAAATTGTCAAATTTATTATACTATTCAATAAAATAATAATTTAAAATGATAAAGATCCATACTAATTATTGACAAATTTAATTTTTGAAATATGGGTTAAAATGGGTTTTATCACATCAAAAGAGGCTGAACTACTTTTGCTTTTCTATCACCTGGAAGATCTAAAATAATATAATACTTAAGGGTGAAAAGAAAGAAGGAAAGGGAAAAAGGAGAAAAGGAAGAAGGGAAGAAGGAAGGAGGACAAAAATAAAGGAGAGGGAAGTAGGAATTAAGGAAAAAAAAAGAAAGTCTGGGAGATGCTAAGAGAAAGGCATGTGACCCTTCTTCCCTAACCAGTCCCAAATGGCTGAGGACATTGGACTGGTCTTTCCGTGAAGTTTCTAAGTATCTGCAAGCAGGAAAAACTGGTGTGCAGTTCTGTGTCACATTTTGCTGAAAGCGAATTCCTGCACATCCTCCCAGGTGCCCTAAAGCACAAGAAAAGGGCCACACAGAGATATCAAAGTGCTGTAGTAAGCAAATGGCAAGGATTCCAATTTTTTCCAGCACAGCCAAGCTAGGCTCAATAAGTACAGGAAAACCTAATCTTACTAGTTGCATTGGTCAAGTCTAGTAGAGCCTTACTAATGTTTTGTCTGCTTGATCTGTCGATTATTGAGAGATGTATGATAAAATCTCCTACTCTAGGTGTGGATTTGTTCATTTCTCCTTCCATATTTGCCAATTTTTGCTTTATTCATTTTGAGTTTATGTGGTTAGGTGGTGGAAATAAGTTCTAAATTTTTCTCTACATTGGACTATTCCTTTTTAAATGAATACATTTATTTGTCTTAAAGTTTACTTATTCTAATATTAATATATTTATGCCAGATATTTTTTAATTAGTAAATACCTGGTATAGGTTTTTGGATATTTTACCAGGTGATTTTGTAAACAGTAGAAAGCTGCATTTCACTTTCCACTTTTATAGTTTAGTCTGTTTATATTTATCACGATTAATGATACATTTGTGCTTAATATCTCATTTTGTGCCTCTCTTGACTATATCCTTTCTTTAGTTCTCTGTTTTTGTATTCCATTGGACTCATCAAGTTTTCTTTATTTCCTTTTATGCTTCCACTGGTTTAGAAATTATACATTCCACCTCTTGATTTTTTGGTTGTCCGAAATTTTCAACATTCACACTTTACATAAAGATGTCTTGAAATAGTTCAAACCTGTGCTCCCCAAATATAAGAACTTCAAATGCCTATTACGGCAATAACTCCTTCCTTATAAAGTTATTGTCTAATAACTGAGTTCACTTTGCTTTTATACCATCTGAATTATTTGATATTATTATTTCCATAGCCAAAGTTCATTGAGATTTACCCACATTTACTGAGCATTTCATTAACCACTGCTCTTGGATCCCAATTCTTTCTTCTGAATTCAATTTTCTTCATCATAAATAGATCTTGCATTTGTTCTTTTAGTAAATATCTGTGAGTTTTAAATTGTTTCAATTTCACTGTTGGATTGAAAATATTTTTATTTCATCCTTACTCTTAAGTGATAGTTTACTGGAATTAAAATTCCAGGCTGACAGTTTGCTTCAGCACTATAATTCCATTGTCTTCTGGCTTCTATTGTGGCTGTTGGTAATTCTGTCTTCAATATAATTTTTGATCCTTTGAAAATAACGTGTCTTTTTCTCCTTTTGCTTTTCAGAATTTCTCTCCTCTTTGCCATTCTACTGTTTCACTACACTCCATTTAAGTGTGAACGCAGGTGTCTCTCTTTTATCTTCTGGCTTTTAAAAATGTTACTTCTATCTTTTTCTTTTCTCATTTGCTCCTATAAATAAGAGAGGGTTATCTTTCCTGGGTAGTCACTTGTCCATGGTCTCGTTCCCCTTTTTCTTTGCAGTGATCTCTTAGACCTAAACATGGAGGTAGCTCAATGCACACACTTGGGCCAATTTCCTATATCAAACGGTGTCTATCCATTGGATGTATGGAAAATATTTACTTACATCCACTGGCAGTTTTCAAATAATCTAGGGGAAAATTTACATCTTAGGAAATTTCATTATCTTCCTGTTAATGGATAAACTCTAATCTCACTGACAACATGCACCACAAACCACTTGGACTCTTCCCATCTCTGCCACCACCACCAGACTGACATGCTGGATCTTATACATCCTTGGTAGAATGATTTTCCTCCATATTTTCCCCTACAATTACAGTCATTTGAAGTCCAGGGGGTTTGTTTTCTCAAGAGGGATGCCAACAGAGAAATGCTAATAGAGGGCCACCTTGGAAGGTATTTCACATATGTCCATTCATTAGCAAAATATTTTTGAACACCTACTATGTACTAGGAGGTATGCAATGAGGAAGCAGCTTCCTGGTTTTCTGGTAGGTGGAGATAATAAACTTCAGAGGAAAAGGCAGATCATGGTGATGAGGATTATTTTAGGCTGGTTACTTTTAAAAACTGCAGACAGGAAGGAGGCTCTGAGGAGTGGAATTTGCTTGCCCTTTTATGAGAGACATTTGCATTTGTGAAGGAAGTCTCCATCTGTGGGGGTGTCTCCCTCTCTGCACCAGGAAGAAGGGGGGATGGCCTTATCTCTGGAAACTCTTAATGGAGATGGCAAGGACTTAAGTTTTGTTTATTGTGCTTGTCTGGTAACCTCACGTAGCTGACTCCCCCGACCACCAACATCCTCCGGGAAGCATAGGACATCCTGACTTAATCTGATCTGATTCTTATCTAGAGTTATAGGACCACCCAATAACCAGACCCCACCTGCTCTGAAACCATTTTAACAGCTTTTTTTTACATATTCTTTCCTTTGTCTTGTAAAGAGATAACTCACATACCTATGCCTTAAATTTAGCCCTACTCTCAACCCATGTTTGCAGCAGTAGCAGCAGCTCTGACTGCCCATGGGTCCTGTCCCCATGCTATTCCACACTATTCTCTAAATAAAAGAGCACTACTGCCAGACCTTGAGAGTCCGAGAAATCTTTCTTTCGACTCTTCGGCTTGCTGACCCTGCATCAATGGGACTAGACTGTTTCCTCTGTACACCTAAATTATGTTTTAATTGAGCATAGGCCTGCAGAGGCTATTAAACGTGTTTTTCAATCAGGCCACATCAGCTCAGTAATTACTGGAAATTCCTCATAGGATTTATGTAAATGGGTGACTGTTATCTTTCCTTTCCATTGCTATTGAATTTTTAAATTTCTGTATGTCATCATGGATCATTTAATGGAAAATAAGAGAGAGTCTACCATGAAGTTGTAGCTTGCCAGTATTTTAACTAGGAAGTTGTCTTTTTTCATGTAATTTCTTAAGAAGACAAAATTTCTAAAAGAAAAGAACTAAAATAAGATTTCACTTGCTAATTAACCCCTCCACGGGGAAGGGAGCAAAGGAGTGCTGACAGCAAATTAACTTTGTGTTTTGCATTTTCAATTCTGAATATTATAAACTTTCTCTAATTGGCTTGTATTAAAAATAAAATCTGCTTTGAACAAAGTTGATGTTTAAGTTCTTGTGGGTTGATTTACTACGTGTGCAAATTAGTCTGAATGAGCTGTTAGCAGCCCATAAACTGCACGTTCTCTGGGACTTAAACTAGGGGAAAGGCTTATACAATCTTTGATTAAATGTCTCCCGAAATGTATTCTTGCGGAGCATATGTTCACTATTGAAGACCTAATACAAAGAAGAAGACATTGTTTAAAAGTTCACATATTCTTTGCTTGCTGGCTCTATGTCCATAGATATAAAACAATAAAAAGCAAAATGAGACACTGATTGATCTAAAAATATCCTATATTAAAACACACTATAAGGATAAAGAACTTATACATTCTTGGATATAACAATTATTTTGACTTGGTTATAGCAAATTATTTGACTTCAAGTATATCTATTTTCCTTGATAATATAGGACACAATCACGTCTCATTGCTGCATGGTGCAGCACAGAAAGAAGGAACTTGAAGCTGACAAAAAACCCAAAGGTTAGAACAGGACAGACACATAATGGCAAGTGAACAAGCTGTAAACTCTGACTGTGGGAGGACAGGTATGGGAGGGCAGGCAGATGAGAAAGGCATATATTAGTCAAGCAACAGTTATGGCTGGGATTTTCAAAAGCAGGAAGTGAACTTATAATCAGGCAAGTGGTCCAGAGAAAAGAAGAACTGGATCAGGTTGATGTCAGAGTCCTGTTCCACAGTCAAGAAAGACCCAGGATCCCATGTTCAGGGGTAAGATTCTTGTTTGAGGGGCCTTGGGCTGTCCAGAACAAGGGTGGATGGCAGGAAGAGCCTACCAGTACCCAGGGAAGGAGCCTGGCGACAATGTGGATTTTTAAGAAATAAAGTAGAAACCTATACCTGGGGACTGGAACACACAGGACAGAAGGAGATGCATCACAAGGATGGGAGTGTGCAAATGAGGAACCAGTGCTGCCAGATTTAATATTGGAATAGTCCTCTTGAGACTTCACGGATGACACTGGAGACTGGTGGTCAGCACTGATGAGCTCCTAGATCCCAGGTCTGAGACGAGAATTGGCTCAGGGCCTGGGGTGAAGCATGTCAGCACAGATGGTAGGGGAAAGGGAAAGAAATTGGACATTGTCTATATTGAAAATTGCTGACAGCGTAACTAGTGGAATTCTTTAAAATATTAAAAATAAGACAACATTCCTGTTTGGGATACATTGTATGTGCTTCCTGAGATTCCCTTGGTTCCACTGCCTCCAGCAACCTCAACCACCTGTCCCATCCCCACGTTCCTCTGCCTGAGGATAACCTGTAACTTCCTTCAGAACTAATGGAGCCAACCCCTTGGATGCTGCTCTACAGACAGGAAAATCAGTCCCATAATCTGAATTCCTGGCTCCTCTTGCCATGGTAGGGCATGGAACCTGGCACTCCATGGAGCCAGGGAATGCCACCTTGAAGCCTAGGACCATCAACTCCCATGGAGTAAAATCTGGCCAACAGGAACAGGAGATAAGAGGTAAACACAAGATAAAATCCCTTTCCTTCCTCTCTCACATTGATTGCTCACAGGCACTTTCTTTTCACATAGCTTTTCAAAACCGACGCCTGCTGAGCAATCTGTTGCATCTATTCATTGGAGGTAAGTAGTGGACACTGAGGCAGCAGCTCATGCATCATTCATTGCTTTGCTTCCTATTCTTTCCTTCCTTGTTTCTCTTCTTTCTCACTCATTGCCCTGAGTCTGCACCTCCCCAGTAAAGCATTGGTATTTAATTCTTGCCTCAGGCTTCATTTTCTAGGGATTCAAACTAAGACAACTACTAACCTAGGACCAAAGAGCAGTCTGACTATTCTATGCAGCAGAGCATAACGGAAACAGCAACATAACATGAACGTAAGTTTAGACATAAACTTAGTAGACCTGAGTGCTTACTCAGGAGACTTGATGAGACCTCTTACATGGCCTTCTGAAGGGACTTAAATTTCCCGGGCCTGACTTTCTCCATTTGTAAAATGGAGCTAGAAAGTGGCGGCTTTACACTGTTAGCAGTGGTTCCCTAGCTCGAATATCTGGGTTAACTACAGCAGTGATGTGGAGGGGAACTTTTAAAATACGGGTTCCCAGACCTCTTCCAATCTGGGAATGATTCAGTAGGTCTAGGGTTGGGCCCGGAATCTGTATTTTGTAAAAATTACCCAGGTGCCACTGAAGTACAGCCAGGGTTGGCAACCACTAGCAGAGTGGAAAGAGCTTTGGATTCTGCACTTCTCAAATCATTTTCATTTGTGGCAGAAACCCAACTAAAACTGGCAGGAGCTACAGAGGTAATTTATGGACTCAATAACTGGCATGTACAGAGGGAATGGCCACCTTTACAATGACAGCATCCAGAGACGCTCCTGAAATCATGACACGTCATCTTTCTCTGCCTTTTGACTTTGCTTTCCTCTGTGCTGACCTCATTCCTGGAGACTCTCCCCACTTACCCCAGACTTACATCCTACCAGCTTAGTAAGCCTGGCAGAAAAAAAAAGCCATCCCTTCTCCAAAATTTCAGCAAAAGTTCCAAGTCTGACTCTCCTTGAATCAACTGTGCTCAACTCAAGCCCTGAAACAATTTCGGTAACCAGGTGAATAGAAAAGCCAGTGACCAGAAAGCTAAGCAGACAAGCACTTATCAGTTTGAATTATATATAGAGGTTATTATGTGACAAATTGCTATCACTTCCACGAGTCTATAACCTTCCTGAGGACAAGAACTTCGACTTCTTCCTCATTTGAATCCTTTGAAACAAATCCAAACGAATAAATAAAACCCTTTTTAATCTTCAATAAAATATAATGAAGTTCCTAACGTAAGTTTTAAAAAGTAACAAAATGTGAAGAATGGAATCGGTAGAAATATTACAACTACACTACAAATTTTAGGATAAATAATTACATGAAATGCAACACAGCTTAGATATGGATATAGACTTATAGATCATTAATTAAATCATTTTTATATGTGAGATAACATGTAGTATGCCCCAAAAAGTTAATCCAAGCTATCAATCCTTCACAGAAATTCTTTCCTAACTTTTCCAGTAGGCATTTCCAGTTCCTTCTCTCCATATTATCTTACAATTTGGCAGAATCACACAATTACAGCTCAATTATTCTGGTAAAGATTTATACATTATTGTATAACATCCATCGCAAAAAACACAATGTTAACTGCAAGTCTAAAATATCTTTTTCTGAGAAACACCAAGGTTGTTGGGTGGAAATAAAATGAGAAAAAAAATGATGCTTCTAAATATAATAGGGAAAGTTCATATAGAAGGGAGAAACTCAATGTTCTAAGCAGATTATAACCCCCCAACAGGTGGGGCAAAGGAAAGAACTGGAGAAGACCTACCCTGAAGTGGAAAGAGATGGGAGTGACTATTCTCAGCAGCCCAATCATTTGCCCACCATAGAAGCTGCTTGGGCTGAGGCCAGATCACAAGAGCACATGACCCAATTTTCTGACTCAGCCAAGGAATCTGTGAGCAGTGACATGAGACATCCTTGTGAATTGAGGACAGTAACACTTTGATCAATAGGACTGAGCCCTGCACCCAGAAGTGTGATTAGGGAATAGGAGCAGAGGATTCAGTTACTGCCCATGAACACATTCTTCAAAGGTGATGCATATATCAATGACTCAGATTAGGATAAAAAGCATTACAGAAAGCAGGGTAATCAATAAAATATAAATATCAATGGTCAGACTCTGAAATTTGTAGATAAGATGTTCATAAGTACTGTACTTATTAAAACACAAAAGACAAAGATCAAAATGTTTTAAACATAAAAGACAAAATAAAAATTCTCTAAGATTCCATGTTTAATGGTAAAATAAAGAAACTTGCTAACTGTAGGAATGGTAAATAATCAGACATAATGTTACAAAGAAGCTAATTTCAAATACCTTCATTATGTTTTATTACACCTTTGCGTAATATTACAATGGAATATGCCACTAGTTAGCATTCATTGCACTCACATGAGTACTACAACTGCTCACAAACTTAAAGACAAATTCTGCTTCAGATATTATTTTTCTACTGACTTTTATTTTTTAAAAATGAAAAGAAGTTTTATACTCTGTTCACCAAAAAATAAAATGATACAGCAGTGACAAGCAAAATCAGAGGATTTTCTAAACTATGTAAGTACAATTAAATTACCTATTTACTTTACTCATTTCTAAATTTCACTAAAGTTCTATGCATTAAATTTAATAAACCTTAATTTAAAATCCCTTTTTAACCTCCATGCTCGAAAATATAAAGTGGATTCATAAAATAAAATCGCATCTTCATTTTGTTTTTCTGAAAAATAAAATAAGAGTGACTATTACACCAGAATTGTCAAGTAGTAAAAGAAAAATTGATCAAACAGGGAAAGAAGACCGTGCAATTATTTTCAATCAGATACCACGTTGGTCGAAACAATTTATGTAAAATACAAATGGCTGAGAGTTATGAACAGAGCTGACAATTATACCTGTCTAACATGTCAATCTAGTCACTACATTTAAAATCAAAAACCAAGGGCTAGACCCTTTTATTGAAGCAATATTGCTAAAGTCAAAATTTGCAGTGAATTCTCATGTGGCTAGTCATATTTCTCTATGCTACAACCACTTTCGGTACATCTAACTGGCTAGTTATCCAAAAAAGTAATACTCTGAGTCACAAGATGGAATGAAAGAATGAGCCACAGAAGAGTGGGAGCCAATGCTGAAAATGTCATTCAGAGTAGATGCCCCAAGCATGGCGAACACCAGGACAACTTTCCACATCAAATTTCTAAAAGACAGGGACCTTCTCTGCCATGTTCACTGCTATATCTCTGGAGCCTAAACACTGCCTGCACACAGTAAGCTCTCAATCTATCTTTGTTGAATTTGCTCAAAGAGGCTGAAGATGTATGTTCAAGAGTGAATTCTGCCACTAACTACTTGAATCTCATTAAATTCTTCAACCTCTCTGTGTTTCAATTTCCTCATCTAAAAAACATAGAGGTTGGAGTAAATCAGTGGCTTTCAGACTGTATTCATCAGAGCCTTATGAGAATCTGCTTCATGAGTCACTGTTGGGGATACAAGAAGAGGTGGGGGAAGGGCAAGCCGACAGTTCTGGAGCATCTTCTCTAGTTTTGAACAGAGAAGCTCTATGCTTATCTCATTTATGTATTGAGTGTTTCTTAATATTTCAACTTGCCTCCCAAAACATCTATTATAACTGTTAAAACACTCAAACAACCAATGGGTCAAGAAAAATATCTGGAGAAATTAGAAAACACTTTAATGAAAATGAAGATAAAAGATTTGAAAACTTATGGGATTCAGCTAAAGCAGTGCTTAAGGGAAATTTATAGCTGTAAATGCCTATAAGAAAAAAAGAAGAAAGATCTGAAATCAGTAATCTACCCTTCCACTTTAAGATACTAGAAAAAGAAGAGCAACCTAACCTTAAAGAAAAGCTTAAAGAAAGTAGAACAAAAAATCTAATAAAGATTGAACGAGAAATTAGTGAAACAGAGAAGAGAAAACAATAGAGGAAATTGCTGAAACCAAAACCTAGTTCTTTGAAAAGAATCAGCAAAATTGATAAACCTTTAGCTACATAAACCAAGAAAAAAAGAGAAAATATTTAAATTATTAGAATCAGAAATGAAAGTGGATGCACTACTTCTGCCTTACAGAAATAAAATGGAATGTAAGAGAATGCTGCAAGCAATTGTATGTCAAAAATTAGATAACTTAAATGACACAAACTAGGAATAGATGGGAAGTTCCTCAACCTCATAGAGAGCATCTATGAAAACCCTACAGCTATCATGATACTTAAACCATTAAAGACTGGATTCTTTCTCTAAGTTCAGAAAGAAGACAAGGATGTCCCCTCTGATCACTTATATTTAATGTGTACTGGAGGTATTACCAGATCAATCAGGCAAGGAAAAGAAATAAAAAGAATTCATTTCAGAAAGGAAGATGTAAGACCATCTATACGCATATGACATTATCTTGTATATAGAAAATCCTAAGGAATTCAGTAAAACATATTCGAATTAAAAAATTAATTCAGCAAGGTAGCATGATATAATTTCAATATACAAAAATCAACTATATTTCTATACATTTGAAATGAATCGTCTAAAAATAAAATTAAAACAATTCCATTTATAATATTACTAAAAAGAATAAAATACTTAGGAATATCTTTAACAAAAGATGTGCAAAACTTACACTCTTAATATTACAAAACATTGTCAAAAAAGATTAAAGAATATCTAAGGAAATGGGAAAATATTGTATGGTCATGAGCAAGAGTTACTATTGCTAAGATGACAGTCCTTCCCAAATTGATCTATAGATTCAAGGCAATACCTGTCAGAATGTCAGATGGCTTGCTTGTAGAAATTGTCAATCTGATTCTAAAATCCATATGGAATTGTAAAGGATCCCAAAACAAGATGGTTTAAAAAGGACAATGTAGCAGGAGTCACACTTACTACAAAGCAATAGTAATGAGAAAAGTGTGGCAGTGAGTAAGGACAGACATTTGATCTATGGGATAAACTAGAGAATCCAGAAATAAACAATGTATCTATGGTCAGTTGATTTTCAACAAGGCTGCCAACATCACTTAACGCTGAAAGAATAGTGTTTTCAACAAATATGATGAGACCTCTGGATAGCCAAATGCAAAAGAATGAAGTTAGACGCTTACTTCAAACAAATACACAGATTAACTCAAAATGAATCAAAGATCTAAATGTAAGGGGGTCGGCCTGGTGACGCAGTGGTTAAGTCCACACGTTCTGCTTTGGCGGCCCGGGGTTCGCTGGTTTGGATCCCGGGTGCCGACCTGGCATCGCTTGTCAAGCCATGGTGTGGCAGGAATCCCACATATAAAGTAGAGAAAGATGGGCACGGATGTTAGCTCAGGGCCAGTCTTCCTCAGAAAAAAGAGAAGGATTGGCAGCAGACATTAACTCAGGGCTAATCTTCCTCAAAAAGAAAAGAAAAGAAAAGAAAAGACTTACATGTAAGAACTAAGGCCATAAAATTCTTGGAAGAAAACAGAGGGCTAAATCTTCATGACCTTGAATTTGGTAATGGATTCTTAGATATGATATTAAAAGCAAGAGCAATAAGAACAACAATACAAATAGAGAAATTGGACTTCATCAAAATTAAAACCTTTGTGCTTGAAAGAATACTATCAAGAGAGTGAAAAGACAACCAACAGAATGGGATAAAATATTTGCAAATTGTAAACAGTCATGCGTTGCTTAACAACGGGAATATGTTCTGAGAAACGTGCCATTAGGCAATTACATTGTTGTGCAAACATCACAGAAAGCACTTACACAAACCTAGATGGTATAGCCTACTACACACCTGGGCTATACAGTACTAATCTTATGGACCACTATCATATATGTCCACTGTTGATTAAAATATCATTATGCAGCACATGACTGTATCTGATAAGGTATTATATTTAGACTATAGACAGAACACTTGCAACTCAATAATAAAAAGACAAACCAATTTAAAAAATGGGCAAAGGATTTGAATAGGCATTTATACAGAGAAGATAATATAAGTGGCCAATAAGCACATGGAGAGATGCTCAACATCATTAGACACCAGGGAAATGGAAATCAAAACCACACGAGATATCATTTCTACATACTAGGATGGCTAGAATAAAAAAGTCAGATAATAGCAAGTGTTGTTGATGATATGGAGATGCTGGAACCCTCATACACTGCTGGTGGAATGTAAAATGGTACAGCCATTTTGGAAAACAATCTGACAGTTCCTCAAGTGTTTAAACAGAGTTACCATATAATTGAACAATTCTACTCCCAGGTGAGTGTGCGTGTGCGTACTCAAGAGAAAAGAAAACATATGTCCACACAAAAACTTGTACACTAACGTTTATGGCAGCATCATTCATCTTAGCCAAAAGGTAGAAACCACCCAAATGTGCATGAACTGATGAATGGATAAATGAAATGTGGTATAGTCCTACAATGGAATATTACCTGGCTATTAAGGGGAATAAAGGACTGATATATGATAAAACATGGATGAACTATAAAAACATTACGCTAAGTCAAAGAAGCCAGTCACAAAATATCTCATGTTATATGATTTCTTTTATATGAAATCTCCAGAACAGGCGAACCTATATAAAGAGAAAGTAGATTAATGATCGTTTAGGGCTGGAGGGAGGAGTGGATGATAGGGGGTCGCTAGCTAAAGGGTACTGGTTTCTTTTTGAGGTGATGTAAATGTTCCAAAATTGACTGTGGTAATGGTTACACATAGCTATGAATATACTAAAAACAGTGAATTATACACTTTAAATTGGCGAATTGCATTATATGTGAATGATATCTCGATAATGCTGTCAAAAATGAAATACCTAAATAAATTGAAGAAAAAAGTTTTGAACGTGAAGTATAGGTAAATATCTTTTTATTTTTCACTTGATGCAAATTCAAATGACAGGTATTATCTTATATGATTTTGCTTACAAGTCTTCTCAGAAGCTAGACTATAACAGAACCTATTATATTTGTAATGAAATTTAAAGATCAACAACAGAGCTGTATGTTCCTTGCTTTTCCTGGCTTTTGTCCTTTGTGATCTTATGAGATTTCAATGTAGTATATGGATTATTGATGTCCTTCCAGAATTTCATCCCATTCTTTTATAGACTGTAATTCAACTTGATGGTTTACAATTGTGGTGATTCTATGTGAAAAATGTATTTGAATTATATTTCTAAGTGAATTAAAGAAATCCTATTTCAAAAAGTCCACAAATTTGAAAAGCTTTTGCTAAAAACAAATATAACAAATATAATAATACCATAAGCTTAACTCAAGACACTGAGAAAATTACAGCACACTTTTAACATTAGGTGACCCCTGGCAATGCTGACAATAAAATATAGTAGATTGCTTCAATTAAACTCAGTTTAACCATTAAAACTGACATTAAAATGATACTCTGCTAAATGAAATTTATTTTTCTATTCTATTTGAAATGTATTTGTGGTTATTTGATATAACGCAGAGATGTAGGGTTTATATTTCAAAGAATATTTAATACATTTTAGTTTAGCAGGAACTTAATTTTATTTTTATTGCAGCAATTTTGCAGTCATTTTAATACTGAAGGATAATTTAGCTATTACAATAATGCATTTAATCTTTGTAAAACAGGTAGAGTTACATATAGTGTTAGTTCATAATAAATGTTTACAATCACATTACATATTAAACAGCTGTCATGGAAGGATTTAGTGGATATTTGTTACCTATTAGACAGCTGATTACTAGCAAATATTAGAAAATTAAGAAAATTGGAATTAGATGGGAGCAGGGAGAGAAGAACAGTGTTCCTACAATATGTGCTTCCAACATATCCGCCATATATCCCTTGAGAGAGAAGAAATTGGGTCAACACAAAAAACTAAAAATTGAAGTGATAACCTTTAGGAATGAGGCTTTCGAGCTCTGTGTAAGTGGATCAGCAAAGCCAGCCCAGAGCGTTTCGTTTGAGTGCTCTTGTACACATTTGCATGGGTGGTACAGAACACAGAGGACCCTCTATATTGGGGAGGTGACTTAGATAAGTGCTCCTGGGTCCACTGGAGGGCTGCTGCTTACCTTTGCCTACTTAAGGTCCATAAAACTCTTCCTGTCCATAAATTTCAACATCCCCAGAGCCACAAGTAGATGTGATTTTAGGTCAATAACTCCACCCAGGTAAAAGTCCAGGTTTTATGGGGCCTGCGGCTTTTACAATGTAGGGGGCCTTCTTTGAGAGGAAGCATGTAAAATTACAAACATAAAACTAGGTATAGAGACTAGGAAAGGGGATCAAAAAAGTGAAGAATCATAAAGTTTATGCTTCTTTGGTATCAAAGTAAATTTGCCCCTGAAATTACTAAATGTTTCAGTAATATTTCATGGTCAGATTTAATCATTCTTGTGCCTAGAGGTGAAGGGCTTTAAGGTGACAAGATTAGAATATTATTAATAGCCAATGTTTGAAGTATATCATAGCATTTATATTCTTAACATGTTTCTCATAAAATATGCACGTCATTCAGAAGAGGTAGATGCGGTAATTTTCTCCATTTGTAAAGTGCTAATGAAGACCTGCATCACAGCTATGGGAGCAGAGAAAAAGAGAAGGAAATAAATCACAGAAAATTTAGCAGTACAAGATGAATTGCAGGTATGGCTCAAAAGAGAGAAGCTTCGAGCAGTATGCCTAGATTTCTAGAGACAGGTCCCATTATATGAAATGATAAAGATTATATGATGAGGAACAAATAAATGGAGAATAATAGTGCATTCATTTTGAATTTGAGGGATGTATCTGTATATCTCTTTGCTATTTAAAAGTAGGCAGGTCTAGTCTGCTTCTGAATATATAAATTGAAAATAGAAGGAAAATGGTAAGAATGAAGATAAATGTTGGTGATGTTAATGGTAGTTGTAAGTATGGGAGTATACAAAATCCTCTAGGGGATGCCAAAAAGTAATGACAGCCCCAGTAGGAAAAGAGCCTTAAAGATTCCCACAGTAATGAGATAAACAGAAAAACTCACAGAGACTGAGAAGAAATCTTGTCAAGGATATGACAAAATGTAGGGAACAAGGATAAAGCCTTATCTCAAATGTCTAGAATTCTAAGAGTAGATGCTTAATCATCCAGGTTAAATGCAATAGAGATCCAGTAAGATGTAGACTGCGGACGGCCCCCTGGATTTGATGATTAGAAAGCAACTGACTGCTGTGCTGCGGTGGCAGAGCAAAAATGAGACATGAGAAGTTAAGAATTAGTCATTCAAGAACAGAAAATGCAAATGCAGATCCCTCTACTGGGAAGTATGTTTACCCTGGGAAAGGTATGAATTTCTTTAGTTACTGAAGCTTGAGAAACTCTGGGAGCCAAAAGTGAAGGAACTACTTCTCAGAGAAGCAGCTGTGATAAATGATGGAGAAGAGCCCAAGAACAGGTTATCTGGGACACGATAAAAGACACACATAGCAAGATTGATAGTTCCTATTCTTCAGAGATGAGGGAAGGCGACAAGGGGGTTAAGGAAGAATGTGTGTTCATTAGCCCCTTCCCTCCGTGAGAGAGGAGGCACAGTCATTTGCCCAGTGGAGGGTGGAGATGGGGAAAAGATTGGAGTGAACAGGATGTTTGAGAAGACTAATAACAGAATGCAAAGGTTGTTATGAGAAATGCAAGAGTCCTGGATAAGCAAGTACGGGGCTGAATGCTTAGATGGGATCTGAGACAGAAATATCTGTTGGGAGGATTAAAAGAGAAAAAGTATACAAACCAACCATCACAGTGCTTTGCACATTGTCAGTGATCAATAAATATTAGACCCAACCCAGTCCACAAACATAAAGGAGTCACAGGATCTCTGAGATCTATGAAGTGGGACAACAGGTGGAGTCTCTTCTCCATGGGAAGTTGTCATACACGTACATCTGTCACATCTGCAAAGACTGATGCACCTACTTGTGCACACATGAACTTTCTTTACAGCTTTGTCTTCTTCAGATGAAAGCATTATAATGTTAAATGGTAGAATGGGAAAAATAATACTTTTCCAAATGATGGGGCTAAAATAGATGTGGATTTAAGTAGATTATTTTTTAATAATTTTGGTATTAGCTATTGTTAATCAGAAATTTCATTAAGAATTTCAAAAAGGTAAAGACTGACAGGCAACATTAATATGAGAGGGCAGAAGACAGTCAATTTTAATACCTCAAAACTAGATTGTTTTGGTGAGTTTAGAAGTTCAAGAGATTATAAATATGACCCCACTCCCAGACCTTTCCTGCAATCTGTGATAGCAGCTGTCTCTACTTCTCCACACAAATGTGTGTCATCTCTTTCTTTCCCCATGCCACTCATAAAAAAATAGGATTTGTTTCTATATTATTATATTTATTGCTAGGAATTTGCTGGTTTGTTCTCTTCAAACTGGTTTACACCATAAAAATAAGTTTTTAAACCCTTAGCTCTAATATTCTTTGTCTCAAATTCCAATAGAATGTTATTTATTAAAGTTAAAATGCTTACATTCTCTTCCTTTTCATTAACCAAGTCCACTGCTTAAGAGCAGAATGCACACTCTCTAGGGTGTGTATTTTATTTGACCTGCTACTATGCTGAGTTAGAACACTCTGTTTTTGTAAACTTCCTTTATTTAAATGTATGCTGAAGGAAATGGAAACAGAAATTTGGACCGAAATCTTCTTCTATAGATCAAGTTAGATTTGAACCCTGATAGGCCAATTACATTTTAGAAGTTTTATGCATAATCTTTTAAAATTTTTTGCAGTTCTATTTTTTCTTAATTTTCACAATAATCTTCTTACTAAAATGGACAGTTAATAATTGATATGAAAGGAAAATAACAGCCCTAGAAAACTATCTGAAAGACTTTTAAATATAAATAACTTCATACTTATTGATATTTAAACAGCATCTAAATACGCCAGTCTTCATTAGTAAGACTGTACTGTGAGTTTCATCTCAAGTCTTTGCTGTGTATCTTTAGCTATGTGTTTTCACTGAGTGAAATTCTTTAAAATTTGAATTATCCTATATAATTAACTGTATTAATGCTAGTTTTAGTTGTAAACACACTCTATATAAGTGCTTCTCTACCAATATCACTTATCCTATTCTATTAAAAGAGCTACTTATCTGTTAGTCTTTAAAAGAGATAAATATTGCAGTTTTCATGATTTTGCCCAAAGGAATTGATGCTCAGTAGTGTTGCTGAATGAATGGCTGAATAAATGAATTGCTTGGACTGATAACCTTAACTGAGTTTATAATACACAAAGCTTTATCCAATGATCTCAAAAGGAATTAAAAAGTTATCAAAATAAATGCTTCACTTCAGCACATTGAAAAGCTGGAGGTAATAAAGATTTAAAAAAAGACAACAACTTGACATGAGAAGTCTCAGACTGATAGCTGGTGAGTCAAATATGCCCTCACAGTTGTTTGGCTAGCTCAAGCTTTTATTTTTATTGTTTTGAATTTGAACGTTTAGACAGGGCATCTACTCCCCAGTTTGTCATAGGCTCCATCATCCCTGTTGCCTTAGACCAGATCTAATTCTTAAATCCTTGTGACCTGCTTGGCCACTTAGCATTTGAATCTGGGATCTCAGATCCTAGGAAGGCAAAGTGAACAGATTACCCTGTACCTTATAATTTGCAACCAGCATTTCAGATTTAGAAATATTTTATAGTTAACACAGTCATAGGAAAATAATAAATGAAAACTTAACAAAACCAAAGTTAGCACAACGTAACTTAGAATCCATGACGCAGGAGTTATTGTACCTTGTAGGAATAGCCATAGTAAAGAAATTATATTCCTATAATTATCCACCAGCTTGGAAAGAAGTGAAAGAAAAATGTAAATTTTGAATACTTTAAATTATTTAGTCACATTGTTTACATCTTATCACTGTATTTAATAATGTAAATTTATTAATATTCTATTAAATCTGGCTTAGTCCTTTCTGATCACAGAAACGGAATTAAGAACCACCAGGAGCCCAAGAGTAGGTACTGTGGGGGATCAGGTTTGGCCACCCCAAGATGCGTCTCTTTGGCATAAGGATTATTTTGGGCTGGTTACTTTTAAAAACTACAGACATGGGAAAAGCTCTGAAAACCAAGTAGAAGTTACCCTTTGTAAGAGACATTTACATTTCTAAGGGAAATCTCCATTTGTAAAGATGTCTTCCTCTCTATACCAGGAAGAAGGGGGGATGACCTTATCTCTAGAAACTCTTATCAAGGTGGAAGGCAAAGACTTAAATCTGCAGAATAACCTTACTCTTGTTTACTGTGCTTTTCTGCTAATCTCTCATAACTGATAGCCCCACCCACAACATCCTCCTTTGTCTTTAGCTGAAGATGGTATTTTAAGGCAACAGCCTCTGCCATTTTGGCGAGTTACCCAGTTTTCCTGGGCTTCTCCCATGTATACAAGTTATAAAGCTTTGTTTGATTTTCTCTTGTTATTCTGTCCCATGACAATTTAATTCGTAGCCCAGCCAGAAGGACCTAGAGAGGGTGGAGGAAATGTTCCTCCTCCCTGACAGTACTCAACTAATAAAGGCCCCAGTCCAGACCAAAGATATATTACTCATAAATGGTATTGTTCTCCTCTGGCATGCTCTTGACATCAACATCTCTCCTATCCTTTAGAGCCAGCCTAAGCCTCAACTCCAGCACAACTTCTGTAACCAAGTTTACTCCAACGCAAGAGCTCACCTTTCTCAAAGGGCACTTATTGTCTTCATCAGATAACTTTCTTTAACAAAGACAAGCCTGCAAATTTCAGTACCAGTAATTTAGCACCCAAATTCAGTACCTAATTTATATTACGGTGATGTAGTACACTGCTTATTTATAACGCAAAATATCTTTTGATAATTGGTAGTTGAACTATCTCTTCAATTACATTAAGAACATCCTATTAGTAGGCATCATCTCTTCTTTATATTTTAGTATTTCACAGTGCCTAAGACAGTGTTAGAAACTGCAGTCCACATGTTACTGATTACCTGTTGTATTTGCAGATTCAATTCCTTCAGACTGAGTCAATTTAGTTTGAGTTTCTGGAATTTGAGGAAAGTAGATTTTCTTGGGGATACTGAAATGCTGTGGAAGGCTCAGTTCTGCTATGTATAAAACGGACTTAGGCTTCTTCAACTTTGAGGTATTAAGGAACATAGAAAACTGCAAATAAACAGAGGGTAAAATTAGAATGAAATTCTTCTACCTCCAAAACACAAAAGATAGCATTATGCATTTACACTCCATATTTGGGAACAAATCCACCAAGGGATTGAATTTGTTCATATTCAGACACGTTATTATTCAATTGGTAGAACACAACACTAACACGTTTCATAGAATCAAGGGAGTCAGCCTTTATTGAGAGATGCTGAATATTCCCTGCTCTAATTCTTTCAGTGTTGAGGAATTCATTGCTTCAGGAAGAAACCATTCCACTGGCTAGCAGCACTGAGAAAGTGCTTCCCTCCTTGAGTTGAACCCTGTGCTCCTTAACATCTACCTAACAGTTCCAGTTCTTATTAGCAATACAGAGTGAGTCCCCTCTCTTTCACTAATCACAATTTTGTGAATACATACAACTAGGTCCTGCCCCTGCACAGATCTCTATATATCCCTTTTAAATAGGTTAGATAATTTTGTCCCTCAACCAGTACTTATACAATGTGGGTTACAACACCTCATGCCCCTGTGTATGCTCCTCAAGACACAATCTAGCTCAATACTGCCCTTCCTAAAATGGAACACCGAAGAGAAACCTAGCTCTCTAAGTGTGAACCAAGCAATGCAGAGCACAGAGGTAGGCAACCATTTATTTTTATCTGGATGTTCTACTGCTAACCAAGTAGTACAGCCCTATGGTTAGACCAAGCATTCTGGAACCAGCCTGCCTGCATTTATACCCCAACTCTAAGTAAGCTTGGCCAGGTTATTAACCAAAGCCACAAAGTCTTCATTTGTAAAATATGGGTGATAATAGCACACACTGCCTTTCCCTGGTGAGAGTATTCAAAGTATAATAAATGCCAGGTCCTTGGAGCATATTTTAAGTATTCAATAAATGTTGGCTATTATCATCATCATCATTGTCATTGTCACCATTGTCATCATCATCATGATCGTGATCATGATATCATTACTCAGCAAACATAAATGTTGGTGCCTTTAGCAACTGTCTCAGTCACTGGGTTCATTATCTATAAAATCCACAAGTATGTTTTTACACAAAGTCACATTTTCCACCTACTTTATTTTGGTAATTAACATCATGTAAGTGTAGAAATTTAATTCATTTATATTTATCATTGTTTGGGTTTGGTTAATTTTTCTAGTCACTGTGAATAAATTATGTATTCACATCAGCAATTAGCTCTTTAACTTAAATATATATCATCTGCCTTCTATACCTTCAAGTCATTCAAAATAATATGTATTGACACAGACTCTCTTTTTGAACACTCCAGTCAGGCTCCTCCAAGCCCTCTTGTCAACTAGGCTGCAAACTCGCTCTATAAAACCTGCAGATTCTCAGCACAAATGATTTTGTCTACCCCCTTCCCTCATATACACATACTAGGAGACTTGAACAAGCACTAACATAGTTTCTAACAGCTCAAGTCCATATCCCTAAGATCATTCCAGTCCTCCTTAAAGTGCCTACCTGAGAAAGCTTAATGCTGCCAGGAGAATATACTGTTTGTTCCAGCCAAAACCTGGTGATAGGCAGATAGGCCCCTGAACTCCCTCTTAGAGCAGTTACTTTAGAAAGCTTGCAATAATAAATCTTTTCTCTCCCCTTTCGAGATGTAAATCTTCCACCAGCCAGAACTGTCTACTCAAGGACCTCAGAGCCCTCTCTTTGAAATGCAAACATTCAAGGAGATAAGGTTCCCAGCCAGGTGGGTACCTTGGTCTAACTTGCGTTACTACCTCCAGTCAAAAAGATTCCAGAAGATTGTTTCTTCTGCAGGTAAGCATCAATTAACAAAAACAGATCACACTGACCAATCCCTTCCCATTTCTTGTAAATGTCCATTTCCCTGACTCTGCACAAGGCCCCAGCTCAGTCTCCCTCCTCACTTTCTCATCTCTCCTTTAATACTCCCAGTTACTTCTGCGCATACTGAAGTTGAGTTCAATTCCCGCTGGATCCTCCCTATTGCAATAGTTACTGAATAAAGTTTATCCTTATTGTTCTTAACTACTGTCCAGTTTTGTTTATCTTTGACAATACCAAGAGGATTACTTCATGATTTACAGTGCGCTTAAATCATACGAACACAAAAACTTTTTCCTTTACCCATCTGAATCCACACCAAGGAGATCTTTTGGATTTCCTTTTTTTTTTTTTTCTGAAAAAGATTCGCCCTGAGCTAACATCTGTGCCAATCTTCCTCTATTTTTTTTGTGGGTTGCTGCCATAGCATGGCCACTGACTAGTGGTGTAGGTCCACGCCTGGGACCTGAACCCAGGATGCCGAAGTGGAGTGTGCCTAACTTAACCACTAGGCCACAGGGCTGGCCCCTGGATTTCCTTTTTTAAACATATCAAATTTCAAAATTTCAATGATTTTTCCTGCCATTTATCCCAGAGTACACAGCAGGGCCTTTAAACCATAAACATGAGAAAGTTAATAGAAAATATGAGGAAACTACCTTGTAAGCTCTGAATCTTTCCAGAACCACTGAGTATATATATTAGAGTTGGTTTATTAATGGCCAGCAAGATATGAATTCAATAAATGAGTGCTAAGTGGTGAAGTGTCAGAAATTCACGCTCCTGACAAAAGATCCTGTCTCTCACAGTAAATAAAGTAGATACATCATATTGCCATTACCCTATAAATATTTCAAAAATTCAAATTGCACATGGTTGTATAATAAAAAATTAGTTAGACATGCCACTTTTCTTTGGTAGAAAAGTGATTACATTTATTCAAATAGATTCAGTTCTAAACAGATTTATTTCAAGGATGATTTTAGATTTTATCTGTTATACAGCAATTTTATGCTATAACAGAGCATTCTAGACTTTCATTTATTCCATTAAACAATTTCATGGTAGTAGACTAAGAAGTGAACATATGATTTGGAGGCTATGCAGGGTAAGGAAAAGAGTAATAAACTGGGAGGCAGAGACCTCTACAATTCTCTATGAGGTCATCAAAATAATTTGAAAAGTGCACATAAAAGCATTTTTGGGGAACAAAAAGGTGTAAAATACTATACAAGGAAAGAGTATTTTTAAAATTAATCTTATTTACTGCTCTGCTACAAAAAGTATTAGCATTATGGTATTTCAAGAGTGCATTGATAATTGCACTTGAAAAGAAAGCTTTATGACTAGATGTATATAAGCACACTAAGATGAGCCTCATTTGGTTCTCATTTGGTGTAGCTGGTTTTCTTAAACTGGCACATTCAACGCTTCTTGAGTTCTTTTCAGCATTTAGTGAGCTTTTGCTATGTGGGGGCCTGGAATTGGCCACCCCAAGATATGTCTCTTTGGCATGAGGATTTAGGGCTGGTTAATTTGCAGACAGGAAAGCAACTGAAAAGTAGAATTTACTTACCCTTTATTAGGAGGCATTTCCATTGTAAAGGAAATCTCCATCAGTAAAGATGCCTCCCTCTCTGTACCAGGAAGAATGGGGATGACTTTATCTCTAGAAACTCTTAATCAATGCCAAAGGCAAGGACTTAAATCTGCATTTTGTTTACTGTACTTGTGTGGTAATCTCCCATGATCTACTCCCCCTCCACCCCCAACATCCTCCTTTGTCGTTAGCTGAAGATGATATTTAAGGTGGGGTCTTCAGCCATTTTGGTGAGTTGCTCAGCTTGCCTGAGCCTCTCCCATGTATACATGTTATAAAGCTTTCTTTAATTTTCTCCTGCTATTCTGTCTCATGTGAATTTAATTCGTTCTCGGGCCAGACAAACCCAGAGAGGGTAGAGGAAATGTCTTCCTCCCTTACAGTTACAACAAAAAATGCATGATATTCATAGAATCCAAAAAAAACAGTAAACTTCAGGTGAAAAAAACTTTCAATTTTTAAATTTAGAGACTACTTAAAACATGTCAATTATAATTTTTAAAAAGCCAACGTTTATTCATACATTATTATTATTATTATTTCCACTAACAAATTCAGAGAAGCGTACACATAAAGATACTCATCTGGAAAATGTGGGAGGGAAACAAGAAGAAGTAAACAACAAGATGACTTAGACTAAAACATCAGGCTATGAAACCACCTGGATAGACATCAGCCTGTATCTATGAAGTGTCCAGGTTTAAAGTGTCATTTGTTTGTTCAGGCTCATGTTCAATTCAATTAAGCAATGCCAGAGCACCCCTGACACACAGGACATTAAGGGGTAAACAAAAAACCCATAAGATTTTAGATTTCTAGGAATTCACAATCCTAGAGAAACAGGCAAACATAAAAATGAATCTTATACAAAATACAATTTGATAAATGCAATACTAAACACAAAATGTGTGCTGGGTTCCAAGGAGAAAGCTAAAAGTAGAGGGAGAAAGGTAGAAACTATATACATGCATAACTAATAGAAGGGGGATCCATGGACAAAATCCATCTCCCTCAAGCATTTTTCATTTAAATAAAATGTTTTGACAACAGCTAAGAATGAAGAAAATGAATTTAAAAGGAAAAAGAAACAGGGGCTGGCCTGGTGGCATAGTGGTTAAGTTCGCACGCTCCACCTCGGTGGCCCAGGGCTCACAGGTTTGGATCCTGGGTGTGGACCTACACACCACTCACCAAGCCATGCTGTGGCGGTGTCCCACATACAAAATAGAGGAAGATTGGCACAGATGTTAGCTCAGGACCAATCTTCCTCACCAGAAAAAAGAAAGAAAGAGGAAAAAGAAACAGAGAGAAAGAGCATTATGCTAGGCTTAACGTTTGAAAAGGCCACATATTGAAAATGTTTCTTGTAATAGTGTATTGAAAGTTGAACATAAATCTTTGCACATTCCCTGTTCTGTAGAAGTAAGCATTTTGGTATGAGCTGAAGAGAGCCATCAGCTTCTCAGATGCACAGTGTGGATGGGTCAGTCCAGAAGGCATCAGAGCCTAGGGGCTTTTATTTTGGGGCTCATCAGAACTTAAAAATCCAGGTGGTCCATCAAATATCATCATTAACTGTTAGAAATCTGTGCTTAGACTGCATTGATTCTAGCCTTCTGACAAATAAAAAAAGAAATCACCCCTACAATGCCAAGGATTTTGTTGTAATGTATGTCAATGAAGGTAAATCTTCAACAAGGATGAAAACAGTTACCATTAATTCCTTTGCCGAACAAAGATTTTGTGACTACCTTTGGCACAGCACACTCTTTCCTAGTCACTGGTGATATGAGAGTTAACTAAACAAATATCTTCTTACAAATGCCCTTGCTGAAGACAGACAACGAGTAAACACATAAATACAATACTCTCAGGTGAAAGAGAAAACTGAAGGAGATTTAGGATTTTCAGAGGGCCTGGTGGAGGTAAGTGATGCTTTTTAAAAAATAGAAGTTAGCAAAGCAGACTCTCAGTGAGAGCATTCCAGCAGACTTGAAGTAACTGAAGGAGGTAGCCTGTAATATCCACGGAAAAGTAACAAAGACAGTGCCCAGGCCGTGGGGAGCACGCCCTGGGCGTTTGAAGAACAGAAGGAGACCTGTGCTGCGGGAGCGACATGAGTGCATGGGCTCCAGCGGAGATGCTGAGATCACAGAAGCAGGGAGGTGGGACTAACCAGCAGGGTCATGAAGACCATCCTAAGGAATTTGGTTTTTATTCTGACATGAGCTGGAAAGCCAGCAGAGTAATTTGTGCAGAGGAGCAACAGGAGCAGGTTTACATTTTAAAAGAATCACTTTGGTGGCTCTGTGGAGAATAGACTGTACCTCATTTCAACTATAAAACAGAGTTCAAGCTGTACTAATAGAGTCTATAGTAGTAGTAATAATAATAACAACAATGCCATACATATAGACAGTACTTGATTATATACCAGGTAATGTGCTAAGAATTTGACATAATTATCTCACTTCTTTTCCATAAATTACCAAAATTTCCTGATTAAAAATATAAAAATTAAAGTTGGACGATTTTCAAGTAACCAGCCCACAGTCACACAGGTCCACAGTGTTAGAGTCTGGATTCTCAGCCTGGTAATCTGACCCCAGGGACGATCCTCTCCAGATGCACAACAGAACATCCTGGGTCACTTTCAGAACGTGTCCTCAGCCACTCCTTATCAGAGATTTGGATATGACTGTTCTGGAGCAGGGCCTGAGCACTGGTATTATTTTAAGTTCTCCTGGACATTCCAATGTGCAGCCAGAATTGAGGACTACTGTGAATTAAGTGACTACACTATCATGCCTGAAATTACCCAGTAGAATGCCTTGTTGTAGATTTACTATTTAGCGAGGGAAAAAGGAAAAAAGCTACTGAGCTGTCTTTCTGGGGAAAACCAGCTTTCATCATTTTTCTACGTAAAAATATTGTTATGATTAAGAAGTAACAGCTCTGTATATTTTTAAGGAGAGATGAATTTAAGTGCATCATCTGGCCTCGATTCCCACCTCAATCTTGGTCAGTCCCAGGAGGGCGATGGCCACGCGGACACTACTGCTCTCCAGAGTGCCTGTAATCAACCTTCTCTCATACTCTATACTCGACATCTGTTGCTGCGCTGCAAAAACCAAAGCCTTTTCCTTGGCATCATTAATCAGCGGCAATCTAAGGTCCACATCCAGGATCTGACGGAGCTTGCATTTCAAATACAGAACTGGATCTTCATTATTACACTCTAGAGGAAGCAGAAACATTCATGACTGCAATGATCATTTATGCCCTCGAAATTGTTATCCAGGATGGACTTGGGGGGTTTGAAATAGAAAACTGCAGTTATGACCTTCATTAACCAGAATAAAAATAGACAGGTAACACATTTTTAGTAACCCTAATTCAGTACAGTCCTGCATCGCTCAGTGACGGGGATATGTTCTGAGAAACGCACCGTTAGGTGATTTCCTCATTGTGCGGACATCATAGAGTGTATCACACAAACCTAGATGGTATAGCTATACACACACCTAGACTATATGGTACTTATCTTATGGGACCCCCGTCGTATATGTAGTCTGTTGTTGACTGAAACACTGCTGTGTGGCGCATGACTATAATTCAAGAGTATGCCTTCAGGAATCAAAGATATTTTACTGGTATTCTCTAAAAAGAGTTCCAGGAATGGTTCTTTCATAGACACATCATCAACATACTCAAAAATGCAGTGACCACTGTGCTCTTATGAGCGATTAGAAGGTAGGAGGAGTAGAAATAAACGTGAAGAAAGACATCTGTCAAGGACTGGTAAGAACTGCCATTTTCTCTCACAACCTTATACTTTAAACTAGAATATAAGGTAGAAGTCCAGGTTATATTATGACATATAGAATTTGAAAGTGTAGCGATTTTCAAATTAGTTGGGAAATGTAAAATTTTTCTAAGTAAATATTTTGAATGCCAAATTTCAATTTACTTGAAAACGGAAAAATAGATTTAAAAAGGAATCACCATTGACATTTCTTAATTTGTTAAAATGGTGCTCTATTACATGGATGCTGACATCATAAAGTGAAAAGGGAGCCTTCCAAAATCTAATTACATATTGGAAAAACTTGCCATGAGGATGCTTAGGTGACTATATGAGGATCAGTCCCATCCTGCAACATCATAAATGAAATAAAACATACATAAACTGTACCTTCTTCTGGAGAACTGCTGTAGTCGAGTGGATTTGAGGAAGAACTCATTGGAAGGAAGCTGGAAGGCAAGGGGATCATACCGTTTCCTTCCACAGCATATATTAATTCTCCAATCTAGAACACAACCATATAATAATATTAAATTTTCAAAGCTCAGAAGAAAATTAGGCTAAATCTTTCTGCTATGAGGAAAATCTGTATATCATAAAAACATCCATGTATTGTGCATTACTAAGCAACATAGGACCTAAATGGGGAGAAAGGTACGGCTTAAATACAGCCCCACCATAGCGTAGGGGAAACGTTGCACACAACCAGAATATGCAGATGGATTAATAAGGTCCCAGGATGGCAGTGGCAGAAGTTGATCTTTATAGCTACAAATATCCTTGGTAGGCTGCTAGCTTAAAACAAATAGACAATCAAGCAAAAGAGGAAATTTTTTTCCTTCAATGCGTAATTTATTGTTGGAGGGGAGTGACATCATTTTTGCAGGGTGTCTGAGTCCCCAAGAGTCTGTACTTTAAAGTGGAAGTTTTCTAAATGAGCATGTGAGGGTGTGAAGATCTTTTAGAATAAGTAATCAGTCAAAAAGTACAAAAGACTAAACAGAGAGAGTGAAAATAAAAGTGGGAACGATGCAAGGGCAGCAACATGAGAGAGGAAAAAATCAATAGAGGTGGGCAAGCCTGGTTTTAATTCTGGCACTGCCATTTACTAGCTAGTAAGCCTCAGGCAAGCTTACTAAATCCCCGAGTTCCATGTTCTTCCTCGTAACATGAGACGAACAAAACCTTTATTCTAGGAACCTAGAGATTAAACGAAAAGGACGGAGAGAGACAGTCTCAAAAGACATATCATTCAACCACAATAGATGAACATTATTTAGATCTTGATTCTGAACGGTAGCAGAATATGCCACCCCAAAATATGACTGTAGGGGTTCAGGACATGCCACCCCAAAATATGCTGGTTTGGTATATTGATTATTTTGAGCTGTAGGCACTTGAAAATCAGCAAACGCAAGGAGAGGCTTTCTCTGAACTCTCCTTAGCTGCCTAAAGAGAGATCCTTCAAAAGGAACTCAGTTGTCATAAATTCCCTCCCTGGGAGTTTTATCAACCAGGGAAGAATGACTCATCACAGGAAGAGACTAGAAGTTGACACCATACACAGACTGTCATATTTCCCATCTATTCTTCTAAGGGCCCATTCATCTTTCCTAAAAATCATTTCCTCTCCTCTATGTGGCCAACATACCCTCTCCCCTTTCCCTACTAAAATAGTATTTAAGCCTGAATTCTAAGCCACCTCGAGGAGTTACTCATTTTCATGCATACCTCTGCCATGTATACACGAGGTATACAAGTTAATAAACTTCTGTTTGTTTTTCTCTTGTTAACCTTTTTTTACTACAGGCATCTCAGTCAGGAACCCAGAAGGGTGGAGGAAAAATTACTTTTCCTCCCTTACAATTCAAACAGACACTTAAAATGAAATGACAGAAAAAATATACTAGCAATCATGAGACAATCAGGGAAATATGAACAAAGCCTGGATGTCTGATGTTTTTAAGAAAAAAAATTGTACACCTGAAATTTATATAATGCTATACCAATGTTACTGCAATAAAAAGAAGAAAAAAATTTATAATATTCTAGAAGTAACGGTATCATGGTTATATAAAAAAAAAGAGAACTTTTTGGTTGTAGAGACACTTACTGAATTATTTGTGGATAAAATTATGTGATGATTGGGATTTGCTTCATTATAATCATGAAACATGTTTGGCCATGCACTGTTGAAGCTGAGCAAAGGGAACAGGGGGATTTATGCCAGTTTTATTTCTAGAATTGTGTATATTTTATATTTTCCATAGTAAAGGCTTTTATAAAAATGCTTATATCTTTTTTTTAAATTATTGATCACATATTGGTTTATAACATTGTGTAACTTCAGGTATACATTATTATATATCAGGTTCTGTACAAACTGCATCATGTTCACCACCTAATAGCCTAGTTTTTATCCATCACCATCCATATGAGCCACTTTACCCCTCTCGCCCTCACCCCCACCCCTTCCCCTCTGGTGACCACTAATCTGTTCTCTTTATCCATGTGTGTGTTTATCTTCCACATCTGAGTGAAATCACACGGTGTTTGTGAGCTGGCTGGCTAGCTCAGTTGGTTAGACCGTGGTGCTGATAAAAATGCTTAAATCTTAAGAAGTGGAATGATAGTTAGGATGCTGTAAGGACTACATGAGGTAACACATATGACCCGTTGCCTGGCATTTACCAGGCACTTAAGAGATCCATTTAAATGGACTGGGAACATTCTTTGAGACTAGGGCTCAAACTTTCCTGTGCATACAAACCACCTGGGGATCTTGTGAAACGCAGATGCTGACACAAAAGATCTAGGGTGGGGCCAAGACTTGAGAGGATCGATGAAAAGGAAGACGGGTAAATTTAGGTTTAAGACACACAATGAAGAATTTCGTACCAGAATTTGCTTGTGACAGGCATGCAACTAACTACTAGGAAAGCAAAAGGAAACAAACCTAACTTCAAAGCTGGGATTGTAACTAGTTTGAACTGACCCACAATCTTAATATTAACTGTATGCTTTTACAGACTCTTCCAAAGATATCTTTGAGCAGGCAATATATACATAAAATATATAAAAGTAAACTGATCACATAATAAAAATATATATGCCAAGATATTGTAAATATCTCAGAGGAGTGAAATGGTAAAAATTAAAAATTAATCTGGAAACAATTTAAGCATAAGTAATTTCTGATTGTGAGGTCAATTTATTTATAGGTTTATTATCCCTCTCCAATTGAGATTTGTTTATAATAAAATTAATTTCGTCATTTACTTTCATATGGTAATATTCCATAAAATTTTACTGATTATGATCCACAATTATCTTTAATTTGTGCTGAAAAAAGGAATATGGAAAAGTTTGAATGTTTTTAATTTTTTAGTATTTAAATCCATGCACTCCTGGTAATAAAGGGTACATTAGATATAATTTTCAAATGGCAATGTTTCCTAAGCAGCCACGTACTTTGCACACATAAATCTAAGCTAGCAATCTGAAATGTGTTTTCTGTGTGTGTGTGTATTTTACTACAAATACAACTGAGTAATCAATATAAATGATGTGAAATTTTCAATGACAATTGAAGTAGATTACAAATGCATCAGTTCCCCAGAGACTGGAGAAAATGATATATTAAATTTTTACTATTTTCTTGTTTTTATCTAAAAATCAGTTGTTTTAACCAAAATATAGTATTCATAAGAAATCAGACTCAGCGAGTAGAGTTACCATAATTACCTGTTTTTTAAATGTGTGCCTGAATGAAACCTGATCTTATAGCTCGTCTACTCCGTGCAAATGAAAAACAACTCATGGAAGTTGACAGAAAAGGAGCAAACTGCTATTTGCCAGAATATTTTTCTTAAATATAACTTGTAAACAGCTTCCTAGCCATTGATTAGCCAACTGAAATATCAGTAACTAAGTCTCCATTCAATTCCATTTAATTCCACATCTTAGACAATATATTAAGATTTCTCAAAAGCTTATTTTGTCTAACTTGCTCACTTTCAATGTTCTTTTTTATTAAAAAGAAGCTTAATTGAAAATAATGCTATGTCAGGAAATTATTCAGGAAAGTCATCTGTAGTATTGTCAATTTCCCTCCACTTTTCTTTAAACAAAATCAGACCAGGAAAGGAATACAAATGCAACAAAGAACTCTTTTAAAGTAGAAACGTCCCTTACATTCTCAGTCTAGAGGCTGTGACAAGGGAAATGAAATTATCCAACACATAATAGACACTTGTCAATGTGAGCTATTCTAATAGTCACATATTAAATTTCCTTTCTGCTCTTAATTTCATATTTTCCAGTCAGCAAGTTTACTTGGATTTATATTTCCCAGAAAGAGGCCAAAGCCCATTGTCAATTGTAAGAAACTCTGACAAAAGATATTTTGTTCTTCCTGTCTATCTAGTTAAATGCAAGTCGTCAACTAATACAGTTGTATGCAACTTTACAAGAAGACCTGCTGTTAATGACCCAGAAAGGAGGAAGACAAACACAGAATTGGCAGGCAAGTTTTAATCCCAGCTCTGTCACTAATTAGTTGGGTAACCTTGGACATGCCATGGACGTCCTCCAGATACAAATAACCTCAATCATTTAAAAAAAAAAAAAAAAAAAAGGCATTTCTGAAAATTCCCATGTTTTTTCATAGGTCTTAAATTCCACTTATCCTCTTATCTTGGGCCTAGATCTTGATAGGTTTTGTAATTTATTTGTTTGAATTGGCTGAACAATATTATATTATTTTGAGGGCTAAACAGGCACATGAGACTAAAGCTAAAATTCTAAAATGTTAAATTCTATATACTAGAGAGAGATCATTAATCATTGTAGCTGACTATTTGACTTTGCCATAATTATAATGTGAAACTGACTACTAAGAATAATCGCTGTTCTTTTAAAATACTATTTTTCATATAATGATTGAGCTACAAGACTCAGCAAGGGTGAGATGGAGCCGTACAAAAAGATTTATATGCCTGCACTAAAACTTTCTTAACACAATTTTAACGCAATCCTAATTGCATGCCTGAGAGATTATTCCACAGACATTTGGAGAAGGCAATATATATTTAAATGGCATATAAATTGATTGTTTAATAAAAAGACACCGTAGATTGTAGGAAAACTTCTCATCAAATAACAGAAAGCTGGGCCTAGACTCTAGAAGTTAGTGTGGCAATGAGATTAACAGCCTCTCTTCACCTTTATCACCATATTTTTCAGAAGAGTTTCTCTTCAAATGTTTGCCACCAATTTGCCCTACAAGTAAATGAAAATTTGCTTCCCTTCAAGTGTGACTATTACTCAAAGTGTCATTAACATTGATCTTTGTATCAATATTCATGTTTATAGTTTTCTCTTGTCCTCGTCTTCCTTCCCCCAAATCTATCATCACCATCTCATTTTTCACCATTGCTTCTCACATCCTTCTCTCTGTCTTTACTCCTAGTAAGCAAAAAGCAGAGGGCTGTATAGAATGGAGGTGCATGGAGCAGTGTAAGAGATTGCAAGAGTTTCCTAGCCATTCTCTCGGTCTGCAGTTTCTGTCTCAAACTCTTAATCTACTCTCTGTTTCGGCTCCAGAGGTGCTTTCTAAAACAAAGATGAAATCAGATAATGCCTATGCTAAATATCTTCCATTGAGTTCCTGCTTTCAATAAGAATAAAAATAAAATTAAGTTATTCAACTTAAAATTCACTGCCCTCCTCATTATCAGTCTGACTGATCTATCCAACTCATTTTCTGTCATATCCAACAAATCATTCTCAGAATTGGCAATTCAAGTGTCCATGAAATTTCATGCTTAGCTATTTTGCCTCATGTTCTTAGAATCTTCTCCTGAACACACTTCTCCCCAGCCCAAACTCTGTTTTACTGGCAAATTTCTACTCACCTTTCTTACCCAAACTCCTCTATTAATCCATTATTCCTGCCTGTGCTATCGTATAGAAACACACCCTTCCCTCTATTCTAGAAATGGTCACAATCTGTCTGGCTGTGTTATAGAAATTAGTGGACATGTTCCAGGACACCATGTACACAAGGAAAGATTACGTCTTGCAAGGGGCATCTTGTTGAGGGCAAGGTTGTCCCAGCTCAATGTTGCATTCACTGAAGGAAAGAATGCATTTTTCCGATTCTTATGAATGTGCCATGTGTTCAGCAAGCTTTTTTCATCCACCTGGAGGGGGTAGCTACTTCAAATTAACACAAAGTTTCCATGTGAGCTGGGCTAACCTTCTTCAGGTTTCTCTTCTCCACTGGAATGTGATTCCCTTGGGTTCAGGGTTCATGCACTTTCTGTGCATACATTCTCTCCACACCCAGAAAACTGGCTTTATACTATTGGGGAATTAAACTGTATTTGGAGGCGTGAACAAAATAATATAATGAGATTATTGAGAATACAGCTTGATGGTGTCAAATTTTAAAACTTGCAATAGTCATTCTCCATATTCTACAGTTTCCTTCAAGAATGAGAGGGTTCTAAATTTGCAACTAGTAGATTTAAGTTCTGGAAATCTAATGTACAGGATAGTGATTATAGTCAACAATACTATAGTATAAACTTCAAAGTTGCTAAGAGACTAGATCTTAATTGTTTGAACCACAAAAAATAAATGACAATTGTGTGACATGATAAAGGTGTTAGCTAATGCTACTGTAGTAATCACATTGCAATATATAAATGTATCAAACCAACACTGTACACCTCAAACTTATACAATGTTACGTCAATTATATCAATTAAAAACAAGAATTAGAGGGTCCATAAAATTAACATGGATTTGGGAAAACAGGAATTACAGCTCCTTCATATTCTACATGTCATTTGAAGTGGTGTCCCCTGAAGCTAAAATATTGGTACCCCAGAGGCATGTGGAATCTTTACAGACTAACTCGTAGTATCACTGGTAAGGAACCCAGAGGTGACCACTAAGAATAAATAACTACCATTAGGTACAAAATTCTCTTTTTCAGATTTTCATCTCATATTTTTCTTGAAAAAGTCTGCACTGCTTATTGTAGGATGATGGTTTCCCAGTAATGGGGGAAAGGAAGGTGGGTGAAGTAAGAGAAAGCCTTGCAGCGTGGAGGGGGCTCAAACCATGTGTAACTTCATGAACATTTACCACACTGGGACTTCCAAGTTTACCTGACTTGCCCCCATATTGCCAGCAGGCATTCTGAGGTTAATAAATGTTTCAAAGTGTTTATGGGCCAAATGAAATTTCATCTCCTCTACGCTTCTCTAGGAACAACTCAGGGGTATGGCCTGTGGGGAGGAATGTAGCTATCAAAAAAAAAAAATGCAGTGGTAACAAATCCAATGAAAAATCAAAGGGCGAATGAAACGTGGCTTACCATTAAAAATCATGGAAAATAAAAGAAACCACCCTCAAATAATACTCAGTCCCTTCAGCTATAAAAATAACTTTCATAAAACTGAAGTTAGTTTGCCTAAATGTAAAATTACATAAAGAGTTTAGCATAATATAATGTTTTCACCTTCACACTCAATAAAATTAAGCAAAAATCAGTATTATTAAAGTCTGCACATAAATTATGATTGAAAAAAGTTGCACGTTGATTGTAGAATATTTAAAAATATACATAATAGAGACTGCTAGCTTAATCTCTGCATCAGCAGAGACAGAAAGACACAAAAGACTGACAGAGAAGGAAATGAGAGATAGTCAGACGAGTGGTTGCACTTATTTATGCAAATATAAGGGCCAGAGTGACATACAAGATACTTAACAACTGGTATGGCATAGCCTTAGACTAAATTGCCGTAGACAATAAAACAAGGAGGCAGCTTTGCAGGGTCTTCTACCTGGGAAGAGGGCACTCTTGCCCTGTCCACATTTTATTTGACTTGGCAAGGCTGAAACTCTCATTGGTGTGTGGGGCCCTGGTGTGGGACTGGACCAATCTGCATAAGTTGCTCAGGGATGCTGACTCCCATCCCTGCTGCCTCATGTCAGCAATACCTGGACTTTTGTTTCCATTTGTTCTGACCAAATTTTGTAGACAGAAATGGACAATGAAAGACTAGGAGATAAATTTACCAGAGGGGAGAAAGAGTCTGGTTTGGCTCAATAAAAAGGATCGTGGGTTGGGGGAACCAGGCTGGTTAGGTCACAGCAAGTGGCTGCAACTGGAACCCACTCTTAACCCAGGCCCCATATCAAGGATCCCTGCTTGATGCCCCTGCCTCTCTCAAATGGATGATCCCAGCAATGCCAGGTGGTTCCCTACCTGGGAACCCAGGACTACACAGGACAGATGTTCACACAGGCAAGACAGTGAAGACAAAGCCCCAGCATTGTGTCATACACTGCTTTGTATTCTGCAGTACTTGTGTGGGGGTCTGTCAACTCCTGCTCCCAGAAGGTACAATTCCTCAGGTCATGATTCTACTCCAGGTTCTTCCATTGAATCTGTCCCCGTCCACATGCCAGCAGAAACTTCTTTGAATTTCTGGCATTTGAGAGCATGAATTTTTAGGGCTTTTGTAGGTTTTCCCCTAAGCTAAGAATTTCTATGAACACTGATGGAAGTTTTGTGAAACTGTTTCTACTCTCAAACAGCTGTTACATAAATCATTTCATTTTTTATTTGAAAGTTCAAATGGAACATCCAAAATGAAACCAACGGCCTTTCCTTGATAGCAGTGTTAGTAGAAATGTGTCTGTGTTACACATGGAAAGCTATCAAACTGAGGCCTAATTACTTTATAGTTTTCAACAGGTGGTTCTTAATGGCAAAGCAGTTATCATACATTTAATAAGAACAGGAGCTAACTACGTGGACTTGGATGTTTGATTATCTATTTAAGCATGTAATTGCATTTTTCAATGTAATTAGCAATAAAATTGAATGTGTAAACTAATAGATGTGTTTGCCCAGATAAGTAATTGTAATTCAATGCAATACTTTAGATTAAGGACATTATTTCCCAATTGATAGGAATATAATTTAATAATTATTGTTTTTCTTAATATTTTTTCTGACAAGAACAAAATATATGTAATCAAAAGACATGTTTTAATAAAGTGAGATGCCAAGTTAAACGTAATTACATTTTGATTAATTTAGATAACATCTATGGAAGTAAATATTAATATTCCAACAATCTAATTCAAAGAATAAAATCAACCTCTTTACTATGCTATTGAGAATTAACTCCAGCATTTTTTCTAGGGCTATATAATAAATTGATATAAAAAAGTAATCGTGAAGCATTTGATTAAACTACTGATCACACTATAGTTACTATTTTTCACAGTTTTATACACAGGATTTCAGTTAAATCTTGAGCTTCTTTAAAGGAAATTTCAAAAAAAATATTTAGCATTACTATAGAACAGCATTTTTCCTCCTAAATGGTAATTTTAAGTGTAAAATTAAACTTTTCTGTACATATTTAATAGGCCATATTATTTTTCATGTGTAAATGATCCTATAGACACCTGGTCAGGATAACACCTCTTTGCAAATACCATTATTTCATTGCACATGCATTCAATGTAGGGCATAATTGATACATTTGGGACTATCTCCTGTGGGTTATAAATTCCCTCCTCAGGTCAACACATGGCAGTGTGTTTCTAGAAGGGGATAATGGCATAAAACTTTTCCTCCAAAGTCTCTTTTCTCTGTCTCTGTCTCTGTCTCTCTCCGTCTCTCTCCTCTGCTGGCTTTAAAGAAGCAAGCCGCATGGATCCCAGAGCCACTAGGCAATTAATTCTGCCAACAACTTGAGAGAGCTTAGATGCAGCTCAATGGAGCCTCGGAGGAGAATCCAGCACTGGCTGATCCCTTGATTGAAGACTTGATAGAGCTTAAGCAGAGGACCCTTCCAGCTCATGTCTGGAGCTCTGACCCACGGAAAATGTGACATAATAAATGTGTATTGCTTTAAGTCTCTCAGTGTTTGATAATTTGTTACGCAACTATAGAAAACTAATACAGATAGGGCCACAGCAAGGTTAGGCATGCCTTCACTCTGCTTATGCAGCCATTACAAAATGTACTCACAACCAGTGTAACTCTTCCCTTATTCTTGAGGATAAACTCTTTGTTTAGTGACTAGAAGGTTAAAATTGTTATCTTCATGACTAGAGTCTTCAGCTGCCTTCAAGTTGCCTGTACTGGTTATTCCACTAAAGTGCCAGCCCATGATGAAAGCATACACCACAATTCTGTTCTCACCTCTTTGTTGCTTAGGATGATGACACAGTAGCGTGTGTGGATGTCAAAGGGAAGAAAGAAGAGCTCCAGGTTTGAAGTCCCTTTCACTCCCAGGTGAAGAGTACGTGAGGAGCAGAAGAACTCTCTGATGAAATTGGACTTAATTGCTGGCAAAATAAGAAGCAGAGCTTGTTTACATATCATTTCACAAGTGCTGCTCAAAGAAAGCAGATGTTTAAGTTAGTGATTAAAATTTGGGGAAGAATACAAAAACTGTTCAAAGTATTAGCACGCAAAGTTAGATGACACACACATTTGTTAATGAAAGTACAGGTGATCTCAGCCCAAGCTTGATATAATAAAAAATGCATAATTATAACCCTCTATTAAAGATTCCTTAATAAATAACTTCTTTACAAAGGGAACTACACTAGAGTTTAAAATTAGCTTGAATACACATATAGAAATAGCAGAGAGGTCATCCAAGAATCTTCAACATTTTTTGTGGACTATGTAATTGTTCACATTACGGGGTGTAATAGACAACTTGAACTGGAAATAAAAGACTGCTATATATACGTATCTTTTTGTTGGTTTTAAAATATGCCCACAAATTCTTCAGCAAGCCTCAAATGTGATGACCTGGTGGGCCAGTCTTAGTGAATTGATCCAAAGAATCAGAAATGTAATACAACTTCTTCCTAACTATCTCTCTTTCTTGGTTCACTTACTTTTAGAACCAAGTTATCATCCTGCAAAGAAGTGTAGGCCACTTGGAGAGGCCACATGTAAGTGTTGAGCCAACAGTCCCACCTGAGGTCTAAGCCGAGAGACATTAACCCTCAGACATGTGAATGAGGAAGCCTTTGGGATGACTCAAGCCCCAGCCTCCCTCTCACTGTAACTGCATGAGAGACCCTGAGCAAGACTCGCCTAGCTCAGCCCAGTCATGACAGAAGTGTGAGAGAGAATATCATAGTACGTTTTTATTGTTTAATGCCACTACATTTGGGGTGGTTTGTTCTGTAGCTAGAGATAACCAGAATATTTCTATAGCCATTGTGCTATCCACCATTCTATCCGTATTTTCTAAATCTGTAGTTATTCCATAAAACAAAGTAAACCTTATAATTTTAAACATGGTGATACCAGTCACCCAAATAGGTTTAAACAGTTCAGAATAAGCCAAAAGAAACATACAGGTCATTTATCTAAATATGTTCATTGTACAGGTGAGGAAACTCAGACTCAGCAGTGAGAGGACAGATGCAGGCGGCCTCCTCCAAGGGTCATGAACAGAAAAGGCTGAAGACCGACGCTGGGGCTCCCACTCAGCCCGCGATGCCCAGGGCTGGCCTTTCTGTCTACAGTTGTCACCACCCTCTGTGGAATATTTCATTTCATATTATGCCCTACACATAAAAATAGGACATGAAAACAAATAAAAGCTTTTATTTGAGGCACTCACAGGTTTTTAAGGCACTTGGACCAAAAGAAGAGCCCTCAGCACTATCACGTCTACCGCTACTCACAGCATCACTGTCATAAGTAAATAGGAAAACAATGTCAACAACACAAACACAACTCAAAAACAATTCTCTATCTTAATTAAATCTTATAGATCCTTAAAAGTTATGGCCAGCTGCAATATGATATGCAAAGACCACAGATTCATTTCAGATATCATTTTTATGTCTATATTGTTTTAGAAATTTTAAAGATAAGAAGAATGCAAAAAGGAAACTTACAATCATCTATATTTCCACTACTCTTTTTTAAAATTTGGCAAAAACAATTCCTTTTTACTTTCAAATACTGTAGAGAAGTAAACTTTAGATAATAATAAAAATAACCCAAATCCTGAAACTCAAAAGTAGGTGGTCTCAATTTAGGACTACATAGGTACTCTCTCCAAAAGTGAGTCTAGAACTTGATTTCTTGAAAAATTCTCTCTCTCAGCTTATTGTTTCCACATTTTCTTCTTTCTCACAAAGGAAGGAGATTTGGGCAGCTGTTTAATCTCTGGTTCCATTTCTGAAAATGAATTAGCAGATCACAGCCTGAGGCAACTACCTCCCTTGAAAGGTTCTGTGTCTTCCAGAATCCATCAATTTTCCCCAGATTGCTCTTAGTATTCATGATTACTTTACCCAACAAGCTGTCAATTAGCATCTGACCTCTCAGATACTATTTGCCTGATATTTTCTGAGAACACAAAAACTCCATATTTTCTCACCTTGTCACTTGCTTTTTGCCTGAATTTGATGCTGTAAAAATATATTGACTATTTCCAAGTAAAGTTCTAACCACATGCATTCCTTTTCTCTAAACACTGTATTTTCCTTACACCACATTCTTAATAAGGTTATTTACCACATCTTGTAATTATTCTGTGCTTTACTTCTACGCACAGGCATTCTGATTAAGTTTAAGTAACACCTTTTTTTAAAAGTAAAGAATGTTTGGGCCAGACCCAGTGGCTTAGTGGTTAAGTTTGGTGAGCTCCACTTCGGCGACCTGGATTCAGTTACCAGGCACACACCTACACCACTCGTCCATCAGTGGTCACGCTGTCACAGTGGCTCACATACAAATTAAAGGGACATTGGCAACAGATATTAGCTCAGGGTGAATTTTCCTCCGGGGGAAAAAAAAAAGTAAATGTTTAACATTTCATGCAATTTGAGCATTTGATAGGTATTTTAATTTAAGGCTATTGTAGACATAATTGATGGATATTTTAGCTTTCATAAGGGAGACCATACAAAGAGTAAAAAGAACAACAGAAAATGCTTATTTCTCAATGCATGGCTCCACTGCCATCTCTTTGATAATAGAGCTCTAGGCAGAACGCCTGATTAAAATCCTCAGATAATCTCCAAATCTCATTTTGTTCAATACTTGCAATCTGTAGCCCTTCAGTCATTTTTTTCAGTGAATAGAAAAGCAGAGCAATTTAGGCTTCATCTCCTCTTTCTTTTCTTTATCTATTTTGTTGGAGAACAGCTAGTGAAAGTGTCTTTTGAATAAATCAAAGAGTTGCTTCATCCTAAAAGGAGACTCTCAAACCTAGAAAAATTGAGCTACCTGTACTACTTACGGTAAAGACAGAAAAAATTTGCAGATCGAGGAATTCTATTGACTTCCTCATAAAGCTAACAATTATCGTGATTAATTCACAGACATCAGAAAATAATTTAATAAAATAATTTGGCTCAGGAAAATTCTGTTACCTGATCAATGTTCTTGAGTCTAGAAATTCAGTGATAAATCCAACTTGTTTAAAAAACTAGCATCTTGCACGTCCCAAAGAAAGAACAGGAAACAGCTTAACTCATTTACCTTTTTGTTATTCCCTGCACCTCAGTCTATGCTTTCATTTTCCTAGATGCGCACTGATTATTGTTGAAGTTATGGCAGAGACAGCATGTTTAAACCCTTGGTCTTAAGGAAGAAATAGCATCAAACCAGGCTAAAATTATACAAAATACTGTAGATCAAGCAATGGAATATTTTCTGCTAATTTAGTAGTGGGTCAAAATCAGGGAATGGGACCTACTTATGAGGTATGAAAGGATGACATTCCTTTTTACTCTGTACTTGTGGTATGCAGCTCTTTTCAAGCTAAAACGATCAAAATGACATTAAAGTGGGTCTATTCAGGGCATGAATAAATCCGCCTCAAGAACGACTTCCTACTCAAGCCTTTCCCAATAGGGAAGGAAGATCTTTATTACAAGCCTTCACGAAGCTACTCCTGGGTCAGCATTCAGGGCTTTGTCCAAACCAAATGGCAAGTTATCTGGTTCAAGTCTAGTTTCTATGCATCATGGGAAGGAATACAAGAGGATCAACTTTTAGATTGATTCTATCCTCCATGTGTCCAGAATTCTTCAAAAAAGGGCCCAGTCACCATCTGGAGGACAGTAAAAATGGGATGTTTGCTGCTTTTTGTACCACTTTGGCCCCTGAGCAGTTGAGAAGTCTCCAAAGCAAGAGGTGCTAACTTGGGGTCCAAGGATTGAGTGGATCTGTGAATTTAATTGGGGAAAATTCGATCTTGACTTCCACTAACTCCATAGCAATTTAAACCAAACCACAGTAGTATTAGCTGTACTATGACTTGGCCACCAAATAATCACAGATACGTTTATATTACATTTCAGTTCTTGCATATATCTTGAGCTATTATTTATGTTCATTACTACTTTTAAAATATGGTAACTATTATCTTCACTAGATCTTATTATGCGTTGTGTTAATGAAGAAGTAAATATTTTAATATATCATAATTTTTAAATATTTTGATAATCGACTGGAATATTAGTTTCCTCTATGTTATGGACTGAATTGTGTCATCTTTAAATTCATATGTTGAAGCCCTAACTCCCAAAATGACTATATTTGGAGATAGGGTCTATAGAAGGTAAATAAGGTTAAATGAGGTCTTAAAGGTGAGGTCCTGATACGATAGAATTAGTGCCCTCATAAGAAGAGACACCAGTGAGCTCACTCTCTTTCTCCATGTTCCCACCAAGAAGAGGTCAGGTGAGCACACAGAGAGATGGCCGCCGCCTGCAAGCCAAGAGAAGAGTCCTCAGGATGAAACCCACTGTGCCTGCACCTTGGATTTCCCAGTCAAGGTGGGAAGTCCTTGGACTTCCCAGCCTCCAGAAGTTCCCAGCCCTCAGAACCCTGAGAAATAAATTTCTGTTGTTTAAGCCACCCAGTCTATGGTATTTTGTTATGGCAGCTGAAGCAGATTAAGACACTCTGTAATTGTTGCATCTTATTTTTTGCATTTATAACACACTATTCTGTGAAGTGGAATAGGCTTCATCAGACTACCAAAGAGCCTGATGACATTAAAAACAGGTAGAAAACCCTAATCCAGAGGAAGAAGATCACAGCAGATTGCTACTCTTAGTATATACATCTGGCTTTCAATCCACTCTGCTTTCCTTAGAGACTTGCCTAATTCTAATTGCTACTAATTATTCAGTGTAGTAGAATGAACTATTTAAAAATTATGGCTCTCCAGAATCCAGCTTTTTTGGGTTTTTAGCAAGAATCAGGACTCAGAAAAATATCTCTAGTAGGGTCTTCTTTCCTTTGGGTGGCATTCTGGGCCAAGCCATTCCGGGACACAGGACGAATGATGAAGCCCCTAAACTCATGGAATATGTGATCTGTCATGCAAAGCAGGTCTGCAAGAAATAATTACAAAGCAGAATGCTAAATACTTCAACACCTTTTCAACCTTAATTCACACTCTCCTATACTCCACATGTATAAGCATAGGTCTTGTACCTCCCCCACCTGCCCCCTCATTGCTTCCGCAATTCCCTCTTTATGCTCCTTCTATACTTGTAGGAAAGTTCTCCCTCTGATCTAGATTCTGACCACAAAGATCTTACTCATATTTCAGATCCCAATTTGTATATGATAAAGGAGAACAGAGTATAGTGTATGCATAGAAAAAAAGTGCTTAATATCTCATTATTTCCCTTAAATGTCTTGTCTTCCACAAAGATTGCTAGCATATCTAGATAGCGTTATTCCTTGCCAATGAGTTCAAAGAGACTATTTTTTTGTATAACATACACTACTGAATGCATTCTGCCCTGTACACTTGCCTACATTTGTGTAGATTGTTTTTTCTTCTCTATTTGATGGCTAGCTCCCTGAGGACCAGATCTCTGACTTCTTTATCCCCATCTTTCTCCAGTACTAAGAACAGTGTTTCACGTGCCACTTAGTAAGAATTTATTCAGTGATAAATAATTCACTATCACTGGAAAAAAACAGCAAGTCATACCACTGTAGGAAATTATTTATAAAGTACTCATTTCTGAGCACTGCTAATTCATCATTCAATTTTAAAGTGTGGCTAAAGTCAGTCTCCCATCCTGATCTTTTCTCACAATCTTTTGGATTTAATTAGAATTAAAACTTTTTAATTGCTTTTGCTTATGCTCATGGATCATGTCCCATAAAGGAAAATGTGTGATGAATATAAAGTTTTATCATCCATGTGGTTTCAAATGTGCTGCTTTACATGTATCTGTTGCTTAAAGAGAGTGATATATAGATAGAGGCATTTTTTATTTTTTAATAGACTTTTTTATGCCACCTGAAAGATAATTTCGGCACCCTACTGCTCATTTGGCAAGAGAAAATTTATTATCTGGGGAGATACTGGCTGAAGAGACTCTGGGGAGGAGCATCAGTTAGCACGTGCTGGGCGACGCTGCAGTAACAACTCCCTATCTCGATGGCTTAGCACAATAGTTCACTTCTTGCTCACACCACACGTCCACCCTGGTGGAGAGGATACACTCGGAGATCCTCGGCGAAGGAGGCTCCATTCTACACGGGCTTCTCTAATAACTGCAGCAGGGAGGGGGAACAAGAACAACTGCTCACTGGCTCTGAAAGCTACCACTTGGAGAAAATGTTGAGCACTTCTTTTCACATGTTTTTGGCCAACTAAGTTATATGTTCACATACGACTTCACCATCACTGGGGAAGTGTTAAATTACCGAGTGCCTAAAAAGAGGAAAACAGGGATATTTTTAAAAAGCTCTAAAAAAATACAGACTGTTTCTGGAGATTTTTTTTAACCTTTTCTTGTTCTCTTATGTTACCTTGCTGATTAAAGCTAGAGACCAGACCAGGGTTTTATTGCGACAATGTAATGCTTATTATATGGTATATTACATAAGAAAGTTAATCAGAGAGGTACTACACAGACTTCCATTTTAGTCATGATTTAAAATGCATGTTCATAAATTTTATTTGCCTCTGGAAATCTATTCAAGATAAACATTAAGGAGAGCTTTAAGAAAAACAGGATGGCTAACATTACTAAGCACTATTTTACTAAGACATATTTAAAGATCAAAAGGTCTCATTACGCTGATGAAGTCAGATCGATGAGACATTAGATAACTTTGCGCTATTTGGAAATAAAACTCTCTTCCGTGTACCCTCATGGTGGAAATTGTTGGTTGCCTATCCCAGTAACCATTGGCCCTTTCCTCCTCACTGACAAAACCCTCATTCTATTTTGATGTGTATGTGGAGGAGGGCGGTTTCTCAGTCTTCCTTCCAGCTAGGTTTGGTCATCTGATTAAGATTTGACCAAAGGGCTACAAGCAGAAGTGCTGCAGGGTATTTCTGCGAAGCTTCTCTAACAGAGAAAGGGCACGCTCTTATCCTTGTGCTTCCCCCTTTCTGCTGCCTATAAAGTGGATTTGATTGTTGGAGTACTGGATACTTTAGCTGATCCTCGGGAAACGTGACTAAAGATGTGCTTGCTACATGAACTGGAGCCTGGGGGTGTTATACAGCAAGCAGTCAGGACCCCAGAAAAGAAGCCATAGTAAGCTTCTAATAAATCTCTTCAGAATTGTCCGGAAAACAGCCTTTTTGATGAACTTGAGACTGTTCCATCTCAACTCAACATAAGGATCTGGGGCTCAGCATTCAGCCCACACCAGTGCTGAAATGACAAACCATGGGCCAGCGCTTTTCCTTGAGAAACTGTGTGGCTTTTGCCTTTGTAAGTCCCACTCTTGCCTTTGATCTGAGAGACAGTCTTCACAGAGGTGCCCAAGAGTGAATCCTCAATTCTTTAAACTAATGGCTCCAAGTCATTCTTTGAGAGTTCATCTACAGAAGTCTGACTATTCTACGTTGGATTATGTTCTCCCTGATCCAACACCAAATGTCACTGTACCTTTATGTTTCTTTTTATCGCAGGAAAAGCTCAAGAGAAGAACTAAGAAAGTACGGCATTTTAAATACAAATGGAAGACACTATATGAGAAAGAACAATCAATAACATTTGAGATCAAAGTGGACACAGACATATTTCTAAGCCATACTTCATGCTGAGTTGGCAGTTATTTTGAATGAGTACTTCCAAAGTTTCCTTTCCTGCCAAAATTAAATTATAAATGTCTTAATATTTGTTCATCCCATTTTGCTTTTGATTTGAGAAGCATAACATAAAATAGATGTCTTTACCTGTGGCTTCAACAATTCTGGAACTTTGGATCTAATCAAAACTATCTCAAAATATTATATGAAAGAAAATCATATTAAAATTTAGGATACAGAATTCCTATACTGCATTCCAAATTATAAAGGTAGACTCAATTTTGCTGTTCATTAAACTGATCCAACTTTGACCGACTTATGCTCACGGCTACCTACAGCATTTCTTTGAGATCTGACTTTAGTTTAATATGTGATACTATAAATTATTTGCATTTAATGTGAAGAAATTATTTCAAGGCCATTCAGGTACAATCTATGATCACAATGAAGCTGCTTAATCACGAAGCAAGAGACTAAAAAGATAAAAACCTAGGAGAATTGTTTACTGAAGAGTTTTTAGCAATACTAGCATTTTATACTATAAAGAAATTAACACAAAATGCCTACAATATTCTTACGGTATCTATAACGTTGCCTTACAGCCCAATGTATTAATTCATATTTTATTGTTCATTAAAGCTAAATGTGAAAGGAAGACTTTAAATGCCTTAGTTAAGCATGAAATTAGCATTCAATAAAACAAATGCAGTGAGACAAAAATGGTTTCTCCTTTAACAGTTTTTCTCACAGAACAACCAATGAAGAAATCAAATGCCTTATAATAAATGCAATGCTTATAATCTCCTAAAACTATTGGCTTAAATACTATTCACTTTTGGAAAATAAACTATATTCATTTTTTTTCCTTTTTGGCGAGGAAGATTGGCCCTGAGCTAACATCTGTTGCCAATCTTTTTCTTTTTTTCTCCCCAAAGCCCCAGTACGTAGTTGTATATCCTAGTTGTAAGTCATTCTAGTTCTCCTATGTGAGATGCCACCACAGCATGGCTTGATGAGCAGTGTTAGGTCTGCGCCCAGGATCTGAACCAGCAAGCCCCAGACCACTGAAGTGGAGCATGCGAATTTAACCACTATCAAAATTGCCAAATCCTTGCCTCCTGAGATGTTTTTACATCTAAAAGGATGACACTGATGCCGTCAAGCATTATACAGAGACAAAGGTGTAAAATAAACTAACAACATAGTAGTAATGGTTAACATATGCATGCATTTTGCTAATAGATACCTGCATTATTTTCTTTCTGTCTGACCTTCAACCTTGGTAATCTTGTTTTGATTCTACTTCACTTTATATAGCTATTCTATAGTTTAAAATAGATGAGAAATATAAAGCAATCTAACTTTAAAAAACTCTGCTTCTCTATTCAGAAGTCAAAGTTCTTTCCAAACTGAATACAGACCTCCTAATGTAGGTGGAATAAGCTTAAATACAGTCCGTCCTCATTATTCATGAATTCCATTATTTGCAAATCTGCCTACCTACTAAAATTGATGTAAGACGCCAAAATTAGTACTCATGGTGCTTTCACGTGCTTTTCAGGTGTTTGCAACCTGCACAGAGTGGCAAAAAGTTCCAGTCACTGGTCACACAAGTTCCCAGCTGAGGTCAAACAATGTGACACTGGGCCCTTCTGTTTCAGATCTCATACAGAGACGACCAGAGGATGGAGCCGGAAGGGGGCAGTACAGAAGGAAAGAAGTACAGAAGCGCAAGAGGCTCCGGGTCTGGGGCCAGGTGGGCGGGGCTTCAAACAATCCCCCAGCACCTGTTAATGGGTTGGCCTCAGGCAAGTCATTCAACACTTCTGAACCTCATTTTCTCTGTGTAAAGTAGAGAAAAGAGAATCTACCAGGACAGGTTGTTTTCAGGATTTATGATTATAATCTATGTGATTATATATATTTCTCCTAAACAGAATGGCTCAGTGTTCACTAATGGAGGCTCTGTGGCAATTTTATAGAACAGAACTACCAGGAATGAATAATGGGAATCCACTATATTTAATCAAGTGCATATTTATTCCATTTTCATGCACATAAACCTAGTAACACGTAATAAGACAATAACAGCGTGAATAATATAAATTATATATATAATATAAATTAAATACTTCAAATAAATGAAAACTATTGTGTAATTATATAACAAGTTTACTTGAATGCTAATTTCTCAGAGTTTTTCCTCAGATAATTATAAGCATAAAATATATTGACATTTACTCATGGTTCATGTGGTCAACGAATTGTCCAGATGCAGTTAATTCAGATGGCAAAGAGATAAATGTTGAGGATTCCACCAAAATGACACTAAAATAAATGAAAAAAGGATTATTTTGAGTTCTACTGTAACAAAATTCAGATGACCACAAAACATTCTTCTTTTAATTTTTGTCCATCATTCATAAAATATAATTAGAATCTGAATAAATTATAGTTAAAAAATCCACATGTTCTCAGTCTGCAACTAAAAACATACATACTAGAAAGAAGGGAAAGATCTAGAATGGAAATATGTAAGTAATAATATTCTTTTATATAGAAAGGCAACACTGAATTCTCATAGCAAGGAAATTTAGAACATAAATGCCTGCCCAAATTATAGTCCAGAAACAAAGAAGAAATCTCACGCTGGTCTCAATGCATTGTCAGAGCTGTACATATTTCATGATTTCTAATCCTATTTCCAAAAAAGAGAAATGTTTCTTTCAGGAGTGGACATGAGGCATGGATGCTAGTTAACCAGTGCATTAATAATTATGCCATCTTCTGGAATCATGCAGCGGTTCAGTCCTTCTTATATGATAATGCTCATTCATTCAAGAATTAGTTACGGAGACTCCATTATGTGTCAGGTGTGGGACTACATGCTAGAAAATACAAACATGAATATGTTATTCCCTCTGCCTTAGGTTGCCCAAGCTGCAGTGGGAGGATAGTGTGGAAATGATACTCTAGCGGTAGGCGAAGGATGTCATGAAGAGTCATGTCAGAAATGCCTAATTCCACCTGCAGAGCTGAACAGGATCTGCATAATATTGTAAAGAACAGATTTATCTAAACTTGATTTGTTAAAAGAAATTTTTATCATGTAACAGTTATTAAGATCTCACAATGCTAGCTTTACAATAAAAAACAGATCTGTAATAAATTGATCAAATGTTTTAGTCTTAAAACACATATACAAACACACACACAACTGCATACACAGACTAAAATACAACACATTCATATATCCTAATGTTTGAATGCTAACATCAGTGTCTGCCCCCTTACTTTTTTTTTTTAAAGATTGGTACCTGAGCTAACAAGTGTTGTCAATCTTTTTTCGCCCCCCTCCTTCTTCTCTCCAAAGCCCCTCAGTACATAGCTGTATATTCTAGTTGCGAGTGCCTCTGGTTGTGCTATGTGGGACGCCGCCTCAGCATGGCCTGACGAGCGGTGCCATGTCGGCACCCAGGATCCAAACCGGAGAAGCCCTGGGCCGCTGAAGCGGAGCACACGAACTTAACCACTCAGCCATGGGGCTGGCCCCTGCCCTCTTATTTTAACTTAATATTTCTGATGCTTTCATATGAGTTGTAGGGAATTATGTGAATATTAAATACTAAAAATTTTTAAACAGACAAAATTAATTGTAGTAAAATGTAAGCTATGAACTATGCAACACATATATCAGACTACCAGATTTGCTTATATCATTGTAAAGTTACAGTTAAGCAAATGCAGGAAGAGTTCCTCTCCAGAGAATAATTTAAATTTAAAATCAGGCACTAAATTCTCATTTAAATTTCATAAAATTATGAGAGCAAAAAAATTTACAATGTTTCTTTATATTTCTATAAATCCAGGGTGAGTCATTGGAGCAATGTTTTTGGTTATAATTTGTTCTGGCTAGAAAACAGTCACAAGAATAAGATAATTTGACACACAAATAAAAACATCAAATCAATATAATAAATATTAGATTTTTTCATACTATGCATGTACCATTTTGAGATAAAATAGCGTTCCATACACTTCCGGTTAAAAGTCCCTGCTTAATTACAATGAGCATGCTTTCCTTAAAACAGACAGAAATATTAATTGTAAAAATGAAATACAAACTGCAGTTAAAATGGAAGAAATCCTATTTGATTACTGTAGCTTCTGAATCAGTGGGTCTTACATTTCAATGTACATGATATAATCGTCTGCAGTGCTTGTTCAAAACGCAGATTCCCAAGCTTCTACTTGCGTGAATTCTGACTTATTAGCAAGTCTGGCATGGATTGCAGGAAGCTCCATTTAAAACAAGCTCTCCCGATGCTTCTTAAATAGCTTTCCTATGGATCGAACTTTGACCATCCTGACTTAGAGCAGTACTGATCTAACAGGAATGTACAAACAAATCCCCGGAAATGTTGCTGAACGCAGATTCTGACTCAACTGAATTGCAGTGAACCTGAGATTCTGTTTTTCTAACAAGCTCCCAGATGATGTTGATTTTGCTGATTCAAGAATCACACTTTGAAAGCAAGAATCTAATCTAAAACGAAAACTATTTTTCAAATTAAACCAGGCTACCAGGAAAAGAAAGGCAGGAAATGGCAGAGTTAGAACCACCATATATTCATCCCTCTATAGAAGCAACAAAAACACAGAAAGCACTTATCAAAATTAACTTTTTCAGATCTCTGGTTAATTAATGAAAGGCTTGCAATGATCTGAGTTGTGTTTATTCAAGAAAAATTGCCAAATCTTGGTAATAACAGTAGAGTGTGTGGCCTAGTAACTTTTATGTTGCAACTCCCATTCTTCTCTCCATAGCTCTGCAGTAGCCTTGAAAACTAGCAGCCTTGCAACCCAGGTAGTTGTGAAAACCTGTAGGCTCTCAGCCACATGAAGGGACAGACTGAGATTGGAGCACTTCAAAAAAATACCATGCCTAGGCTGGCCTTGTTGCCTGGTGGTTAAGTTTGGTGCACTCTGCTTTAGTGGCCAGAGTTTGGTTCCCAGATGTGGACCCACACCACTTTTCAGCAGCCATGCTGTAGTGGCAACCCACATACAAAATAGAGGAAGACTGGCAACAGATGTTAGCTCAGGGCAAAACTTCCACAAGCAAAAAGAGGAACATTGGCAACAGATGTTAGCTCAGGGCAAAACTTCCTCAGCAAAAAAAAAAAAAAAAAAAATCCATCCCTGAGCATTATTACTGTTTAACTTGCCTCACAGGTCCCTGGAAAAAGCTCAGTTTGCAAGGTGTCATCTTTATTCGATCTGACTCAAAGGAAAACACCTATCCCCAGGATGTTTGTTGAAAACAAACAGCAACAATTGGACCTGTGGCTGCTACAGCAGTTGGACCAAATAAAACCCTGTCAAAACATAAAAGCGAGATCTGGGGAACAAGATGTTCATACGTGGGGTTGTAGTAGCTTGCTAGATCCCCAAAATATGTCAAAGATCTTCAACCCCACCTATGGGAGACAATGATGTCTCACCAAGTAACGAATACAAATAAAGAGATAGAAATTATACAAAAGAACCAATTATAATCTCTGGACTTAAAAAGTACAGTATCTGAAATAAAAAAAATCACTAGAGGGACTCAACAGCAGGTCTGAGGTGGCAAAAGAAAGAACCAGGGCATCTGAAAATAGGTCAATGAAAACGATTAATTCTAAAGAACAAAAAGAGAAAAGAATGAAGAAAAATTAACATAGCCCTAGAGAACTGTGGGACACATTAAGCCTACAAACATAAGCCTAATCAGAATTCTGAAAAGACAAGAGAAAGAGGCATAAAGAAAATGTGAGGAAATAAATGATGAAAACTTCCCAATTTGATGAGAAACATTAATTTACACATTGAAGAAGCATAAAAAATTCTATGCATGATAAATCCAGGGTAATCCCAAACTAGACAATAACAGTCAAACTTTTGTAAGGCCAAGCCACAGTAAGCAGCAAGAGAAAATTTACTCAAAATCTACGTTGCTCCTCAATAAAATTAACAGTTGAATTCTCATCTGAAACCACAGAGGACAGAAAGCAACAGGATGCTATATTCAGTGTGCTGAAAGAAGACTGTCAATAAAGAATACAGTATACAGCAAAACTGTCCATCAAAAATGAAAAAGAAAGTAAGATACTATCAAATAAACAAAAACTGAAAAAATTCACTGCTAGCAGACCTGCCCTACAAGAAATACTAACGGGAGTCTTTCAGGCTGAAATAAAAGGACACTAGAAATTAACTCAAAACCATGTGATGAAATAGAAGGCACCAGCAAAGGTAACTACATAACTAAATATATAAAACAAACAAACAAGCTATAAATGTCTTTTCTTTGCAACCCTTTTTATTCTCCTTTCTGATTTAAAAGAATAATGTGAGACAATAAATATAAAACTGTTTTATGGGCTTATAATGTGTAAAGATGCAATGGGTGTAACAATAACAGCAATAATAAGGGGACAGGAAAAGGAGATGTATTGAAGGCAAGTTTCTGAATTACAGTCACGCACCACATGACAATGCTTTACTCAACAACAGACCATACATACAATGGTGGTCCCATAAGATGTGTACCATGTAGCCTAGGTGCGTAGTAGACTTATACCATCTAGGTTTGTGTAAGTACACTCTATGTTGTTCATACAATGACGAAATCACATCATAATTTCTCACAACATATCCCCACTGTTAAGCAACGCATGACTGAATATTGAGATTAAGCTGGTATTAATTTGAGCTAGATTTTGTTTTAAATTAGGATGCTAATTATAAGCTTTAGAGTAACTAAGAGAATAACATATAGTAAAAGAAACAAAAAGGAATTTAAAAGGTAGGCTAAAAATAAATATTTAATACAAAATTAAGCAGTAAGGAAAAATAGAAGAACAAAGACATAAGACATATAGAAAACAAGTATCAAAATGGTAGACATAAATCCTACTGTATCAGAGATAACATTAACTTTAAACGGATTAAACATTCCAACCAAAAGGCAGGGACTGACAAAATGGATAAAAACAGACTAGAAAAAAGACAAACATTGGTTCAAAGACACAACTAGAGTAGGAGCAAAAGAATCAAAAACTACTTACCATGAAAACAGTAACAAAAAGAGAACTAGAGTGGCTATACTAATAATGGACAAAACAGAACTTAAAGCAAACATTTTTTCCAGCATGACTGCTCCATGGACCCATGAAAATGATTTTTTCCCAGGGAAATGAGTAAAAATTATAAAAATCAACTATTTAAACTCTCTGGAAATTATCCTAAGGGCACAGGACAAATGAAGAAAAATCTACCCAATATTTACTAAATTCAGTAAAAAAAAAAGGTAAAATCTGTGGCATTTGAACCAAGACTACTCCCACCGTCCTCTTTCCCGACTCAGCATGACAGAAACTCTACACTAGACTGGTACAGATAAAAATACAGGGCTCTCTCTTCCTCCAGCTCTCGGCTGAGAGTTATCTTTCTGGGAGCAGTAGTATATCAATATTTCTCATCCTGCCTCCAATACATGTTGGTGAGGCTAAGTTCTGGGCAAGAGCAGTTGACAGGAACTGAGGGGCTCCCTTCTTCTGCCCAGAACCCACTCATGGGACAGAAGCTCTCCATGAGTGTGAAATCGCCCTTGCCCTAGCTTATAAAGTGATTTTCTATACTGGCAGAAGCAAGCCAAGAAAACCTAAAGCTATTATCCCCTATCCCATCTAGCACTCAGCTCCGAATGAGGGGGTATTACTTGGGGGAAAAGAGCACCACTGTCCTCGCCTCCAGCTACAGAGCCATGGCTCAAAGATTTTGCCTGGAGGGAGAAGCTGGCCTTAAAATCAATAGCTCTTATATTCCTAAAGGAACAGATTTCATCTTCAATAAAGCATGGAGAAGGTCAAGCCAGAAGGTGCTCTTAAAATAGTGCAGGTTGTAGTGAAAGGCAATTGGGAGGAGATTGGTAGATTCAGTGGAGATACAGGCTAAAGTGTAGAACTGGTAGTTTGGTGGAGAAAACTGGGGAAAGAGACAGCTGGGGAAAGCCCTCCTGGAATCAGAATAAATCTCAAACACTGACCTAAGGAACTATTATTTCCAAGGAGCCTAGATTTGATGGACTTGGTCTGAGGAACAATTTACGCCTCCTGTAGAATTGAAATTAGTGGAATTTAAGAGCTGGGTGTGCACAGGGAAAGGAATAGTCAAAGGGAGTCTGCCAAAGCCACTGTCATGCCAGAGTGTCTGTGGGCATATCCAAGGCTATGTCCCCTGACAAACAACATCAGAGTCTTCACACTATGTGTGTGGGGGGGTTCTTGGGGGGAGGGGGTAGACATGGCTAAAATAAGCCAGTAAAATAGGTCAGTAAAAAATTTAAAAACCAGAAAACATTAACATTAACCATCCTATGGGAGATGGGACCAATACTCAGAGTTGCTACAAAGAACTGAGAGAAAATAGAACAAAGTAAAATAAACAGTGTCTCATACATATATGGTAACCAGTAAATGCAGCAATATATCCATAATGGAATTACCAGAAGAAGAGAGAGAGAGAAAGGAAAAGAAAAACCATCTGAAAAATGAGGTGGGTGAGAGCAAAGCTGGATTGGGCTATGGAAATTATTCCAGAAGGTAACATCAATCCATAGGAACAAATAAAAACAGAAATGAGAAATAAGAAGGCTAATATAATAAAAACCCTAACTATACACTTTCTGTCATGGGCTGAATTGTGTCCCCACTTAAACTTCATATGTTAAAGCCCTAACCCCTACTCTCACAAAGTGACTGCATTTGGAGACAAGAGGTGATTAAGTTAAGATGAGGCCATTAGAGTGGGCCCTAATCCATTGTGCCTGGTTTCCTTCTAAGAGGAAATGTGGACACACAAACAGATATGAGGGACGCACACACACCGAGAAAAGACCATGTGAGGACACAGGAAGAAGGTAGCCGTCTGCAAGCGAAAGAGGCGGGCCTCAGGAGAAACCCAATCTGCCAACACCTTGATCTTGGACTTCCAGCCTCCAGAGCTGTGAGACAATACATTTCTGTTTCTTAAGCTACCCAGTCTATGATATTTTGTTATGACAGCCCTAGCAAATTAATACACTGTCCTTTCTTCTCTCAGCTTTCTTAAGGTCATAAAAATTATACAAAATTTAAAAAGAGAAAATACTCATAAATATTATATAATGTTATTGATCATTGTAACATTACTGATATAATACATATGATAAAAATACAAAAAAAGGGGGAAGGGAATTGAATTTTATAAGAGTAACACTTTGTGAATCTCACTGGACTTACATTAGCATATATCTGAAGCTGATTATAAGTTAAGATGTATATAGTAATCTCTAGCACAACCACTAAGCACATAACTCCAACAATATAGTTCATAAGTCACTAAAGAAATCAAAATGCTACATTAGAAAATATTCACTCAATGTAAAATAAAGCAGTCATGGCAGAGTAGATGAACAAAAAATGTGAAATATATAGAAAAACAAATGGAAATTGATAGATGTAAATCCAACTATGTCAATAATAACATAAATGTGAATGCATTAAACAATTCCATCAAAAGGCAGTGATTATAAGACCAGATTTAAAGACAAACAACAAAACAAGATCCAACTATATGCTCTCTGCAGGAAACACACTTTAAATGCGAAGATACAAATAGATTGAATGTAAAAGGATAGAAAAATATATATCGTGCATACAACTACAAGAAAGCTGCAGTGGCTATACTAATATCAGACATGATAGAATTTGAAACAAAAATGGTAACTATAGATGAAGAGAGACATTTTGTAATGTTAAATACTTCCAAACTCATTTTAATGGATGAGCACTACCCTGATAGCAAAGCCAGACAAACATGCTACAAGAAAAGAAAATTACAGACCGATATCCCTAATGAGCATCCTCAACAAAATACAAGCAAACCAAATTCAACAGCACGTTGAAAGGATCATAAAACATTATCAAGTGAGATTTATCCCTGGGATGCAAGGATGGTTCAACATACAGAAATCAGTAAATGTGATACACAACATTAATAGATCGAAAGTTAAAAAGCATATGATCATCTCCATAGACGCAGAAAAAGCATTTGACAAAATTCAACATCCTTTCATGATAAAAACTCTCAACCAATCAGGTATAGAAGGAATGTACCTCAACATAATAAAACCATATATGACAAGCCCACAGTTAACATCATATTCAACAGTGAAAACCTGAAAGCTTTTCCTCTAAGATCAAGAACAAGATGATGGCCACTCTCGTTACCTCTATACAATACATTACAGGAAATCCTAGTGAGAGCAATCAAGCAAGAAAAATAAAAGCCATCAAAATCGGAAAGGAAGAAGTAAAATTATGTTTGCAGATGACATGACCTTATTTATAGAAAACTCTAAAGACCCCACCAAAAAACCCAAAACTGTTGGAACTAATAAAATTCAGTAAAGATGCAGGATACAAAATTAACATTAAAAAAATAGTTGTGTGGGGCCGGCCTGGTGACACAGCAGTTAAGTTCACACATTCTGCTTCAGTGGCCCAAGGTTTGCCGGTTTGGATCCCAGGTGCAGACCTATGCACTGCTTGTCAAGCCATGCTGTGGCAGGCGTACCACATATAAAGCAGAGGAAGGTGGGCACGGATGTTAGCTCAGGGCCAGTCATCCTCAGGAAAAAAGAGGAGGATTGGTGGCAGATGTTAGCTCAGGGCTAATCTTCCTCAAAAGAAAAAAAAAAGAAAGAAAACCAGTTATGTTTCTATACACTAACAACAAACTATCTGAAAAGGAAATTAAGAAAACAATCCCATTTACAATAGCATCACAAAGAATAAAATACTAAGGAATAAATGTAATCAAGTAAGTCAAAGACTTATACACTGAAAACTATAAAACACTGATGAAAGGAATTTAAAAAGACAAAAAAATGGGAAGACATTCTGTGTTCATGGATTGGAAGTCTTATATTGTTAAAATGTCTGTGCTAACCAAAGCAATCTACAGATTCAGTGCTATCCCCATCAAAAGCCCAATGGCATTCTTTACAGAAACAGAAAAAACAATCCAAAAAAAATTCATATGGAACCACAAAAGACCAAGAATAGCCAAAGTGATCTTGAGACAGAAGAACAAAAATTGAGGCATCACACTTCCTGATTTCAAAATAAATTACAAAGCTAAAGTAATTAAAACAGCAGGGTACTGGCATAAAGACAGATATACAGCCCAAAGAAAAATAATAGAGAGCCCTGAAATAAACCTCATATAAACTGTCAACTGATCTTTGACAAGGGTGCCAAGAAGACACAATGAGAAAGGATAGTCTCTTCAATGAGTGATGTGGGGAAAACTGGACAGCCACATGCAAAAGAATGAAATCAAACCCTATGTTATACCATACACAAAAATCAACTCAAAATGGATTAAAGACTTAAATGTAAGACCTGAAGTGTAAATCTCCCAAAAGAAAACATAGGGGAAAAGCTTCTTGACATAGGTCTTGGCAATAACTTCTGGGATATGACACCAAAAGTACAAGTAACAAAAGCAAAAATAGTCAGGTAGGACTACATCAGACTACACAGCTTCTGCACAGCAAAGGAAACAGTCAACACAGTGAAAAGGCAACTTACAAAATGAGACAAAATATTTGTAAACCATTATCTGATAAGGGGTTAATATCGAAAATACATGAGAAACTCCTACAATTCAATAATAATGGGGAAAAAAACCAAATAACCCAATTAAAGGGACATTTCTCCAAAGAAGACATACAGATGGCCAACAGGTAGATGAAAAGGTGTTCAATATCGCTAATCACCAGAGAAATGCAAAGCAAAACCACAATGAGATATCACCTCACACCTGTTAGAAGGACTAGTACCAAAAAAGCAAGAGACAACAAGTGTTGGCGAAGACATGGAGAAAAGGGAACGCTGTGCACTGTTGGTGGGAATGTAAGTTAGTGCAGCCACTATGGGAAACAGTATGGAGGTTCTTCAAAAATTAAAAATAGGGGCCAGCCCGGTGGTGCAGTGGTTAAGTGCACACGTTCCACTTTGGCTGTCCGGGGTTCGCTGGTTTGGATCCCAGGTGTGGACATGGCACTGCTTGGCAAGCCATGCTGTAGCAGGCATCCCACGTACAAAGTAGAGGACGATGGGCATGGATGTTAGCTCAGGGCCAGTCTTCCTCAGCAAAAAGAGGAGGATTGGCAGCAGTTAGCTCAGGGCCAATCTTCCTCAAAAAAAAAAAATTAAAAATAGAATCAGCATATGATACAGCAATCCCACTTCTGGGTACTTATTCAAAGGAAGTGAAATCAGCATCTCAAAGAGATAGCTTCACTCTCATGTTCATTGCAGTATTGTTCACAATAGCCAAAATATGGAAACAATCCAAACAACCATCAACAGATGAATGGATTAAAAAAAATGTGGTTCTCGTGTGTATGTGTGTATATATATGGAATATCATTCAGCCTTAATGAAGAAGGAAATCCTGTAATATGTGACGACATGGATGAACCTTGAGGACATTATGCAAAGTGAAATAAGCCAGTCTCAGAAGGACAAATACTGTATGATTGCATTTATATGAGGCATCTAAAATAGTCAGGCTCATAAAGCAGAAAATAGATTGGTGGATGCTAGGATCTTGGAGGAGGATGAAATGGGGAGTTGTATAAAGTTTCAATTAGGCAAGATGAGTAAGCACTAGAGATGTTCTATACAACACAGCGCCCACAGTTCACAGCAAGGTATTGTTAAGCACTTAAACATTTGTTAAGAGGGTAAATCTCCTGTTAAGCATTGTTACCACAAATAAAAAAAAAGAAAGGAACACAAGGGAACTTTTGCAAGTGACGGATATGTTTATTACCTTGATTGCTGTGATAGTATCATGGCTGTATGCATATGTCCAAACTCATCAAACTGTAGAAATTAAACGTGCAGTTTTTTTGTATATCAATTATACGTCAACTAAGATTTTTTTTAAAAAAGATAAAAACAATAGAGAATATCATGGAAATCAGAAGAAGGTTCTTTGAAAAGATCAATAACATTGACAAATCTTTACCTAGACTAATCAAGAATAAAGGAGAGAAAAATCAAATGACTAAAGTAAGGGATGGAAGAAGGGCCATCACTACTGACTTGCCAGAAAAGATAAAAGACTATAAGGGAATACTATGAAAACTTCTGTGCCAACAAATTCGACAATTTAGAGGAAATGCACAAATTCATAGAATGGCATAAACTATCAAAACTGATCCAGGAAGAAATAGAAAATCTGACTAGGCCTGTAGCAAGTAAAGAGATGACATCAGTAATGAAATGACTTCCCCCAAAGCAAAGCTCAGCCCCAGATGGCTTCAGGTGTGAATCCTTCCAAACATCAAAAGAATTAACACCAATCCTTCAGAAACTCTTCCAAAAAGTAGAAAGAATCACTTCCCAAATCATTCTCTGAGGCCAGTATTAATGATACAAAAAACAGATAAAGACATCACAAGGAAAGGGAATTACATTATGAAATCCTATGATTATAAATGCAAAATCTTCAACAAAATACTTGCAAACCAAATCATATAACATGTAAAAAAGCATTATACAGCACGAATAGTTACATTCTGCAAAAAGGAATTTGAAAACTACTGATCTGGCAGACAGAGGTGTGGGAGCTAATCCTGCCTCTGTTAAATCTAGACTCGGTTGCCTTTTTTGTTAAATTTTGATAAAAAATGATCAAATCCGGTCACTGTGTTACACATAATTTTGGGGAAAATATATAGAAATTTTATTTTAAAGTATGTTTAATATGAGATTGTTAATAACTAAATTCATCATTTTTAAGTGTAATATTAAAAACTAGGTCACTTGTTATACTGTTTATAACATAAAAATAGTCTCTATATGAATTAACTGGCATTAAATGTCTTATCTATTCTTTTAAAATTTAAAAAGTAACATACGCCTACCGTGAAATATTCATTTTACAGATTTTGTGATTGGTTTTAAAATTTTGAGTTTATATGCCCATTGCTTAAGTTTGAGGGGCACATTCATACAAGGGAGGAAGGAGTCAAAATTCCTCAGCTAACAATCTTGTCCTCTACTGAACCATGCACCCCTTACAAGAAGTAACGACTTTAATTCACCGTGAAATAAACCATAAAATAACAACAAAATATGCTGATTTTTTGAGAAACATACAACTATAACGTTCCACCAATTCCTGGCACTTTGACATCTTCCTTCAGCTCTAACACAAGAATACGTATGATCCTGATTTCTTCTGAAGAACAGTCATTTGGTTTATTTAAGGGCATATTTTAATGCTGGGTTAATGCCACATATTCTGACATTTTTTGATCCTCACTTCCTGATATAACACTTTAACAAAATTACAGTAAATAAAATTCTCACTCACATGAACATGGGAACCATAAATTCACCGATAACTGTTTTAACAAAAGAATTTTTTTATCAACAATAAATGGTATTGTTAATAAGAAACTACCAAAAACCTAGATGTACAGTGATTTAAAAAACTAGAAATTATCAAATACTAAAATAATAAGCATACATACAACTTGCAGTCTCAACACTAAGTATTATTGTGAGGATATGATTTCTAAAGCTAGTGGAAACAGTTCCTAATTTAAGTAGTACATAAGGTATCATTGTCCATCTTCTTCAACATGTAAATTTATAGAAAGATATTTTTCTGTTGTGACCTTAAATAATACTTATGCATTTTAGTGTCTTTTCATTTCAAATCTATGTTGTAGTTAGTGGTGTTAAATCTCAAGATGCACAAATATACACTTAATGTGCTGTTTTAATTAATCATGATTCCTTAAGTAAAAATGCATTTTCTGCTTGAATCAATATTTCACTTTTGGAAATCAACAGATGGAATAAAATACAGATGGAATAGAAGTAAAAAAGTCTATTAATTATAAATTTTTAAAAATTGAAAGAATAATACATCTCAATAAACAAAGCTTATAGATAAAATTCATAAATTTGATATGATCAGTCTTCGCTTTGTATAGATCAAATAGCATTTCGAGGAAAACTGATTTACCTTGATTATTTCTTCTGTTTTACCTGATGATGCTTATAAATTTATAGCAACATAAATATATAACATTTCTCCTCAAAATGATTCATGTTGAAGAAAATTACATATTTCCCTTAAGATTGGATATGGCTAATTGCAATGAATTTACACTAAAACAATAACTTACCTGAAGTCCCCAGCAGTACTGAAGGGATTTTTAACATTCACAGTGAATTCTTTCCATTTATAACATGGGGATTTGCATTTTATAATTTCCTAAAGTAAAAATAAATAAAACATACTATATGATAATAACAAAAAAGACTATCCTGAATTATAAAATATAAACTTAAAGTATTACAGTGATATTAATTTACATAATTCCCCTTTCCCACAAACATTGTACTGCCAAAATCTGGGAGGAAAGAATAAAAATAGATTTAACATCATCACCGACCCATAGTGCTAACACCTGAACTATCTGTTACACTAGTGTCTCCCAAATTGATTTCCTTACAATTGGTTTTGTTAATGACTGAACATGATTTCACAGGCAAATTAATCAATCATATATATACCTAATACACATGGCATAAGGAAGAGGCAGGAGTGTGTGAGTGCGCGAATATCTGTGTATGAGTGTGAGTGTGACATGCCTACGTTTGTAATGGGGTGGCTACACTGACATATCCGTACTATAATAAAAGCACAAATGTAAAATTAAAACTTCAAATTACCCAAAGGACTTCCATGAAGGAAAAGATACTAGGAATTATACATTTTTAGACTGATCATGTTCTTACCTTATTTTATTTCTCCATTATTATCCAATCCACTTCCTGGTGACTAAGACCATGAGTAGCCAGATGGAGAAGTAAACAGAGACTGCATGAGCTTCAGGTGTCAGCTTTTCTGCCCCAGAGCCATGCTAACAACAGGCTAAAACCATCCATGTCTCTAAGACACATGTGGCAAAGCAACGTTTTGTTTCAGAGAATTTGTGTAAGAGGGTTGGGAAGTCTAAGAGTTCATTATTTAGGAGGAAATTCAAAGATCACAATACACATCTCTGTGACAATCAAATGCCTACTTCCTGTTCTGGGTGTCATTATCCAATAAGCCAGTCTGTCTTAATGCTCTCCTCACACAACTGTCCATTACTACTCATTCTCTTTACCTGCTACTCATGACACTGCACGCTTAAAATTCTCTACAATCTATATGGAAATCTGGCAACACAACACATTTACTTCTTTTTTACCATACATCCATGGTAGAAAATAATATTTAAACAAAATAATGGCTATAAAAAGTCAATCATAGCAATGTCACAACCATTTGACGGAGATTTTACAATCCTTTTTCCCTATCCTTTGACATATAAACAGTTAGAACTGGAACATCATCACTTCTCAATAAATGCCAGTCTTAGCATCATCTTTACCATCGATTTGATCCACAGGACACTCAAGATAAATTGATGAATGTTGCTATCAGAGAAGAGAAACATTTTCTTTGCTGTCTAAACCACTAATGTTTAATTCAAACAAAAACAGTCAAAGGCCCAGGGACTGCTTTAACTTAAATCCCAAGTTTCCATGGCAGAAGGGCATGTAAATTGCTATGTGTGTAGTGGACAACTCCATCATGAAAAGAACGAAATCAGATCCTAAAAATCTGACCTTAAAGTAACAATCAATACAAGTCCTTTTAAATTCTATTATAAAACTGGAGACTATAAAACTGGAGACACAGAAAGAGTGTCAGGGCAAGAATATCAGAGACCCAGAAGCCAAGAATCGTGCAAATCTAAGTATGTGCACATCTGTGTGTCTGGACACAAACGCTCTCAAAGAATAAGAGCTGCATGGAAATAAAACCTGAAAGAACAATCGTGCGTGGGCAACTCCATGGCCTGGCCTGAGAAGAGAAACAAAGACATACAAAACAGGGAGAATGTACTTACAATGGCTTTAAAATTGAGCACTTCACCCTTAAGAGCAAAGGCCATCGTAGTGCCTCTTACTGCATTCCTAGGTTTTGAAATTAGTATCAGTAAAGCTTCAGCAGGATGAAGGAAGCGACTCATGAATTTCACAGTGAGATTAACTTGGTCTCTGTTTAATAAAAGGTAAAAGAGAAAATATTGTATTGAAAAGATCCAACGAATAAGCATCTATTCAGTGTAGATCATGTACCCAGTGCCTACACTCGGCAATATACTTACTTCTACAATAAAATTAAAGACGGTTACAGACCTCAGGAAGCCTGCAACCTAGTTACTGTCACCAGTTAAAACATCTTGATCCAGCGTATAAAATCTAAAGTTGCCTTCAAATGTATATAATCTGCCAAATATTGGATTTTCTAACAGCTAGCCATAGGAAATCATATACATTTTTGTGTGAGGTTCACAGGACATTCTGTGCTACCATTTACACAAATACTTAGTCATACCACTGGTTTTTGATCACACAGAGAAAAAAATGAGAAAAGCTAAGAATTCAAAAAAATATGTAATGTGATTGAAAATAACATTCAAATCTCAAATCAAAATAATGGTATATAAATAGCATGATTTTTACTTGAGAGAAACACTTGATTCAAAGAAGGAATTAAAAAAAGCATGTCCATCTCCCTTAAACTTCAACTTTCTAGTCTAAAACATGGCAAAATGGTAGGGAGTCTATGGACTTGGAGATGTCACTTACCTGTTTGTAGAGGAATGAATACACTGTGGCACCCTGGCAACCTTACATGACAACACATACGCCATGTATGCAAGGCCTAACTGCAGTATCAATCTTGGCGGAAAGTCCTGTAATCCTCTCATTACATAAGAGCATGGAGGCTCGGGAAGAGCTGCTAGGGGACGTTTCTCACTTGCCTCCCTAGCTCCCCTGACAGGCTGTCACCAGTTCCTCATTGCCTCCTAGATTCTGATGAGGTATGAGGCTTGCTGCCTAGCCCCCTTCAGGGTAGAGCTACAGGCTATCAAACTGCTCAGTTGCAGCATAAAATTGGCTGTCAGCAGCAGCGTGTCCTACCATCCATGATGCAGTCATCTGGCCCCTTTTGTTTGGATGTTGTCCTGCACAAGGGACATGAGGATCTGCCCCCTTTGATTACTTTGTTTTCACTGTTTATGTACATAATGAACTCGCCAAATAAAAAAATGGACTTAGTGTTTCCTTACTGGCTGAATCTTTCAGCCTTGCCTTGCCAGAGCTGTGGGTGATAAATCTTGGGGAAATTTTACCTTTTGCTTTCGCTCTGGCTTTTAGCATAGTTAGCATTATACACCATATCATAGATATTCCTTTGTACAAACTATCACCTATCGCCTTCTCTTAGGATACAGATATTTGGGAATGGAGATGGAAATAGATCCTCAGTGTCAAACTTCAGCTTAACTGCCCCAGAACTCTTGTGGAATGATTGTTGAATGTGTAAGTCTAGGCAGTGGCAAAGAGTAAAGTGAATGAGGGACTTTCAAAATCAACAGAAATGTTCTCAAAATTGTTTTTTAGGGAAGATTATAGCTTACATCTAGCAGGAGTGGGGATGGTTTTTACTCAGAAATGTCATAACTGATCTCCTCAATTTGTGCAAGAGGACATTTCCTTGGCCATTATGAAAAGCTCATGGACTTGAAAAACAAAGGCTATTTGACCTTGAGATCTTTTTCTGGGTGTATAGGCTCAAATTCTGTGTTAGAATACCTACGAGTGATTTAGGACTTTTCCAGATATTCTAAAATTCATCATTAGATAAAGCCATTCATTCATTCAACTGATATTTATAGAGAATTTATAATGTTCCAGGCACCGTTTTAGATTTTTGGGATACAATAATTAGAAAAAAACACACTATTCCCGATCTCCTGGATCTTCCCTTCTACAGGACATGGCAGATATTAACTATGTCATCACAAAATAAATGTGAAATTACAAATGAGGTCTGTGCTATAAATGGTATGAGAACCTAGACTGGAAAGTGTGATATAGTCTGATGGGATATGTTAGGTGGGATGTGAAGGATGAGAATGAGTTAGCTAGAATGAGCAGGGAAGGAAAGAAGGAATCCAAGCCCTCTGATATGAGGAATTATGCGTTTGAAGAACTTGCCAAAAGCCAGGGGATCTGAAGCTTAGAGAGCAAGGGTGTTAGTGATGCAAGATATAGCCAAGAGCCAGCCATGAAAGGCCACATGGACCAGGTTGAGATATTCAGTCTGTATCCTAATGGTGATGGGAAACTATGGAAATATTTTAAGCAGAAGAATAACCTAAGTAACAAATTTGCATTTAAAAAAATATTGTCATTATAATATAGAGGATGTATTGCAAAGAAGCCTACTAGGAGTCTATTGTAGCGGCCCAGTTTAAAGATGATGGTTCATCAAATTAGAATGGAAGAGGCAGATAAGGTGAAAAGATGCCAAATGTAAGATATACTTGGTAAAATCAATAGGACTTGGTAATGGACTGGATCTCCGTGGTAGCTGATGAAGAAAGGTGTTCAAGAATGATCATAATCTAAATAACATGCACTTAAGTGAATTTATGACTATGCTTAAGTCCTATGAAATACATTTTAAAATACAGTATCCTTTTTATGTCATTGGCTAGTTTTAGGACCATAAAAATTTGAGCTTCTCTTGAGTATAGATGTTCCTTTTAAAAATTTTGTACTCATAATGAAGCAAGTAAAGGACAGGATTTCTTCCTGAATGTGTTAGAAAGTTCAGAAGCAAACGGGTGGTCCACTTCAGGTAAGTGTCCTAGGGCTCCAGACGTGTATAACTATAGGTTTCATCTTCATTTTCTTATCTTTTTGTTTCTTTTTTTTCCAATTGCCTCCTCCTCATTTAAAAAAAAATATCCTTGATATTACATGTATCTCATAAACTACCTCAACTTGGCTTTCAGAAAAGATGTTAAATTTATAACACATCAATGTCAGTGCCCATAAGGCTCAATGAGAATAATAATGAAAAAAAGAAACAGAATGGTTTTCTAAAAGTATTTTTGTTGTTAGTGCCTTAAGTCGATTCTGACTCCTGGCAACCCTGTGTACAGCTGTGTACAGCTGTGTACAGGTCTTTCTTGCACTATCCTCTCATTTTTCGGAGCTCTACCAGACAATGCACTATTGCTATTCATAAGGCTTTCATGGCCAAGTTTTTTGGAAGTGGGTGGCCAGGTTCTTCTTCCAATCTGGACGCTCCACTGAAACCTGTCCACCATGGGTGGCCCTGCTGATACTTGAAATACTGGTGGCATAGCTTTCAGCATCACAGCAACATGCAGCTGCCGCAGTATAACAACCGACAGCTAAGAGGTGTAGTTCCCTGATGGAGAAATGAACCTGACCATGGTGGTGAGAGCACTGAATCTTAACCACTAGACCACCAGGGCTAGCTTTCTAAAAGTATACTTTCACTTTTATGGCAGCTACTCTATGGTTACAGCTAAATGTAGTCATCAAGTTAGATGCAGAAACAAACATGTTTCTATGTTAGTGTAGCTGTTTAATCTTTTCTATATTAATGATATCGCTGGGAATGTAAGTCCACAGCTGGCAGAAAGAGCCACTATTAATAGTGATTAAGTAGAAGCTAAGACAGGATGATACATGGATAATTATATAATATCTGATAATAATAAAAGTACAGATTTTTAAAAGAAATTTTATGAACCCTATTTGAAAAACACAAAGACTATAAAATTATTTCGTATAGCTAAAGAGATACTTAAAGGACCACCTAATAACAGTATTAAAGCTTACAAAAAAAAACGCATCCAGAAAAGTGAATAATTGTTTTCCATATACATTAAAAATTAAGCATTACCTCTCCTGGGAACCCTTCCATGATTTGCCCAAGAACACTTAGGTGCTTCTTTTTTCCATTTTCCTCTAGTTCTATACATATGTCACGAATAAAATAATTATCAAATTATATCTTCATTGTGTGTTTGCTCGTAGGGCACCCTGCTAGAGTGTAAACATGTGGGTAGTGTTGATATATTTTCATCTATGAATCACCAGCACTTTGAATTTAGAGCGAGGGGGCAAATACTTATTGATTGCTTCCTATAAGTTCCAGTTACACTACTAGGTGTTTTGCCTATATAGTTACATTTATTACTGACAAAACTGTTGGTAAATAATTCTGATTCTCATTTTCCAAATACGAAAAACAAGGCTGGATCATAGAGCCTGTGCATGTCAGTATCAAGGCTCAGCACGTAATTGTTAAAAGACATAATAGAAGGGTTCTAGACCCCAGTGGCATCTGAAGCCCAGATTCATCACCTTGCTCTCTAAGAAAAATCTCATTAAAATTATAATAAAGGGTTTTTTTTTAAAGCCTCTAGTTAGAGGAAGCTATCAATGAGCATCTACACAGAGGCTAATAAAAGAAACAAAGCTGCCCTGGAGACTCCTGGAGAGGCCATTTCCGGAGATGCCCACTTGAATGGAAGACAAGATGGAGTTCAGACAACCCCACTCTGCCCAAGGCCAGTGCACAATGCCAGGAAATTGGGCATAAAAGTAGGATGTTTTTTACTCTAAAGCGAAGTCTGTCAGTTGACAAACCTGTGCATATACAGACTCACAATATACTCTTCTATTGCCTTATTATTACACTTGAATGGATAAACAAGTATCACAAGTCATTAGAATGAATCCTTAAATATGAAACACTGAGACCAAGATAAACCAACATAACTGACATCAAAGAAAATATAATAACAGGTAATAGATGAGAACATAAAAGTCAGAGACATTTACAAAGATACTGCAATCTCAATTTAAGAATAGGATGCTATGAAATAGGGTTATTCACTGAAAAGGAAAGTACTCTTACAAATATATATGTATAGAGAGTCTTTCATTCTCTCTCTCTCTCCCACAGGAAACAGGTGGAAAAGGCAACATTGATAAAGTGACGAAAAAGCAATGAGATGAAAAATACTAGTCATAGGATAGAGGATACAATTAACAGGTTCAATATCTAAGAACTAAAGGTTGGAAAACGAGAACAGAGAAAAACAGAGGGGAGAAAATTAAGAAAGAAACAATTTAAGAGAATTTTCCAGAGCTTATGATAAACAACTTCATAATGAAAGAAGTGTCTGTGTATGCAGACAATTAAAAAAGACCCTCCTTGATGTATTCTGGAACAACATAAGAACACAACAGAAGATCCTAAAAATTTCAAGAGGTGTGCAGAAATAGACTTATATAGACTTTCTCATCACAAATACAGAATAGTATGAGGCAGTGGAACAATTATTTTAAGAGTTATGAGGAAAAATCTTTTCAACTTAGAATAACATACCAAGAAAATATAAATCAAATGTAAGGGTAGTAAAAAGACATGCTTCAAAAAAGCAAAATCTTGGGTAATTTACCTCTCCAATACTTTTTATTAGAAGGTTTCATAAGGATTTTTGTAAAAATAAATAGTGAGTAAACTAAGAAAGATATTAGTTTCTATCCAAAGAGAAATAAAGAAAATCCCAATATTGACATCTCTTCAGTATTTCTTTAGAATTTACTAATTTTCTCAGCTTAAAAAAGGAGTCAAAAGACACTTTATATATTGATGGTATAAGAAATATTTATAAAATACATTTTTACTCTTGAAAAAGTAATAAACAGAAGATAAAACTGGTGATGTTGGGTGGCAGGGCAATAAATCTACAGCAGTAAGTAAGCTAGACCATTAAATATTCTAGCTATATGTCAATAGATTATTTCTGAAGTTGATATATCAAAAATATTGACAAAGATATGTAGATTAAATATTTACGGAGGTAACCATCAGAAGAACTCAAATTAGACATAACTGAAAGAGTTAAAAGCAGGTGCCTCAAGAAGTGGATCTCTGGAGACAGGGATGTGAGGGAAAAAGAACTTGCTTTTCATTTTAAACTCCTCTACATATTTGAGTTGCTAAAGCATGTGCAAGCTAAATTTTGATAAAAAAAAAGATAAATAACTTGAAGACAAGACTATGTACATGTACAATATGGTCAAAACATGTTTAATAAATATTAAGTATTTTTAACATTTACATATATGATGCATTATTTTGTAAATAGCTAACAATACATATGGTATAACAAGCCACATACTTGTGCATATAAAATGACTGGAAGGAAATGAACTCATAAATCAGCTGTGTTTATCTGATGGGATTCTAGGTGATTTTTGTTTTCCTCTTTATAGTTTTCTGTAACAGTCCAATTTTCTACAATATACAGGTTGTACATTTGCAATAAAAACTGTAAATGTTGGGGCCAGCCCAGTGGCATAGTGTTTGAGTTTGCGCACTTTGCTTCAGCAGCCCAGGGTTCATGGGTTTGGATCCTGGGCACAGACCTACACACCACTCATCAAGCCATGCTGTGGCAGCACCCCACATATAAAATAGAGGAAGACTGGCACAGATGTTAGCTCAGGGACAACCTTCCTCATAAGTGAAGGCAGCTCAGGGACAATAATCTTCCTCACCAAACAAACAAACAGACAAACTATATATGTTAATTTCATTAAAAAGAAATATTGTCTTAAGCTAAAAATCTCAGGGGTTTAGGGTAGTTGTTAGGAAGAAGTTCCACTTAATGAGAGATTTAAAATACTGGAAGAGGGGCCAGCCCTGTGGCCGAGTGGTTAAATTCATGTGCTCCACTTCCGCGGCCCAGGGTTTCCCTGGTTTGGATCCTGAGCGCGGACTATGGCACCGCTCATCAGGTGATGCTGAGGCAGTGTCCCACATAGCACAACCAGAAGGACCTGCAACTAGAATATACAACTATGTACAGGGGGGTGTAGGGAGAAGAAGAAGAAAAAAATACTGGAAGAGGCTATTAGGTTTATGAGTGAAAAAATATAGGGGAGAAACCCAAATCTTTTTCACTTGTATCATCCTATTTGAAGGGCAGAAAACAGATCTCAACTGTCAAAGACTTAAGGGAAGACAAATGGTACTGTGACAATGTCCAGATGAACTTGTATTACCAAAGTTGTGTTTTATAACAGACATGTAAGAAGTATAACTTGGAAAATGGGTGGAATGTACAAATGGTGTCAAGATGGTAGTGCAGGCAGACTCTGAACTCACCTCCTCTCATGGACACAACAAATTTGCAACTACTCTTGGAACAATTACCCCTAAGAGAGAACTGAAAACTGAACAAAAAGAACCCCCACAACAAGGGACAGTGCTGACTGAGAAATTCCTTTCTAGAGAGAAAAAAGCCGCCTTCTAGCTGCAGCATCTCACAGCCAGCCAGGAGCAAACTTAAGGTATGAAGCCTTACCTGGAGGAGTGGGGGATCTGAGCAGTGGAGCATTATCACAATAAGCAGCTTTTGGACTCAGTACAACTGAGACAAGTGTCATAATATCTGGCTTTTCTGGCTACTAACTACAATAGGGAATGCCCCCAGAAAAGCTATCAGACATGAGGAAAAAAGCCAGCTCTTAAAGGTCCCACACACAAATTTACCAATTTCAGAAAGCAACCTAAAATCACCAGAAATGTATGCAGTCCTTTGGTAAAGAGACTCACTTAATAGGTCGGTGCATCTTGTTGAGAGGTGAGACCTCTCGAGGGACTGAGACATTGGCAGCAGTCATTATTGTGACCTAGTAGAGGCGTGCTGACATGGATGAGGCAGATGCCACTGGAGTTCTTCCCCTTGCCTGTCAGCACAGGGGTCTGCCCTACCCACTAGAGCACCAATTTAATGCAGCTCAGCCGGGGCAAGCAGCTCACCCTAGGGACTCACCCCACTAAACAGCAAGCCTACAGGCAACTTGTGGGCCCACAGAGGTAGGGAAGCTGGAACCTCTGCAGTCAGGCAAGTAAGTCCAACTCAGCAGGGCAGTGTGAGTGTGAGGGGTACACTTGCGTTGTTGGAGCGTGTGGAGCCCCTACAGTGGAGCAATTGGGTCTGCTTCAGTGAGCTGGGGTGCACATGTGGCAGGACTGTGTTGATGGGGTGTGTGGCCCTGTGGGTGGTGGAGCTTGTCAGCTGCAGCAGACTTGTGCTTGTCAAACAGCCACATAGGGTATCAGCTCCACTTTCCAAAGCCTAAAACAATTGGGTGCTTCCATAACTGGGACTGGCCCGACTCAGCTGCAAGCCTGAGGAAGATGACAAGAGCCTTTCAGGCCAGAGTCCTACAGCAATTGTAAGCCCCTGAGCCTAGCAACCAGCCACACTGGGGGCCTACTCACTTAACAGAAAAACTGCAATGGGAATGCGCTATTAGACTGTGTAGTCAACTGTGCTGGGGGTCCCTGCACCTGATAAAGTGTCTGAAAGGTCCACAGCAGAGCCACATGCAGTTGAGCTTTACAACCAGCCAGACCAGGAGACAGCCTAGCCTCCCTGGCCACCTGCAGCAAAAGCAACCCTGCCACAACAGAAGGACACATGTAGCCCACACAAGGGACACTGATGGAACACTTGGGACTGGTGAGAAGAGGAAAGCACACTGCTGGGACTCATAAGGCATCTCTTACACAAGGCCACCTCTCCAAGATCAGGAGACATAGCTGACCCACCTAATACGTAGATACAAGCACACAGAAAGAGGAAAAATGAGGAGACAAAGAAATATGTTCCAAATAAGGGAACAGGACAAAACCCTAGAAAAAGAACTGAATGAAACAGAGATAAACAATCTCCCTGACAAAGAGTTCAAACAAAAAGTCATAAGGATGCTCACTGATCTTGGGAGAAGAATGGATGAACTCAGTGAAAACTTCAACAAAGAATTGGAAAATATAAAAAGAACCAATCAGAAGTGAAGAATACAAAACTGGAAATGAAAAATTCACTAGAGGGAATCAAGAGTAGAGTAGATGGTATGGAAGAACAGATCAGTGAGCTGGAAAAAAGACTAAAGGAAATCACCCAAGCTGAACAGATAAAAGAAAAAGGAATTAAAAAGAATGAGGACAGTCTAAGGGACCTCTGCGACAACATCAAGTGCACTAACATCCATGTTATAGGTGTCCCAGAAGGAGAAGAGAGACAAAGGGGCAGAGAATCTATTTGAAGAACTAATAGTTGAAAACTTTCCTAACCTAAGGAAGGAAACGGACATCCAGGTATAGGAAGCACAGAGAACACTAACCAAGATAAATCCAAAGAGGCCCACACCAAGACACATTATATTTCAAATGTCAAGAATTAAAGATAAAGAAAGAATCCTAGAAGCGGCAAGAGAAAGGCAACAAGTTACATACAGAGGAAACCTCATAAGGTTATCAGCTGACTTCTCAGCAGAAACCTTAAAGGTTAGAAGGGGGTGGCACAATATATTTTGAGTGCTGAAAGGAAAAACCTACAGCCAAGAATACTCTACCCAACAAGGTTATCATTAAGAATGGAGGGAGGGGCCAGCCTGTGGCACAACAGTTAAGTTTGCACATTTTGCTTCTCGGCAGCCCGAGGGTCACCAGTTAGCATCCTGGGTGTGGACATGGCACCACTTGGCAAAAGCCATGCTGTGGGAGGTGTCCCACATATAAAGTAGAGGAAGATGGGCATGGATGTTAGCTCAGGGCCAGTCTTCCTCAGTAAAAAGAGAAGGATTGGCAGTAGTTAGCTCAGGGCTAATCTTCCTGAAAAAAAAAAGAATAGAGGGAGAAATAAAGAGTTTCCCAGACAAGCAAAAACTAAAGTTTATCACCAAGAAACCAGCCCTACAAGAAATGCTAAAGGGACTTATTTAAGTAGAAAATAGAAGATCACAAATAGGAATAAGAAAATTCTCCCCAAAAAAAGGCAGTAAATTCATTGGTAAAGGCAAATATACCACAAGGTAGCTGGTCAACCACTTTTGGAGCTAATATGAAGGTCAAAAGACAAAAGTACTAAAATTATCTATTCCCATGATAATGGGGTAATGGATCACCAGCACAATAAAAGAAGTTAGATATGGTATCATAAACATAAAATGTGGCAGGAGGGGAGGAAAAGAGTAGAGCTTTTAGAAACAGGTCAAACTAAAGAGAATATCAACTTAATATAGATTGATATATACATAGATTATTATATACGGACCTCATGGTCATCGCAAACCAGAAACCTAGAATAAATACAAAAAAAAATAAGAGAAAGAAACCCAAAAGTAATACTAAAGAAAGGCATCAAACCACAAGGGAAGAGAGCAAGAGAAGAAAGGAATAGAGAAGGACTACTAAAACACTCAGACAAAAGTAACAAAATGGCAATAAGTACATACTTATCAACAGCTACTTTAATTATCAATGGACTAAAAGCTCCAATCAAAAGGCATGGAGTGGCTGATTGGATATAAAAAAGACCCATATATATGCTCCATTGAAGAGAAATACTTCAGAGCTAAAGATATTCACAAACTAAAAGTGAAAGGACAGAAAAAGATACTCCATGCAAATGGAAATGAAAAGAAAGCTGGGGTGCCAATACTTATATCAAACAAAATAGACTTTCAAACAAAAACTGTAACAAGAGACAAAGAATGGCACTATATAATGATAAAGGGAGCAATCCAAAAAGAGAATATAACACTTGTAAATATCTATGAACCCAACATAGGAACACCTAAATAATAAAGCAATTATGAACAGACACAAAAGGAGAAACAGACAGTAACATAATAGTGGGAGACTTTAACACTCCACATACACCAATGGATAGGTCATCCAAATAGAAGATCAATAAGGAAACATTGGCCTTAAAAGACACATTAGACCAGAAGGACTTAGAAGATATATAAAGAACATTCCATCCAACAACCACAAAATACACATTCTTTTCTAATGCACATGGAACATTCTCCAAAACAGATCACTATTAGCCCACAAAACAAGTCTCAATAAATTTAAGAAGACTGAAATAATACCAACCACCTTTTCTGACTACAATGGTATGAAACTAGAAATCAACTACAGGAAGAAAATCGGAAAAGACACAAATACGTGGGGATTAAACAAAATGCTACTGAACAACAATCAGGTCAAAGAAGAAATAAAAAACATATCTGGATACAAATGAAAATGCTACATGCTAAAATTTCTGGGATACAGCAAAATCAATCCTAAGAGGGAAATTTATAGTAATACAGGCCTACCTCAACAAACAACAAAACTCTCAAATAAATAATCTAATGGTGCACATAAAGGAACTGGATAAAGAAGAACAAACAATGTCCAAGATCAGTAGAAGGAAGGAAATAATAAAAATCAGAGCAGAAACAAATGAAATCAAGACTAAAAATAGTAGAAAAAAATCAGTGAAACTAAGAGCTGATTCTCTGAAAAGATAAACAAAATTGACTAGCCTTTAGCTAGATTCACCAAGAAAAAAAGATACAAGGCTCAAATAAATAAAATCAGGAATGAAAGAGGAGAAATTAAAACCAACATCTCAGAAATACAAAAGATTATAAGAGAATATTATGAAAAGCTATACACCAACAAATTGGATAATCTAGAAGAAATGGATAAATTCTTAGAATAATCCAAGCTTCCAAAATTGAATCAAAAAGAAATAAAGAATTTGAATATACCAATCACCAGTAAGGAGATCAAAACAGTAATCTGAAACCTCCCAAAATATAAGAGTCAGGACCAGATGGCTTCCCTGGTGAATTCTATCAAATCTTCCAAGAAGACTTAATACCTATCCTTCTCAAACTCTTCCAAAAAATTGAAGAGGAGGCTTTCTAACTCATTGTACAAAGCCAACATTACCCTGACACCAAAATCAGGCAAGGACAACATGAAAGAAGAAAATTATAGGCCAATATCACTGATGAACATTGATGCAAAAGTCTTCAACAAAATACTAGCAAATCAAATACAACAATACATTAAAAAGATCATACACCACGATCAAGTGGGATTTATTCCAGGGATGCAGAGACTGTTCAACATCCACAAATCAATCAATGTGATACACCACATTAACAAAATGAAGAATAAAAATTACATGATCATCTCAAAGGAGGCAGAGAGAGCATTTAACAAGCTATACCATCCATTTATGATAAAAACTCTAAATAAAATGGGTATAGAAGGAAAGTACCTCAACATAATAAAGGTCATATATGACAAAGCCACAGCTAATACCAATCTCAACGGGGAAAAACAGAAAGCTAGCCCTCTAAGAACAGGAATCAGACAAGGATGCCCACTTCACCACTCTTATTTAACATAGTATTGGAAGACCTAGCCAGAGCAATCAGGCAAAAAAAAGAAATAAAAGCGATCCAAATTGGAATGTAAGAGGTGAAACTGTCACTATTTGCAGATGACATGATTTTATATATAGAAAACCCTAAAGAATCTACCAAAAAATTTTCAGAAATAATAAATGAATATGGTAAAGTTGCAGGATACAAAATTGACATAGAAAAATCTGTTGCATTTCTATACAGTAACAACAAAGTAGCAGAAAGAGAAATTGAGAAGGCAATCCCATTTACAATCACAACAAAAAGAATAAAATACCTAGGAATAAACTTGACCAAGGAGGTGAAAGACCCATACACTGAGAACTATGAAAAATTGTTCCAAGAAAAAGAAGACAAAAGAAATGGAAAGATATTCTGTGCTCTTGGATTAGAAAAATTAACATAGTTAAAATGTCCATACTTCCTAAAGCAAACTACAGATTCAGTGCAATCCCTATCAACATTTCAATGACATTTTTCACAGAAATAGAACAAAGAATCCTAAAGTTTACATGGAACAACAAAAGACCCCAAATAGCCAAAAGAATCTTGAAGGAAAAGAACAAAACTCCCTGATATCAAAATATACTACAAGGCTATAGTAATCAAAGCTATAGTAATCAAAACAGCATGGTACTGGCACAAGAACAGACAGACAGATCAATGGAACAGAATCAGGAGCCCAAAAATAAACCCAAACATCTATGGGCAGCTAATTTTCGATAAGGGAGCCAAGAACATACGACGGAGAAAGGAGAGTCCCTTCAATAAATGGTGTTGGGAAAAACTGGACAGCCACATGCAAAAGAATTAAGGCAGACCATTATCTTTCACCATACACAAAAATTAACTCAAAATGGATTAAAGACTTGAATGTAAGGCCTGAAACCAGGAACCTTCTAGAAGAAGACATAGGTAGTACACTCTCTGACATTGGTCTTAGCAGCATGTTTTCGTGTACCATGTCTGACAGGGCAAGGGAAACAAGAGAAAAAATAAACAAATGGGACTACATCAAACTAAAAACCTTCTTCACAGCAAAGGAAACCATCAACCAAACGAAAAGACAACCTAACAACTGAGAGAAGATACTTGCAAACCATATGCCTGATAAGGAATTAATATCCAAAATATACAAAGAACTCATACATCTCAACAACATAAAAACTAACAACCCAATTAAAAAACGGGCAAAAGATCTGAACAGACGTTTATCCAAAGAAGATATACAGATGGCCAACAGGAACATGAAAAGATGTTCAACATCACTAATTATCAGGGAAATGGAGATCAAAACCACCATGAGATATCACCTCACTCCCCCGAGAATGGTATAATTAATAAGACAGGAAACAGTATGTTTTGGAGAGGATGTAGAGAAAAGGGAACTCTCATACACTGCTGGTGGGAGTGCAAACTGGTTCAATATCTATGGAAAACAGTATGGAGCTTCCTCAAAAAATTAAGAATAGATCTAGCATACAATCCAGCTATTCCACTGCTGGGTATTTATCCAGAGAACATGAAAACATGAATGCTTAAAGATACATGCACCCCTATGCTCAATGCAGCATCATTCAAGACTTGGAAGCAACCTAGGTGCCCATTGAGGGACAGATGGATAAAGAGATGTGGTATACATACACAATGGAATACCACGCAGCCATAAAAAATGATGAAATCTGGCCATTTGCAACAACATGGATGGGCCGAGGGTATTATGCTAGGTGAAATAAGCCAGAGGGAGAAAGTCAAATACCATATGATCTCACTCATAAATAGAAAATAAAACAAGAACAAACACATAGAGCCAGAGATTGAATTCGTGGATACCAGAGGGGAAGGCAGGAGAGAAGAGGGCTAAATGGGTGATTAGGCACACGTGTATGGTGATGGATTTTAATTAGCCTTTGGGTGGTGAACATGATGTAATCTACACAAAAATTGAAATATAATGATGTACACCTGAAATTTACATCATGTTATAAACCAATGTTATCTCAATGAAAAAAAGTAACACTAAAAAGAAAATGTGTGGAATATTTTTATAAGGAGTTTTACTCTATGATTTAATTTATAACATAAAAACAGGTGATCGGGGAATTATTTCCCTCATATTTAATTCAATTCGGATATAGCCCCAATCATGAATGTTTCAGAATTTATAAATTGTATACTCCTTTAGCATGGAGCAGTAACTGAGGAAAACAAACACAGGCTAATGACACAAGCCAAGGACACTGTTGCAACTGGGTTTCTTGGTATTTTAAATACTAATTGAAAACTGCCCCCATTTCCAATTATTCCTGTGTTTGATATACTACAATCAATAAAGATTATAGTGTGAAAAGTAACTCATGTTAACATGTAGCAAAAAATCAAAAAGTAAACCAGCGAAGTAACTTTAGTAGTTACATTCTGTCACTTTGCACTGGGAAAAAATTATTATATGCAAAAGCAATGACTAAAATTCAAGACTGTTTAAAATCTATTAGTGGTTATCAAATTTGTCAACCTCTGTGGTACTCACACAGCTATTCTCATATCATCCATTGTATTATGTAATAAGAGTATTTGCATCATTAACCCCTGTTGGCATATTAAATAGGATTTGTTGATCTGGGAAAAGTCATATGTTGTGCTCATATTTTATTCCTCAAGGCTATTCTCTGAGGGTTTCATTTGCACTTTATTTTTGGGTGTAGGATGGCAGTAGAAACATTGAACAAGTATCATGTGGATCAAATCAGATAAAAATGAGACTCCATAGAATGTTAGTACAATTTGGGAGTTTATATACCTGCATATATCTCTGTATCTCGATATCTCTGCATCGATCGATAGATCAATCGATTGATCCATATGTATGACCATGAAGGGACAGAGAAAAATGGCAACGTTGGGAGTGTCTTTGAGGTAAGATTATCAGGCTTTTACATTTTTTGTTCTTTATACTTACATAGTTTCTAAATTTCTACAATGAGCACAGTGCTTTTCAGAAACAACTACATATGTTTTATATATACATAAATCTAGCACAGACTGTTTCCAGTTTCCTGCAGGAAAGAGACCTGTAGTACATAAACAAACAACTTATAGTCTAATCTCTAGGGCCCATATGCATGCAAAATAAGCTAAAATGAAATGCATACACAAAAATCAGCTGCTTTAAGTTGTTAGAATTATTTTAACAAAACTGGTGAGGAATCTCAGCAACATAGGAATAATTTACCTATGTGTGAGTGACAGTCTTTTCATTATATACATATCAGTTGAAAACAAATCCAGATCACTCTTTTAAAGTTGTAATACACATTAAATCTCTAGGGTTGATATGTACAGTGAAGTGAAAAACAAAACAAAACTTACTTTGGAGAAATTGTCACAACGTTTCCTGTTTGGGAGAGGGAGAAATCAGTGGCATCTCTTCCAATAATTGTGGCATTATATACTAAGTTTTTCAGGCTTGAATTTTTCAGTAGAATCTATGTTGAAGGAGAGAATATAAATAAGATCATAAATTTTAAAACTATATAATTTGACATTTCTTATTTTTATTAAAGGAAGTTATATATTTTAATCATGAAAATATTTATTACTAGTGCACTAACTGGAGGAAAGAAGACTTTGTATTTAAAAATAGTATATATATATAGTGGCCAGCTGGTGGCGCAGCGGTTAAGTGCGCACGTTCTGCTTCAGTGGCCCGGGGTTCACAGGTTCGGATCCCGGGTGCGGACATGGCACCGCTTGGCAGACCATGCTGTGGTAGGTGTCCCACATATAAAGTAGAGGAAGATGTGCACAATGTTAGCTCAGGGCCAGTCTTCCTCAGCAAACAGAGGAGGATTGGCAGTGGATGTTAGCTCAGGGCTAATCTTCCTCAAAAAGAAAAAAAAATTAAAAAAAAATATTAAAAAAATAGTATACATATACATATATAGTTTAGCAGAAGTGCACAGGGAGGGGCTGTCCCCAGGGCTGAGAGGTTAAGTCCGTGTGCTTCACTTCGGTGGCCCAGGGTTTCGCTGGTTCAGATCCTGGGCGCAGCAACGGCACTACTCAGCAGGCCATGCTGGGGTGGCATCCCACATAGCACAAACAGAGGCATTCACAACTAGAATCCACAACTATGTACTGGGGGGCTTTGGGGAGAAGGAAAAAAGAAAACCCATCAGAAGTGCACATTTGTGAAAAATAAAAGCTGTCTTTTATCTATAATCTTACAGTGTGAATATTATTTCTAGTAAATAATTAAATGTGGAAGAAAATCATGTTTCCATTTCCATATGCTTTAATTTGATTTTTAACATCACAATTCCAATTTATGTTTATTAAAAATGTTGTCTAAACACTAGCTTGTGTTATTAACTACTTTTTAAAAATAATAACATTTAAATGGCAGAAAGAAATACAAACATGGACAGAGTAGGAGAACCAGTAATAACACCTAACGGAAATAAATCACTGCTCAATTTAATTCAGACTCCTCTTATCTTTGCAGGCTGAAGGAAAGCATTTCTAACTCTTTAGGAATTTTATTTTGAAGTCAAAAGTGCTCTCCAATATAATTACAGCTCTAGGCTAATTAGTACCCAAAGCCCTTAAATATCATCGCACTTAGTGAATTATCATAGTAAATACTGTTGAAAAAAATCTCTAAAGAGTTTTATATCTCTTTTCCCTACAAAAAAAAGGGGAAGAAAGAAAATTAAATAATAGCAATCATATTTCAATATGTGCTAAAAAAAATCAGAAGGAGGGGTTTTCCTCTCCCTAAATTGAGTCCTTTACACTTTGAGGCAAGAACCTGTGTTTTTCCCTATTTTTAACTGAATCCTTACCAACCATCGCTTATACCGTCACAGAGGATACACAGTTATTTTCTCAAAAAGCTTACAACTACAAGTCAAAGATCATCAGGACATATTTTTTGAAGACCAAATATGGACATGTTTTGCATCGAAAGTATAAAATTACTCCCCCAACTTAATAAGAGGAAGGATACATAAAACAGCCTGAGGAAAGGGAATAAACATGCTATGACCAAAGGGGTAAATTAACTTTTGTACAGAATAAAATGCTATCAGCCCACACTTTCCTGAGAAAGAAGCAAGTCGAGAGACTTATAAATCTGGTTAAAGATTTTATGAAAACTAGTAGAAGGAATAATCTTAGATAAATATAAGCAATCCAAAATTGTATGCTAGGAGATATTTCACAAGTGTTAATATGAAACAAATTGTTTGAAAACCAAAGTGAGGTCAATGGTCGCTAACAAGATATTTTTCCATCAAAGATATTTTCCACTTGCAAAACATGGACATACTTATATAGATTTGTTATTGTCACAGGATTCAAAATTTCATTTTCAATTTTTTCCTGCAAATTAAAACATTCACTGCTTTGGGCCGGCCCGGTGGCGCAGCAGTTAAGTGCACACGTTCTGCTTTGGCAGCCTGGGGTTTGCCGGTTCGGATCCCGGGTATGGACATGGCACTGCTCGGCACGCCATGCTGTGGTAGGGGTCCCACATAAAAAGTAGAGGAAGATAGGCACAGATGTTAGCTCAGGGCCAGTCTTCCTCAGAAAAAAGAGGAGGATTGGCAGCAGATGTTAGCTCAGGGCTAATCTTCCTCAAAAAAAAAAAAAAATTCACTGTTACACATTTAGCAGCTCCAGCATATGTAAACTCGTTTAGTGGGAATTAGGTGGCCCTGGTGAGGAGCGCTTTTCACTATGGACTTCCCTTTCAACATCTTCGTTTGAACAAAATCTATCCGGATCTGTAAAGTGCTCCCTGAAGGAAAGCCAAGCATATTCTGATCACAAGTTTCCACTTAGGGTATCAGTCCTCTTGTACATGAAATGGAGTTCAAGTTTCTGAAAGGATTTCTCCTTCAAAGGGCTTAACTTTCATTTTCTACCTCCTCAAAGCCCATTCCTCAATGGAATGAAAGAGTCATCATTTCACTGCAGGTGGCGATTATTGTTAAGCAAAAAGTGTCCCTTTTACTCTGCTATACTTTTGGTTTAGGAGAAGCAATGTTTGTTAAGGCTTATCCTATTATATTGATACTTTTGTTAATTTTGGATTGAGAAAGAAATATCTAAAACCCCTCTTAAGTGTTTAACTCCCCATATATTTTGGCCTCAAAGCTGTCCTTACCCGTCTCAGCACCGTGTCATGTAGAGTACAATGAAAGAGCACCACCTTCTTGGGGAGATATGCAGGGAGGCTTTCGTACATGTAGACACAAAGCATGAGCATCAGGATTGGATTAGGGTCACAGATGTCGGTGGCCTAGTTTCAAAGAAGAGAAATATAAATTAGAGGAGATACAGATAAAACACATAAAAAGAGCTAAAGCATAATACACCACTTGTTGAATTACTTTAAAACATTTTAAAATGTTACTGATTGACAATGACGCTGAAATGTAGACACAGCAGGCAAAATATTGCTGTGAATCAGAAGCTTGACCTAAGTGTTAAAAGATGACTTAGCTGTGTTCTAAGTAGAACAATGACCTCACAACCTCAAAGACTAGCCAGAGGTCAGAAAAATACTATGAGCGAGAAATATTGACTAATGTGACTAAGACGCCATCCCCGATTTAAAGTATCCTATAATGCAGTAACAGAAGACTGAGAAGTAGACAGACTACTGAGGTAAAAGACGGCAAGAGATTTTCAAGCAAAATCCCATGGGAGGAGGCAGCACATGAGATGGACTTAGAGAATGCTTGGATTTTAAATAGGTTGTCTGGCATGAAGAAAAAGGTGCATTCTATCAGAAAGGCAAAGAAACACAGGGCAGGGATATAAGGCAGTATAGTATTTGCTCTGGAAAGAAGAATTACAATCTGAATCATGCATAAGGTAAGGAGGGACAAGTATTGGAAGAAAAGACTAAGGCGTACCAGGACCACATTGTGGAGCGTGTGGTTGTCAGGGTGAGGGTCTTGATTTCTGAACAAGGAATAAGACAAGAGCAACAATTCAGGCAGATTAGGCAGGGGTTGGCTGGGGAGGTACTTTTCCCAGAACAGACAAATTATAATAAGGCAGAAAATGTAATTATAATGATAAACAAGATAAATTAGTGATGGTTGTTGGAACAGATTTGAGACAAAATCCAGAATTACAGAGGAACAACAGCAGGGACAATCAACATAGCCAGAATGTGCATTGAGGCCAAAAAATAGAGTCAGGAACAGAAGGAAGAAGGATTTTTTCTAACAGTTTATATAGGGCCTATGATCTTCTAGAAAAAGGTGGAGGTAGTGTGGGAGAATTATTCATAGAAAAGGAGTATTGGGATTGGTCCAAGGCAAGGATTCAAAGACACGTAAAACACCACTCATAAACAAGCAAGTCTGTCATTGGCAATGTACAGGGAGCTCTTTACATTTCCATAAAATGAAGATCTATTAACGGCACACATTCAAGTTAGCAAGTGAAAATGATCTGGGCCTGGCCTGGAAATGCAAATAGTGCAAGAGCTGAGGATGCCTCATGTGTTATGTGGAACTAACACACTTGACTGAAGTTTGGCAGCAGGTATCAGAGAATAACGATAGCCCTTCTGATCATCTTCGAGTCCACATTTTCAAATACATTCTTTTCCTTCTTTGGGAGAAGAGAAGGGTTTGTTCTTTCTTGTTGCGTCAATAAGCAGAAAGGCTAACCAATAAAGGCGCCTGGGGAGGGAACTGTTAGTAAAAATAAGAGAGCCGGCCTGTCTCAGCAGGGTAGAAAGCTGCTATTAAGTATGATTTGAGGAAAACTGAGAAATACAAGACTCCAAAGTTTCTTATCAGTATTCTGTGGTCTCACATTTCTTCAATAAAAATGTTAGTCAAGAGATGTAGGAAATTATTTAAGATAAGAACAAACTAAGAAACAAAATACAGAGTTTAATTTCCACAAAGTGAAGAATAGCCCTCCTGGGCCTTGTGTGATGGTCCAGCCTATGGGCCGTCTAGGGTGACGGGAAATGTGTTTGTTGGGGAAAGGGTAGAACCAGCGGCAGAACACTCTGGGGTCAAGTCTGGGCTCAAGAAAAGTCTTTGAACACTGGTTTATTGACTATGGCATAAAATATACAGGAAGCAATATAAAATTATTTCAAAACATCTTTGAAAAACATATAATAGGACGAAAATGCAACAATTTAGAAATGAAAAAAATTATCTTAATGAAAAAATACATTTGATAATTAGGATATTAGACTGAAAAACCAGAGAAAAAAACATCCTTACCTTTCTCGGTGATACATTTCAATAAAAATAACCTAAACCAATTATACTTTAGTCAATCCTAGGTTTAAAAAACCAAATGTCACATGTGTGTGGTGATGGATTGTAATTAGTCTTTGGGTGGTGAACATGATGTAATCTACACAGGAATCAAAAATATCATGATGTACACCTGAAATTTATACAATGTTATAAACCAATTTTACCGCAATAAAAAAATAAAAAGCCAAATATTAAAATAAGTTAGGTTTGTTTAAGACGTGAAATATCTTTCAAAGATATAATCATGACTTTCTCTATACAGGTCTAACCTAGAAGAACTTCAATTGTATTAGTCCATTTTTCCCCCTGATGGGAAAGTATTTTCCTATTGGACTAAGACAAGACAGAGAATTAAACAAAAAAAGTCATACTAGAGAGAAATGCTGGAATAGAAATCTGCTAAACTAAATTCAAGTCCTGCAACTACATAGTGCCATGATCTTAACTAAATCAATTGGTTTCCCTAGGCCTCAGTTTCCTCATCAGCAACAAGAAGAGGTGAGATGATCCTGAGTTTCATGGTAAATGTAATCTGCTATGATTTCAAGATATCATCAGCTTTCAAACTAGATACCAAGTGTAACTAGCAGTACCCACGGACATACTGTAATCCTACAGTGAGCACTATTGATTGCCATCCCAACAGCAATTTTCCCCTTTGTTCTTTACTAAGAATCTCAATTCTTGTGGCTGTCCCATTACTTTTATCAAACACTGGTTTAGCTACAAGCATGGGATGCAATTCTGGTCAATGATACGCAATGGGAAATATGCTGTGGGACCACTGGGAAAAGTTTAGCCTATGGGAAAACAGAAGCAAAAGAAGAGGTGCTACTCAACAGCCCCAAGAAGAGCTGTGTGAAGGTGCTACGTGAGAATTTCAGTAGAAACTTTGTGGTTATTAGTGCACAGCATGCTGGGAAGGGCTGAGCAAAAATGAATCTCTGATCACTTTTTTGAGACACTGAATAACTATCCTATAATCTTCTACCACCTGACTTCATCTTATGTAAAATAATGAATTTCTTTATTTTTCAAACACTTTTATTCATGAATTCTGTTATTTAAGGCTGAAAACATCCAAGCTGACAAAAACAAACAAAATTTTTAACAGGAAAATAGATTAACTATTCACCCTTAGCTCCTATCACTATGCAGTGAATTGTGTGTGGTGCCACCTCTATAAACGTTAATTACATTTATTATTTTTTTAAATCCATCTCTCTACATGAGGGAATAAAAACACACTCTATGTTGAGTCCAAACAATTCCCATAATATTTTTGCTTTAACTAAAGAGCACGTCATGAAAGGGAGAATATGTAATAACTTACATTCCAGCTGGCAGGATTCACAAAAGGATGTGACACTGGCACAGAAACTCATCCAGCTGATTCAATAGTTTCAAAGAAGGACATAATAAATAAGAAACTTAAGCCTTAATAAATAAGTCCAGTAGTGAATTTCACAGGATTCAAATGTGGACCAGTGCTAAGCATCAGCATTAATTCACTATGGCTAAGTTAATTTAAGGGTGCTATTTTTAAACTTTGTCATTTAATATGGTTGGTACATGCAGGCTGGTAAAAAGTTAGGGAATTGGAACTGGCTGGTAAAAGCTTGGTAATTATCTGCTAAGTTAACTGTCAATTTCTCCATTCATCAAATCTTTGACATCTTCTCTACATTTTTATGTAGTAGATACTCATCTTTTAAAATATTTTTTGGCTACACAATAAAATAAACATTTTGAGTCAACATTTCTGAGGAAATTGAAAAGCAAAGGAGAGAATCAAAGTGTATGATGAATGATGTTTTCTAAACAGAGACATTTTAAGTTTCTTGTGAACCCTTATGAAATTCTCAAGGCCCACCTTAAACACCAAGTGTCTCATGCACCTCATCCTGGTTCCTTTATCAGAACGATTTCTCTCCCCTGTGATTCCCACAGCTCATTGTTTCCATGTCTACTGTGGCAATTGCTATCTGATTTGCATCAGCTCTTTTTCATATACTTGTTGCTATTAGTTGCTAACATCTGTGAAGGCAGGAGTGTGGTTTAACCATATCTGTACCCCTTGTAGGGTCTATCCAGTGTCTTTCGTGGAGGAGATTCAATTTGTCAAACTGACTGAACTGGAATATTCTTATTCTTCCAAACCAAAGTCTTTTATTATAGTTTATTATATCTATCTTATCTAATATCTATCTTTTATTATGTTTATGTAAATGTCAGACCTGGTACAAAGTGACTTTAACATGCAAGTGGCTTTAATACAAGGAAAAAGCAAGCCATTGTAAAATGTTATTTCTCCAGCAGGTGTAAGGAACCATTTTATACCAAGCCATATGTGGGCACTAGCATGGTCAGTCTCTCTGCATCACGGAACAGAAAACTCAGTTGGTTGTAATGGTCCTTCTCCTGTCTCCTCCTTTTGTGGCTGGTCACCAGGTCTAGCAAACTTCACCATGCCTCCTACATCAGCTTATTATTTTAAGTCCTCATTAAAATGATATGAGTAGAGAAAACACCTTTCTCCTTGACCAGTTGAAACTGCATTTTGATTGGTCTGCGTTCCCTGTCTCCGATCTCTCTCCTCAGTCCATTCTGACCATTGTTGTAAGAGTAAATGCTTTTATTCCCATAATACCCACATGGTAAACTCCTGAATCTTTATACTGATATCCAAGATCCTTATATATGCCTATGTCTATTTTTCTAATCCAAAACTTCAACTAAGGCAACCTAGTCACACAGTTTCCTTAATGTATACCATTTGTTCACATTCTACATTCTGTTTATGTCATTTCCTCTGAGTAAACATCTTCCTCTCTTACCACCACCAATCCAAATCCAATCCACCCTTCAACACCCCAAATAAGTCCTGCCTCCTTCACAGTCTTTGGTCAATCAGTCTAGATCACAATAACCTCTTCCCTTATCTGAATTCTGTATTTTTTGCATACACTGACAATTAAATGAATAGTATATTATCATTTAACATGTACATATCTTGATAATTCAATGAGTTTGTATAGTCTTTGAAGCCAGGAATCATCTATTAAGCTATTTCACTACTCTAAACTAACAAACAAAGGGCTCAAAAAATGATAAGGATATAATATGCTTTTGATTATTGCTATTGAGGACTTGATGTGAAAGGCCAGATGGAATTATAACCTGGAGGTCCAAATACAATAAAGATGTATATTGCCACTGTGATCCCTACATAAATATTTATTTCAAGACCAAAGTGAAAAATTTTCTTTTTTGCTACTAAATTAGAAAATGATAATACAACATCCATATTCAAACAACTCTGCTCCTTTAATTCATTTTAGAGCTCGAGTAATATTAATAAAGCACACAAGCTTCACTCTTGTGGTTTAAGAAAACTGGACCTATAACTACAACTACTGTCTTATTATGCACACTTGGATGTACATAATTATACATATTTAAAAATATCCAGTAGATTTCTATGAAGTCATATTTCAATTTCCACATTTTAGCAATATCCCATTAAAAGATTGTTTTAATTTAGGTTTACAATTTATGAACAAAGGAATATTATAAAGGAGTCAACTAACAGTTTCCTGAAGAAGACATACAAATGGCCAACAGGTACTCAATATGAAAAGGTGCTCAATATCACTAATCATGAAGGAAATATAAATCAAAACCACAAAGAGATACCACCTGTCAGGATGGCTCTTATCAAAAAGACAATGGATTACAAGTGTTGGTGAGGATGTGGTGAGAGAACTCTTGAGCACTGTTAGTGGGAAGGTAAATTGTTACAGCCACTATGGAAAACAGTACGGAGGTCCCTCAAAAAACTAAAAATAGAACAACTGTATGATCCAGCAACCCCACTTCTGAGTATATATCCAAAGGAAATGAACTCACTACTAAAAGAGAGATCTGCACCTCCATGTTCATCACAGCATTATTCACAATAGCCAAGACATGGAAACAACCTAAGTGTCTTGCGATGGATGAATGGATAAAGAAAATGTGGTACCAAATTGACACAATACTAAATGGAACATTATTTAGTCATAAAAATAAGGAAATCACCTCATTTGTGACAACATGGATGAACTCAGAGGACATTATACTAAGTGAAATAAGTCAGACATAGAAAGACAAGTATTGCATGGATTCAATTATATATGGAATCTAAAAAAGTCAAACTCATAGAACCAGAGAGTAGAATAGTGGTTGCCAGGGGATGAGGATGGAGGAAATGGGGAGATGTTGGTCAAAGGATACGAACTTTCAGTTATAAGATGAGGAAGTTCTGGAGATGTAATGTAAAGCATGATCATTATAGTTAATAATATACTGGACTGTATACTTAAAATTTGCTACGAGTGTAGATCTCAAGTGTTCTTACCATAGGAAAAAAAAAAATGATAACTATGTGAGGTGAAGGATGTGTTAATTAACTTGATTCTAGTAATCATATCACAGTGTATATGTATATTAAAATATCACATCGTATACCTAAAAACATCACATTGTAAGAATTAAATATATACAACTTTTATTTGCCAATCAAACCTACTAAAGCTGGAAAAAATAAGAAAAAAACTCATAAAACATTTATAGAATGTGTGATATCAACACCCACCTGTATGTCCATGTCAAAGCCAATTTCATGAAGAACATTCACAATAATCAGGCAATTATGCAGATACTGTTCACAACTTTTTGGTTGTGTGTACATATTTACAAAATGAGACTCAATCTAGAAAAGACGACAATCAAACCTTTTAATAATGGAATAAATATTACTGCTTTTTAACTCTGTAGTTCAGCAAAGAATCACTTAAATATTAACATTTGTCAGTAGATTATTGTAATCAAAATACAAGAATAAACAAAAAAGAGAACACTAGCCATGCAGATTCAGGTGTGACTTAAAATTAAAACATTTAAAAGAGTCAGTTTGCAGGGGCTGGCCCCGTGGCTGAGTGGTTAAGTTCACGCGCTCCACTGCAGGCGGCCCAGTGTTTCGTTGGTTCGAATCCTGGGCGCGGACATGGCACTGCTCATCAGACCACGCTGAGGCAGCGTCCCACATGCCACAACTAGAAGGACCCACAACGAAGAATATACAACTATGTACTGGGGGGCTTTGGGGAGAAAAAGGAAAAAATAAAATCTTTAAAAAAAAGTCAGTTTGCAGAAGATACTTCAAATTTTAATTACTAAGTTCTTTCAAATATTAGATGACCATTCTGCATAAAAAATCGCTCTTACCAAAAATGGGCAATAGGCTCCCAACAGTGTTGCAAAAACAAGCCCATCCAAAAGGTCTTTGTCAAAATTTATGATCCATCTCTCAGAGGGAATAACACCTGTTCCAAAAAAGAGAGAGACAGTATAGTTTTATTTTTCCAGAAAGATATCTTATGGAAATCTGAGCAATAGTCAAAGAAAATTTTGTCTTTTTTTGGAAAAGAAAAAGCATTATTTGGGAAATAAAGAGAAAATTTAAACCTCAGAAGGTTAATACCATGAAATATATCTATAAGGTTTTATAAACAACTGCAAGCAGTCTCTTTTATTTCTATTTGAAGCACTCTGAAGACTATACTACCACATTGTAATGGAAGAAAAGTCCGGATTTCAAAATTACTCATTCTGTTGAGTACCTGGGAGTCCAAATGTTTCATTAATGATCACCAACATGGGTAAGGAGGCTCTGAAGGCAGGGGCTTTCTTGTAACTCTAAAGTTTTAGTGCCAGTTTCCCTATTAGTTGCAGAAATTCCTCACCATGTAGGGTAAATATGTGTAAGGAGTTGGAGATTTACAGCTTAAAGAAACCAGAACTGACCTATAAAAGGTAATATAAGACAGAGGCGTAATAAAAGGAATTTTCAGTTACCAAAATGACTACTACACTGAGACTGGAACAAAAAGTGAAAGTATCTGGCTATTTAGTAAATATCTGAAAGACTGCCCTCTATTAGGGAGAGAGAGTGATTTAAATATTGGAAATTATTGCTATGTTGAATGTGACATTTACTTTTTTAAAAAGTTTCCAAAGGGCCTAGATTCTTGATGGTTTGAGATGATTTCTTATCTGAAAACAAGGGGAAACACTGGTGATCCTCATAAATCCCCCTGAATCCCTTGACTCCCATTTTCTGTGAAGAAGAAACCATGACAGGCTATGTTCATGACAAGCACATTCACTTCACAAACCAGGACTGCTTTACATCTGGAACTGGAAGACTGAGTTTTCTTTGGAACCACAGATGTCCTGGATACCTCACAGAAACAGCATCTGGTACTTTTTCATCTGAGATGCCACAACACTGAACGTTCCTATAGGATTTCTATAGCACATTATTGCAAAATCAGCTGGCAAACAAAGATCACCAGGAATTTTCAACTAATACACAGCAAACAACATTCTGCACTATGTTTTTCAAGCATTTTTTCCTAATAGAAACCTATAAATAACTGTCTATCTGATTTAAGATGCGACAGAATTAAAGCAGTGATTTTAAAATGCACATTTCTAGTTGGCTGAATAATTATAACCTAAATGTGCTTCTCTTAACGTGTATTTGCCACCCATGGCTTTTAATAAAACCAAAGGGTCTCACTTTTGTAGCCAATATTCTCATTTATGAACTAGAAGCAATTCTAACTTTAATCTGAAAAAGGCACTTTACTAGCCTTTTAAGTTGATAGTGAATCAGTCCGTTAGCAGCGGATATAGACCGTGTCCTATAAACATCCCATTCTCATTCTGTATCGACATTAGAGAAGGGGTAGAAATTCCCCTGAAAGAATTTAACATCTTGTCAAGGAAAGATCACACCAATAACAGCAAAACAACTAATGAAAAATCTCCTAACTAGAGGGTAATGAACAGATAACAATAGAGCAAAAACAAAGCGTTCTACTGTTACTTTCAACTCCTCCAAATACAATCCAGCACCACGGGATTCATTATGACCTTGTCCCTTTCCTTATTTCTAACTTCTTTCTCAAACAGTTAAAAACCTGGCTCTCATTATCTACAATGTATTTACTTATTTGTTCAACCCTAGTATACATAACAAAGTACTTTCAGAGTTGCAAACCCATACCCCTGTAAGAAAGTAGAGTGATGTGTGTGCACAGTCACGACACTGTTTTCAAAAGAGAAAGTCAGCTCCTTTCTTCACCATTACACTCAGTGAGGTTGTCAAACATTTGTAATGCAGTTAGATTCATTTATCACAGTCTGCATTCCAGCCTGGATTACTTCCCTGTCTTGGTTGATTAAAAAAATACAGACATACACTAACATTTACCTTTGTGGCGTACACTTCTAGGATTTTGAGACATACATCATCGTATACTTACCACATTTCCATACAGAAAAGTTCCATCACCCCCAAAATTCCCACATGCATTCTATAGTCAACTAACTTATATATACATATATATTTTAAAAAGTGTAGTGGGACTTTCTTTGGAGTTACCTTAAATTTATAGATCAATTTGACATCTTAACAATGTTTAGTCTTCCAACCTCATGTGCATAGCATATTTCTCTATTTATTTGGTCCTCTTTGATTTCTCTCATCAGTGTTTTCCAGTGTTCAGCACATACATCATGCACATATTTTCTTAGGTTTACACTTAAGCATTTTATTCTATGGTGCTATGGTAAATTATATATATATTTTTTAATGTCAAATCCCATTGTTTACTACGATTGTACAGAAATAGAATTTATTTGTATACTGATCATAAAACTTACAACCTTGATAAACTCATACACTAGTTCTAGCAGCTTTTTTGTACATTCTTTGGGATCTTTTATTTAACTATCGTGTCAAATTCCAGTTCCTTTCCTAGCAGTAAAGGTGGTTTAATTATTATTTATTTATTTGTTTTTAAGGTTTCTTTTTGCAGCTGCAATGAGTTTTCACCAGGGCCCTAAGGATGACAGTAAGCATTGTCCTTCTTCCCATAGAGTAAACCTTTTGTTCCAGAGGGAACATAGGAGTCTGTGCAAATTGCTTGCCCCTTCCCCAGGTCTGCACTATAAGGGGCATATTCTCCAGACTCACTCCAGTCATTTCTGTGAGCAAGCAGCGAGGTTTGTGGAGTAAAAACCCACAAGAGGATGCAGACTCCCCTCTAACTGTGACCCCGAGGGACTTCACACTCTCTCACTAGTGTACACTTGGCCTCTACCAGTTCACCAACCACTCTAACTCAACTCTTACCAGTGTCTAGCCATCTCTACCACAAGTAGCCAATTGTAATCATCCCATTTCTTCCTGTGAGCACATACTCCTCCTTGGACTGTGGGTCACTTTGTTGCCCTATGGCCTCAGCTTCCTAGGGGAGCTTAAAAAACTGAACATTTGCTGTTTGTATGGCTTTTGCTGTTTTTGTTATTTTAAGCGGGGGAGCAAAGCTCTTTCCAGTCCTCTACCTCCCTCAGTGGAAACCAGCGGCACCTATCTTTGTTCAACCCATCACAACTTTGATATTACTTGCTGAACACCAGTTGGCATGGGCTGTTGCTGCTTAAACATGGCTCTCAGTGTGAACAGGACGGCAATAATTCTCCAGGACAATGTTGGGAAGAGGTAAGAACCAAACTTCAAAGCTCTTCTCTAATCTCTGAGCCCACGCCTGTATCCTGCCGTTCATATCCAAGGCTGCTGCCTAGCGCCCCCACAGTCTACCACAGCCTTAGGTGTGCCAAGGATTTTCTCTGCTTTTATATTAATTCCTTTATCCCAGCTGTTCTCTCTTCTATACTCCAAGATTCTGCTACCCAAAGGCGCTATGTGAACCAGCAGCACTCTCATCAACTGGAAGCTTGTTGGAAATGCAGAATTTCAGGCCCCAGTCAACACCTACTAAAACATAAAAAACGGTTTAACAGAATATCCAAGTGATTTATGTTCACAGCACTGTCTGAGAAGTGTTGGTCTAGGGTTGTTTTTCAGAGGGAACCAGAAGTCTAATCTAGTCCTCATTTGCCAGGAACCAGAAAGTTCAAGTGACATTCCTAAGACTTTTAAAATTTTTAATTTAGAAGTTATATTTTCATCTGTTTTTACATTATATCACTACAAGTATTCAGAAATATTAAAATATGAATAAAAATGCTGGTCCTAATCAGTATTATGAATCAGCGATATGGCTGTTAAACACAAAACTGAATCATTTTATGTATTGAAGGAATAAGTGCATTCACTTATTTTTATGAATTTCATAATTGCTATATAAAATTATATTTTAGATGATATAACAATACATTTTTATAAAAGTTTTATTGATATATAATTCACATATCATAAATTTTGTCCAATCCATTGTTTATTATTTTCACAAAGTTGTGCAATCATCACCACTATCTAATTTTAGAATATTTTTATCAACACATAAGGAAATTCTAGACTCATTAGCTGTCATTCCTCATTTCCTCCTTTTCTCATCCCCTGGAAAAACTAACCTACTTTCTACCACTTTGGATTTGCCTATTCTGGACATGTCATAGAAATGGAACCATAAAGTATGCATCCTTCTATACTGACTTCTTTTACTTCGCATAATATTTTCAAGGTTAAAGGCTGCAGTATATGTCAGTGCTTCATTCCTTTTTATGGCTGAATACTATTCCACTTTATGAATATACCACACTTTGTTTATCCATTCATCAGTTTATGGGCATTTGCATTGTTTCCACTTTTTGGCTATTATAAATAATGCTGCTATGAGCATTTATATAGGAGTTTTTGTGTAAACATGTTTTCAATTATCTTGAGTAATAAAGCAATAAGTGGAATGGTTGGAAAATATTAATCTATTTTAAACATTTTGAGAAACTGTTAAACTGTTTTCCAAAGTGGTTGTACCATTTTATAATCTCTTTAGCAACATATGACGTTTCAATTTCCATAAATCCTTGCCAATACTTGTTACAGTCTGTCTTTCTTTCTTTTCTTTTTTTAAATTTTAGTCATCCAAGTTGGTGTGAAGTGCTATCTCATTGTGGTTTGGTTGTACATTTCCCTAATGACTAATTACATGGAATATCTTTTCATGTGCTCATTGCCATTTGCTTATCTTCTAACTTTTAGAAATATCTATTTAAATCCTTTGCTCATTTTTTAATTGGGTTATTTGCTTTTTTATTGTTGAATTATGTGTTTTTTTATATATATTCTTGGTACAAGTCTCTTGCTAGATATGTGATTTTGCCGTTGCTATGTCCTTTGAAATGTTCGTTTTTTCCCCCTTTTTATTCTATCTATATGGTATATCACACTGATTGGTATTTATATGTTCAATCAATCTTGAATTCCTGGGATAAATCTCATCTGCTAATTTTGTTTCATCCTCTTTAAGTGTTGCTCCATTCTGTTTGCTAGTATTTTTGCGCCCATATTCAAACAGATAACATAGTACATTTTTTTTTTTAAAGATTTTATTTTTTCCTTTTTCTCCCCAAAGCCCCCCGGTACATAGTTGTATATTCTTCGTTGTGGGTCCTTCTAGTTGTGGCATGTGGGACGCTGCCTCAGCGTGGTTTGATGAGCAGTGCCATGTCCGCGCCCAGGATTCGAACCAACGAAACACTGGGCCGCCTGCAGCGGAGCGCGCGAACTTAACCACTCGGCCACGGGGCCAGCCCCATAACATAGTACATTTTTAATTGTTTTTTAAAACACTTTGGAAATGCAATGTAATATATGCTTTAATGCAGAAATCATCTTGTCTCTAGAAGTAGTTGAATTATGAAGATATGTGAACTCTAAATAATTATAAGATCAGTTACATATAATAAATATAAGATGAGCCACATGAGATTGAGGTAACGCATATAATACTTAGTAGAACGTTCATATAAGCGTAGCATTAAACTGGAAAGAAAGTAGAGAATCTTCTGTATTAAGGTGATAATTACTATGGAGAAAGATTGATTAAAAAAAACAAGAAGGGGGGCTGGCCCGGTGGCACAGTGGTTAAGTTTGCACATTCCACTTCTCGGAGGCCCGGGGTTCACCAGTTCAGATCCCGGGTGCGGACATGGCACTGCTTGGCAAAAGCCATGCTGTGGTAGGCGTCCCACATATAAAGTAGAGAAAGATGGGCATGGATGTTAACTCAGGGCCAGCCTTCCTCAGCAAAAAAGAGAAGGATTGGCAGTAGTTAGCTCAGGGCTAATCTTTCTCAAAAGAAAAAGAAGGCATAAGAAAACAATATTGAAAATAAAAAAGAAAATAATTACAGCAGTTACATATAAGAAAACAGATACAATAGTCAATGAATACTATTATGCTAATACATTTTTAAAATTTAGATTATATTCATTAATTTCATAAAATGTGTTACAAAATCTCACTCAGTGGAAAACACAAAATAAGAATAATCTTATAACAATTAAAGAGTTGATGTAGTTATTTAAAATCATCCCACAAAAGAAATAATAGGTCCAGATGGCTTTACCAGTAAATTCTACAAAATTTAAGAAACAAGCAATTTCACTCTTATAGAAACTCTTTCAAAGTCTACAAAAGAGGGAATGTTTTCCAAGTAATTGTTGAGGTTTGCATAAAATTATAACAACTAAAAAGTACAGAAAATAGCTATAAATTATTACTCGTAAACTGAAGGAAAAAATTAAAATATTAGTAAACTAATTCTAGCAAGGTATTAAAAAAAGATAAGCTATCATGGCAAAATTGAATTTGTGCCAGGACTGCAAAGAGAGGATATAAATTACAGAACATAATCTGCAAAATAATCCTATAGTAAATATCATAATTATTGGTGAAATGTTGAATGTACCCTGTGTAAGATTAAGTAAGAAAAAGATTAGGTATAATACAAGATTATCTATGTCAATAGAAGGTTAGAAAAAGTCTCTTCATGTCTCAGTTTCAACCAATATCTTAGACTTCAAAAGGAGTACAAGAAAATACCATAAATGTCAAATTTACAAAGGAAATGTTTTAGAACGGGTTTCACACTCTCACTCAGTTTGAGAATATAAAAAAGTCTAAAGCCAAAAAAAGCAATTCACTTATAGGAGAAGAGTTATCAGGCTGATCTCAGCTTTTCAAAGCTGTTTTTACAGGTATAACACAACGCAGTACTGTCTCTAGAGTTCAGAGAAAAATAAAGAGTAAGTCCCAAATTTGATTCTCAGTCAAGATGCCATTCACATATAAATAAAATTAAGACATTTACAGAGAACTCAGAGATGAGACCCTTGAAATGCTAATTAGAAAAACAAAATAATTATGAAATCCAGCCATCCGATAAGTGAATCAAAAATAATTAAAAATGGAGATTTAAATGTAGGTAAAATGACACATAATGGAACACTAACAGAATAGAATGTGTGTTATAATTATTGACAATATAGGCATAATAAACCTAACAAAATAATGACACTGAGGCAGGAAGGTGAGAGGAAATGAGAATAATAATGACCTCATTGGTGATAGCAATGACTATGAATGCTGTGTAAATTCGAAACAAGTAGCAACAAAACAAAACCAAGAAAACCTCAGAACTCATAATGTTATTCATAAGTTTCTTCTTTTAAATTTGGGACATATTTTAGGAAACATTATTTCTTGTGGTGGACAAATATTTATCATATATGCTATCTCTGCACTAACTATTTAATCTTATTCCCTATTTCCATATTTGCACGCATTAGAGTTTTTAACCTTCACTGCGCATTAGAACCACCTACAGAGCTTTTTGAAAAGCTACACATGTACAGGCAACACCCCAAAGACTCTGTTTCAATTGGCCAGGGGTGGGGCATCAGTATATATGTTTTTAAGTCCTCAGGTGATTCCAATGGGCATCCAGGTTTGAAAAACCACTGCTGTGGATGAAAAAGGAAATGAGACATCTCTCTGGATATCAGAAAAGAATCTGCAAAAATTGCATAGCTCTAAGTCAAAGAAGAATTCATCTTCTGAAGGAGCAGCATCACACAATGATACTTAACGTGAGCCTTGGAGCGGAACTGTTTGGATTCAAATTCCTGCCAACTCCTTTCCTAGGAAAATAAACAAAACTTCTCTGCTTTAGTTTTCTGTTAAGTAATAGTAATAATAGTTACCTGATCATGAAGTATATGTAAAATTCTAAATGTTGGCTATTATTATAATTTATCACCGTTTTGTCTAATGTCCAATTAGAACTGTGGTCTACCATATTGAAGAGAAGATGATAACTGAGTCTATCTTTCATTTTGTCGTATTCTAGACATGCTTTCCTTCCACAAGGCTGAAAATCCCCTACTAGTTATTTTATAAATAGTCCTGAGGCTCCCTCCCTTCAAAGAACCGAATAATATTTGTGAATCTTTTTTGAGCATTTTGAAAGCAAGCTAAATATTAGAAGAATTCATATAGAATGCCTAACGTATGGGACTGTCAGAAGGTCACTGTTAACATTACAGCTAAAATTACGAAATTTTAGATAATACATAAAAAAGATAAGAACTTTCCAAAATTGAATTACCCACACAGTAATCTGACATGATGGAATATGATGGTTGGCTGTCTGTCTCATTCCTTAACTTGCCTTTTACAGTGATATCATAAGCACTGACACTTCCTAGACCATTAGAAATGGTGACAGTTTGCCCTGATGATGGGGGTAGGAACAGAAGAGGACGAAGAGGAGATCAGTGGAGTGGAGATGTTGATAAAATCGTTGGTGAATTGATGTATATTTACTTATGTAGTTGTTCTATATTTTAAAACTGTTAAATCATATGTGTATATGTGTGTATGTATATGTATACACACATATATATGTTTATGATTCTATTTCTTAAACTATTTTTTCACTTCAGTGAGCAAATAAGGGTTCCAACCACAAAGATAATAGGGTTTTAATTAATCACCTTGTGAAGATGTTGTGAGTGATAAAAAAAAATTCTCACCTGCCACTCAGGAGATTAGACTCATTTCCAAGTTTCATGCGCTGACTTCCTTCTTCCTACCAGAAAGTAACTAACACGACAGAAGGAATTTGGGTTCTTTTGTTCTCTGCTGCAGCTCTAATTTCTAGAACAGTGCTTGGCATATAAACTGGCACTTAATAAATATTTGTTAAACAAATTATATTTTTAGTGGCTCCTGTTCTTGTTAGAATGTTTAAAAATCAACTGTCATACCAAACTCAGACAAAGATTACCTTACTTTTTGAGTTATTTTATAGTCTTTGTTTTTATACTTAATACTTTTCCATACATTTAGAATTCATTTTGGTATATAGTATATGGTACAGAGTTAACTTTACCTTAATTACAAAGTGTCAGCCAATTGACCTAGCACTATCCACTGAATGAACTAATATTTATTATGGATTTTTAAACACCACATTCATCATACTAACTTCTATTATATACTTTCATTGTTCAGAGTTACCTATTATGTTCAATGCAATTGTGAATATTCCTCTGATTCTTTTTAATAATTTACTATTAAATGATATTAATTATTTAATATTTAATATTTTTCTTTGTAATATATTTTCTTTAACTTCTCCTCTGTATTACTTTCTTCCAAACATTATTATTACAGTGCCAACTCTGGAAACCTAGCAAGTGAATAAAGCATCTAATTTCAGAAAAACATGGTGGTAGACAGGAGTAAGAGGATTTTATATAAGCACATATTAAAGTATACTAAAAAGAAAAAGTTAAAGAAAAAATATTACAAACTGAAAATACTGAATGTGCAACATCATTAGTCACTAAGGAAACGCAATTCAACCCAAATAAAATGCCACTTCACACACACCTAATGACTATCATCAAAAAGACAGACAGTCACAAGTGTTGGTAAGGATGTGTAGAAATTGGAACCTTCATACATTGATGGTAGGAAAGGAAAATGGTGCAGCCACTTCAAAAAACTATTTGGAAATGTCTCAAGATGTTAAACATTCGGTTATCATATGATCCAGAGATTCCACTCCTATGTAATACTCAAGTAGAATGGAAAGATATGTACACAAAAATTTTCACATGAATGTTCATAGCAGCATTATTTATAATAGCCAAAAAGTATAAACAAGTCAACTAGCCATCAAATGATAAATGGATAAATAAAATGTGGCACAGCCATAAAATGGAATATTATTCATCCATGTATGAACTTTGAATAATTTAAAAAATAGTCTCAGGCCAGTCCAGTGGTGCAGCGGTAAAGTTCACACATTCCGCTTTGGCAGCCAGGGGTTCACCAGTTCGGATCCCGGGTGCGGACATGGCCACTGCTTGACAAGCCATGCTGTGGCAGGCATCCCACATATAAAGCAGAAGAAGATGGGCATGGATGTTAGCTCAGGGCCAGTCTTCCTCAAAAAAAGAGGAGGATTGGCAGCGGATGTTAGCTCAGGGCTAATCTTCCTCAAAAAAAAGAAAGAAAGGAAAATAGTCTCAAAGATATTATATGATTCCATTTCTATGAAATATCCAGGATGGGCAAATCAATAGACACAATGTAGATTAGTATTTTCCTGGTGCTAGGGGAGAGAGAAGTGACTGCTAATAGGTACACACTGTATCTGTTAGGGAATGATGAAAATGTTCTAAAATTAGATTGCGATGATGGTTGCACAATCCTACCATCATTTTGAAAACCATTAAATCATACACTTTAAATGGAAGAATTTTGTGGTATTGGAATTACATCTCAATAAGTTATTAAAAATGCACTTGCCATACAACTCAGTAATTTCACTCCTAGGTATTTACCTCAGAGAAATGGAAACATATGTCTATAAAAGACTTGTATATAAATGAGCCTCATGGAGGCTTTATTCATAACAGCCACAAAATGGAAACAATACAAATGCTATCATTCAGTTAAAGGAAAAAGAAATTATAGAATGTACACAATAAATTCAAAAACATTCACCAAAGTCAACAAATTCAAGACCAATGAGTCTCTCCTCTTCAAAAAGGAAAAAAAAAGGTTTCTCTCTCTGTGCTTTAATTTATAAATCCTTTTATATTTTTAAGGAACTTGACACTGATTTCATGGTTCTTGACCTTTAAGACCACATTCAATACTAAGTCAGTCAATACTGACTCGACATTGAGTGAGGCAAGCCAATGTTGGGTTACCCGATTACATTCTCTACCGCCACAATGGCGAAAGAGTTAAGCTGTAAACTCCTAGCAGACAGATTTTAATACTGATTTATTTAAAGTTAGCAAATGTTAGGGGATAATGGTTGTTAATTGTTGCTTTTAAAAATATATGCTCTCATCTATTTACAAATGTAAAATGGTCTGAGACCAATTACAACCTGGGGGGAAGGGGGAGGTTCCCCCGACACCACCAAGCAATGCTCAGGACACCAGCAGGGTGTCCTACACTTCAACTCAATTCCGACACTATCTACCTAGAGAAAGCACTGGATTCTACACATAGAAGGCTCAGTCCCACAAGACCACCCTCCACTTCAGACGCCAATCACAGGCCCAGGTTAGCACCTGTGCTGACCAACAGGCTCTAGATCAGAGGTTCCAAGGACCCCCTCCTTGCACTTCAGATGGCAATAGCAAGTCTAGATCATTACCTGTACTTCTGACCGATTGGCTATAAAAAGGGTTCCCATCACCTCCTCCTCCTTCAGGTTTTTTTTTTTTTTAAAGATTGGCACCTGAGCTAACAACTGTTGCCAATCTTTTCTTTTTCTGCTTTTTCTCCCCAAGTCCCCCCAGCACATAGTGGGATATTTTAGTCGTGGGTCCTTCTAGGTGCAGCATGTGGGATGCTGCCTCAACGTGGCCTGACGAGCGGTGCCATGTCCATGCCCAGGATCCGAACTGGTGAAACCCTGGGCCACCGAAGCGGAACGTGAGAACTTAACCACTCGGCCACGGGACCGGTCCCCTTCAGATTTGATTAATTAACTAGAGCAAATCACAGAATTCAAGGAAATTTACCAGTTTATTCTAAAAGGATACAATAAAAGATACAGACGAACATCCAGATGGAAGAGATGCACAGGGCAAAGTATGTGGGAAGGGGCGAGGAGCTTCCATGTCCTCTCCAGGTGCACCACTCTCCCCACATCTCCAGGTGTTCAGCAACCTAGAAGCTCTCAGAAACCTGTCTTTTTGAGTTTTTATGAAGGCTTCATTACGTAGGCATGATTAATTAAATCCTTAGCCAATGGTGATCAATTCTACCTCCAGCCCCTCCCCCTCTTCAGAGGTCAAGGGGTGGGACTGAAAGTTCCAACTCTCCAATCACAGGGTTGGTTCCCCTGGCACCCAGCCCCCATCCTTAGATGACCTAGGGCATTCGAAAGTCACCTCAGTAGCACAACAAAAGATACCTTTCTCTCTTTATCTATCACTTGGGAAATTCCAAGGGTTTTAGAAGTTCTGTGCTAGAAACTGGGAGGAAGACCAAATATATATTTCTTATTATAATTCACAATATCACAAAAGGTTAGGAGAAATTAATGCAATGATTTATCATTTCTTACAGGCCCTAAAGGTTCATTTCAGATGAAGTCATGTTTCAAGCATAATTCTTAATACCTTCTATTTGGTGATTTTGGTGAAAAAGGAAAACAGCCCCTGACATCTGAGAGCTCGCCTAGTATTATCAGTTGGGCTTTGGTATTGATAGCAGCTGAGCTGATACAGCTAGGTCATATTATTCTCTTATTGAACACAGACAGGCTCACCGAACACCAATGTCATACAAGGTCACTCTGCCACTGTGAAGAAGCAGGAGAAAACAAGAGCATTTCATAATCTTGTCTAAGCACAGACGAAAACAAGCTCATTATGTAAGCCACAAAATACCAAATACTTCCCCCTCCTGGCTGAACTAGGTGAGCGCGGCTCTTGCCAATTAAACAATTAGCCTCACTGAAGTCTTCCTCCTTCCAGATAAGATTTATTAAATTAATCAGAGGATTACCACTGTCCCTGACAGCATACAATCAAGGCAAATCCCTGTTTCCTTGAACCTTTCCCCAATTTACCTAGGCTATGAACAAATCCTATCATGACTTTCATAATATCCTTTACCTTGAGACACCCCATGATTCTCCATAATGTGTGGTCTCTCTCGTTGTAAGCATTAAAAGAATTTGTTCAACTACAGATGTGTTCCCAGTGGTCTCTGGCTGGAAGGCATTGACACTGAATAGGTATGAATATGAGAGGGAAAGAATGTGGTCCGGCTGTGGGTGAATTTTTATATCCTCCGTTTTCCAGGACACACGGTTATTGCCTTGGTTCACCATGATTTATTGAACCACACTGCTAATCCACTGGAAATGGTTTAACTTTCTGTTCTCACATTTGTTTGACTGCTTGGCCATTTCTCTGAATTTACTGCTGAGCTTCACACTAATCATGACTTCTATATAGTGACTGACAGTCACATTCCCAAAATAAAACATTGTAGATTTAAAGTGTAAGATTATACCATTTCTATTGTCTGTGTGTATTTCAATCTTGCTACATTGATGATAAATATTTAATGCTAAACATTAAAGGGCTAATTTTATTTTTTTCTTTTTTTGCTGAGCAAGATTCGCCCTGAGCTAATATCTGTGCCAATTTCTTCTACTTTTTAGTATGTGTGCTCCCTGCACAGCATGGCTACTAACAGAGAAGTGTAGGTCTGCACCTGGGAACCGAACCTGGGCCGTCAAAGCAGAGTGCACTGAATTTAACCACTAGGCCACTGGGGCCAGCCCATGGGCTAATTTGGAACTTCTGGAAAAAATATAAAGTTCTTCATAAATAATGACTATTTTCTGGTTTAACAAAGTTGAAAATTAGACACGTTTGAAACAACCAATGCATACAAATTTAAGACCTCAACACCATACTGGTTTTAAGAATAGACAGCATTATTAAAAGGCCAAAACAACCTCCAAAATGTGTACTGAATATTGTTTACTTTAACAAACTATTATATAATAAATGAAATCAGGGGCACCTTTAGACAGTACATAAAAGATAAATGTTGCCAAACATAACTCTGCTCTGCTAAAGAAAATAGAATAAGAAACATTATTTTTCATTCATAAGAACTATAATTGTTACTTCATGAAAAAATGTTGAAATAAGCATGAGTTAAATAAAAAGACATTATTTTGTAGAATAGAGCTCCTTTGAACAGACAGTTCAAAATGTTCCAATTTCAGGATTTTGTTAATGTGTATGCAAATGAAAGTACTTAGTCCTGTCAGAAATTAAACTTTACATTACAAAATGGTCTGTTGCTGCTCTGAAAATTCCCAGGCGATTACAGGATGATAAAATTTCCACTAGCCATCAAATGTAGCAGTTGAAGCCAAGGGTCCAAAGGAATCCCATAGAGGACACTCTATCACAGGTGTGATCTACTGAAGAAGATACTGTCACTAAGGTGTGAAAAAATGGTCCATCAGTGAAAAACATTAACTTTAGTGTTGATGATAAAAGGGCTTAAGCACATACAATACACAGAGCTACTGGGAACAGAAGGATGAGTATATAGGAGCAAATGTACCTCTTGGCAAGTACTGAAAAGATCCCCTATTTTCATGAGACAGGGTCCATTCATCACATGGAAAATGCTTTTTGACTTCATAACACTTACAACAAATCACTACATGTTATGGATTTTCAAACACAGGGTGGGTACATTTTCTTTCTTTCTTTCTTTCTTTTTTTTTTAACAGTGGTTCCCAGCAACCATCTGTAGTTAGGAAACGAAGCTTCCCTAAACTTTGATTGACTGCCTGACACCATGTACTCTTGGGCAAATTCATAGAAAGTCCAGGGTTAAGACATCTCAGTCTGCTGCCACAGCTAAATTCGGATGTGCTGATTGAAAGCATGGGACTTTCATGCACTCCAATCCATGGACTTGCTGCTGCCAGACCAAACACTCATTTTATCACAGCAGTCACCAGCTCAGCCATTTCCCAATACTCTTCAAGGCCAACAGAATAAAGTCCTAAAACATTGCCCTGATATTCAAGGCCCTTGATGGTTGGGCCTCTGAGCCAACTGATCTCAACTTTCCTCCTCGATACTCTTCAACGTGCATTCCTCTACGAAGAACGCTCCCTCACTTATCACATCCTTCCTAGTTCCATCACTGCAAAGAAATTCTAATGAGAGAAATGTATCTGACCTGCCCTAACTGAGGTAAAGGTGCTGATAAAAAGACTCAGCAGAGATGTAATACGGAAACAACCTGTCATGTTGGTTCCACTGCTATACTCTCAACAGTTTCTGGGAAATCCATAAACAACTAAATGACTCTTTATTTCTTGCCCCATCAGGATGATCAAGGGCAAACTGTCCATAAGCATGATTCTACAAGCTGCCAACTCAACAGTTTACCAAATAACTTGTAAGCAAGGCCCACTGTCTATTCTCTGCAATGTTTTCTCCTTCACTATTGAAGGATAATGTCGCAGGGTACAGAATTCTAGGTTGCCGCATTTTTTTGTCTCTCTCAACACTTTCACTCCACTCCCTTTCTGACTGCATGACTTCTGAGAAGTTGGATGTAATTGTTATCTTTGGTCCTTGTCAGTAAGGTATTTTTTTTTCCTTTAGCTTCTTTCAAGATTTTTTCTTTATCTTTGATTTTCTGCAGTCTGTATATAATATGCCTAGGAATAGAGTTTTTCTGGCATTTATTTTGCTTGGTATTTTCTGAGCTTCCTGGATCTGTGGTTTGATGTCTGATGTTAATTTGGGGACATTCTCAGCCATTATTACTTCAAAGAAATTGTTGTTTAAAAGAAGGACTTTTTGGAAATATAACTGGTGAACGATTTAAAAGCACTAATGAAGCCACTTTTTGTGATACTACAGCCTAATTGTTTCATACTTTAGTATGCATCAGAATCACATGGAGGGCTTACTAAAATACAGATTGCTGGGCCTCCACCCCAGAGTTGCCCAATCAAAAAGTTTGGGGTGCAGCCCTATCCCTCTACAACACCTCTGCATCAAGTTGTAAGCACAGTCAGATTTACCATTGGAGTGGAGTGAGGAGAGCATCAATGGTGAGAGATAAAAATCTGGGGCACTGAGTATGACTTTTTCTCAGTCCACATTAATCTAAGTGAAATCTTTCACAGAGCCTCTCCTCCTGGACTGCCACAGTTACTAACCATGAGAACATGTACTCGTATGTACTGAACAAGGAAAGTGTCTCCTTTTACCTCAACCATTCAACCTCATCCCGCATTTGTAAAAAAGGTACAAACTGGTAAGCTAATATATATTCAATTATCTGGAATAGGGTAGAAAAATGTATAAAATCTGAATGCATTTCTTTATTCACTATTTGTTCATTTATTTACTCAAACCATATTTGGTATCTGTTATTTTCCAGGCACTGTTCCAGGCTCTGAGAATACAATGGTGAACAACAAAACAGACAAGACTGTTCTTGTGAAGAAGCTCACATTCCACTGGAGGAGACAGACTACGTATATTATTTTGAAAAAACGCTATTGAGAAAAAATAGAGCAAGAAAGAGGACTGAAGGATATGCTATTTTAGAGAAGGTATTGGGAAAGCTTCACAGATAAGGTGATATTTGAGCAGGGACTTGAGAGAAGTGGGAAAGGGAATCATGAAAATATCCAGGAAAATAATGTTCCAAGCAGAGGGAATAGGAAGTGCGAAAGCTTTGCAAAGGAATGGGACTCAGTGTCTTAAAAAATAGCAGAGGAATCAGTGTCTATAATGCATTGCTCTAACAAATTAACTTGTAATAGACCATTCTGTTGGTAAAAATAGAACGATAATAATTTTATAACAAATGAACATATTAATTTCAAATATACACATATTTTATAACACTCTGGTTAAAATGTTACTCCTCAGTAATCAAACTACTTAAGCCTTGTTTTTTATATTTTTAATTGGCCAAATACAGTTTTATAGGATATGAATTTTGTTAAGTTGTAGTTTCAAGTCAAATTGTTTGATAATATCAGCATGTCAGTTAGAAGGTAATAAAATAGTCTCCGTTTACTGTTCTCTAATACCAATATATCAATATATCTCTTTCAATCTTGATGTCACTGTGTTTACTAGGTAATGTCTTCAAGTTAAGAGCAACTGTAATTCCAAGTCTCATTTTATTTTATTTTATTTTTTTTAAGATTTTATTTTTTCCTTTTTCTCCCCAACGCCCCCCGGTTCATAGTTGTGTATTCTTCGTTGTGGGTCCTTCTAGTTGTGGCATGTGGGACGCTGCCCCAGCGTGGTCTGACGAGCAGTGCCATGTCCGCGCCCAGGATTCGAACCAACGAAACACTGGGCCGCCTGCAGCGGAGCGCGCGAACTTAACCACTCGGCCACGGGGCCAGCCCTCCAAGTCTCATTTTAAATGACATCTTAATCTTCTTCTTACTTCTAAAGTTTAGATCAAACTCTCGAGGGTTCAGTATAAAAAATAAACTTAATGATTATATGTTAAAACATGACCCATTCTGAACATAACGGGGTTTGTATGTACTTAGAAGAGGGGAGCTGAACTGAAGCCAAAGAAACAACCAATATGCGCACCATCCTCCTTCTCACTATTCAACGCTTATGACGGAAAAGAAAAAATACACAGCTATATTAGCAAATTGGAACTTTTTCAAAAAGAGTTTGAGGCTCTTGAGGTAGAAATTTATAGAGCCTCATTCCTCCCGGGCAGAACCAGAGAGTACCCATCTAAACACTGGATCAGATCTACTTATGAAGACCCACTTGTCTTGGCATATGGACCTAATATTACCTACCTTCCTCCAAATTCATGAAGCATTATTGCATTTAGTGATTTACTGTCACGATGACATATAAGATGTTTTCTAGTCAATTTTCAGTTGATCTCAACTAATCATGTACAAGGTTTGAGCAGTGTCACCTAAATTTAATACTTTATAGAGCTGAAAATACCAGCAATGATATTAAGGCTTTCTTTCATTTCCAGAGCATCTCTACAGAATTTTTATCATTTATTCTTCAAAAGAAATTGAAGAAGCATCTTTTATTACTTCCATTTTACATGTAAAGAAACTGATCTCGAGGACGTTAAGGGACATCCTTTTTTGCAGAACAAAGAGTATATGCTGTAGCCACGCCCAGAATCCATGGATTATTCCGAGTCCAGTTCCATGGTTCCCTCTACACTGTCACACTGCAATTTGAAATAATTTGTTTAAAGGAAAAAAACTCACCTTTCTCACAGTCTTTCCATATAATATGTCGGGTATTCTCATAATTTGTGTTCATCCAATTCAGCAGAATCCTTTCAGAATTAGAATATATGTTGCTGGACATAAAACAAGAATTGACTTTTGGTGAATTTTGCATACACATGGGGAGCAGGTCACCGCTGCAATGTGGTACAATCCGGGAAAGTATCAGAACCTGAAATTGGATAAAAGAGAGAGAGAAAACTTTTACTAGACCTGAATGGCAACATAAAAAATTAATATTTGAAAAGTAAATTAAAAATATGACAGGTAGATAAATAAAGGAAGGCATCAGTATTTTCTAGTTAATTACATCCATTCAAGAGTAAAAGAATAGATCAGATGACCCCTTAATGCTCATTTTAAATTTCCAACTTTTTGCTTCTATAGCATCTGGTCTATAAGGCACCACACTATGTAATTTAAAAGAAGCTCATTACCTAAGGGTTCTGGTCACCAATTTCCAATGTGTGTGTGTGTACGGGGTTAGGGGGCTTCCCCACAGCACCAAGCAATTCTCAGACACATGCTGGGTGTCCTACAATTCAACTCAATTCTGACACTATCTACCTGAAGATGGCATCAGATTCCACAGGTTAAGGGCTCAGTCCTACAAAGACTGCCCTCCACCTCAGCTGCCAATCACAAACCCAGGTTGTTATCTGTGCTTCTGACCGAGGGGCTACAGATTGGAGGTTCCCATGACCCCCTCCTTGACCCCTAAGATCTAGTCATTTGCCAAGTCCTATTGAGTTCTACTCAATATTTACGAAAGCTGCCTTTTTCTCATCTTTCCCACTACCACCAGCATTCCCAGCGTCAGACACTTAACTATATCCCCAAACAGTTTCAACACTGTACTACAGTGATTACTCCAGAATGAAAAGCTGCTGACACCAATTTTATCTTTAAAACCCTTCAATACCTCTGTACTTACCTTCTGCTAAAGTCCATAAAGTCCAGATTCCTCAGTTTGGTTTAAGGAGTGAACCACAGCCTGATTTCTGATTGGGACTACACTCCACTGCTCTTACTCCCAGCCATACTGTGTTTATTCCTCAGAACATACCATGTTCTATCTAACCTCAGGCATTTCCACACTAAATTCCCTTTGTCTTGAAAAATGTTATTGCTCTGCCCCCCAATAAAATTCATCTACCACCTCCTTCACACAAATTCTATTATCTCTCTCCCTCTAACCTATGACGCACCCTGCCTAGCAAACTCCTAGTCATTTCTCAGTGCTCAGTTTAAATTGATCTTCTTTCTGGAAAGCTTCCCCAAGGAAAATTAGGTTCCTCTCTATGTGCACTCAAACTTAGTTCTTTGAGCTTACTTTGTCATAGAATTTGTCATACTTCTTTATAATTATATATATTTAATTGCTTCTATACTCCAGAACACAAAATCCTTGAGAAGACAGACTATATCAAGTTTACTCTTATAATACCAGAGTCTAGTACAGTACCTGGACTATAATAATTGGTGAATAAATTCAGTCAAAAAATATTTGTTGAGCATCTATTATGCAGCTGACACACTATTAGGTTCTCAGTTTGCAAGTGATGCTTGGTTTCTAAATTCATAGGCTTATAGGTTGGGGAAGATGGATTCAATGAACTAAACATATAAGTGAATGCATGCATGAATGAGTGAGTGAATAACGTCCACAAATCAGGATTAGGCCTAGTTTGTCCATAAAGCAGGGCATTTGCTGTTATTCTGTTTTGGAGTCACTCCTCTGTATCAGTGGGCAAAATTATAGATGATGCAGCCTGGAGTTAAAGAAAAAAATGTCTTTTCCCAAATCTAAGCTTTACCGAGAGTCACAAATACCCTCATACATTCTTCTGAGACTTATTCAAGAAAAAAATGGCATTTCTCCTCTTGACATCCAGAAAGAGAGACAGGGAAGGCTGATGGGGGAAGAAGAGGCGGAGAGGAGGAGTAAGTGGGAATCAGGTAGCAGACGGAACTTTCCAGAGGGCAGGCCTGGGTGGCTGGCTGTAGTGGAGGCTTTAGACTGCCAGAGGGCAGCAAGAGGCCCTGGGGTCCTGCGCCCCAGCAGAGAACAACAAAGAAGAAATAAACTTTACATACATCAGATGGTTTTATACGGCCCAAATCAGGTGATCTCGGAAGAAAGTATATAAGCTTGCAAATCTTAGTTTCCTCATCTCTAAACTGGGGATTACTGGTTGTGAAGATTAAACAAGATCACATTTAAAAAGCATTTTGTGACAAAAGTCTTACATATACTACTCACTATTTAGCTTTTAATGTTGTCCTTTCCTGTGAGTGACTAATTGCTACTTCTATTTAACTTAACTTCTGTTTCACCTCTCTGTCCTACAGCTCATCCTGTCTGTGGCTGCAACCTTGAGGACAGAGCAAAAGCCTCTATCGGTCTTAGTGGGCAAGATCTCTAGTGCCACATTTGGAAACCTAGGGAATGATCTCCAGGACTGAAACTAGTGCTTGTTTAAGCAATAAAGATGTAAGGTGTAAAGGCATAAGCTATGTCATGTAAATTTACCCACACATGCAACTTGACATGAAGTAAATTGGAGAATGTCATCAACACCTGGTCTCACCTATAGTTGTATGATTCCTAGTGAATATCTTTCCAGAATAACTCTATAGCAAGAGTCTACTATGTCTTAGAGGTGGAGACCATAATTTTCACCAACATCCATTCTTCTATCCTTCCTTTAAGTGCCAGAATACACCTATAGCTACTAATTTTAGAGACTACATTTCTCGACTTCCCTTGAAGCTAGATGTGATCATACGACTAAATTTGCCCAATGGAATGTGAAATGGAAATAATGCATTTTTAAGGTGACATCCTTCAAAGGTATTTCTTTTTTTTTTTTAAAGATTTTATTTTTTTCCTTTTTCTCCCCAAAGCCCCCCGGTACATAGTTGTGTATTCTTCGTTGTGGGTCCTTCTAGTTGTGGCATGTGGGACGCTGCCTCAGCGTGGTTTGATGAGCAGTGCCATGTCCGCGCCCAGGATTCGAACCAACGAAACACTGGGCCGCCTGCAGCGGAGCGCGCGAACTCAACCACTCGGCCACGGGGCCAGCCCCCCTTCAAAGGTATTTACTTGCCCTCCTCTACTCCTTTATCTGTTCTCGCTTGTTTTGAGAAACTGACCTAGAGATGAAAACCTAGAAGATAGAAGAGACACCCCACTATCTATAAAACACTTGCTTCTCAACAGTCCTATGAGAAAGAAAAATAAGAATTCTATCTTACTTGAGCCATTGTGTTTTTTAATCTTTTACAGCAGCATTACCTATACCTTAACTAATACACTATTCATATAAATCAACCAAAAACCCAAGCAGTGAACAAGAGTGGAAGTGTTACCTTGTATGTCTGAAGGAATACATCTGTCCATGCCCGTTTACTACAGGCTTCAAACTTACTCATCTCTATAACAATGGAAGGCTCTTCCTTAGGTACATAGGAACTCACAGGGAAGGTATTGGTGGAAGACTTTTAAGAAATAAAACATTACAACATGAATTAAAATGCAAGGCAAAAGTAAGTCCAAAGTTTTAACTATTTAGTTAGCACGTAAGCTTTTTTCTTTCTTTTTATAAAACCTTTGCATGCCTTTTTTATACATTCATCAAGATCTCTAATTCTCCATGTGCCAATAGTAGAAACTACCCACAGAGGTAACTTTCTGGAACACATAGCCCCTTACTGAGGTCACAGATTTATTCATTCAACGCATCTACTGCCTCACTGCGTGGGAGAAGTGGTAGAATGAGATGCCAAGCTATTCTGAATTCTGAGCCCCCAAAAGAGCCACACCCTTTGGATTAAGCCACAGGAGCTCAGCAGAGTGCCAAAGAACAGACCCCTGAGTCTCTCACTCATGTCTTGTGGTAAAGGCATAACAGTGGCGCAACTAAAGAAGCGATGTCTCAACGCCTGCAGGCTTCTCAAAACAATTCCCCTTCTCAGTAGGTTCCCATAAAATGAACTGTATTCTTTGAAAAAACAATAATGCATATCTTGTCTAATTTCTTTCTGTTTTCCCCTAAAATTGAAGAAGGGAAGTGGCAAGTGGTGGGGAAATTAAACCAGGATTTTCTTTGGAAGATACATATTCTAAAAATTTAAGAAGAAATTCACATAAGCATACACCATTCTTCATTTCTAAATCCCCTAAAAGAAGCAATTATTTATATATTTATGAAAGCCATGTAATCGTTTTTGTATAAGAACTCCACTGAGATTTTTAGACAAAGACAAAAAAATATATATATGTGCTATCCAGAGAGGCATAATCCTTAGGATATTTCATAAACAAAAAAATCAAGGATTCTAAAATGCAATCTTCTAGCAAAGACCAAAAACCAGTAAATTCAATAATAACTGTGCAGATTGTTTCTAGAAATTATATTCCCTTACTGTAATTTCAATCCACTTCTTATAATCTTCCGGCTCAAGCAGAAATTCTGGCAGTACATGAGAAATACATGCTCCTTGAGTACTAAGATTGAAAAAGAAAAATCAAATTATTATAGTATAACATTCAAGATGCATTTATCACTTGCATTTGAACTTCAAGTACATTATTTCAATGTCATATAGTTTATTTAATTTTAAAATTTAAAATTTACATAATTAATTTTTAAAATTTCCTGTAACAATGAAACGTGTATATGATGTTTCCTTTACAGAACTGATTAATGAGAAAGAACTTACTAAGTGCCTGTAATCATCCACATCTACTCATATGTTAATGGGATATAAAGAGTTATATGACTCAGCCCCTGTTGCCAAGGCACTAACCATTTTAATGTTGTTATAATATTATAAAATTGGAAATATATGGAAAAAGTTTGAATACAATAAAACATCTAATAAGCAGATCATTAGTTACTCAATGTTCATTTAATGCCTATCACCTAAATATAGAAAACCTCCAATATAACATAATCCACACTTATTTTTCCAAGGAGAACATCCAAAAATTGTGGCCTCTTTGATTATGTAAACTTGTAGTGGTATATCTGAAGCACCAAATATCTATTTATATTATTTTATACATTTAAAAGCATATGTACACACACATTTATATGTATATCATTTATCACATTTAAGATTATATATTTTTTTCACTGTCAAATTTCTTGAAATATTTTTATCCAAACTCTTCATATGCATGTCCATCACCACCAGAACCACTTTAGAGACATCTAATATAGTTTTGGCAGGAGAGTTTCCTAGTGGGGATTTGGGTGTTTAGGTCTAACTCATTTAGTGAGACAGAATACCACTCACCATAAGCATTTAATAGAGATGAATGCCACATTTAGTATTCAACTCTGGAGACACACTAAGTTTGCAGTCCTGTAACTACTGAGAAGTGGGAAAAAGAAAAAGCAGAAAGGAGCCTGAAAAGGATTCTGAAAGCTCAAACCTGGAAGATAGCACAGATGAACAGGAGAAGAGAGACGTGAGGAAGGGAACCCTGTGGGACTGAAAGCAGTGAACACAGTTTTGAGTTGTTAAGTTTGAAGTGGCCCTAGGCCAGTAGAAGCTGGTGGAAGAAATCATGCTGCAGACATAAAGCTCCTTTGTTTGGAAATCAAGTATCATCCCTTCTCTTTGATTTTCACACATTACCCATCTGCATCTACATTATTCCTATGAATCTGCATTATATTGGAATTACTGTAGGTTTAAATAAAATCTAATTTTAATGGAACACCACCCCTTAGCAGGCGTACCCAACGTAAAGTCTATGAAAGAACTCAATGAGATGATGTCCCATTAAGTTGAAATTCGAGAGAGTGAAACAAAGACAGATAGCTCAGAGACATGTGAAGAAACTGGAGTACTTCCTTGCATCCAAAGCCAAGACAGGATTGCAGGAGGAACGGATCACTTTTATCAAATGCTACTGAGAGCCTAAGGAAAACTAGCAGGGAACCATTACACTGAGAGCTTCTTGAGGAGGAGACCACATGGTATGCAGTTGAGCACTCCACAGTATCCAGGAAAGAGTACGTCTGCAGTAAAAAGTTGAGGATAAAGAATGCATTTTTGCATTATTAAAGACAACAGGCCAAAAATGGAGTTGCTTATGCTAAGCCCTATGTCACCAAACTGACACTGAATTAAAGTTTCAGCTCTCTCAGAAATGGAATCTTCAATTAGTCAATCAGGAATCACCTGATAAGCATTAGTTAGATTATTTGCCGGATAGATCCATGCCACCCCAAAAAGAAAGTAACCTTACAATAACTGATGTGCTTTTTTTGCTGTAGGGGTGAAAAAATTTTCCCTTCTTCCCTTCTAGGTTCTTTGGCTGGTCTAATAATCAAATTGACATAAGACAGACTAACAGGAGAAAAACAAATTTAATTATGTACCTACAGGAGCTGTACAAAGACACGAAGACTCAAAGGCAGTCAGGCAATTGAGGTTTATATACCATCCTGAGCCAAGAAGAAGGAGGTAGGGGTCTGGGGCTTCAAAGGGGAGGAAGACAGTTCACAGGAAAATGAGAAGAACAAATGTTTGGTAAACAAATGTTTGCCATGCCATGCCAATAAGTCTTCCTGATATAAAAAGTTACATCTGGAAATAACTCTCTTTCTGGGCCAGGTCCACTACCTAAATTCTTTCAGGCAGTTAAGGGAGAGGTAAAAAGTCTTTCCTGAGTCTGCTCAGTCTCAACTGCCTTCAGCTCAAAACGATCCATATACCAAGTGGCACATTTTGGGGTGGCGTATTCTGCTCCACCTCATTGCCTAAGTACGACTTCCTTGTTCTTGCTCCCTTCTGCCTATAAAGTCTCTTGCCTGTGTAGCTCTTTGCAGTTCCTTTCTCTTAGATTGGATACTGCCCAATTCATGAATTGCTAAATAAAGCCAATGAGAGCTTTAAAATTTACTCAGCTGAATTCTGTTCTTTAACAGCATTTTACAGATTCTATTATGAAGTGAAGGGTAGTGATACTGGCTCAACACAAGGCTGACACAAGGGAAGCCATACTGTAGAAAAGAAACCATACTGTAACTTTGAATGACCTCTGACTAACTATCCCAGCTGGATATGCACCCTCCAGGAGATCCACCTGCTCTGTAGATTTTATGACCCCTGCTTGTGCATGTACCTCCCAGCTGCGATAAGATGATAACTTTGTTCTTTTGAGTTCCTTAGGAATGTGATGACCCCCACACAAAGACAGAAAGTCTATGCTGATAGCCATCATCAATGACAACTGAAATACCTGGTGTGGCAACTCCCAGTCTGTAACACCAGAGGGTCAACATTCCTAACCCCCTCCCCTATAACTCCCTGGCCTATATAACAGCTTCAAGATTCTGCACCCCCCTCAAGATGATTCTTTTGGATATTAGTCTCCCCATCTTCCACCTTGCTAGCAAGCTGTAATAAAATTCTTTCTCTCCTACCACCTTGCCTCTCGACTGTTGGCTTGTCTTTGTGGCGAGTAGTACTGCCCTTTTGGCAGTAACAGTAGCAGAATATGCCACCCCAAAATATGCCTCTTTGACATACTGATTATTTTGAGAAACTGCAGACAGGAGAAGCTCTGAAACCAGAGTAGAAGTTACCCTGTTGTAAGGGAAATCTACATTTATAAGGGAAATTTACATTAGAAAGGGGGCCTATACTAGGAAGAGAGCTATCACCAGAGATCCCTTTTTCACCTGAGAGACTTATCTGAGGGCAGGGCAATCTCTGTTTACCAAACATTTCCTCCTCTCACTTTCCAGTGAATTCCCCTCTCACGCACACTGTGAAGTCCTAGACCCCTATTCCTTTCGTTAGCTCAGAATGGCACATAAGCCTGAATTTTCTGGCTGCTGTGGAGACTCATTTCTTTGCGGGGCTACCATACTTAACGGACATAATTAAAACTGCTTTTTTTCTCCCGTTAATCTCTCTTTTATTATGGAGGTATTTCAGCCAAGAACCTAGAAGGGAAGCTTATTTTTCCTCCCCTACATGAGACTTGTTTCATTTTGAATATTTCTCAAGGCTTAACTTTATCAGTCCATAAGATACTATTTACAATTATGTTTTGTCAATAGATTTTATGCTTTGTCAGTCAGTAGTTTTTATAGAGTTGACTGTCACAACTGATTTGACTACACTTTCACAGGTTAGGTTTTCTATTTGAATATTTCTTCTGAGTTTGCACTAAGTAGAACAAAATAAAATTAGATGTGATGAGTTATTCAATTCTAAACTTAATCTCCAAAATTAGTTTCTCATTTATTGCACAAAATAGATTTAATTTCACTTGTACAAAAGTCCTCACTCACTGACATCAAATTTAAATGGTGACGCTAATAACATTTATGATTATTTTGAATTTTAATACATTTATTTCCATCATGACACATATGCACATGATTAATGACCCAATTTTATTAACCATACTGCCACTTTCAAAATGTTGGGGAATTTTATCACAGCCAACATATCCTGATAGGCATGTATTTGCTGATAAAAGAGCAATCAATTTGAATGGCTTGGCTTTAATGTCAAAATCATTCTTCCCTACCTGCATCCTCGCACCATAAAATGTCAAAACAGAAACCACCCATGTTAATGTCAACAGAACTGGGAGCTATGCCAACATAATACTACAAGAATAACACGATGATCACAGGCACCACAGAGTGTAATGATCCTCTCAGAAACGGTTTGATTTCTACAATGCACAAACAATAAGGATTTATTTAAGTATCCAAACCTCCTTCTTTTGCTCACAGTTAACATTTCATTAAATTTTAAAAGCACAACTAACTTTCTAAAATAAAAATGGGCTTAGAGGGCCAGCCCCGTGGCCGAGTGGTAAAGTTTGTGCACTCCGCTTTGGTGGCCCAGGGTTTGGCCAGTTCAGATCATGGGTGCAGACATGGCACCACTCATTAGGCCACGGTGAGGTGGCGTCCCACATGCCACAACTAGAAGGACCCACAACTAAAATATACAACTAGGTACTTGGCGGATTTGGGGACAAAAAACAGGGGAAAAAAAAAAGAATGGACTTAGAATTTTTGCCTTATTGAATTAGAGTATTTACGTTATTGAATCAATCATCAAGGACCAAGAGTAGGAAGTGGTAAAATTAAAAGAAAAGTCATGTGTTTTCTATGTTAAACTTATAAAAATTTAAATAGAGTTCCCACTTTATCTAATAAGGACACTCTTGATAAATACTGGTTTTCCGGCATTCTTATGTCAACAAACATTTATTTCTAATAGAACAGATTTTTAAAAGATTCTATTTCAATGATAACGACATCACAAGAGTCAGTTTTCAGTATGTCACTAACAGTGACCATATTGGAATTATTTAAGCAAACATTTTAGCATATGAAAGCCATAAATCATAATTTATTGCATTTAAATTAATAATAATCATCATCTACTATGTGCAATGTAATACACTTTTTATCATTTCTAAATCTTTTACCAACCAAGCAAGTTTGGGAATTATCACCCTCCATTTTACAGATATTGAAATTGGAGCTTAAACAGGTTAAGCAACTTGCGCAAAGTCACAGGAGGACTAAAGAGCCAGACTTTAAGCCCGTATCCACCTGATTCAAAAGCCATGGTCTTACCCAATTTCAGTGTGATCTTCTTGAATCACTTTGATTATTGCTTTGAAACATTCTCATTCTTAGATGCAATTCCATTAATAAGATACCATAATGGTCATGCATGAGTAAGAAGAGTATAAAGTTTCTAAAGAAGTAAAATCACAAATGGGATTAAATTTACTTGCAAAGGAAAGTGAGTTGGTTTTTCGAACTGGATTTATTTTGGTGAATGGATTTTTTTTTTTTAAATCAATGGAATTAGAAAGTAAGAGTTACAGCAGTTTTATATTATGTGATATCCTACTTTCAGTTTCAATACAGGGAACATGGTGTTAACGTTCTTCCTTTAGTTTTATATTGTAAAAACTATAAACCAAAAAAGTTTTCTTCAATGAAAATTAACAACATCATAAAAAGGATTATTGGTTATAAACAAATGAAATTATATCAAAGGATATTAGTCACTGTATTAGTCAGCTTGGGCTGTCACAACAGAACGTCACAGGTTGGGTAGCTTAAACAAAAGAAATATATTTCATCACAGTTCTAGAGGCAGGAAATACAAGAACAAGGTGCTGGAAAAATTGGTTTCTGGTGAGGCCCTTCTTCCTGGCTTGCAGAGGGCTTAGGGTCCCACCTTTATGATGTCATTGACTATAACAACATCCTTAAAGGTCTTATCTCCAAATACAGTCACATTGGGGTTAGGGCTTCAACAAGTAAATTTTGGAGGGAGACAGTTCTGCCCATGATAGGCACAAATGACAGGAAAGATTAAGCATATTCAGCCACAGCAACATGAAGCTTATTGTAAAATATAACACTCAATTACATAATGTCTTTTATAATCCAAGACACATGGCATTGTCATGGGCTGAACGGTGTCCTGTGTTGAAACCTAAACCCTCAGTACTTCAGGATGTGACTATATTTGGAGTTAAGGCCTTTAAAGAGGTGATTAAGGTAAAAGGAGGCCATTAGGGTGGACCCTAATCCAATCTGACTGATGTCCTTATAGGAAGAGGAAATCTGGACAGACATCAAAGACGTGTGCACACAGAGGAGAGACCACGTGAGGATGCCGAGAGACGGCAGCCATTTGCAAGCCAAGGAAAGAGGCCTCAGAAGAAACCCAATCTGCTAACACCTTGATCTTGTACTTCCAGCCTCCAGAACTGTGAGAAAATAAATTTCTGTTGTTTAAGCCTTCCAGTCTGCGGCATTCTGTTATGGTAGCCCTAGCAAATTAATACACATATGATGGAATAAATCCCTTAACAATTAAAGTTAGATTTAAGAGTTCATAGTTTAATACTATAAATAAAGTTCAATGTATAACATTTATAGTACACATCCCACCTTTCTCCAATTTGACTGTCTCTCACTGATTACACCTTCTCTCTTGGAATGCAAATCCTTTACCTTTTCCTCTTTTACCCCAATTTTTATATTTCACAAAATTTTCCTCATTCTTATCTGACTCTCCTGAGACCCAATTTCAAAGTTTTATTCCTTTCACCACACAAACTCAAAAATCAAATTCTGTGAAAGACAATGATAATAAATAAACATTTAATGAGCATTGGCCCCATTCTGTTATCAATCACCTTGGGTGTTAGAGACACCAGATGAAGGAGATGTGCTTCCTGCCCTCAACATACTCACAGATTAGTGGGGTACCTCACTCATGAATGTCAGTGGTGCTGAAAATAATTTACAGAGTTATACACAGCTGTGCCGTTTTCCTTAACTGATATAATCTTTCTCATTCTCCCACCGAGACTCAGCGGAGAGGAGTAGAGAGAAACTGTAGACTGGAATCTTCACCATATCTTAGTCTCTTCTAACCCGAACAGTCTCTTTACAGTAATTCTGTTCTTTGGGATGAACGATCAAAATTTCAGACCTCCCATCCCCCCACAAGATGGCATCTGGGAAGAGGTAGATTTATTGTCTAGTTAATACAGTTTCAACTTCACGTTTCTTCACTTTCGTGAGTCTCTGCTAAAGCCATGTATCTAATTTTTGAATTTGATATTATTATATAAAGGAGGGATCGCCCAATTGAGTAAGGCCTCTCAGAACATGGAGCAGCCCTGCATTTGGGCTTACATGAGGTAGGTGAGAGGGACTCTTGTATCTGGACATGCAGGTCTGTGACTGCTTTTCTGGATCTTCAGTCTCTTTGGCAATGCCCCCCTCTGCCTGGAGCATAGCTGTCATGTGGGCATCTGCTGCTGAGGCCTGAGATGGGGATCTTGTGTTTCTCCTCTTAGGCCCCATCAAGGACCAAGAGGTCCCTCATAACTGACTCAGCCACTCCCCAGGCCTCATATATTTGTCATTCATATTGTGGCTTCAGAGACAGTCATCCCTACCCTTTTGCCTCTTCAGTAAAGTCCCTCTCATTTAGTCAGCTTCCATAACAGGCTGCCTGGGTCTTAATGCAGTCACCTTCAGTGACTTAGAAACTTCTAGATCCCTTCTAAGCCACATGAAACTCAAGCCAGTTTTGGCTATTGACGTAGGCAAAAGAAGTGATATAAATTCACCAGCACTCCCCTCAGACTTTTATTAAACATTGCTTTTCCATTTCTTGGCCACTCACCATTTAACTTCTGTGGAGGAACGCAGATATTATGATGACAAGTAGTTTCCCTATATTTTTTATCAATCATTTATGGAAATTTTCATCTATTATTTTAATATTAAAAGACTATAACTACGCAGACTAAAAGTTCACAGTATCCATAACTTGAGATTATACTAACAGTAACCTGAGGAATAAATTTATTGGTTTCATCCCCTTTTTGTTCAATGGATTTATATATTCGCCTTATATGAGGATTCTCAAAATGAGGTCATGAACCAGAAGTATCAGTATCACTTGAAACTTGTTATAAATGAAAATTAACATGATAAACTCTGTGGGTAAGGGCCAGCAACTTGTTTAACATGCCATCCCAGTGATTTGGATGCATGAGAAAGTCTGAGAATGATTGCCTTAGATTATAAATTCAATAGCTCATGAAATACTTATTTTCTATTATTTTTCCAAGGTATATATTACAGGGTTATGTATATAGTAGAAACTTGGCAAATATTTTATAATAAGACAAATAATATCAAAGTCTATCTGTCTATCTACCTACCCATCTACTTACTTATCTATCTAGCCAAGTCACAATTACATCTTTAAATTAGCACATCCGTGTTTTTACCTGAGAAAGCCAAGAAGTGAAGAATGTTGCAAACGAAGTTGAAGCACCCTTTCAGTGTGATCCACAGGTAAAGACTGACTAGAATTAATGCCATCTGGCATTTTTCCACTCAGGTGGAGCATCACATCATAAATGGTCTTATTATATTTCGAAAAGTCATTATGTACAGATTTTTTGGATGACGAGGGTGATGAGCAGCATCGTATTTTATACACATCCCTATGGGAAAACAAATTCAAAATTTTTTTAAAATCTCAAAATGTTATGTTATGGAAAAGAAAACATGCTTGATGACTAAATAAAATCCTATTTAAAATGAAACAAGAAAGAAATTACAAAATTCACTTTATTCAGCTACCCTTTGTTAGTAAAAATTAGATTTTTTAATAACCCCTGAGTTCTCCAGTATCTTGTTTTAAACACATACCATTATTTAATGTTATAATTGTCAAGTCTGAAAGACTGGACTACGATTAGAAAATGTAAGTGCTTTGCAGAAACAGTACAGAGGTCAGATCCTGGACCCATCACCTACTAGCTGCCTGAGTATGACAAGTTAAACTCATTGAACTCAGTTTTGTACACTATAAACTGGAGATGATAATGCCTATAATAGTTCCTAAGACAGATTTCAAATGTTCATCACACATGTATATGCAAAGACAAATTTACACACATTTTCTCAATATTTGTATTTTAATACTTAGAAGGGCACATCCTGCACATTGGCCACGTGAGTAGGGATTCTCATTTTAAAGATAAAGTCCAGAGATCTATTGTTTCCATATATTTGTCTGTTCTTTAAACAAGACAATGCAATCTCTATTTCCTGATAGATCCTGCACCAAGTTATGATGCATGTTAATTTTTAAATGGAGTAAAAAATTCCAACCAATCTTTGCTGTCTACAGTTTATCCAATATCTAATACTATACTATTTGTTTGCTGGCAATCAGAGTCACAAATGTATCAGTAGCTTAGACTGACAAATAAAATGTGCCCAACGGGCCAGTTTGAATGGGAGTTCTCCAGTTTGGTAGCTAGTAGGTCTGTCTCACATATTACAGGAGAAAGTACATTGATTTAGGTAAGGGTTTGATGACCATTGCTCAAATTCTGGCTCTTCCTCTTACTGTGTAATTTTACGGAAGTTACTTGACCTTTCTGTTCCTCATCTTTCTCATAAGTAATATATATAATAGAGTTAGTATATCCTGAAGTTACCAAAGAAGCAAACAAATATTTAAATATTTCATGGAGAAAATTCACACCATCATGGGCCTTAAAATATGTCTACAAAAAATTATGAAAAAGATAAATAGTCTAAAGAGAATTAAAACATAACCAGACAATGACTAAATAAGAAGGATAAAAAGCAACAAGATGAATACAAATGGAAAGAAACAATAAACAATATAAACAGATACACAGGGGACCCAGATATTTTGGTTGTAAGATAAAGATTTTGAAGTAACTGTATGTAGTATGTTTAAGATTGAAAATTTTGTCATTGAACTATAAATTATATAAAAAATGACCAATGGAAAATTTAGAAATAAACAAGTTCAGTAAGTAAAACTAAGAGAGCAACGGATAAGCTTCACAGCAGATTAAATCAAGCAAAGAGAGAATTAATGCATGGGAAGACAGGCCATAGGAAAGTATCTATACTGCAATAGAGAGGGACAAAAGGATGGAAAATACACAAGAGTGAGCAAAGGAGAGGAGTCCGAAAGAATGCAGGAGTCACATAATTTGAAAAAATGTTTGTTGAGAACTTTCCAAAATTGACAATAAAAAATAAAACCACAGATTAAAGAATAACTATGAACCCAAATAAGAATAGCTACAAAGAATACTTTTCTCACCACATCAGAGTGAAGCTGCTGAAAACCAAATATAAAGAGAAAATCTTAAAGGTGCTACAAAAAAAAGATAATACCTTCAAATCAGTAAAAATAAGGATATCAGATGATTTCTTAACAGAAAAAGTAGAAGACAAAAGTAAATAATACAACTTAAATATGCTGAAAGAAAATAACTGCCAATGTAGAATCCTATACCAAACAAAACTATACAATCAGAATAAAAGTGAAAAAATACAGCTATTTTTGGAAACAAACTAGAAAAATTTGTTACCAATTGACCTTAAATAAAAGATCTAAAGAGAATTACTTGAAAGGAAGAAAATAATCTTACACAGAAGATCAAAGATACAAAAAGAATGAAGAATAATGAAACTGGCAAATGTATGAGCAAATATTGACTGGTTAAACAATAATAATATCTCAGGTATATACATAATTACAATACACAACAATGGCATATGTCAGGAGACAAGAAAATAAAGTTAAAATATCATAAGTCCTTGCAACACGAGGGAAGAAGATAAAATTATTAATTAGTACAAGACTTCTTATATGCTGTAATGTCACTCATCAAGAAAACAAGAAAAACACATTAACTTCTAAGCTAGCCAGGGATAAATCACGAAATAAGAAAAGAATATTTAATCAATCTAAGAGAAGGTAAAAAAGGAGAGAGAGAATGTGGAGTAGACAGAAAAATAGAAGAACTTAAAAACATTATAGATTTAAATTCATATTTACAGTAATTATATTAAATTTATGTGAACCATAAACTTGAATGAAAAGACAAAGATTCAAAGAATAACACGAAACAAGCTAAAGATAGGGTATACAAAAAGACATAACCAAAAACATAGGAAACAAAAAGATTTATGAAAAAGATACAAAAAAAAGTTATGTAAATATTAACTAGAAGTAATGTATCTACATTAATATAAGGCAGCTTAGAATTTAAGGCACAAAGCATTACTAAGTATAAAGACAGACATTCCATATGCATAAAAGTTTCAGTACACCATGAAGGTGTTACAGTTGTTCATTTGAACGCACTTGGTAACAGCCTCCAAATGTATAAAGCAAAATTGATGAAATTAAAAAGGAACAGACAAATACACAAATATAAGTAGAGATTTTAATGACTTCATGCTAGCAACTGGTAATTTAAAAATCAGTAAGCACATATATTAAAGAGTATAATAACCAAACAAGGTTTAATGTACAAACATGGAAGATAGCTTTCCATAACTACAAAATACAAAACATTTTCAAGTTGAAATGTTTACAAAAACTATATAAATGCTGGCCAATAAACAAATGTCAAAAAATTTCAAAGAGGATGGTCTCGGACCTCAATGAAATTACACTGACTATCAATAACAAAATCACCAAATATAAGCTTCTAAATAACCTTTTTAAAATAAATGGCATTGGGGCTGGCCCAGTTGCACAGTGGTTAAGTTCGCATGTTCGGTTTCGGCAGCCCGGGGTTCACCAGTTCGGATCCCGGGTGCGGACATGGCACCACTTGGCAAGCCATGCTGTGGCAGGAGTCCCACATATAAAGTAGAGGAAGATGGGCATGGATGTTAGCTCAGGGCCAGTCTTCCTCAAAAAAAAAAATGGCATTGGAAATTAGAAAAAATATGAATGGGATGAAAATAATACATTACATATAAAAATATGCAATTCAGGGGCCAGCCCTGTGGTTGAGTGTTTAAGTTTGCGTGCTCTGCTTTGGCAGCCCAGGGTTTCACTGGTTCAGATCCTGGGTGCAAACAAGGCACTGCTCATCAGGTCGTGTTGAGGTGGTGTCCCACATAGCACAACCAGAGGCACTTACAACTAGAATATACAACTATGTACGGGGTTGGGAGGGGGAGGGTGCCTTTGGGGAGAAGAAAAAAACAGATTGGCAACAGATGTTAGCGCAGGTGCCAATCTTTAAAAAAAAAATCCAATTCAGATAAAGCCAAATTTAGAAGAAAATTTATAGTTTAAAAATTATATTTTTTCAGAATCAAAACATAATAACTAGAAATAAAAAAACTTCATAGACTGATAAAGGGTTTCTATAAAAAGCACAGAGTGAACCTCATACTTAATGAAAAATGTTGAAAGGTTTTCTCAAGATTGAGATTAAGAGGAGGATGCCTACTACTTAATATATAACTAGAGATCCCAGCAAATGTAATAAGGCAAGAAAAAGAAATCAAAGATGTAAGAATTGAAAAAGAAAGAAAGAAAGCGATTATTTGCAGATGACATGTCTTTAGAAAACACAAAAAAATACCTACAGATGAATTAGAATTAGTAAAGCACCATAAAAACACAGTTGGATAGATGTCAGAATATGATAATTAACATTATTTATACATAGCATATAGAAAAACAAAATAAAATTGAAAAAAAAGGGGCCTTTTGCCAAAACTTCAAAAAATACTAAATACCTAGGGATAAATCTACCAAAATATGTGCAAGAACAATAACTGAAAACTAAATCATCACTAAGATAAAATTTAAATGACCTAAATAAGAGAAGATATAAGCTCTGTCCTTTTCTACTAAGGCAATATTGTAAAGATGTCATTTCCTTCTAAATTTACCATAGACAAGGTTCAATCACAATCAAAATACTGGCAAGGTGACTTTTTTCTTTTCGGTAGATATTTATAAGTGATTCTAATATTTATATAGAAATGCAAATGGCATAATTACCTAAGAGAATATTGTAGACTAACAAACTTTGAGTATTTATACTAGTAGATATCAAGAACTATAAAGTAATAGAACTTAGGACAACTTGGTATTGATGCAAAAGTATACAAATTGATCAAAGGAATATACACAACTATACAAATACTTGACTTATGAGAAAGGAGGCACTGTAGAGTGAAAAGGGAGGAGGAAGGATGGTCTTTTCCCTAAGTGCTATTGAGTCAATCGGATATTCATATTTTCAGAAATAGGGAAAAATAAAATATACTTTGACCTTTATTTCACAACATACACAAAAGTAAATTTCAGGAGGACTGACTATCAAACATGAAAGACAAAACAACGAAACTTCCAGGAATAGCAAAAGAGGATATCTTCACCTCTCGGGGACAGAAAGATCTCTTAAAGGGCAGACAAAAGCAATAACCATTAAGGCAAATATTCAAAAATTAGACTACGTTAAAATTAAAGAAAAGATATTTGTAATACATACAACCAACAATAAATTCACATACAAAATTCGAAAACTTGCTACAAATAAATACGGAAAAAAGAGAATCCATTTTTTTAAAATGAGGAGAAAACATAAACAGGCTCTTTATGATACAGCATTTCCAAATGACAAAGAACATGGAAAAATTTTCTTAATGCCGATAGCAGTAAGATGTCAATTCAAACCACACATACCAGAAAGAGCTAATATTGAAAAGATTGACAATATTAAATATTTCTTAGAATACAGAGAAACTGGAACTTTCATACATGACCTGTAAGAGTGGAAATTGGTACAAGCACCTTGGAAAATTGTTTGGAAGTACCTCCTAAAGGTGATCCTATTTCTATCTTATGATCCAGCAATTTTACTCTTACATATATGCCTTTCAGAAGTATCTATACCAAAAGACATGTGCTAAAATTTTTATAGTAGCATTATTCATAATAGAAAAATCTGGCAGCCAACGAAATGTCTATCAAAAGGAAAATGAATAAATTGCAGAATATTCATACTATGGCCTAGTGTGCAGCATTAAAAAATAAATAAACTACTCCTAAATGCAAATATATATGAATCACGTGAACATAATATTGAGCAAAAAAATCCAGACACACAAAAAAATGCAAACTCTATGATTCTTAGTATATAAAGTTCAAAAACAGACAAAACTAATCTCGCGTTAGAATTCAGGATATCGGTTGCCTCCTTGAGAGGCAGATGGGGATGGAGGAGGTGGAGGGGATTTAGGGATGTTAGCAATGCTCTACTTCTTGGCCTAAGTGGTGGCTACACTTGTGTGTTCACATAGTTATAATTCTGTCTGTAGGTTACATAACAATAAAAATTATTAAAATTCAAAGAAACCTTAAACTCTGGAGTTCACAGATCTATGCTTGGGTGATAAAACTTAAAAAAAAAAAAAGAGCAAGAAAATGATTACCCTAAAAGTCAGGCTAGTAGTTTCCTTTCAATTGTAGAGATTTGGTAGTGTTGTGAGGGTCACAAAAGTTTCTGGGGTGCTGGCAAAATGATGTCTGCACAATGGTTTGCTCTAGGAGTAAATTGAGGAGTAGCACTTGGTTTGTGAACCATTCTCTATGTGTGTTTTAGTTCATGACTTAAAAAACCAAGAAGAAACAGCTTGGGTCCAAGTTCCTCTCGGAAATGAAGATTGTCCGAAATCAGCTAGTTAAAATCAGTGTGGAGAGGTTTGTTAGAGGAAAAGGCGACACTGTTAGTCAATAACTGAATTGCCCACTGGGAGCACAAATTATGTTAAAAACTACACAGTCTTTTCTTTAATATCTATATGTATGCATATCCTACAAATGTAGACTTCGTATTAACTAAAAGCTTGATAATTTTTAACCATATTCTTTCTCCTCTTGTTTAAGCATTAAGAAATCAAATGATTTCAAGTTTCTTTTTCAATTATGAGAGTCCCCCTACTTTGGAGATTGAAAATATACACAAGCAAAAGCTCAGTGTATTTATGATCTATCTTTCCAGATAAAGAAATCACCCACCACTTACCACTATCACCAGCAAGCAAGTAGTAAAATGGTTAAGGAAGGAAACTATTTTGAAAATACAAGTTGTAAAATGTTTTATTATTCTTACAGTAATGTGGAGAAGTGAAAGAATTCAAGGAAGTCAACTCTAACCAGTTATTATAACCACTTGCATTTTAACTCTTTGTTTCAATCTAAAGACATGTTTTTGTGACTTTGTCGGACATGGTGGGCAGGCAGCCCAGAAATGGAGAAGACACTTTTATGTTTACCTTATTAAGTTTATCAGTGAGCTTGCCAGCAGCTCAACATTGCAAAGAGAAAAGCATGTTATATATATATAAATATATATATATATTTATATCAAAAGTTTGTATATCAGCAGGGAGGAAATATTGCAAAGGAAGGAAAAATATTATTAATGATATATTATTTGGGTAAGTGCTTGGAAAAAGTGGGTTTTAAATTTACCTTCCACTGCCAAACAGAAGAAGAGCTGGTGAATATGACTCATGAAGTCAGAAATACATAACACTTTAAACATAATCCTAATTAAACTTAATAGCTAACATTTATTGAACACTTACTATGTCCTAAGCTCTGTTCTAATATAAGTTAAATATCACAATAATCCTATAAGGTAATTATTGTCATTATCTCCTCATCTTTACAAATGAGGAAATGAAAGCCTAGAGAAAATATTTTATTTTGTAGGCCCTCATTACAAATGGTAGGACATTCCACTGATTAATTTGATTTTCTGTCAGATTCTATATACTTGTACTAAATGAGAGCTTCTGGGATGGAATATCTAGCTTTGGAACAATTGGAACCTTCCCCCATAAGCTTCCTGGCTGGCATTTCTGGATGTGCTCTTGGTGTGTGGCAGCTGGAGTGAGGTACATGCTGGAGTGGAAGCTTGGACTAGCACTGATGTGCGTATCTTTCCATCTTTTGGTTACTTGGGGAGGTGGCTGAAAATAAATAACATCTAAGAGCCTCTAAGAATTGAAAACACTGAAAAATATTTCAAACATTGAAAACTGAAGACTAATAATCAATAAATAGGCAATCCTCTTAAGCAATTTCTTTGGTTTCTGCTAATCCACTTGAATATCTCTTAAATCAACCAATGAAAACGATCATATTGCCCTGCTGCTGCAAATTGGTGTTTGTAAAGAGTCAAATTTCCTGAGGTAACAAACCAATAAGGCAGCATTACCAACAACCCCTATCTTCAGGTTCAAGAAGGTGATCCATAAATACGTCAAAAAATGTTCAATAATGTTGGAAAGAAAGAAAAACTTGTTGATATTCACAACGAATTCCAGTTTTCCAGGTAATACATCCCGTAGTGGATGACTCTCCAGCTGGGAGTTACTGCATACAAGGCCAGACAAATTCCACTTTCCCTGTTAACATGCAGGGCTGCACTAGAGTTCATGGCTTACCCAGGACTTTAAGCTTCACTTCGTCTGAAATCCTAGATTTAGCCTACAAACATTAGGATTCCATACCTCTCCTCAGTTCTAGACTACTATATTCTTAGTCTTCTTGAACTGATGTACCTAACCACGGGTACTTATAGTGTTCAGCCTAAAGCCAAAGACAAAAACGCCTGGAATGGAGTGGTAGAGTTCATGCCTTGCAAGCATTAGTTTCCTAAATCTTAATGTGATCCCCCTAAAATTGGCAAGTAATGTGATGCTTAAAAGTACGAGCTCTGGAGTAGAATGCTTGGGTTCAAATCCTGGCTCTGCTATTTACCAGCTGAGTGACAGAGAATGGATGGAATTGTATTGAGGAATAAATCAAAATGAGGGACTGCATAGCAGTGGGCTACAGGAGAAAAGGAAGCCATTTTTCCTAGAGGAACATAAGAGAGGTGTCAGGTTTAGAGCTGGCAGATACAGAGGGATGAAGTGACCTGTGGTACAGTAATCATGATGATGAATAGAAGTACTGCATATGGAAGAGATAGTTGAGATGGCATGCATCCATAACACAAAAACAGGATGCTACTGTGAAAGAAAAAGACAGAAGGAAGGAAAGAAGGAAAGATGGATGGAAGAAAGCAGGGGAGGGAGGTGGGGAGGAGGGATGAAATAATTAAAGAATAACAGAGTTCTTGGAGAACAAAACTATAAATACCAATTTAAAATTTTTATAAAAGACTGGAAGAGGAAGTGAAGGAGAGCTGCAAGTATAAGAAAGCAAAATATAGAAAAAGATGAAAACATAAGGCACAATTGAGAGGGATATAAAGGATCAGTCAAGCAGGTCCACCATCACTCTAAAGGGAGACTCAGAAAGAGAAAGACAAACTCTGTATGATTCCACTCATATGTGGAAGATAAACAAACACATGGACAAAGAGAACAGATTAGTGGTTACCAGGAGGAAGGGGGGTGGCAGGTGGGCACAAAGGGTGAAGTGGTGCACCTATAATATGACTGACAAATAATAACGTACAACTGAAATTTCAAAAGGTTGTAAACCATCATAATCTCAATAAAAAAAATAGAAAAAATAACATAAGTAAATGCCCAACAATTAATGTGAGTGAGCAAGTAAATAATGACAAGTGAATGAAACAACATATTATACAACAAATTAGCAATCGTTAGTATAGTAAAAAAATATAGAAAATAAAAATTAAAATCACAGCCTCTATAAAAAACAACAAAAATGAGAATGCTTAACAGCAAAAATTCTGGGACGCATCCAATGTGGAATAAAGAGATAAATTTATAGACCTGAAAATAATTAAACATATAATCGGAGTTACAGAAAAAGTAAATGATAAAGCAAAAATCAGAATTAAGTGATTTAGAAACACAAAGAAATGGATAAATTAATCCAAGAATTTATTCATTATACGAGACAAAAAAGTAAACTGCTAATATATTATCAGGAAAAAATAAAATTAAAATTATCAAAGAGGAAAAGACTATAAACACATAAACAATAACACTGCTAGTCACAACTGTTAGATAACGAATTTTAAATGCCCAATGGTTTCTCCTAAACTGAAAATAAATCATTAAAACTTATTCAAAATACATGAAATTTTCAGTAGAATAAACAGCAAAGCTGAAAACTGAAAAGTTATAACAGAATAACTTTTCTAAAAAATTCCCTGGCATCAGATGATTTTTATGATAAAACCTGTAAATGTTCAGGGTATCTGCTGCCTTCATTTCCCTCAACATACACAAAGATGACATATTAGCTCATTCATTCCATGAAGCTGATGTTGTCCTGTTAGTTAAAAAACTGAAAAAGTTAGCTCATAGGAAAACTATAGACTTCGCATAACCTAGCTCGCTCCTGAATATAGATGCAAAAATTCTAATATAGCCCTTCCAGGTACAGAGATCAGTACTCACCCCCACGGTGCCAGCAAGTTACCCCAGGGCTGAGAAAGGAGGTAGAAAGCTCTGAGAATCACTACACCAGCAACATTATAACAAGGGAGATGCCTAAATTCCTCTTTAAATTAACACAGAATTAAGTGACTTGATACAAGCAATGCAGTTTAACTATTTTAGACATGCTGAGTAATAAAACAACACATGGCAGAGTGAGGCAAACGTATCGTCAAAGAGGAGATGTGTGCTCTCTGTTCTCTAACACTACTGTCTACCTGACTATACTCCAGATCTAGGCCTGCTATTTCATTTATATAGACAAGTGGAGTTTCCAAATCTTTCAAGTTTAAAAGGGCTTTTCCTACCCATAGTTGACACTTTCTCATTTCACAGATGAGGAAACTGAGCTTCAGAGATTTTCAGCGCTTGCCTAAAACCACCAGATATTTCAAAGAAATACAGTACATGTATACTAGAGAGTTTATATTTGCATCATTTTGCTTTTCTGAATAACCTCATAATTTACCAGTTTTGAAGAAATTATTTAATATTGTATTTCACTTAAAACAACCCCAATAAATAGACTATATTTTATTATATGATACAAAACAAGGGATTTAGAGAAACATGCAAGCATCACCTTCTTACAGTTTCTGGAATAGAAAGAGAATGGGGTCCTTCAGCCCAGCCGAAGAGACTGAACCAGGTCTGAGCTGCATTTACAACCTTCTGAAAGAAGTGGTAGGCCTGTGTTCCTGCTTCAGGAAAAAAGAAATCCTCATTTTTCTCCTCCTTTTCCATACGTCTATTGCCTTCTTTCTTTGATGTTCCACTTTTGCCCAAGTTCGATCTTTCATGTATTGTTTCCATTCCTAAAATTCACATTTGGTTGTAAAAAAGGGTTACTTGACCATAGAGAAAAACACTCTGTCAGCTCTTGCTCTTTGTATGTATACAAATAGAGCTCATTTATTTGTATACATATCTTCTATATATACAAATCATTCTATGTATATAAATCATAGAAATCACTCTATGCTTTCAAAGAAATTCTATCAATTTACTCTATCTTAAAATAAAGAAAATAGATTTATTTTCAAATACCCAACAGAAATACTTTAAAAATAGAGGAATTTCAATAAAGAAAACTATTACATTTTCTTCCTGCCATGATGGTATGTGAAAACATTCCCCCAAATGGAAATGTGAAATATTTTGACAATTGTTCAGCTTTACTTGTTAGACAGCATTAAACCTTAGCTGAAAAATTTATAGAAACAAAATAGTGGTTTCAGATTCAAAATGACTCTCTATCCAAGTGAAACACTTCAATAAAACAAAACATTTTCAAGTTACAGAAATTTTCAAGAATATAAAATGATTTTATAATGTTTCTTTCAAAAATACCTGCCTATGTAATGGCATAAGTACACACTCATTTAAAAACCTCACAATATTTAATTTGGTTTGCTCTATTAAATAAAAAGGAAAATTTTCAACATTATCCATATCCAGAGAAAGGAATATTTGAATAGTTAGTTGCAAATAATATCAAATTCACATATTTATCTGTGTTCATCTCTTTCTAAGGTAGGTGACATTGGATCCACCTAGCTAACTAGGAGATAAAACCCTAGCTAGGCAGTTCCCAAACTGTGGACAGAGGGTACCTGCAATGTCCCAGAAAATTCACAGAGGCTCTGCCAGATATTCAACATTTTAGTTAAATATCACTTCAACACGTGTTGGATATGACACGAACTACTATCCTTAGGTTTTTGGACCAAACCACTTAATAAATGGAACTGCTTGCTACATCTTTTGGCCCAGGGGAAAAGTACTCACACTAAGAATGCCACGAACCAAAAACATTCAAGAATCGCTGTTCTAGATCACTGGAGAGCACTCCCAAAGCAGAGGAGCCACTTAAAACTAATGGCAAATTCATGGTTTTATTCATGGCTTTCTTATTCCCTGAAAAAGTTGAAGTTTTTAATTAAATAATATTAAACAGATCATGTTATGGACTGAGTTTGAGTGGTCATTATATATTTGCCACATACCAACAAATAATTTTTTCCTTGCAGGCTCAGCACCACCAAATTTAGTACGAATAGGAGAAGGTAATTCAGCTTCTCGACAGGAAAGCACAACAGTGTCTCTAGTTTTCACGGGACTGGCATCTCGATCTACAAAGGACACATCGGGTCACAAAAGGTCAAATAAGCATTTGTGAATTCACTCTCAAATAATTTAACCTAAATTTCATAATTTCATATATATGAATGCACATTATAAGTATGTATATATATACATACAGTACCAAATAAAAGAAAAAAGTCTAAATGTCCATTATACATGAAATAAGATGTCAATTAAGAAAAAAAATAACATGAAGGGTGATATGGTTTTCTGAATTGAATGAACTTTATTTGATAAGGCAATTGTTATGGTATATCAACATTTCAGGAGAATGAACAATGCCCAACTTCAGCATAAATAAGAGACAGAACAAAATTTTGGGAATTATTACATATGGTGCTCAAAATTGAATATAAGAAGAGCATCACTTTAAAAAAGTAGTTTCTTCCTAGTTATTTTTCTGAAATGAAATCCCTGCTTGGTTATGAGCTGAGACCATTTTGCACAGCTTTCAATCTCTATTCCAGTTAGAGTTGCTGTATATATACTAGAGTTTGCCACTGTGGTAATCCAAACCCAACCAAAGGCACTGTTGACCAAGAAAAGGCAGTAGCCCTGACCTAAGGCCAGATTATCTATCTATCTATCTATCTATCTATCTATCTATCTGTCTGTCTGTCTGTTTGTCTGTCTGTCTATCTATCTATCTATGTATCTATCTACCTATCTATCTATCTACCTATCTATCTATCTATCTGTCTATCTATCTATCTATCTGTCTATCTATCTATCTATCTGTCTGTCTATCTATCTATCTGTCTATCTATCTATCTGTCTATCTGTCTATCTATCTATCTATCTATCTATCTGTCTATCTATCTATCTATCTATCTATCTATCTATCTACCTATCTATCTATCTATCTACCTATCTATCCATCTATCTATCTATCTATCTGTCTATCTATCTATCTATCTATCCACTTATGTGTATATACATACACACACTCACACACATATACACATATTCATAATGTAGTTCGATCAGAAAAGCATGGCCTGTGCAATTAGAAAGATCTAATTTGAAAGCTTGGCACCACAACTCCTGAGCTGTTAAACCATGAGTGTTACACAAGACCTCTGAAATATGTATTTTTATCCACAAAATGAAACCAAAGGTTCTAGGCTCATGAGTTTCTTGTGAGGACTACTTTACAGGCAATAACACATATAAATAAGCTGGTATATACTAAGTTTCTTCCACTCTTTCAAAACAAAGCCATTCAGAATTTACCAGAGAACCTTTACCCAGTAGATGTGCACATCTCCAGAATGCTACACCACTACAGACTTCATAGAAGTGGGCGTTAGAGAACTCAATGATGGAATGATTCATTGTGGATGCATTAGGCAGTATCTTTTCAATTCACCATCAAGTGATAAAAAACTCCTAGTGGGGTACAAACTCACATCTGTACCCTTCAACTAAAGCCAGTGATTCATACAATAGTTTGCTATTGAGTATTTTAATTATAACAAGTAAAACATACTGCTTTCCTTTTGGATATACTTAATATATTTTAAGATTTCACCTTTATTGAATATATCATACTCTAGAGCACAGTAGCTAAGTATGTAGGCTCTAAGTCTCACAAATTTGGTTAGAATTCCCTGGAGCAAGCTGCTCCACCTCTCTACGACTCAGTTCCTTAATCTGTAAAGTGAGATGAACAAGAGTTTCAAACGCAAAGTCGTTGAGAGGACTAAATGAAATAACAAATAGAAGGCACTTAGCAGAGCACTGCATCCCTGGGAAGCACCAAATATATAATATAAATTATTATTATACATATTTCTAAAGATATTTTAGAACATTTAAGAATCACGATGTCTTTCTATAGTATTTACCCAAATGCATGCATTATTTTTAACCAGAAAACTTTACACTTAAACAATCGCATGAACATAAAGATTTCATTCTTTTCCTTTTCCTTTAAAGAGATAGCAATATTTTGTATAGTGATTCCTCATCTTCTGGGAGGATATTGTGAAAAATACAAAAGAGTAGTAAAGCAATAATAACAGTTATATATATAAAACTTCATATATATGTGTTATATATATATACATATAATAGCAATAATAATGAAATATAATAATAATACTTCCTAGTTATTTACAGTCTATGAGTCCTCACAAAAGCCTTTTGAAATAGATAAATAGATATTGTTGGTATCCTGCTACTCGCTCGCCATGGACATTTTGTTTAGTAATAGATGTTTGAGGATCTGAGAATTGAAGAGAAAATCATATGGCAAAACGGTGAGGTTAGAACACAAAATAGAATTTCCACCCATGTCCTGTGACTTTTCATCCACTTCCCTTTCTATTATGTTGTGTTATCTGACATCTTCCCCTCCCTAGTATATTAGAAGAATATAAAAATATAACATCAGGATTCATCAGAAAAATCTTTTAAATTTTGAGAATGTCTACAAAATTTGTAATATATATGTGCTCAGAAGGGACAGTTAGAAAGTCGAGAAAAGACTCAGAGAAGGATGGTAAGTGGAAGCCCAGAGAAAGTATGATGAGAAAGAGAGGGGCGGGGGCGGGAGGTGGTTCAACACTGTAAACGGCTGCTCAGTAGTGAAATAACAGCAGCATGATAGACAAACATTTCTTCCTCATCCCTGACCTTTCCTTCCTGTTAAAGGGAGCTAAGGCATTGCAATTGCCTAAATTCACCCTTTTTCCTCTTTTGGAACAAGCCTGTCCACTGAGAGGATATAGTCTCCTCTCCTCCCTGGTGTCATCTGGCACACTCCCCCAAAGCAGCTAAGAGGGAGGCAGGAGTTGAAGGGCAAGAGTAAGCCAGGTTAGTTGATTAAGCAAGGTCCCTGGATAGTGGGATTCAGATAAAGGAGTGGCCTAAGGCAGGAGAGAGTCTTGTCTTCCAGCTTTGTGACAAGAGAGATGATGATTCCAATGCATGCTTTGTATTTGGAAGTTCAGAGTGCTCCTGCCTGATGGTCTCTATTTCTTCTGAAAGTTAAAGAAAAGGTCAATCCCCTGAGACTGAGGCAGAACAGAATTGAATAGGTTTTACAGGAGTGCTAAACATTTGGAGAAGCAGGTGGAGAATATGAGAAAACTGGTTAAAAACACAGAAAAGACCTCCAATTCAACACTGAAACTTCAGGGGTTGACAATCTACACAGATGGAATTTTTTCCCACTCTCCACCCTTCCTCCTCCTCTGAGATCTACACTATCGATTCTCCTCTGTATCTTGCATTTCAAATCTCTCCGTGCTCAGCAGCTTCTCTTCTATTTTTCTTAGCTTCTCTCACCATTTTCCCTGCAGCAACTCCCAATGGGTCTACTGACCACTCTCTTCCCCGCTTTAATTCATCTCACATCCCAACAATTGCTCCTTTTCTAAATCACTGATACTCAAAAACCACAGAAAGTTCCAACCATAACAGAATAAACGATGCAGTGGTGCGGCCCTGTACCTACACTGCCTGCCTTATGTCTCCCATCACACCCCCATGCTTGCTATATTGCCCTTTGCCCACATCATCTTGTTCAAGATCATCATTTGTCAAGCTCTACACAAAGGTCATCTCTTTTATAGTGTCATCCCAGACCCCCAACATCAATCTGCATTAGCCTCTGCACCACCTCCACATTCCCAACACTTCAATCGACTCATAGACAGAGCTTGCATTCAATCTTTTGTATTAATTTATTCATGTACCTTTCACTAGATAGTGACTTCCGGAATTAAGAGACACTGCCATATTCTACTCTCAATGCTAAAGACAGCTGCTGGCAAGGGTAGGAGTTTAATAGACACCTGTTAATTTTCTTTCTTTCTTTATTAGAAAGACACTTTATTTCTAGATGTTGGCTTCAGATAACAAGAACATATACAGGAAGAGTTAAAGAGACCATAGTCATATGTAACTTACCAGCCTTTAAAATAATTTTTTGCTTATCAAGATGAGTCGCCATATATGGGTAAATAGTAAGAATGCAGTTTTCTGCTGTTGCAGTAACTGGAAGTGAAAACCTAAAAGTAAAAACATTGCATTTCAATGAAATAACATTTTCTGATGCAATAAATACAATGAAATATTTTTTAAGTATCCTGGATGCCTTTAATAATTAAGACATGAATTATTCATCATTTTTGTTTCCACCTACTTTGTTTTTCTTAACCACCTACTGTATCTATTTTAATGGTTTAAGAATGTTTACTTTTAAAGTTTTTAACAGAGATTGCAAATTTCACTGTCAAGTGTGCTCTAGAACACAGCTTGTAATTACGCAGGTTCACAAACAGATTCAGGAAATTTTAGAGTTGAGGGAGACTCAGAGTTAACTTACTCATATTCTTCTTCTATAGAATCCCTGACAAATGGTATCTAGCCTAAGATGACACTACCAGGGAAACACTATCAGGGTGTCACTCATGACTCAGAAACAACCCATTTCATATCTGGAGAGCTGTAACTTCAGACATTCTGTTTCAGAGCACAGAGAACAAAACCTACAATCTGATCCCCATTACATTTCTTCAAATATTTAAATACAGTCATTCTATCTTCTCTAAGGTTTCCCTTCTTCAGATTGCAAACATTTAAAATGTTCAGGGTGAAGAGGAACAAAATTTTCCACCCCAAAATGTGTCTCTTTGTCTTCAGGATTATTTTGGGCTGATTATTTTTAAGAACAAAAGACTCAGGAAGAAACTTTGACCTTCCCCCTAACTAACTAACTGCCTAAAAGAATTGAAGACAGAAAGCCTTTTTCAGGAAGGAGTTATCGCCACAGAGAATTATAGTATAATATGAACTAGGTGTGGTAGACAGGAAGGAACCTAGCAAGGCCCATTTGATCAAAGTCCTCTCCATCGCTCATTGTCTTTGCAAGGCATGGCAAACATTTGTTTACCAAACATTTGCTTTTCCATCTCCATGTGAATTGCCTTCCTCCCCTTTGAAGTCTCAAACCACTACCCCCAACCGTCCTCTTTTGTCTTTAACTGAAGATGGTATTTAAGGTGGTAGCTTTGGCCATTTTGGCAAGTTACTCAGTTTTCCCGGGTTTCTCCCATGTATATGTGTTATTAACTTTAACTTTTTTCTGTTGATCTGTCTCCTGTCAATTTAATTTTTAGACCAGCTGAAAGGACCTAGAAGGGTCCAGGAAAATTTCTTACTCCCCTACGAAGTGTTCTTTCAACTGCAAGGTCTCCCAATATTTCACATACCCTCTAACTTCTTTAGATGATCCTTTGTTTTCTGTTTGTCCTTTTTTAAATGTGTCTGAGAACTGAAAGCAATACTGCAAAAGTTATTCAACCAACTAATAGTACTATTACCTTCCACAACCTGCATACTCTATTTTATGAAAGCATTATGAAACTGTCTTATTTTTACCAGCCACAAAACACTCAGATTATATTGAGCCTGTCTAACTTATGTGACAACTCTGTCCTTGTAAAACCGATTTTTTAATAGAAGTACTATATTTAATATCTATATCACTATAATATTGCCTTATTGGTTTCAGTTCTACATTATAGTACACCAAGATAATTTTAGTCTTGAATCAGCCATCTATCATATTTAGCCCTTCTATCTAGCCTACGGTCACTGGCCAAGGTGAAATGACAAAATCCCATGTTATAATCTAAGTTGATGCAAGTGAAATATAGAATAGGATGAGACTAAGAAAAATTTTGTAGCTGAAATATAATGAGTTGTCAGGGACATTAAAACAAACATATGTTATATATTAATTGATTTTCACTTCAATTCTGCAAATGGTATTTTCCCATAAGGAACAGATTGTGTTTCTCTTTATCAACTGATGTTATTGAAATATTATGCAAAATATACATATTCAACATTGTCTGGTTTAACCAACCTTAATGATTCCATTATATCATCCTAAGCATATGTATCACATTGCCCTGTCCCGGATTAAATTGTATTTCTATATGCAACTGTTTTGTCTATATGATGTCTTTTTTTTTTTTTTTTTTTTTTTTTTTTTAAAGATTTTATTTTTTCCTTTTTCTCCCCAAAGCCCCCCGGTACATAGTTGTGTATTCTTCGTTGTGGGTTCCTCTAGTTGTGGCATGTGGGACGCTGCCTCAGCGTGGTCTGACGAGCAGTGCCATGTCCACGCCCAGGATTCGAACCGACGAAACACTGGGCCGCCTGCAGCGGAGCGCGCGAACTTAACCACTCGGCCACGGGGCCAGCCCCTATATGATGTCTTTTTTAAAATGAAATTTAAAATTCCTTGATAACATGAATCAATGTCTACATATTGCATATTTATTATAACATAGTGATCAGTCAAAATAGCATTAACTGATCAATTCTGTTTAATATTTTTTCAGATTAAATAAAATAGTTTAACCACAGACACCATCATCATTGCTACCTTAGAATCAAAAATGCTATGTTTGTCTTAATGGTGATTACAGAAGGAGAACAAAAAAGGAAAGGAAAAAAGACTGCTCTGGCAAATGCTGTGGATGCTATGCCCTTATGTCCTTATCCCAGACGACGCAAATTCTTGGGCTCCCATCTTCTGGGTGGGCATGGTGGGCTAACTGTAACCTTCTTCGGAGAACCACTGTTGGGCTACTGGAGCTGCCGAAAGCCACAATTGCCTCGGGAATTTATAATCCCCAGGACAGTCCTGTAGCCAATGCCTGCGTGATGTGGAAGCTCGGTAGCCCAGCTCCTTTGCTTCGAATAGGACAAAAACTCTGGGATGTAACTTCATCTGTGGAGAACCCTATGGGATCACGCTGAGTTTGGGACTTGGACCTAAATTTCACATTTATTTGGAATGACTGATTCCCTGTTCTGCGTCTCCTGCCCTCTTACTTGTGTTTTTCCTGGGATCACTTCCTTAATAAATCACATATTCATGAATCCTCATCTAAAAGTCAGCCTGTGCACAGCTCTACCCAAGACAACTACCAAATGATCAAACGAAAGAAGCACTATGACTTGAAACATTTCAAAATGATAAGGAACTAAGGAAAATAAAGTTGAAATAAAATTTCATCCTCAGAATGAAATGAGAATATACTAATTTTTTTCTCTTATAAAACTAGTTTGTTGAAAATGATAATATTTGATTTCAGATGCTCCTCAGAGTAAAGAATAACCAACATATACAAAATTCACTTAACCAAATCCTTCTGCGGAGCACAGGACACAGAAATTGTATAAGTTATATAGCATAGTAATATGGACACTTTATATATTGATATCATTATTATTAAAATACTTTAAAACAGAAAATTTGTAGTTGGTAATACTAATACTCTACATTTTAACAAAAATATTTCTGGGAAACTAGGGCACTTTATGGTACCTTATCAGAGAATAACGGTATTATTTATGGATTCCCTATACCAATCCATATAAGCAGGAACCATTAGTGGTAGAGGAATCACTCTAAAAATACTCAATATTACAGTAACAGTGAAATGAAAAGGCACTCTGACATTATGGCTTTCAATCCCATTTTGGGATTTAAATAGCAATCTTCCGGCATGAGTGATTCAGAATAGTTCCACTGGGCAAAAATCAGGATGGACATTCCTGGTAACAACAGATTGATATGATAAAGATGTTGATGAAAGTAATGGAAACGGGCTTAGACTATGTGGATGCTACCATGCTGAGCATCTAACATGCATTATTTCATTTACATTTGAGGATACATATTATTAACTTTCTCAGCCTTTGGTTACAATAGCAAGGTCCGGAAAAAGTCAGTAATTAGTTAAAGTCATACAATTAGAAAATAGAGGGCCCAAGTTCAAGTTCAACCTGCCTGAAATAAAGCTATGTTCTTAGCCACTGCATGGAAATAGTTAGTTTCCAGATCTGTCTTTCTGGATATATGCTCACAGTTAGGAAGTGTGGATCAAACCACCAACATGATGATGAATCTAAGCACTTACAAGTTTTTTCACTAGCTTATTTTATCAATTATTAAACAGTACGCATTTTAATACTTCTGGCTGTTCTAATAACGTTAAATTATATAAGTTACTATTAGAAACTGGTTTAAATAAAAGCCTTTTTTGGAAGCTATAAATATTCTTCTAGGTTCTCAGGAAGAAATATTTCAGTAAGCAACATTTACAAAGTCAACATAAACAAATTCTCCTGTTGGACACATGAAAATTCTTAGAGAGGCGGAAAGTTTGCAGTTGCCTACAGAAACAAAAGGTACTGCTGTACCCCAAGGGACAATGCAAAGTGTGAGAAGGAAAAGTCTGGCTACTCCCTACCCCCCAGTGTTTCAGATACAAGTGTCATGCACAAACTACTAATACTTTAGTATGATAAATCAAACAGTAAATACCATAATGCATAGAAAGTCTTATATGGAATGCAAAATCTACTTTTATCCTTTGCCATTTCAGGCTCCCCAATATTCCTGATCAATGATTTCTTCCCTTTCTGTACTTTAAATTTTTCCAAACTCACAGGAGACTTGAAAGACTAGTAACATAAACACATATGTACCCTTCCCCCAGTTCATCAATTACCATTTTGCCACGTTCATTCTCTCTCTTTCTCTTTCTCTTCCTCTCTCTCTTCTTCGATTTGCAATTTATTTTCTTAAAATGTGCATACAAAAATTTATCCCTAAATATTCAACATGTATCCCATAAGAAGAGGAACATTCTTCTATATAGTCACAATTCTATGATCACTACTATCAAATTTAACATTAGTACAAGAGTATTATCTAATTTATAGTTTATATTCAAGAGCTCCAATAATGTCAGTGTCTAAATTGGGATCACCCATTGAATTTACTCTCCTTCAATCCAGGACCGTTCCCTAGCCTCCTTTGGTCCTTTACGGCATTGACATTTTTTGAGTCAAGGCTAGTTGTCTGCTTGTCCTCTCATGACTGGATAAGGTTTAAATATTTCTGGCAAGAAAGCTTCATACTTGCTGTGGTGTAGTTCCCATTTAATCCCATCAGAAAGCACAGCAGGTCAGTGTGCTTCATTATTAGTGATACTTTGGTTATTTGCTTATGGTAGTGTCCATCAGATGTCTTCTGGCAGCATTTAAAAGATATAATTTACATATAAAATACATCCTTTTAAGACGCATAATTTAGGAGTTTTTAATATATTTACAGAGTTGTGTAACCGTCACAACTATCTGATGTTAGAACATTTTTGTCGTCTGTAAATGAAACCCCACATACATTAGTGGGCACTCCCTATTTGCCTCTGTGTTCACAAACCACAATTTTGATATTGAATGGCATGATGGCCACATATAATTCATTAAATAAGATGTAGAAAACCTCATCGTTCATCTCTCTGGTCCTTAGCTAGTAAATAATTCATACTCTAATTACACATCTCTAATTCTTTCCCCATCAATAGTGAAGATAAGAGACTCTTAGGCTTGTCATCTCATACAATTTTACAGTTGAAACTTTGAAGCTTCATGTTAAACCCTTGTGATACATGGCCTGGTAATTAAGTATTTTATCGCCTTCCAATGGCATATGAAGTGCTGTGATGGCCTGCCAACAATATGTCAAACACCATGAGTAATATTATGATATTATTTATATCTTTCTCATCTTAACTAAGGTTCTGCTCCTATCTGTACTATTTAAAGGCAGATCTTACATTCTAAAAGGAGCCCTATTGAACACAGTTTTAGTTCATAGACAGATGAGCAGAGAAAGAAGGAGGAGTGGGGCTGTAAGGTGTGATTTTTGGAAGCAAGTCTCTTTAGTCTTAATATGGTTGTCTGTCCAAACCTTTTCCGACAAGGCAGCTAGAAAATTACAAAACTGCATGTTGGAAAAACTGGCAGTGGCTATGAAGGGTTAAAAGACGAGTTTACTGCTAACACTGTTTTGTATTAATGATCTTGATTTCTATTTATAGGGCTGAATAAAGTGAGAAATAGGAGAAGGAGAAGAAAATTTCTGGGTCAACCTGTGAAAATGCTTTTCATCGTAAAACCCACTACCACCAACATCACCAAGAAAAACAAGTGCTTATTGCTATCCATCCAGTATGTAAGTAAAGACTTACAAATAATGGAATGACTTTGGATGACAGTATTTGCTTCAGGAGAATTTACTACACAAAACAAACATCCTTGTGCAACCCTTCCAAAGCAGCTTATCTACACCTATTCACAATGTTTCTCAATTCAATAATTGCTGGCAAAATAATTCACATGTAACTTTACTGACACACCAAAAGGGTTAATTGATATTTTTATTTAAATGTTTAATGCTTACTATAGCTAGTACTTTTATGTTAGTTAGGTCAATCGATGCTAGTTTTATGTTAATTAGGTTAATCTGGTGCTGTAGTGTATATTTATAACAGTCAAGGTCATCCATGATGTTGCCAGGCAGAAAAATCCATCACAAGTGAGGACATCGTATGTCATGTGGTTAATCAGTAATAAAGTTACAGAGTTTTGACTTATTTATTTTTAATAGATCAAGATAGACTGAAAAGCGTCCTGATGATAACGTGATTCTCACTTATTTGTTTTTCAACAGCCATTCTTCAGTGGAGAGAAAAGGAGTAAAGTTATAGCTGTTCTTCCGGGCATTGCAATGACCCACAATACATGTTATCTGCAGTCCATCAGGAAACTGTTATTGATGAACATTAATAATTCTAGCAAATATGTGCTATTCACCAAGTTAGTGACTTAAAAGAGATTTTAGGTTTGGTTTAAATGTGCATAAATCCATCGAAGTATGTTTCATATGTGCCTGTATTCCACTGATTTGTATCACAGCAAAGTAAGGTAGAGAAATCTTTAGATCACATGAGAGATCCATAGATAGCCATCAAGTATAGAAATATATGTTCATGCAGCAATATTTTAAATCTATATCACTTCTTTTTACACGAATCATCTCATTTTCAGTCTGCTCAACAATCTGGAAATAATCCTGCAATTTATGCAAACCATTTTGAAATCGCAAAATCTCTCTTTAGGGCCTATTTTCATAATTTTAAATCATTACCTTTGATTAATATATATCAATATATTTGATTTTTAATTCAGTGTTCTTATGGGAAAATAATATAGCTTTCAAACACAGCTTAAAATGGGGTTTCCAGGAAGGAATTGTGGCAAAAAGCAAAATTTACCACCATTGAAATATGTTTATATTTGGAAAAATTAAATATATATTCACATATGGACATATTTGTGCATATAATAGATATGTATTCTATTAATGTATAAACTATGTATCTATTTATGTTTTCACAAAGGTATATAAATTTGTTATATCTCAAAAATACACAGAAAATTTTAAAATTTAATCAGAAAAAAATAGAGTACTTTAACACAGTAAACGGCACTACCTTCACTCCCAAAAAGCAGAACTGCTAAATATGGTGGCTTACTCTATAATGAAATCAATGTAATGATGTCTTAACAAAGTTGAGATAAAAAATTATTTCTAAGTTGGGTCAATCATTAGCTGTTCTGCTGCTCGCATCTTTATATATTTAATGGCTAATTCCAAAATTCAACTCTCTTCATGATGACATGAACTTATATAAAACAATAACCTCATTTTCATTAAATCATTCTTAGACTGCTGTAGTGCACTTTCCTTTAGAAGACAACCATGATCTAGCAAAAACACAGGCTGGGTAATTTTTACAGGTTATTTTCATTGTACGTCTTAGAAGATTTCAGGATACATATATTTTTAATGAACATAAAAAAGAAGGGACCTGTATGATTGGAAACATCTGGAATCAATCTATTCCAGGGGTTTTTATAAACAGATAATAACACAGACTAAGATCAGAGTTGGTCAGGTTGAAGGCATCGATTCTGTGCCATGATGGAACTTCCTCTAATAGAATTCCTTGTGAAAAATCATTTCCCCAACCATCTGGCCAAAGGCCTGAAATCCCACTGAAAAATGTATTCTCATTGGTTAGAGCAACGCAATCCAGAAGAATATTTGTTGATTATAAGTTATTAGCTTGAAGGTTAAATATTAACACCTAAGCAAGGGGACACTTATTACAGATTAATTAGGATACAATGAAATGATCACAGGGGCATGGGAAACCAGGAGATGGTCTGGCACCGCTTTCACAGGGAATATGGTTGCAGGGGGTGGGTTAGCTGGGGACTCCGGCAATAGAGAAGTGGTTCAGAAGGAGAGGGAGAAGTAAATTAACTAGGAACTACAATGTACTAAGTACAGCATAAAACACTCTTACCTCATTCATATTCCAAAGTTAGACTCTCTCTTTCAGAATACTCCCATTGGATGTAAATCCAGTGATAGGAAAACAGAAAAGGTTTCTTTGAGTTGCATTGTTTTCTTCCTTTCCAAAAAGAGGTAAATGAAACTCATGCAAAGGTATCTCCACAATCCCAACAACAGACTTGGAGCGGTAAAACTACCGACAGGTTTCGATAATCTATGAAAATGCTTCCTAATTTGTAGGCTGCAGATGCTTACAAAGCAGCACAGGGTATGCAGGCACTAAAGAATAATTTGCCTAACACATGTTTGAGAAAATAAACTTACAGATTACAGTATGTGCTCCAATAATAATTAAACAAATACTTTAAAGTGTTACTGAATTTAGGGTAACTTTTGGTAATGTTTCCTCAAAAACAGAGAGTAAAATATAAGTCCTCTCATGTAGAGGGTCTAGTAAATGGTTGGACTTAAAAAGTATGAAACCATTGCTCTTCAGCTTGAATATACTCTAAATCAGAGCACACTAGTCTCCCATTAGTTTACAAGTCTGAGACAAAGATCATTTAGAGTGCAAGAAAGATAAATGTCACATTACACCCTAAAGTAGAATCCTGAACTACTATTTTCATGTCAGCATGGAAGAAAGGAATTCAACTTGCGGCCATTGATGCTTCTTTATGAAGGCGTATCTAGTACTAACGGGAAACACTACGTCCAGCAAGATCCGGGAAAAGATCAGATTCCAAGACCTACAAACACCCATATGCTGGCTACAAAATGTACTTGGAGACGGATTCTCACAGTTACAGGGCATATGTTATTAAGATCATAGGGTGAACATTTGCTGCTGGATTTGGAAATTAGAAAATAAAACCCTTAAAATATAATAACCCTGAGGTAAGCAGTTGTCAAGAGAACAACAGTGTGAGAGTGGGAGGAAAGAAAGGCATTAAAGAGAGTATAAAGCATAACAAATTTGCACGGTCATTTCAGTAAGTTGACTGATAAGGTTGGGAGCTTTACTAATGACTACAAGGGCTATATTCGAGAGATTAGTAGGGTATAGGATACTTCATTAACAAATAAAAGTAAAGAAATATTCAATTACACAAAACCAACTAGAGCAAGCTACAAAGATTGTGACAATGTAGTACCCAATTTACATTTATATATGCTGCTTTTCAACTCTCTTTCATTTTAAAGGTTTGTTGATATCCTACATTGCCACCAGTCACCACGTCTTTATATTTATTCAATCAAAATCACTCTTTCTTTCCCATTCATCACTTTTTTTCATTCTAACTACCACCACTGTGGTTCTGCACCTCTTCACAGCATCAGTTTGGGATAACTTGTTTATTGGTCTCTCTACTTCTGGCCTTTGTGTATTCAGTCACCTAACATAAATATCTTCTCTCTTTCATCTAGCTAAAGCTTCTTAAAGGAAAAGACCAGCGCACAGCACATAAAAGATACTTGGAAGTTTTGACTGCATACATGAGTGGGTAGGTGGATGGATGGATGGATGGATGGATGGATGGAGCGATTGACATCCTCAGTCAAGATCCATTTGAGCTAACGGAAAAGACTACTTCATAGCCGTGATCAGGGACTCCACAAGTATAATATTCAATCCCTAACTGTCATAGGTTCGGTTCGTTGAAAAAAGACAGTCTGGGGTTTAAGAGGTTCATTAGGATTAACACCTGTGTGAGGAAGGGGGAAGAAGCAGATTGGAGAAGAAGAGCAAGAAGAAGGGGCAGGGCTGCAGGGTGTGGAGAACAGCATGATGGGAACATCTATGTAGGCTCAATAAGGCCTTGGCCAACTGGGCAAGGAGACCTGGATTGCCCTTCAGTTTCTGACACTGGGCTGAAATGCCCGGCCCTCTAAACCTGCCTCAGTCAGTCAGGAAATGTAGGGTTGCCAGGTCGGGTGTAACCTTAGGCCAAGTGGTACTCTGCAGCTAAGACAGATCCTGCAGCAGCCGACAAATGGAGGCAGTCAGTTGAGCTCACTCCACATGGTTGGGCAGCAAATCCTACCTTGAAGGGGCACTATGAGGTGCAGTTCCATGTACTTCACGCTAATCAACCCACTTTGATCCCGATGTCTAATTCAGAAAAGCCTAACAGGTAAGATCACGTAGTCTAGCAAGCTGTAAAACTGCTAACCCAAAACTCTTGGTGTGTTTGACAAGAGAGAAGATGCACATTGGTCAATACACCATTTAAGCAGCCCTGCTTAAGTAAGGAGAGACTGAATGGCAGCCAAGGACTTCATATTCCCCCCAAAGCTGTGAAGCCCTTTGGAGAGCACAGAATCTTGTGGCACTTGCTGGAATTCTACTGACTATAAATGTGAAATTCCCTTCTTAGTCAATTTTCCTCATGCCCAGCTCTTATTCATTAGTATGAATTCAATGTATATGTCACACATCACTCATCTTTTGCAATCAGTATTATTTGAGTACCTAACCACCAAGGCGATGCAGTCTGATATTTAAAGTTATGGTTTTAACAAGTGGGAACCACCTGAATGCAAGTAGACAATACTTTTATTTTGAAAGTAAGGGCATGACTTCATCCTCCAAGATTCATTACAATGACATTCATCTTTAAATAAAATCCAAGCATTTAAATGATGAATTTTAAGCAGTCTGTTGAAATTCTGAAACACCACTACTAAAGCATTTTTTATTTCAGTTTCTATTTGATTGGAATACTGAAAATGTTCAGGCTATAGGTAAAAGTCAAAGAAATTTAAATAGTGAAGTTATATAAAATTAAGGATATTAAAATAAGATAAATACATTTAATAGAAGTAATTAAATGAGAAATGGATGCAATACTGTTACTTATAAGTTGAATATAAATTTGTAGACAAAAAGATATTCCAATTAGTTGTACCATATTCTGCCTTTCTTTATAATTTGAGGGAAGTAAGTAAATTTTGCTTTCTAATAACACCTTCTGTAAGCATAAAGCATAAGTTTGAATATCACCTATCTACTGTGAAATGCCCAAAATTACAGAGAGCAATAGTCATAGAGAACTAATGGCTGTAGAAATTAAACCAGGTTGTGACTGGAAAGAAATATACATGAGATCTCCAGGGCATCAGTGATGTTCTATTCCTGACCAGAGCGGTAGAAACAAGAGTTTTTACTTTACAATGATTTGTTAAGACACGCAAATTAGTTTCACATAGTTTTATCTATATTGTTTCAAGAAGGAAAAAAAACTTTCAGAACAAGCCAAACAATTAATCAAAAAAGCAATTTGTAAACTAAATGCCCTCATATTGAGACTGCTATAGTAGCTGAAAATTATCACTGTGAAAGTATCATTTCCACTGAGTACAAATTTAGAAGTGATTGGCAATCTCTTTGCAAATGTGGAATCAATGCTGGCAGTTAGAAATTGGGAATGCTAGCACAAATATCTCCCCACATTATCTCCAAACCAAGATTATAATCAGCAAAGACAGCAGGAGGCAACCTTTAGTGGTCAAGAGAAAAAAACCCAATATGCCATCCTATGAAGTATCTGAACAAACTTCTTTTCATTAATAATAGATCAATAATACCAATATACCTGTTTGGAGGAAGTTGAAATGCAGAATGAACAAACCTAGAAGTCAGAGTATATTTAAAAACAAATCCAAGGGTTCAATACAAACACAAAAGGATGAACATATCTGAGCAGGAAAAGGATAATTCAGGGAAGTTGGGGCCAGCATGCAGCCATGCCACCCTCTTGCACGTGGATCCTACTGAAACAACTCCAAAGCCTGCTTGCGGAAAGTGGCCATCAGCGTCAGGGCCTTCTGGGCCTTGCAGACCTTCTGGCAAAGAAGGCCAAATCTGCAGTTGCCTGAAGGGCCTGACTTTATGAAATGCAATTGGAACACCAAGAACGGTTTATAGAACATAAAAAGACTTAAAATTTAATAAAATATTGAAAGTACTACTTGGGTCAGAGTCTGCTGTTGCCCAGAACCATCTTCTTTATAGAAGCAGAATCCCCTCCCCAAGTGTTGGCAGGACACACAGCCATGCAGGTACACACTCTTGCACCTAGGCACACACATGGGACTAAGCTAGGGTCAGTGACACATTAGCAAAGGGGATGAGTGTGTTTTCCCGTTCATCTCCTTAAAAATTTTTGTCCTTCACCCCCTGTATTATATTCCATTAGCCTGAAAACGACAATAGCAGGAAGCCACCTCAGAAGTTGCATGTTAAAAATGATAGAGCTGGGGGGGTCAGCCCCGTGGCCCAGTGGTTAAGTTCGCGTGCTCCGCTGCAGCCACCCAGGGTTTCGCTGGTTCGGATCCTGGGCACGGACATGGCACCGCTCATCAAGCCATGCTGAGGTGGCGTCCCACATGCCACAACTAGAAGGACCCACAATTAAAAATACACAACTATGTAGTGGGGGGATTTGGGGAGAAAAAGGAAAAATAAAATCTTTAAAAGAAAAAAATTTTAAAAAGTTAAAAAAATGATAGAGCTGCCCCACAAGCCCCAGACTGCTATCCTACTCAATTCTGTTGTGTGACATATGTGCAAAAAGTACCCCCCACAGATTAATAGTCATAATGTTACATTACCTTAAAAACAATCCATATCTATACACCACACATACTTCTCTATACACATATACATACATAGAGTTGCACGAATTTGTGTAATCAAAGGTACTATACAAAAAGATACCACATTTTTAAGACATCATGTGACCATGTGTGTGGAATTAAAAGGTGGAGAAGTTAACTATTAATAGTATTTTTGAAGTTTTTGCATGGCTTGGATTGTTATAATGAGCATACATTCCTTTTTGTTATTTAAATGTCTGATTTTCTATGCATAAAGCAAATATTGCAATCAAATATTATAATCCTGTCTGGAAGAGGCATGCTAAAAATACTTTTAAAAATACTAGAAAGGGACCCAAAGTTGCCAGGTGCACCCTACACAAATACTGAATTATGCACTGAGTAAAACAATAATTAGAATCAGCTTTCATTATTCCTCATTTCCTTTTTATTGTATTGAATGCTTTAAAAATAATATAATTTCAATTTGTGATTGTCAATGTCCTATTATTTTAATGAGAGTAAGTATAACAAGTTTTATTATGTATCAAAAATGCTTTTGAATCCATAACAATGTTGACAAAATGCTACTATATGTACAAAAGAGGGATAAAATTAAGAGCTGTAGATTTTCAGTTTTAAACAACAAATCTGTACATTTTAAAATCTATTTCGCCACCAGCAAAATGTCCAATATATTTGTAATTAAGACTATGGGCTTTATCTCTAAAGTTAGAATGGAATGACTAACAGGTATCAGTGAAAAAGGTAGAAATTATAATTTATTGTTGAAACTCCCTATTAATGCATTAATTTATCTGTATATGCAAGTCCTTACTGTACGTGTTTAACGTCAGAACACATATGTAATCCAGGACCTTAAAACCAACAACGTACCAAATAAAACAAGAATGTGACAGGCTATTTTTAAGAAAAGGCCAAGAATGCTATGAAACCGTACCTTGCTCATGATTAGGAAAACTACAAATTTGTATTGGTTTAGAGTGAGCAACTAAATCAGGCAAGACCCCGGAGTCCATGTGCCCAGAAATTCATAGAGCAGACACTTCAGTGGCAGCTTTGCTGCTAATGACACTGAAGCTTCTGAACCCCAGCCAATCGCAAATTTGTAGGATCACTGCTCCTGATGTCATTAGAACTACATTAACTATGCTTTCTGGATACACAATCATGTTTCATATGGAAAAAAGAGTGATATTCCAAATATTTATCTTTGAAATATTGCCACTTTGTAAATATTGAAGGAATGAATGAATGAGAAAAAAATCTACTTGAGAAACAAGAAGCCTTTTCATGGACAAAGGGGCTAAAATATATTGGAAGCGCAAGTTTTTGGTGGTAGGGAATGACCGGCTGACCTCATCACTGTTCAAAAGTCATGGCTGTTGTATTCTTTCACTAGCTCAGAATCACGCAATGGCTCCTCATTTCAATCAGGGTAAAAGTCCAAATCCTTACAATTTGCCTCAAAGGCCCTAAACAGTTCGGTACTGCTGTTACCTCTCCAACCCTTTCTCCTAAATCCCTCCCTTTGCTCATTCCACTTAGGTTGCACAGGCCTCTTTGTAAGCACCCACCTTGATGATCTTCCACTAGCCATTCCCTTGATCTGAAAGGATATTCCCAAATATATTTGTAACCTTACCCTCTCCTTGGAATCTCTTCTTAGATCCCATCCTCTTAAGGGAAGCTTTCCTTATCACCCTATGTCACACTGAGATCTAGTCACTCGCTTTCTGGCACCCCCCCATGACCTTACCCTGCTCTTGATCTTTTTCCTGGAGCCTCCATCAATTATCACATACCTTACACTTTGTTATATTTACTGTTTGTTGTCTGTTTTCCCTGCTAGACCTAAGCTCCACAGGGCAGGGTTCATGTTGTGATGTAAGCCCCCGATGCAACTCCAACACTTAGAACAGTGTCTAGTAGGTATCTGGTTCACGGTAGACATTCAACAAATATTTGTTGAATAAAAGAATGAATGAACGAATGCCTCAATCTTTACTCACAATATCAGACTGTTCATTGATAATAGCGTTAAAGACATTGGGTGACCAAATCAGAAACTCACTTTGAATGTTCAAGGCCATCCTTGACTTCGGGCTGTGCTAAATTGAATACCTGGACATTCTTATTTTTCAGCTCCAGTTTAAATGTCTATCAGTTACCCAAAGCAGATGTCATTATAGGCATATTATAATTTCCAAAATTCTATCTTCTCCTTCGTTATTTTATATTGATGACTTCATTTTAAAGGGACTTGGGGACAAGCTGCAGACATTTTGGAAGTTCACTAATTTTATTAACAATCAGTTAACATCTCTTCTTCAAGGTAGACTATTTCTTAGGATGCTTTCTACAAATTTTATCTATGTAAGGAAATTCCCGTTATTCTATTCAGGGGTTATTTCTTGATCCATTCCCTAATTTTAGAGAGTACAGCCTATTTAATATCTGTAGCTCAAAACATACTTAATATTATATTATTATAAACTGAATTCTTTGGTGCATAAAGGCAATACAGAAACTAAAATGTTAAGTTTAGGGAAAAAAACAGGAAACATTCTAGATACTCAAGAAGTCATTTTAGTCAGGTAATTAATGGAGATATATATATATATATATATTCCTTCTCTCTCACACATACACACACAAACATATACACATCCCTACATCATTGCCTCATAGGCCAAAAGTAAAAATGAGGAAAGTCACAGTGGCCAGTCCCATGGCTGAATGCTTAAGTTCATGCGTGCTGCTTCGGCAGCCTAGGGTTCTCTGGGTTGGATCCTAAGTGTGGACCTAACACCGCTCATCAAGCCATGCTGTGGTGGTATCCCACATAAAATAACTAGAATGACCTGCAACTAGCGTATACAACTACGTACTGGGGCTTTGGGGAGAATAAAAATAAAGGAAGATTGGCAACATATGTTAGCTCAGTGCCAATCTTCCTCACCAAAAAAAGTATACTTTAAAAAAACGTAAAAAGAAACACACTTGCCAGAAACTTAAAAAAAGTAATAATAAGAAGAAAAGTCAGGAAGAAAAAAGCTGAATTGACAAGAACATAAGATAATAAGTTAGACTAGAGGTTGATTCATAAAGCAACAGTGAAAGGAGTTATATTTTACTATTGCATCCCTTGACTCTCTCAAAAATCATTCTTAATATCATTTAAAATATTTTATAAACAAACATAAAAATCCTTCATAAAATGATAAACTTCTAAAATAAGCCACAGTTTGTTTCAATAATAAGTGCATGCTTCTTTGATTTTTTTTGTAGAAAAAGAAAATATTTTAATTTTTACAAGGAATGTGTGTTCTCCATTTTGAAATTTTATTGACATGAAATGTACAATTTCAAAAGAGCATTTAAGCAGTTGCTTTGATACTGAATTTCAATTTAATATGTTGATTTGAAGCCTTTTGCAAACACTATTAATTTAAAATATCTAAAAGAGTTGTATAATATCTTCTAAGTATTCATATATAATAAATTTATTGTCAAATAAAAATCATCTTCTGCTTACTGATGGTAGTTGTAACACAGACTTTTTCAGTGAAACTGTAAACATTCACTAATTTATGCTATAACTACAGAGACAATGTATGAGTTTTTACCTCATCAATTAAATAATACATCATAAAAACAAATGAGTAATATCCCAGTTTTTATTGGGTACAATTTAATTGTCATTACTGTATGTTAAATGTGGAGTCATTAATGAGCGTGTGTGTGTGAAAGAGAGAGAGGGAGACAGAGAGACAGAGTAGGAAAGGAGGAAAATATACCATCTCTTTTTCTTATTCTTGGAAAGTCTACATATGACATATGAGAGTGTTACTCTCAAAAAAATTATACCTATAATAAAAATCTCTATATGATTCTATACAATCTAAGTGGTATTAAAACAAGGTGACTAAGTGCATAATCTTTGGAAAGAGAATTTTGGTTCAAATTCCTGGCTCTTCCACTTTACATTTGAGTGAACTTGGATAAGTTATATCCCACTACAGGCCTTAGATAGATCTTCTGTAAAACAGAGATGAAGATCTAAAAACATCCCACTTCCCAGGCTGTTGATATCTAGCCTATGACCTAGGACCTGACTTGTGTTAATTAACAGCTGTTGACTTCATGCTTCCTGTATTTATCCAAGCTTTGATTTCCATAATCAATCCTGGCTCTCTTCCTATGCCTCACTCATGTATACCAAAGCAGAACATGCAAGACTCTCATAATCTGCTCCTGCTGCCCTTTCGGCTTCATTCTCAGTTCTGCCTTGCCAGTATCCATCAAACTGAAACCACCAAAAATATACTCCAAAGACGAAGCTGCTTCAGCCTCCATACCTAGTGCATTTTTTTACTGCCCATATCTTTTTGGCCATATCACCAATACTCTTGCCCATATCACCATCCCTCCCATAGATATATACAACCTCCATGGCCAGATTTTTTGGGACTTTGGGGAAAGGGCAAGCAGGGTGTGCAAACTCTGAGCTGACGGCAGGTGAGTGTGGAGGGGACCATTATCAGTGATAGCAGACATGTTAGCAGGAATAATATCGCTATAATTTATAGGTCTTGGGCCAGTTGAGCCAATCCAAATGTGACAAAGTCTACAGAAGGAAACAAAACAAAAAGCCAAGCATGTCAGCCCCTAAGGAGAGCCCCAGTGTGAAACGGTCTTACATAAGTAAAAGAAATCAAAGCTTGAAGGAACAAGTGTTTTATTTTTTACCGAACCCATACACTTCAGCAAGGACAAGGTGGATGCAAAAAAAAAAAGGCTTCAACTTAGGACAAACACTGCCAAGTGCAATCTGTCCTTTGAGATTTTACTCAGAAGCCTATGCAGCCATATAGGGGTGATTCCCCCACCACCCCAGGACATTATTAGTTGCTCCGTTTGTGTTGCATTTTCTATCTACCTCTCTTGGCACCGAAGAGGATATTAAAAAATCTTGTTTAAAGTCTACCTTCCCTACTACACTGCCTTCCATCATGGAAGGGCCCCTTTCTAATTCATTTTTGCTTACCCAAAAGATTGGGCAGAGCACATAAGGATGACCTACAATAAACATAAATTAATATGTGAAAAGCAATAAAAGAGGCAAATTTATTCCAAAGAGAAATTCTGAGGTGAAAGGGAAGCTCTTGAGGAATTTCTTGCTGGAAGACTTCATTTATCTCAATGAGACCAAACGTGGAAAGCCCAGAGAAAGAAAGGCAAACACAGCTTCGGAGAGTTGAGAAGAGAAGGCAGATCTGATCATATGCACTAAGGGAAACTAGACAGGAGCTAGCAATGCATGAGTAAAAGCATTTGCCAGGATTATGGTCCCAGGGAATGCTCATGATTCTTCTTCATCTGGATGCATGGAAAAGCCTTTTGTAGCCCATCTATGATTTTCAAATTTTCTAAATTCGTTCCAAAGCTCTACTTTATCCCAAACCTGCTGAGGGTTGAAATGCAGCTTAGTGGAAAGTAAAGTAAAAAGAGTGAGAAAATCCAGGTAACAGCAAACAAGTCTCAAGGCTGAAAGGAAACACACAATAACAAAAAGAAAAGAAATCAAATACAGCACCCTCCTCCTTCTAGAGACTGTTTTCACGTCTCCTTATCATCTTTTTGCTGACTAGACATCAATACATTGGCGCAGTGAAGTCTGTTCACGCCCCTCTTAGAGGCAATGGTACCCTTGTCCCAGAAGCCATCTAGTCGGCACAGTATTTGGCGAAACTATTTGCTTCCTCATCCGGTTAATGTGGTCTGAGTCTCCATTAGCTTTAAGACATTCATGGATAAGTTATTCATGATTTTTATTGGTGAGCTCAAAGGGACACCCTACGTAGTGCTTTGGGTAAAGTGTGAGTTTGTGGACTAGAGTGAGGTAAAGGTAAACTCTTAGGAACAAAGTCAGTAGTGTACAAAAAGACAGAATGGCTCCCAGGGCAGGAGTTCAGTGCCTGATAGGAGCCCAAAGCAAAGGCATTAAATTTTTTTTTAAATTTCAACGAAAGATGAACTGTTACCATCCAAAGAGAAAAATGAGAGTCTGAGAGGTGTAACTTAGATGATTTTATCCATCAACATAAACGAGAAAGAGATATGACGTATCTCAACGTATATGAGAACTCCAGAAGCCAGAGTTCAGGAGAACTCTGTGCACCGTGTCCTGGATACACCACACTTGGCCTTGGATGCAACATTCTGGTACCATCTGTCTCTCTCCCTTCTAATTCCTGGCCCATAAGTCAATCCTTTGACTATGAATGTAGTATATAGTAACGACCCCACTAAAAGTTAATAAATCGTCACATCAAGCACATACGCTAACACTAATCTTTAGTGCACAATTCCCTCTAATGCTACTTCTCACTATAAACATTTTTAATAAACTTTATTGCTCTACACTTAACCTCTTGTCATTTGGTGAGTCAGATGATCACAGGGTATAACGTAAAAGTGGAATTTCTGGTCCTAGAAGGTAAGAAATCCAGAAACATGGTTTCACCAAGGTGTATTTGAATTTCTCTGAGCCTGGAAAGCAACATCTAACAAAACCATATTGTTTGGAAACTCGTTGTGCTGCTATTTCTCATTTTCATTTAACACTTATTTAGCATTTCCTTTGTACCAGTTCCTGTCCAATTACTTAGTAATGATGAATTCAGTGAATTTCTCATGATTACAGATGAGACAGGTTCTACTACTAACCCCATCTCAGAGATGAGAAAACTGAGAGGCTCAGAAGATTAAATAACTTCACCAAAGTTAACAGAGGCAGGATCCAAACCCCGGCAGCCTAGCTCCAGAGAACATGCTGGTAACCACTATCATCCTGTTTCTCATGAGAGCAACATTGCATTTGGAACTTTAAAAAAAAGTCTTTATGTCCAAAGTCATTATTTTAGATGTCTCTCCTTTTAACGTTTCACAACAGTATAGAATATAACCTATTATTCTTCACTGTCAGATACAAAAGAATCCGCATTTAAATATCTTACCACTTATTTCTGCTATCACAGAAAAGAACATTGGCGATAAATGACACAGGTTTAGAGGATTTGAAGCTGAGTTGGCAGATGAGCTCAGTATTAATTCCATCTGGAGAGCCTCTGATGACTCTGCCTTTTGGAAGTGTCACAGAAAGCGGGTGAATCTCATCACCGTCAGAAAGCCTTGCTGTGGGAATCTGGATTGTTAAAGTTGAATCTCTGTTTAAAATTAAAACAAAAAAAATTAGCTCAAAATATGTGCAAGTAATTGGATTTAAATGTTTTCCCCTATTTTTTGAATCATTATAAATATTAAAACAACAAATATGTACAATATGTCAAATTATTAAAGATATTTTTGTATCATCTTTTATTATTTTCTGGTCACAATATAAGTAAGATTGATAATATATTAATTTAACCAAGAACCTGATCAAAAGTTTCTTTTAACCTCTAACGATTAAAAAAGAGGGTTAAAACACCTGATTAAATACAATGTGTTTTTAAACAGCTATGATATAAATAGTATTCTCTTTAAATATATCCTGACAAAAATTTACCAAAAATTACCACCTTAATAGCTAAAGCTTTATCACATGTCAACTAAATAGCATTAAGAGATGCATACACACATATAATTTTTTTAATTTGAATACTCTTGAGCACTTTTATACACATATCATGAATATTTTTTCAATCATTACTACTAAAAAATTCCACTTAATGTTCATATATCTCATTATATAGCTATAATTTATTTATCCAATCTAAAATGTTTATGATTTTTAATAACATAGTATGTAGTATTCACTTTTAAATCTAATTAATACTTGATAATTTTTAGTGGTAATAAATATTTAACCATATTACTTTGTTTTATTTTAGTAAAAATACTTTCTAGCACAATACAATTCAAGCCACCTCTATTTACTGTTTAAGTAACAGAGGTTAGCGTCTACTATTTATAAGAAAGAGTCTTGAAAGAACTATGAATCCCAAAGTTTTAAAGTTAATGTTGAAGAACTACACTCTCTCACAAAATCGCATTTAAAGCAAGCTCCATGGCATAAGTAAACACTTATCACATCTTCCAGGCCAAATATTAGAAAGGAAAAGTTGTTCTATGATCTTCAACTTGGATGCTTTTCATTTATTTTCAACCGTTACCTCACACTTATTTTCTCTGTATCTCAGAATGCTTAACTGTAAAATAAGGGATTGAACTAGAGAAGCTCTGAGACGGCTACAAGATCCAGAAGTTTATGAAAATAAGCTTATAGGAAATTCACATTGGCACACAAATCTTCCCAATTTATATAATTTTAACATATCAACTAGTTACTCTTTATACCTATTCCTTTATATCTACAGGTAAGTGTATATTTCTAAATAAAAACTTGTTTGGCTTTCCGTTTTTGCTGTTTTATATAAAGGATATCAATATATGCAGTCTTCCTTGACTTGTTTTTTAAAATTTTATCTCAATATTTTGTTTCTAAGACTCCTAAAACAGTTCTCATTAGCTGAAGTTCATCCATTTCACAGCTATAGAATATTCAAGGAACACATATATTGCAAATTATTTATCCCTTCACTTGTCACGGGATGTTAGTGCAGTTCTCAGATTTTGCTATTCTGAATACTACTACTACTATGAATAATTTCACACATACCTTGTAATATACATGTGCAAGAGTTTTTCTTGTATATACTGTGAAGCAGAATTGTTGGGCTGTGAAATATACAGATGTTACACTTTGTGTAGTATTATCCAGTGTGGTCCTACTCCTTGACACTAACTAGTTACCTGACTTCATAATGTTTGCCTACTTAAGACAGGCAAAATGCTATCTTATTGTAGTCCCTAATGTTCATTTGCAAGTTTACAAAAAAGTTACTTATATGTTTTCAGATGCTCATTTTCCATTTATGGAGCCTCTTCCATGAAGTACCTATTGAAGCTTTTTGTCAACATTTCTATTGAGTTATTTGATATTTTTCTAATTTTTATCAGTCATTTATTTTATTGTTAGCATGATTTTAAGTCTGGCTTAAGAATCTTTCATTACCCACAGACATTAAAATTGTTTTGTATAATTTTTTTGACATTTTGCATTTCACATGTAATATCTTAATCCATTTGTAATGGATTTTTGTGTGTTACGTGAGACAGAAATCCAGTTTGAAATATCCCATACAGATAATCAATTGTTTCAGCACCATTTACTGAATAGTAACCTCTTTTCTTCAAAGATCTACATACCACCTTTGTCATACATTCAGTCTCCATGCATGTGTGGGCCTTTTTTCTAGTCTCTCTATTCTATTCCTTCGGCTATTTTATCCATTGCTGAACCACTATCACATTGTTTTAGTTTTGATATTTAGTATGGCAGGCTTTTCTCTTTGTATTCTTCTTCAGGGGTGGCTTGGCTATTCTTGACTTTTGATACTCCCACATAAAATACAGAATTTTACTTGTCAATTGCTATGAAAAATTTTTTATTTGACTTTTTATTGCAGTGGCATGGAATATGTAAGTTAATATGTGGATAAACTGGCTTTTGTAATATTGAATATTTCAATTCATGAATATGGTGTAAATCTTCATTTATTTACGAGTTCTTTGACTTAAGTCTTATAATTTTTTCCATACAGTTCCATACAGTTCTTCCACATCTTTTGTTTTGGTTTCTTCCTATTAGCATTAATTTTGAATGTTTTTATAAATAGTAATTTTAGAGTTGTATGTTCTAAATGTTGTATGCTGAAATGCTATTGAATTTTAACTATCGGTCTTATGTTTGTCTATCTTGATAAATGATCTTCATAGCTTTAAAAATTTTTCCACAGATTCTTTTAATTACCTATATGGAAAATCATCTACTCTACAGATAATGATGGTTTTGTAGCTTATTTTCCTATCCGTACATATTTTATTTCTCTTAACTCCCCGCATGGACAGGGTTCTTCAGTAAAATGTGTTAGAGAGGCAGTGGTAATAGGCATCCTTGCCTTTTCTTTTTTATTTAAAGAGAATTAATTTATGGTCCAGTATCCATCATAACGCCTCCTCTAGGTTTATAATAGGAAACTTTAACAACTGAAACAATATCTCTTTTACTCCCATTTAAGAGTTTTATCATGAATGGTTTTGGAATTCTATCAAATGCTTTTTTTTACATCTATGGAAATGATCAATCATGTCATTATTCTCTTTAATTTATAAATGTGGCAGATGAAATGAAAAGGCATTTTAGATTTTCTAAAATTAGGCAAACCTCGCAATGCTGGGATACATCTAGATTGGTCATGACCTATTAATACATTTATATTATACTATATTATGTTATATTAGTAATGTATATTATATATCCTTTAATTCATTAAGGATTATTGCATCTATATTCATAAGAAATACTGGCTTATAATTTACCATTCTCATACTGTCACTGTCTGGTTTTACAGTAAAAAATTTCTGACTTCATAAAACAAATCAGGGCACATTTTCTCATTCTATTCTCTGGAAGAATTTGTACAAGTTTCGATATATCAGTTTCTTGAAAGTTTAGTAAAACTCGCTTGTAAAAACATCAGAGGATGGTGTTTTCCTTGTCAGAAGATGTTATGTACTGATTCAAAGACTATTTTTTGCCAGTATGGTTTAGTTAATTATATGTTTTCTATAAATTCTCCATTTAAGTTTTCAAATATATTGGAATAAATTTCTTCATAGTATTTTGCTTATCTCATATTTTCCACTGGATATATAGTTATGCTCCATTATTCCTAATATTATTTAGTTATGCTCCTTTCTTTTCTTTCCTCGTCAACTTCACTATATTAGTGTCTATTGTGTTAGTTTTTCAAAGAACGAACTTTCGCTTTCAGTGACCCTATCTATAGAGCTTTTGCCAGCATTCTGGTTTTAGTTTTCTCTTGCTTTTTAAAGTATGTTTCTCTTTTTCTCTCTTACAAACTTAACTGAGGTTTTGTTTGTTTCTATACTGTTTGTGTAGTTATATATAACCTTAGGTTTAGCGGACACCCTTAAAATTTTACCCTACACACTTTATTTTAAAATTTCTAAAAGTTATATTTAGTTCATTTTCAAATCTATATTGTATAATCCCATGTTAATTACTAATTTTTTGTAATGCCATCTTTTATTTTTTAAGAAATTATTTATATTCTGTGTCTGATCATTTCAATATCTGAATTACCTAAGAGTCTAAATCTCAAGATGGTTGTTTGTGCTGACTCTGAGTTACGGTCTCCTCCCTCCTTGTGAGTTTTGTCATGCTTGATACTGTGCTCATGCCTGGTTGATAGCAATGTGTAGAAACTGAAATATGAGCCAAAACTGAGGATGGCTTCATTTAGAGTACAGGTTCACAAAGTGTGGTCCATGGATCAGCAACGTCAGTATTATCTAGAAACTTATTAGAAATACAAATTATTACATCCCATTCCAGCCTTCCTGAATCATAAATTCCGGGGAGGGGATCTAACAAATTCTGTTTTAAAAAGTCCTTCAGCTGATTCTGATATACACTAAAGTTTGAGAACCACTGACCTAGAGAATATTTGCTTGCTACCGCTAAAAGGTTGAAGGACTTACATGGAACCATTTTCGCCTCTTCAGCGTCCTTGGATTAATCCAGGAATCTGAGATTAAGTTTTCCTACCTTGAAGTTGTCCCAAGATTTAAGAACAAGCCTGCATGTGGCATATTATTGCAGCTCACCACTCCTACTCTGGTTTTAGCTTATAAGTATGTATTGTTTTGGTTTGGTTTGACTTGAGCCCTTTGAAGACCTCCCACATTTCTCAGAAGCCCAGCAATTAAATATATGTACAGATACATACACACATACACGATCTACTTGTTTTGTAGTGTGAGGACTCGTAATGTATCTAGGCCAATAGTATTGGGATTTGGGCTATTTATAAATTCAAAAAAAAATAAAAACAGATTGCATTCCACTATAGTGTGCATGTGTTAAGCAGAATTCTGAGATGGCCCCCAAGAGTCCTGTCCCTTGGTGTACAAATTCTGTATAATTCCTACCCCTTGGGTGTCACAACCTGTAAATATGATGAGATATCTCTTTGGTGACTAAGTTATGTTATATGGTAATGGTAAACGGACTTTCCATATTTAATTAGGTCCCTAGTCAATTGAATTTGTGGAAAGCAAAAGGGAGACTGTCATGGGAGGATCAGACTTAATCAGGTGAGATCTTAAAAGAAGGTTGAAAAGTCAGAGATGGAGAAATCAGAGAGACAATCTACTTCTGCCTTTGAATGAGTAAAGTGCCATGTTGTGAGGAGGACCTACATGGCTCAGACTTGAGGGTGGCTTTTGAGAGCTGAGATTGGTCCCAGCCAACAGTCAGCAAGAAAATGATGTCTTAATCCTAGAACTATATCGATTAATTCTGCCAACCACCGGAGAGCTTGGAGGAAGACTGAGCCTCAGCTGAGACTCCTGCTGTGGCCCACATCTTGATTTCTGCCTATTGAGACCATAAGCAGTGGACACAGCTAAACTGACCAAGACTCCTGATCCAAAGAAACCGTGAGATAACAAGTTCATGTTTTAAGGCACTAAGTCTGTGGTAATTTGTCACATAGCAATAGAAAACTAATACACTGAGTTTTTAAGCTTGCTTCTTATACCATGGAGACATAATAAAAATTTTTACAAGAAAATTAAACGACTGTGAGATAACTAAGTGGGCTTCTAAAAAATTTTCACCTTAAAATGTAAAGTTACATATTTTGATAGTTCGTTTCAACTACAGAAACAAGTCAGACATTGCTCATGACTCAAATAACAAAGACACGAACAAAAAAGTACATAAAGAAAATGTGGTAAATTCACATTAAGCATTTACCTGAAATAGTTTTGAGGTAAAATGCTGATATCCATCACAGTTGTTACATCCAAAGGAACAGGAGTGAAAAATATGAATGGAGGGTTGAACAATAACTTGGGTGATTTTACTTCTCCAACCAGACACAAAATTCGATAGCAAACTGGATTATCATTTAAACGTATAGGAATATTAGCTGTGTATTTTCTAGGATGATCTAATGGAAAAAAATTTAAGTATTTTACATTAATTCACACACAAAAATATCATTTACATAGTTTAAACCTTACTAAACATTAAAACGTACTCTGAAGTTATAGCTCAATGGAGTAGAACAGACTACCCAGAAACTGGATTTATCCTGCCAAGAAACTTAAGACATGTAATGAGGTGTCATTGAAATAAAAATATTAGAAAGGGGGTTGGCCTGGTGGCACAGTGGTCCTGGTTCAGATCCCGAGTGGGGACATGGTATCTGCTTGGCACGCCATGCTGTGGTAGGCGTCCCCACATATAAAGTAGAGGAAGATGGGCACAGATGTTAGCTCAGGGCCAGCCTTCCTCAGCAAAAAGAGGAGGATTGGCAGCAGTTAGCTCAGGGCTAATCTTCCTCAAAAAAAAAATATTATAAAGTACACTATGTCTAGAAATAAAGCAAGTCTCCTTAAAGTAAATTTTCATTATATATATGGAAATACATACATCTTGGGGAAACAGTGCAACAGGACTTCTTTTCTGACTGTTTTCTGCGCCTTAACAGGAGCTGCCCATCCCTTTAGTATATGCAGTATGAAGATGAGGTCAGATAACTGCCATACGGATCTCAGGGGACTGTTGAGAAATGGATGTGCTAAGAGGAAAGGAATGTGCTTTCTCCCAAATTTTTAAGTTTATGAAAGGCTGCAAGGGTTCACTGGCCAATTTCACCTGGCAGGAAAAGACAGGAAATACCCATGTGGCAACTCACTATAAGGAAAGGCAGTTTGTGTTGGAGAAAAGGGCTCAGCATAGGAGGCTGCAGGCTAGTTCTGGGTGAGAGGTTCCATACAGCAAGCTGCCAGCGCCCTTTTAGACTCAAATCCCCAAACTTAGTGTCTCATAGGGAGAAAAATGTGATCTGTTGAATATGAATTCAAGGTAATATCTTAGAATTCAACAACAGGACACCAGAGTGGCCTGGCAGAGATCAGGGCCATCAAGGGTATCATCAAAGCAGAGGATGAGAACGTTCTGGGTGACGCAGGGCCACGTTCAAAAGTGACATTGTGAACCATACACAAAAGCAATAGACTTATTGAACTGATCAAATCCACTAGTTCTCTCTGTACTGGATGCCTTTACTTGGTCAAACAAGCCCTTCACTTGTTCAAACAGTCTGGAAGCCTTGGAAAATGGTGGCTTGGAAAAAGAAGGGAGTGGGGACTTCCTACCAATAACGACAGAAGAGTACTGGGAATACTGTGAAAATATGAGGGACTGTATCTGTACTTTGAGCTAATCAAATGAGTTATAACAATTTACATATTTAAAACATTGCAAATCTATAGAAAAATGATGGTTTCATTTAATGAATCTGATATTGTCAAAATTATTTTGGGGAGGAAGAAAATCAAGTTAATTTCAGACTTAGGCAAGGTTTGAAGACTTACTGAATTCTGAAATCGAATGGGCTGCTTTGAGATTATTTCTGGGTTTCAGACCTGTCAAAGGTTTCTGGGGTCATGGAGAAGGTGGTTCCTTGTGTAACCTAATACGACTCTGGATTCAATAACATGTTTTTAAGCTCAAGTGTGCCTTCTCTAGTATCTGAGATGCAAGTTATATAAAGGTGTTACAGGCATGTTCAATTTTTTTAAGAGTCAGCTTGAGATCCTAAGGAGGGAACCCATAGATATGACTGCTTAGGCTCAGCCCCATACGGAAGGAAAAGTCAGATGGAAATGTTTCTTATTTCCTTCCGGACTGTCCAGTCCATTTCATCTGTCTATAAATATTGATAGGGACATAAAGGAAAAGCTCTGTATAGAAATACAGATGGTGGCTTTAGCTGGACTAGCTTTTGTGCTATTTCTTTCAGGACCAGACATTGAAACTGAGAAGAAAAACAGAGAAATATACAGAAATACATAATGAAACCTAGTTATTTTTACAAAATAAACTTCAGAATATGGAGAATATTTGATGTTTTCTATCACATTTTGAGTTCTAAACAGAAGGAATAAAAGATGGAACATTTCTTAAATCTACTAATCACAGAATCCTAGGTACTGTTTCTCATACATAAACTAAACTGATTGTACAATCCTATGTCAATAGATGGAGCAGGACATGGAGTTAATGCAACATAGTGCTAATAGAATATTATTGAGAGAATACATAGTTCAATGAACTGTCTGAAAAGCTTAAAAGTTATAATAGGTTCTTTTTGCTGTTGTTAAGATTGGCACCTGTTGCCAATCTTTTTTTTTTCCCTGCTTTATCTCCCCAAATCCCCCCTGGTACACAGTTGTATATCTTAGTTGCAGGTCCTTCTAGCTGTGGCATGTGGGATGCCACCTCAACGTGGCCTGACGAGCAGTGCCATGTCTGCGCCCAGGATCCAAACCAGCGATACACTGGGCCGCCGCAGCATAGTGCGCGAACTTAACCACTCAGCCACGGGGCCGGCCCCTTTCTTTTGATAATATTAGTTGTATTTTATTTAGATTGTAGTATCCCAAAGATTCTGCTGCAAGTGATTTACAGAGAGAGTACTCTCAGGAGGAACCTTAGGTAAAGTGGGAATCAGAATATGGCAGGGCAAGAAGCTATGAAAAGTTGTGGTTTGCGGCCAGCCCAGTGGCATAGAGATTAAGTTTGTGTGCTCCTCTTCGACGGCCCGGGGTTCATGGGTTTGGATCCCGGGCACGGACCTACACACCGATCATCAACCCAGCTGTGGCAGGCATCCTACATATGAAATGGAGGAGGATGGGCACGGATGTTAGCTCAGGGCCAGTCTTCCTCAGCAAAAAAGAGGAGGATTGGCAGCAGATGTTAGCTCAGGGATAATCTTCCTCAAAAAAAAGAAGTAAGTTTCAATTCAATATCTAACCTTGCACCATAAGAAACAAGGGAAAAAGAGTAAATTACAACCAAACAAAGCAGAAGAGAGGAAATAGTAAATATTAGAAAATAAATTAATTGAATAGAGTATAAGAAAAAGTTAAGAAAATCAATAAAATCAAAAGTTGGTCTTTGAAAACATTATCAAATTTGAAAAGCCTTTGGCAAGAATGACCAAGAAAAAAAGAGAAGATTCAAACTACAAAAATCATGAATAAGAAAGGGAAAATCACTATTCACTTTACAGAAATTTAATAAAAGGACTGTAAGAGAACACAACGTACAGGTGTATATAAACCAACTAGATAACGTAGAGGAAATGGACAAATCCCTAGAAAGACACAAAGTATTTAAACTGATTCGAGAATAAATATAAAATCTGAATACACTTATAGAAAGAGATTGAAGTACCAATCAAAAACTTCTCATGTAGGACAGCTGAAACCCAAATGGCTTCATTGGTGAAATCTACTCAACATGTCATGAAGAATTAATATCAATCTTCACAAAAATGGAAATGAAGGGAATACTTCCCAAGCCATTCTCTAATGCCAGGGTAACAGAAAGAAACATTTCTGCTTATGGCCAATTGATTGTCAACAAGGGTACCAAGACAATTCAGTGAGGAAAAAATATCTTTTCAATAAATGGTGCTGGGACAAAGATATGCCCATGCAAAAGAATGAGGTTGGAGCCTACCTTAAACCATATTAAGAAATAACTCAAAATAGATCACAGACCTAAATGTAAGAGATAAAATTATAAAACTTTAGGCAAAAATATGAGTAAATCACCATGAGCTTGGGTTATGTAATGTTTTCTTAGATATAACACTAAAAAACCTAAGTAACAAAAGAAAAATTAGATAAACTAGACTTCATCAAAGTTAAAAGCTATTTTGCATCGGTTGTCATTCATCACCAGAAAGTGAAAAGACAAATCTCAGAATGGAATAAAATATTTTCAAATAGCATATCTGATAAGGGAAGTTCATTCAGAATATATAAAGAACACTGACAACTCAAAAATAAAAAGACAGTCGAATTTCAAAATGGACAAAGGATTTCAATAGACATTTCTCCAAAGATGATAAACAAATTGACAATAAGCACATGAAAAAATGCTCAATATCAGTAGTCACCAGGGAAAAGCAAATAATAACTACAATGAGATATCACTTCACACTCATTAGGATAGCTATAATAAAAATGATAATAAGAAGGGCTAGCAAGGATGTGGAGAAATTGGAACCCTCATTCACTGCTGGTGGGATTTTAAATTGTTACACTTGCTTTGTAAAAACAGTTTGGCAGTTTCTTAAAATGTTAACCATCAAATTATCCTATGATCTGACAATTCCACTCCAAGATATACACCTAAATAAATGAAAACATGTCCACACAAAACTGTACATGAATGCTCATAACTACTTTACTCAGAATAGCCAAAACATAGAAATGATCCAAATGTTCATCAACTGAATGGGCACTGAATGTTTAGGAATAGACAAAATGTGATATATCCACACAATTATTTGGCAATAAAAAGGAATTAAGTACTGGTTCATGCTACCACATGGATGAATCTTGGAATTACTATGCTATGGGAAAAAAGCCAATCACGAGAGGACACACATTGTACGATTCCATTTATATGAAATGTCCACAGTAATCATATTCCTAAAGACAGGAAATAAATTACCAGTGAGCAGTAGTCAAATGGAGGGGGAGATGGGGAGTGACTACTAATGGATATGGGCTTTCCTTTTCAGGTGATGAGTATGCTCTAAAATTAGACTGTGGTGATGGTTGCACAACTGTGAGTATCCTGAAAACCACTATACTGTGCACCTTTTAAGGTGAACTTGTGTGTGAATTGAATTTAAATAAAATTGCTATTAAAAACTAAGTATAGTTATACAAGTATGTAAAAATAATTGCATCTGAGTGTGCATTTTGTCTTTCTTAAGGTATCTAATTAAAATATAAGAATTTAAGGGGCTGGCCGCGTGGGCGAGTGGTTGGGTTCGCGCGCTCCGCTGCAGGCGGCCCAGGGTTTCGTTGGTTCGAATCCTGGGCGCAGACATGGCACTGCTCATGAGGCCACAGTGAGGCAGCGTCCCACATGCCACAACTAGAAGGACCCACAACGAAGAATATACAACTATGTACTGGGGGGCTTTGGGGAGAAAAAGGAAAAAAAAATAAAATCTTTAAAAAAAAAAGAATTTAAGGCAAAATAGAAGGTATCTTTTTCTTCCTCTAGTAGTTTCCTCAACTTAATGAACAGTAAAAACAACTCAGAAAACCAGAAAAGAAATACATACTTGATTTGGAAATAACCAATAAGGAAAAGCTTTGAGGGCTATGTTCAGTGTCATATAAGCAAGGAAAAGCAAAAATGGCTACACTGAAAGAAAAAAAATAGTGGCAACCAGAGGGTCAAGCAACTCGACCTGGAACCTCGGTTCCAAGTCAAAATTACCCTGTAATTCAACTCTAACTCTTCAAGGATTCCATTCTCCATCCAGCTGCTCGATCCTGACAAGCCCAGCACTCATCCAATCGGCTAGCTTTGATGTGCTAGCACCTTGCCTCCTGCTACCTCAATGCCTGAGAGATGGAGAAGTCTCCAGCCCACTGAGTAAGAAGAGGGGGCGAATGGAATGATGCACGATATTTTACAAAACACACTAACTGGAAATAAAATTCCAAATTATTTCAACAAATTCTTGAGCTACTGAGAATAGAAAGAAAGAAACTCATACTATGACTTTTACTTTTTCTGTGGGTAAGTTCACTGATACTGTTTCATCTTAGAACTGATAGGAAAATATATTTCAAAAATAAATGTTTTCAAAGGTTTAAAGAAAACCACATATAGAATAGAAATAAGATGTATAGTATGTAAAACAAAAACTTGATCAATATATAAAATTTAAGACAATATGATACAAATGAAATATGAAATAAAATTGCATGAAAATGAACAAATAGGTATTATAACATGAAATATAAATAAGTTCAATTCCATTCCTAAAAACCACATTTCAATCTTTCTCAAGAAGAAAAGCAAATTCCTTTGGTTTACAATATTTACCCTAAATTTAAAAGACACAGATTGAAAATAAAGTGATATATCAGCCAAAGGCAGACAAAAGGAAGACAAAGTGGCAATATATCACACAAACAGCATTCAAACAAAAAGCATCTGGTAGAACAAAGAATATTATTTTAAATGTACATACTTATTTATAAAAGATAGACACAAACTTTTCATAACATCCAAATATACAGAGAAAAACTATTGGAGTCAAGAAAATTTTAAGAAACTGCCATTGTAGTAACACATTCAGACAGACTGCAGTAACAATTGTAAAGCAATGTAACAACATTGTATTAACAGATTCAGGAGGAGGATAAGAGGGAGGAGGAAGAGAAAAGGCATAAATATCGTAAATGAAGAGACAAATTTATTAGTTACCATGATTTTAGATTATAAACTATGTACTTAGAAAGCTATAGAGAATAATATTTGTAAACTTCCATTTCTAACCAGAGAAGTTCAGTCCAGGAGCCAAGTGCCAGATAAAATATAGGTATATTCTTTTCACACAGTGATGGTTAACTAAAAAGAATAATGGAAAAAAATCTCATGCACAATAATGATGCATATAAAATAAAACTTTAATTACTGGAAAAATATGCTATTCTTTGAAAGGAAAAACTCAATTACATGCCTTCTTCTAGAAACTAGAAAAAAATAATCTAGAGTTCATTTCAAAAAGTAAATGTGTAAGAATTACCAAGAATTCTTGTAATAGATGTTTAATGATAGAAAATTTGTCATAGCAATTATAAAAAGGTACAACAAAGTTGATGTAATAAAAAACAGTCAAAAAAGAAGTGGAAATATAGATAGACAAGGTGGCCAACTTCCCCCAAAGCAAGCATTCCAAGAGTACAAACCAGATGTTGCAACGCCTTTTCTGACCTAGCCTTGGAAGTCACACACCGTCACACCCATAATATCCCATGGGTCACATGTCAGCCCTATTTGATGTGGGAGGGGACTATTCAAGGGCATGAACACCAGGAGGTGAGGATCACTGGGAGCCACTTTTGAGGATGGTTATCACAAAACTTAGTGATAAACTTCTTGAAAGAGTTTTAAGAACATATAATAAAAATTCTAAACTTTTGTATACATCATAAAATAAAATAACATGGAAGGATAAATTCAAATATCAACAACAAATATAAGGAAAAGTACTTACTTGGACAAAAACTTATGGAAACATTACACTCTTCATGTGCTTGCAAAACCCCCTTCAGTACACTGAACTTGAATGTGCCGTCTCGGAAAAGTTTGCCAGTATTACTAATATCCAAAGTCCATGCCACAGCTTTTTTTGAAGTATTATGTAAGATAAGATCCTATTCATACAAAAAGAAATAAAAGAAAAAAATTATAAACATTATGATGTGCAATATAAAATTTAGTTTGTATTACATAACAACTTGATGGGCCTATACACAAAGTGAAGCCATTAAAAGTGGTAATCATAGGTAAAATGTTTTAAAAGAAATGTTAGGCAAACAAAAGGGTATCCAAATATGTTCAGAGCCTATTAACTAGGAAAAGTAGACAAAGGATAGAGGTAAAATAAAAATAGCAAAATATTATGCTAGCTAGCAAGGATGCAAGAGTAACAAGAGCCTTCATTCATGCTTGTGAGAATCCAAAATAGCACAGTCACTTTGGAAAACAGTTTGGCAATTCCTTATAATGTTATTATGGTATTGAAGTGGTAGATCAGTTATTCTATACATTTTTTAAAACCCATAGAACTGTATACTACAAAGAGTGAACGTAAATGAATAAAAATTTAAAACATCAACCAAGATGTTGGAGATCACAGGATGGATTGTAGACTATGACAAACTGTATTAAAAATGTATGAAACAATCTTACTGAAGTTAGTGAGTGTAGGGGGGAGTGGCCAAAGTAACTTCGGAAGACTGCTTTGACTGGAAACTATAAAGCTAACGACAAAAAGTTACTCTTTATAAACACTGTACTCTAGTGGTAAATGTTTTAGCAATTCTAATGTGCTACAGGTTAAAAATTCTGAAACTTCTTTACTAGTATACTAGGGTCATACAATAGGTAAACAGATTGTAAATAAGACAGCCAGATTTCTCATTGTAAGAGAAAGGAGTTAAACATGAGGAAGGAAGAGACTGGAATGAACCTTGTGGTGCTGGGTTAGAGTCAGAGATATCAGTCTGAACTCATGTTTAGAGATAGATGCATAGATAGATTGATAGCTAGATAGATAATAGAGAGGTAATTCTATGTGTATTCACAGGTTGGCACACATACAAATATTTCCTCACTCTATTTGCCAAAAGGGCCTAGAACACGTGACCCTCCATTAGCAGCTAGCAAACCTAGTGCACAGATGGTGGTTTCTAAATACCATTCTCCCATAAAAAGTACTGGGGTTTCTCAGAGAAAATACTGATTCTAGAGCTGGAACAAGTAAAGTAAAAGACAATCCTAGACCATTTTGTAGTGCCAGAAAGTAAGAGAATGCTCAAAGATCATGATAGGAGTATGTCAAAGAGCCAGTCTAAAAGAGCTCCTAACGGCCAAACTGAAACAATTTTAGCAGCAAAACAATGTAATATTGGATTATAACTGAAAGTATAAAATAAATGTATGTAAGCCCATACTGATATTTTAAGTAATAAAATAAAAAATAAATGGAGGGAAAGAATAATCTTTCTTACAGAAAAATTGCAAATAATATATGTAAACTCCCCTCATCCAGAAGGTGGAGCTTAACCCCCTATCTGTTGAGTGTGGGCTAAAACTGACGACTCACTTCCAACGTATAGGGTGTGGAAAGGGAAAAATAGTTTCTCCAGGTTTACAGTGAAGAAATCTGGTATATAAAACCAGTGATAAGTCATGTTAATATCAGGGACTCCCTTCACATGATGTGACAAAAAGGACATTCCACCTCCCTGACATTCTTCCCTAAAACCCATAGAAAATAAGAGCTCAGTCTAGTCAGATGGAAAGCATCAGATAAACCAAAGCTAAAGAACATTCTGAAAAAAATGCCAGACCAGTACCCTTTTTAAAATTGTCAAAGTCATATAAAAATTAGCAACACTGAGGGCCTGTCACATGACAGAGGAGAGTAAATGCAATATGGAATCCTGGATTGGACTCTGGGACAGTAAAAAGACATTAGTGAAAACCCAGTGAAATTCGAAGAGAACCTGTTGTTAGTTAATAATATTGTACTAATGCTCATTTCTTAGTTTTGAAAAATGTTCTATGGTTGTATAAGGTGTTACCATTACGGAAAGTTGTGTCAAAAGTATACAGCAACCCTCTGCACTGTCTTTGTAACGTTTTGGTAAATCTGGGGGCTATGGGCAAAAGTTGTGTACAGACTCATCTTTCCAGCACAACCTACTATTAAAATGAAAACCTTCAACCAGGTTTTCTATTAACTTTACTCTTCAAAAATCTGAAGAGTACAGAATGATCCATGCAATGGTCACCCCAACAAAATAATGTACTTTGTTTCTTTCTAAAGTATGATTGATTTAAAATATTTAGCATAAAAAAAAGAGTTGGTTTTACTCCTAATGTCTCTAAGTACTTGAACATCTATTTAGTGCTAATATTTGTGTCTTTTATAACAAAGTTTATTTGCATCTTATAAATAAAACATCTTTTAAAACAGAAGGTGGGCACAAAATCGTACTGGCTATTTGAATGCCTCATTTTTCTCATTCTGAAATTGAGCAAATGGTGTAAGATCTCTAAAATACTATCCATTTCCATATCCTATCCTAAGATTAGAACTGACACAGTCAACTATAGAGGAACATTGTTTAGTTTGTTTAGTATGTGTAGTACTGTGTTATTTTTTTACAATTTTATCAAAATGATACATGTACACAGCTTACACAGAAAGTTCAAAAACGCTTATAAAAAACAGTTGTCCCAACTCAACTCCTCCTCATCAACAGTTCTGCTTTCCAGAAGCAACCAATTTTAGCCAATTCTGATTTGGATTTTCTCTAATAGTTAGAGCCTTATTCTAAATGCAATGCTGATATGGCTTCCTTTAGGTTTTTTATTGCTGCCATAACAAATTACCACAAATGCAGAGGTTTAAATAACACAAATTGATTATATTACATTGTTGTAGGTTAGAAGTTCAACACAGATGACACTGGACTAAGACGGAGGCGTTAGAAGGAACTATGAGACTTTCTGGAGGCTCTAGGGAAGAATGTGTTTCCCTGCCATTCTCAGTTTCTAGAGGTCAGACACATTCTTTGGCTGGCGGCCCCCCTTCCACTGTCTTCAAATCCAGCAACATCGCATCTCTCTGCCCTTCTTCTGATCACAGTCAGGAAAGGTTCTCTGGTTTCAACTACTCTTGTGAGTAGACTGGGACCACCCAGAAAATCTAGGATAATCTCCCTTGTTCAGGGTCCTTAATCTTAATCACATTACACATCAGCCAAGTATCTTTTGCAACATAAAGTAGTGTATTCACAAATTCTGAGGATCAGGATTTGGACAACTTTGGGGGCCATAATTTTGACTACCACATGGCTATTTCATGATTTATCAGATTCAGATACTGCCTCTTGATTGCCCACTAGTAAAGACAAGGATTTCTCTCATTTGCACTACCTCCACTCCTCTCACCTCCCCATTTTGGATATTTATACTCTCTTAATTCTTTCATTAGTCACCTGGTAACTTTAAGTGATATATTTATATCTCTAGTTCTTTTTCTGTCAACTTTAGACAACTCCCTTTAATTACCAACTATGTAAGACAAATTTCACTCCTCTTTTTTCTACCATTTCCAACTCTCCTGTCAACTTAACCTTCACATACATGTTGTACATATTATACACGTCATTTTATATATAATACATTACATATGATCACATTTTAATTATGCTCCATAAACATATTGAGACTTCTCTGTATTATACATTTTATTCTGACTCTGTAAATATTATTCATGGCAAATCCAAGCAGTGTATTAGAGTCACATTTCCTTTTCTGTGGGGTCAATGTGATTCCTTTGCCACTCAAGAGAGAAGGCTTTTATTGTCCAGATCATCTTTTATCATACCAACTGAATAAAATTTCAGTGATTTAACTAATCCCACATTTATGAAGGGATTGTTTTTCTCTAGAACTCAATCCAATTCACTTCACTAAAGCTTCCTTTCTAGCCCCACATACAAGGCCTTCTGCACACCTGAAGTCACATTACAGTTAGAAGTCTTACTGACTACAATTCGAAATATATTATGATGTACATCTGAAAGTTATATAATGTTACAACCCAATGTTACTGAAATAAAAAAATAAAAATAAAAAAGGATATACATATATAGCAAATGAACACATGACAAAATGTTTTTAACATCATTAGTAATTAGGGAAATGTAAATTAAAACCACAATGAGATACTATCACACACCTATCACAATGCCTAAAATTAAAAAAATAAAACTAGCTATTTCAATTAAAAAAAGAAGTTTTACTGACTATTTTTGCTTGAAACAGTCACATTTTAATTTCAGAAGAGGTCCTTTATTGTTCTCTACCTCTAATTTCATATAGCACTCTGCTATTATTTTATGAATGTGATATTAAATATTTTCTCCACATAATTTTCTACAAAACTACAGAGGTTCAAAATTGATTGTAGGAAAAGCAATATATAAGACAGAAAAGGGGAACTACAAATACAAATCTCTACAATGTACACATGAGCTTTCTTCTTACGCACGTCTCTCGTTTTTTTCTCTCTAGATGGATTCATAATTAGAAGAGAAGCAGAGATATCTAGCAGGAAAAAATCAGGTTATCATAGAAGTCACTTTATAATATACATGGACATTTTCCATTTTTATTATTGCCTCTTACCACATTTCCTTACCTGTATGGAACATATTTTACATTAATTTTAATCATAGCTTCCATTTATACAAGGAGAGAGGGATAATTTAATTCTATTTAAACTATTTTGAATAGTCTTATTAAATATATACATATATAAAATAAATGGCTTTATATGTGTTTGTATGCTTTGACCATTACTTGAGAAATACAATATATATATATGCAAGCTCTCTCAAAATGAAAGTATTCTTACAACACATGCTTCAAAATAATCAACTCAATAAACTAAAACAGTTGAAACTGCACCAGTTCTCTATACATACCTGAGTTTTTGTGACCTTCTTTTTAGGATCCATAGTATGTACTGGGATTTCAAAAATAAAATCAGTGCTGGACAATCTCACTGGTGCTTGAAGTACTATGAGAGGGAAGTAAATACACTGATAAAATATTAATAGATATAAGCTCATAGATAATTCTTACCATACTTTTCAACGTGAAACAGTAAAAAATACGTTTTTTCTATTTTTTATATTCCTAGCCAGAAAACAAAATTTCATTTTAAAACATTTCTAGAATACCTTGGTTTATCACATTTATAAAGTTCCAATTTTTCATTTTTAATGTTAATTAATTACAAGTAAAATAGAAAAATTACCCTTGAGACAATCAAAGAATATAAAATATACTAAATATTGAGCTGAGAAAAAAGTAAACAAAGTTAAACTGATCTCCATACTAGAGTTTGACCAATGCACAAGTGAAAAAAAAAATAGAGGAATATAAAAGAAAAAACATGAGAATAAAGGGAAAATATATAGACAGCATACCATATAACATTTCATACATGAAACAAGAAAGCTTTATGGTGAAAACGGCTATTCTATTGAAGATTAGGAATGGCACAATCCGTAACAATACACTAGAGAAGATACTACCTCCTGGAAAATCCTACAGTTTTTAATACCAGATTTATTTTTTAAGAGCAATTTTAGATTCACAGAAAAGTTGAGCAGAAAGTGTAGAGAATTCCCAAAGACCCCCTTGCCCTCACACATGCATAGTCCCCTCCACTATCAACATCCTCTACCATGGTGGTATATTTATTACAGTTGATTAACCCACAAGGACACACCATTATAACCCAAGTCCACTGTTACAATTAGGGATCACTTGTGGTGCGGTACACACTATGGGTTTGAACATATGTATAACCACATGTATGCATCATCATAGTATGATACAGAGGAGACTCACCGCTCTAAAAATCCTCTCTCGTCTGCCTATTTATCTTTCTCTCCCCACAGTCCTCAGAAACCACTAATCATTTTACTGTCTCCATAGTTTTGCCTTTTCCAGAAAGTCATACAGTTAAAATGATACAGTATGTAGCATTTTGAGATTGGCTTCTTTCACTTAGTAATATACATTTAAAGTCCACGGGATCTGTATCAAGGACTTGATAGCTCATTTGGTTTTAGCACTGAATAATATTCCCCTGTCTGGATGCACCACAGTCTATTTATCCATTCACCACTGAACAGCATTTTGGTTGCTTCCAAGTTTTAGCAATTATTAACAAAGCTGCCATAAACACTCGTGTGCGGATTTTTGTGTGGACATAAGTTTTCAACTCCTTTGGGAAAATACCAAGGAGCACGATTTCCTGTACCATATGGTAAGAGTATGTTTAGTGTTGTAAGAAACCACCAAATGCCCAACTATCTTCCACCATAGCAGTCTCATTTTATCATTGCTATCAGCAATGCAATCTCACCAGCAACTGCATTCCCATCAGTTTCTGTTGTTCCACATCTTCTCCAGCATTTAGTGTTGTCAGTGTTCTGGATTTTGGCCATTCCAATAGGTGTATCGTACTATCTTACTGCTGCTTTAACTTGCATTTCCCTGATGACATATGATGTGGAGGATTTTTTCATATGTTTATTTGCCATCTGTATATCCTCTTTGGTGACGTTTATGTTCAGATCTTTGGCCCATTTTTTAATTGTTTTTTTGCTTATTGTTGAGTTTCTAAGGGTTCTCTGTGTATTTTGGATGGCAATGCCTTATCAGATATGTCTTTTGCAAATATTTATCCCAGCCAGTGGTTTATCTTTTTAGTCTTTTGACAGTGTCTTTTGCAGAGCAGAAATTTTTAATTTTACTGAAATCCAGTTCATCAATTCTTTCATGGATCTTGCCTTTGTTCTACCTAAAATGTCATTGTCAAACCCAAGGTCATCTAGATTTCTTCCTAGGATATCTTCTAAGAGTTTCATATTTTTGCATTTTAAATTTAGGTTTATGATCCATTTTGAGTTAATTTGAGTGAAGAGTATAAGGTCTATGTCCAGATTCGTTTTTTTGCTTGTGGATGTCTAGTTGTTCAACATCAATTTTTGAAAACAGCATCTTTTCTGAGTTGTATTGTATCTACTCCTCTGTCAAAGATCAGTTGACTATGTTTATGTGCGTCTATTTCTGGGCTCTCTTTTCTGTTCCATTGACCTATTTGTCTGTATTTTTGCTGATATTAAACTCTCTTGATTACTGTACCTTTGTAGTAAGTCTTGAAATCAGATAGTGTCCGTCCTCCAACTTTGTTCTTCTCTTTCAATAGTGTGTTGGCCATTGTGGGTCTTTTCCCTTTCCATACAAACTTTGAATCAATCTGTCTGTCAATATCCACAAAATAACTTACTGAGATTTTGGTTGGGATTACACTGAGTCTGTAGATCAAGTTGGGAAGAGCTGCCATCTTGAAAATATTGAGTCTTCCTATGCACAGACATGCAACATTGCTCCATTTATTTAATTCTTCTTTGATATCTTTCATTAGAGTTTTGTAGTGTTCCTCATATAGATCTCATAAATATTTTCTTAGATTTATACATAAGTATTTCATCTTTTTGGGTGCTACATTGGCACCCAAATACTGTTGACATTAAATAGTATTTTCTACTTAATTTCAAAAAAAGAAAACTAGAAAAGCCACAAATATATGGAGATTAAACAAAATGCTACTGAACAACTACTGGATCAATGAAGAAACCAAAGGAGAAAGCAAACAATACCTGGAGACAAATGAAAATGAAAATCTTACACGCCAAAATTTATGGGATACAGCAAAAGCAGTTCTAAGAGGGAAGTTTACAGCAATACAGGCCTACCTCAACAAACAAGAAAAATCCCAAATAAACAATCTAATAGTGAACATAAAGGAACTGTAAAAAGGAGAACAAACAAAGCCCAAAATCAGTAGAATGAAGGAAATAATAAAAATCAGAGCAGAAATAAATGAAATAGAGACTAAAAATAAAATAGAAAAAAATCAATGAAACTAAGAGCTCGTTATTTGGAAAGATAAATAAAATTGTCAAGCCTTGAGCTAGACTCACCAAGAAAAAAATGAGAGAAGCCTCAAATAAGTAAAATCAGAAATGAAACAGGAGAAATTACAAGGGACACTGCAGAAATACAAAAGATTCTAAGAGAACACAATGAAAAGCTATACACCAACAAACTGGATAATCAAGAAGTGGATAAATTATTAGAATCATAACCTTCCAAAACTGAATCAAGAAGAAACAGAGAATTTGGATAGACCAATCACCAGTAAGGAGATTGAAACAGTAATCAAAAACCTTCCAAAATTACAAGCCCAGGACCAGACAGCTTCCCTGTTGAATTCTACCAAATATTCAAAGAAGATTAATACCTATCCTTCTCAAACTCCTTCAAAAAATTGAAGAGGAGAGATAGTTTTATAACTCATTCTATGAGGTCAATATTAACCTGATACCAAAACCAGACAAGGACGACACAAAAAAAGAAAATTACAGGCCAATATCACTGATGAAGATGGATGCAAAAATCCTCAAGAAAATACTAGCAAATAGAATACAACATTACATTAAAAAGATCATGCACCATGATCAAGTGAGATTTATTCCAGGGATGCAGGGATGGTTCAACATCCACAAATAAATCAACGTGATATACCACATTAACAAAATGAAGAATAAAAATCATATGATCATCTCAACAGAAGCAGAGAAAGCACTTGACAAGATAGAACATCCATTTATGATAAAAACTGAATAAAATGGGTATAAAACGAAAGTACCTCAAGATAATAAAGGCCACATATGACAAACCCACAGCTAATATCATGCTCAATGGAGAAAAACTGAAAGCTATCCCTTTAAGAACAGGAACCAGACAAGGATGTTTACTTTCACCACTCTTATTTAACACAGTATTGGAAGTCATATCCAGAGCAATCAGGCAAGAAAAAGAAATAAAAGGGACCCAAATTGGAAGGGAAGAAGTTAAACTGTCACTATTTGAAGATGACATGATTTTATACATACAAAATCCTAAAGAATCCACCAAAAACTATTAGAAATCATAAACGAATATGGTAAATTTGCAGGATACAAAATCAACATACAAAAATCAGTTGCATTCCTATAGACTAACAACACAGGAGCAGAAAGAGAAGTTAAAAATACAATCCCATTTACAATTGCAACTAAAGGAATAAAATATCTAGGAATAATTTTAACAAAAGAGGTGAAAGACCTATACACTGAAAACTATGAAACATTGTTGAAAGAAACTGAAGAAGACACAATGAAAGGAAAGATATTCCATGCTCTTGGATTGGAACAATTAACAGTTAAAACATCCATACATCCTAAAGCAATCTACTGATTCAATGCAATCTCTATCAAAGTTCCAACCACATATTTCACGGAAATAGAACAAAGAATCCTAAAATTTATATGAAACAACAAAAGATCCTGAATAGCCAAAGGAATCTTGAGGAAAAAAAAATAAAGCTGGAGGTATTACACTCCCTGATTTCAAAATATACTACAAAGCTATAGTAACCAAAACAACATGGTACTGGCACAAAAACAGACACTCAGATCAGTGGAACAGAATGAAGAGCTCAGAAATAAACCCACACATCTATGGACAGCTAATTTTCAACAAGGGAGCCAAGAACATACAATGCAGAAAGGAGAGTCTCCTCAATAAATCGTGTTGGGAAAACTGGACAGCCACATGCAAAAGAATGAAAGTAGACCATTATCTTACACCATACACAAAAATTAACTCAAAATGGATTAAAGACTTGAATGTAAGACTTGAAACCACAAAACTTCTAGAAGAAAGCATAGGTAGTATGGTCTTTGACATCGGTCTTAGCAGCATATTTTCGAATACCATGTATGACAAGGCAAGGGAAACAAAAGAATAAATAAACAATTGGGACTACATCAAACTAAAAACCTGCATAGCAAAGGAAATCATCAAAAAAATGAAAAGACAACCTAACAATTGGGAGAAGATATTTGCAAACCATATGTCTGATAAGGGGTAATACCCAAAATATATAAAGAACTAATACATCTCAACAACAGAAAAAACAAACAACCAAATTAAACAATGGGTAAAAGATCTGAACAGATATTTTTCCAAAGATATACAGATGGCCAACAGGTACATGGAAAGATGTTTAACATCACTAATTATTAGGGAAATGCAAATCAATACTTCAATGAGATATGACCTCACGCCCGTCAGAAATGCTATAATTAACAAGACAAGAAATAACAAGCGTTGGAGAAGTTGTGGAGAAAAGGGAACTCTCATACACTGCTGGTGGGAGTGCAAACTTGTGCAGCCACTATGGAAAACAGTGTGGAGATTCCGTAAAAAATTAAGAATAGAACTAGCATATGATCCAGCTATTCCACTGCTGGTTATTTATCCAAACAACATGAAAATACAAATGCGTAAAGATATATGCATCCCTATGCTCATTGCAGCATTATTCATAATAGCCAAGACTTGGAAACAACCTAAATGCCCATCAAGGGACAAATGGGTAAAGATGATGTGGTATATGTATACAATGGAATACTACTCAACCATAAAAAAAGACGAAATCTTGCCATTTGCAACAACATGGATAGAACTTGAGGGTATTATGTTATGCGAAATAAGTCAGATGGAGAAAGTCAAAGATGGTATGATCTCACTCATGAACAGAAGCTAAAAACAACAACAACAACAAACAAACAGATAGATACAGTGATTAGATTGCTGGTCCCCAGAGGGGAAGCAGGGCTGGAAGAGGGTGAAACGGGTGAGTAGGCACATGTGCGTGGTGAGGGAAGGTAGTCTTTGGGCAGTGAACCTGATGTAGTCAACACAGAAATAAAGATATAACAATGGACACTTGAAATTTATATAATGTTATAAACCAACGTTACCTCAATTTTGTCGATCATTTCAAATAACCAGTTTTTGGTTTCACTGATTTACTCTATTGATTTGTGGTTTCAAATTTCATTGACTTCTGCTCTAATTTTTATTATTTCTTTTCTTCTGCTTTCTTTGGATTTAATTTGATCTTTTTCTAGTTTCTTAAGGTGGAAGCTTAGATTATTGATTTTAGATTTCTTCTTTCCTAACAGATATAGTCAATGTTATAAATTTCCTCTAAGCACTCTTTCATTTCATCCATCACATTTTGGTAAGTTGTGTTTTTGTTTTCACTTAGTTCAAAATCTTTTTAAATTTCTCTTGAGATTTCTTCATTGATCCATGTGTTATTAAGAAGCATGCTGTTAAATCTCCAAGTATTTTGGGATTTTCCAGCTCTCTCTCTGTTATTGATAGTTTCTAGTTTAATTTCACTGTGATGTGAGAGCACACATTATATGATTTCTATTCTTTTAAATGTGTTAAAGTGAGTTTTATGGCCCAGAAAGTGGTGTATCTTGGTGTGTTCCATGTGAGAAAAATGTGTATTCTGCTGTTTTTGGATGAAGTAGTCTATAGATGTTCATAATATACAGTTGATAGATGGTTTTGATGAGTTCAACTATGTCCATACTGATTGTTACCTGCTGGACCTGTCCATTTCTGATAGAGGGGTGTTGAACTCTCCAGCTGTAATAGTGAATTAATCTATTTCTCCCTGTAGTTCTATCAGTTTATGCCTGACATGTTTTGATGCTTTGTTGTTAGATGCAAGCATGTTGAGGATTGTTATGTCTTCTTGGAGTAGTGACCTCTCTATCATAATGTAATGCCCTTCTTTATCCCTGATATCTTTCTTCGGTCTGAAGTCTGCTCTGTTTCAAATTAATATAGCCGCTCCTGTTTTCTTTTGATATGTGTTAGCACTGTATTTGTTTCTCCATCCACTTATTTTTAATCTATATGTGTTTATACTTAAAGTGGGTTTCTTGTAAACAACATACAGTTGTTTTTGACCCACTCTGACAAGCTCTTTTAATTGGTGCATTTAGACCACTGACATTAAAGTGATTACTGATATAGCTGGATTAATATTTATCATATTTATTACTGTTTTCTATTTGTTGCCCTTGTTCTTTGTTCCTATTTTTTTCCCACTCTTTTCTGTCTTTTTGGTTTTGAGTGTTCCATTTTTCTCCTCTCTTAGCATTTCTATTACACTTTTTTTTTTACCCTTTTTAGTGATTGCTCTAGATCTTGCAATATATATTTACAACTAATCCAACTCCACTTTCAAGTCACACTGTACCACTCCATGGGTAGTGCGAAGGCCTTATAATAACAAAAGACTTCAAATTCTTCCCTCTCACACCTTGTTTCATGGTCATTAATTTCACTTACATATAAGCATACATTAGTATATATATATGAATACACTGTTGCTATTATTACATTGAACAAAGTTAAATGTTAGAGCAGTTAAGAATAAGAAAAATAAAAGTCTTTATTTTACTTTCATTTATTTTGTCTCCAATGCTCTTCCTTTCTTTGTGCAGACCCAAGTTTCCCAAGTGTATCATTTTCCTTCTCTCTAAAGAACTTCTTTTAATATTTCCTGCAGGTCTACTGACAACAAATTCCCTCAATTTTTGTTTTTCTGAGAAAGTCTTTATTTCTCCTTTACTTTTGAAGTATAATTTCAAGGTACAGAATTCTAAGTTGGTGTTTTTCTGTCTCTCAGCATTATATATTCCACTCCATTCTCTTCTTGCTTGCATGGTTTCTGAGGATAAGTCAGATGTAATTCTTATTTTTGTTCCACTACAGGTGAGGTGTTTTTTAACTCTGGACTATTTCAGGATTTTTTTCTAATCTTTGATTTTCTGTAGTTTGAAAATGATACGCCTAGGTGTAGTTTCTTTGGCACTCGTCCTGCTTGGTATTCCCTGAACTTCTTAGATCTGTAGTTTGGTGTCTGACATTAATTTGGGGGAAAATCTCAGTCATTATTGTTTCAAATATTTCTTCTGTTCCTTTCTCCTTCTTCTCCTTCTGGTATTCCTATTATGCATATGTCACACATCTTGTAGGTGTCCCACAGTTCTTGGATAGTCTATTCATTTTTTTCAGTCTTATCTTTGCCTTTTTTTTTGAGGTTTCTATTGAGATATCCTCAAGCTCAGAGATTCTTTCCTCAGCCGTGTCCAGCATGTCCAGTCTACTAATATCCCATCAAAGACATTCTTCATTTCTGTTCCAGTATTTTTAATCTCTAGCATTTTTTAAGATCTTTCCTAGAATTTCCATCTTTCTGCTTACATTGCCCATCTGTTCTTTCATGCCGTCTACTTCATCCATTAGAGCCCTAAGCATATTAATCATAGCTGTTTCAAATTCCCAATGTGATAATTCCAACACCCATGCCATATCTGAGTATGATTTTGATGCTGATTCTGTCTTTTCCAGCTGTGCTTTTCACCTTTCAGTATGTCTTGTAATTTTTTCTCAACACCTGGACATGATGTACTGGGCAAAAGGAACTGCTATAAATAGACCTTTAGTAATGTGCTGGTAAAGTGTGGGGGGAGGGGAACATTCTATAATCCTATGATTAGATCTCAGTCTTTTAGTAAGCCTGTGTCTCTAGACTACGAACTTCACTATGAACTTCTCAGTATCCCCCACCCCCAATTTCGAACTGGATGGCTAGAATGGACTGGAGTTAGTTATTTCTCTTCTCCCACATAGAAGGTTTTTTTTTTTTTTGAGGAAGATTAGCCCTGAGCTAACTACTGCCAGTCCTCCTCTTTTTGCTGAGGAAGCCTGGCCCTGAGCTAATATCCGTGCCCATCTTCCTCTACTTTATATGTGGGATGCCTACCACAGCATGGTGTGCCAAGCGGTGCCATGTCCACACCAGGGATCCGAACCGGCAAACCCCGGGCCGCCGAGAAGTGGAACCTGCTAACTTAACTGCTGTGCCACCAGGCTGGCCCCTCCCACATACAAGGTTAGAGAGAACTGAAGATGGATATTTCCCTTCTCCAAGGTCAGTTAGGCTCTGATTAAACCCCAGCAGGACAGGATCTGGTTAAATAATTTCTCCTGAAGACAAACCTTTTTAAGCAGAACAGAATGCTCTGGCACATTTCAAAATGATTCCTTTTCCCTCCCCCTGCCAAAATCACAAGGGGGATTTTTCTTTGATATTCACTGAGAGAACCAGGTCAAGCTTCTGGAGGTAAAATTCAAACAAGTTTTGGGGCCCTTCATGACTGGGTCCCCCTGGAGATTTTCTCTCTCAGATTTGTCCAGGCTGAGCCTCCGGCAATGGATCAATTACAGTCCAGGGCTCCTTACCCAGGCATTGACACCTGCAGTGGCTTCTGCTTATGGGTTTCTGTTCCATCACTGTAATTTGTGATTCTCTGTATTCATCTATCAGTCTCTCCAATTTTGAGGGCAGCAGTTTGCCCTGTGACCTCACTTCTCTTATATATCTAAGAAGATTTGTTGATCTTTCAGTTTTTTCAGTTTTTTCACTTGTTGTTAGGATGGACTGGTGACTTCCAAGCTTCTTACATGCTGCACCAGAAACCAAAATTCAAAACCTATACTTTTTGAAACTTACCTTGGAGCCCTTTGTAATCTTTAACAAAAACTCAAGAGTCTTACAAGCTTTGGGAAATATAAGTACCTGGAAAGAAACTAATTTCTGACCTTAAAAATTCATATCATATCCTTTTATTATACCACTGGAGTTAATGGATGCTTTAGGAGGGCATCAGGACACGTGGGATAGGAGAAATGTGTAGCTAGTGTTCCTCGTTGTGTCACTCCCAAAACTTGTCATAAGAAATCCCAGAAAAGAAGATGCTATGGCACGTATGCAGAAAGTGGCATATCTAAGATGGTCTGCCCATTCGAAAACTGGAAATTGGGGATAATCAGTGAAAATAATAGATTTTAAAACATTAAAAAAACATTAAAAGCATTATTTTGGCATGTTACTTTACCATTTAGAGATTTCTATTTCATTTATAGAAAGAAGTTACATTCTCCCCAACACAGATTGTTAGAGAACCATTTTCTGGAGAAACTGAACTGCCCAAGATTAAAGTCTTACAGACTAACATTTTGGTTCCCCTGAATTAAAACATTTATTGGCTACAGATGGTCAGGCAATGATACGATAGTGGGTGCTGAAACCAGCATCGTGAGACTCACTAATAAACATGAGAGAATATGCAAGCGTCAACAAACACTTAAGGAACTCCTCAACATGAAGGAGACAGATATAAGGGAAAAATAATTCAGCAAAAATTGAGACAATGTAGTCATATAAGAAAATTTCAAAGAAATTATCATAGTATAATTAGAGGTAAAAAGTATTGTTTTCATTTTAAAAGTCTATAAGTAAAGAAATGATCAGAAAAAAGTTAAGAACTCTTGTTAGTTTAATACTGTCAAAATAATTTTTTAAGACATAAAAAAGTCAAGTAAGAAAAATATCCTGGGAAGTACAACAAAAAGATGAGGAAAAGGACAATAAATGAGAATATAGAAGACAACAAAAATATACATAATATATATAAAATATATATATACCATATAATCCAGCAGGTACAAAATCCAACCAATAGGAGTCTGAGAGAGAGAAACATAGAAAATGGTAGGAGGGGACTTTTCAAGGAAATAATTTATGAAAATTTTATAGAACTGTAGGACATGAGTTTCCAGACTGAAAGAGTCCACAAGAACTTAGGACAATGGCAAAAATGAAAGATTCACACCAAAATCATCAGCATGAAGTAATGGAGTACCAGGGATAAAGAGAAGTTTCTAAAAGCTTCTAAAGGGGAAACACTGGGCCATATATAATGGATGGGAAAGAAGAATGGCATCAGACTTCTAAATGCAACAATGGAATTTAGAAGATAATGATAATACCTCCAAAATTTTGAAAGAAAATTTTCTCAATCTAGAATTCCATATTCAACCAAACTATTGTTCCAGTGTAGGAGGAAAAACAAATTTCCATGCTGTCAGACATGGAAATTCTCAAAAACTAACTCCCTTGCACACTTTCTTCAGAAGCTCCTGGAAGATGAAATGTACCAAAATAATGAAGTAAACCAAGAAATAGGAAGGCAAGGGATTGAAGAAACAGGAGATTCAGAAAAGAACAGAAAAGAATCAAAAGGAATGCCCACAATTACAGCGAAGGGAAGTCTCCGACAAAAGTTCTCTCATGGACAAAGAAAGCATCTAGTCCACGGTGGAGCAGGAGGCTGACGTGCTCTAGGAGAGCTGCTTCAAGAGAATCAGAAGACAGGACATATTATCTGACAGGCTAGACTATATGCAACACTGTCTTGACAAGTATATTATAGAGCTTTACGGCATGGGAGGATTTAGTCAAATATCTAATGACAATTAAGTAATTATTAACTCCACCAAAAACCAAAAAGTTGAAAGAAAGGAACTAAAACAATGATGCATGATACACCACTTCGTCAACAAGCAACAACATATTGTCATAATAATTAAATCTCTGATAAAAATTTTAATTGAAATTTAAGGTATAATTATATTAGGAAAATGGATAAGAAGAATTAGAGTTTCAAGTGAGTGAAGGTGCTTGTCATTAAATAAGTGTTTTCATTAGATAATTAACGAGGAAACGAGGAAAGTCATTGCCTCTGGGCACAGGATAAGCCTTGAGGAGGAGAGAGAGAATGGATTACAATTCTGGGTTAGCACTATATTTCTTTTTTTATTTTTGCTTTTTCTCCCCAAAGCCCCCTGGTACACAGTTGTGTATTTTTAGTTGTGGGCCCTTCTAGTTGTGACATGTGGGACACTGCCTCAGCATGGCCTGAGGAGTGGTGCCATGTCCGCGCCCAGGATTCAAACCAGGGAAACCCTGGGCCACCGCAATGGGAGCACATGAACTTAACCACTCAGCCACGGGGCCGGCCCCTGGGTTAGCACTATTTTAATTTGAAAATGAATGCATGTAATTTGGGAGTAAAGAGACAACAGCAGGCTTGTGAGCCTCCTACTGAGACATCATCCTCCTACTGAGGTGATGGCTGAGGGAATAATGGAGTTGACAAGATCTCCTTGTAAACATAAAAATGGTATTAACCAGTGAACTTATACAAAGAAGGTCTTTGACATACATTATCTGTCCGTATGGCCAACCAAAAATATCTGAAATTTATGGATTTATGGGGCATTGATGGTAGGAGAATGGGAATTCATCAAAGGCATTTCCCATCTGTGTAATATTAAAGGGTACAAAAATGGCAACTCCAAACAAAAACGTCATCCTTTGAGAAGAAGGTTTCTAAAAACGTCATTCGAAAGTCATCTGTTAATTCAAAACCAAAACACATCCTAGGGAGGAAGAAAGGGACAATTTGGAAGCTGTGTCTCATGGATGCCAACTTCAACAGGAAGAAATGTTACATCTCTGCCTGAGTTTACTTGTATCATTGGAATCTTTAGGAAACTTTGGTGTTGGTAAGTTATATAACTGTCTGCTTTGACATTTTAACCCTTTGTGGAAATACAATAATATTTTTTAGAAACTAAGTATAATAATTGTTGAACCATAAAAATTTTAAACTATTAAAAATACAAAAAAAAAACCCCACGATTACATATCTATCAATCTTGTAGATGGGGAAGATGAGCTAACTGAAACCAGTAAACAGTAGTGATTAGGTAGATAGTAACTAAAGATTTTTTGTTTTTTTGCAATTTATGATAATAGTTTTTAGTTGTTACCCACCCATTGTTAACTGTGCCATTTAGGCAATATGCTACCCGACTTCCACTAGGTTCCTCTACATAATGTCTCCCTGGAACCTGGGTCACCATGGAAATGGGTTTTTGAGCTGTTTTTCAGGAATTAGGATCCCTTTGTCCAGTTCAGGCTGGCTGAGACCACCAACCCATCCACCCGGTCCACATAGTTGTCCGATAAGTGACCTTTTGACATCAAGAGGCTAAAAACTCCACCCTCAGATCATGCTAACGCCACCATTTTGTGAACATTCGTCCTATGAAGAGGCATAAAGTTTGACTACACCTGCGCAGATCATCAATTACCTCACCTTCCTTCACCTCCACTCATCCATCTCTATACTTCAGACTACCTTGCCCCCTACCCCATAAATAGCCCTGAGTTCCCATTTTTGGGGAAGCAGATTTGAAACTGATTCTTCCACTTCCTCACTTGGCTGCCTTGTGATTAAAACCCTCTCTCTGCCACAATCTCATCGTCTCGGTGTTCGGCTTTCTGGGCGATGGGCAAAAACAAATCTGGTTCGGTAACATAATCTTTAAAGGAATGTTAGAAATCACAGAGGAAATGATAGCTAGATTTCACTATAAAATTATTTTAAAAGTCTATTGAAAAATGAATAAAACTAGAGACAAACAACAAATCTTAGAAAACATTCACAGTAAATATGAAAAAAATAATATAAATAAAGAGACTACTGACACCTATCAGACAAATACAAAAGTTCAGTGATAAAGGCAAAGTTCATGAACAGATTATTTACATAAGAAATATATAATTAATAGCAAAGATAGAAAATTTTAATCCCCGTGAGCAATGAAAGAGATGAAAATTGAAATGATGTATTTTTAATCACATAGAAAGATATCCGATTTCTTTAATTCAGTGCTGGTTAGAATTTACACTGGAGGAGAGTAAAACAGCAGAACTCTTTACAAAAGCCCTTTTACAAAATCCATCAAGAGCTTTGACATGTACAGACTTTAGAAGGAACGCAGCCAATTCAGAGAATCTCACTTTCAAAAAAATCAAATTAGAGAAAAAGTATTAGACACAAAAATGTTCACTATTGCAATATTTATATTAACAAGAAAATAAAGGAAACAATCTAGATGCTTACGATTATACTTCAGTAATCTATAAGACACACTTACCGATTAAATATTCCGCAATAGTTATCAGTGCTAATTTATAATATTAATAAGCGTCTATAACATCCAAATAAAAGTTTCTATTAAGAGTGAACAGATTAATATAATATAGTCAATAAGATCACAAATACATTAAAAAGTAAACTAATAAAAGCAAATTATATAAAAAAAGAGAAAGATGCAAAAATATTAACAATAGCATGTTCCTAATATTCACATTCCAGATGATGTTTTCTGTGTTTCTATATTTTCCAATTTCCCTTAATGATGATATATTAATTTTTAATTTTCAAATAAGTAAATTTTATTTTATTTTTCAAGAAAGTAATTTACCTAATTCAGAAAACAAAATTAGACAATGATTATTTTCTTTCCCTAAGAAGATATCTGAAAACAAGGGAGAAAACTCTAACTTCCTGGAGCATCCCTACCAGCTGTGGAATTCCTAATTCTGTATTTTAAATGAGAGTGAAATAAATCTCTACATTGAAGATGCTACTTTAATAAAGCTTCTCTTACTAGGTGCCAGGTGCAATTATTAACTGATCACTATTTTATTATTAATGACAACAATGTCAGAAGTATAAAAACAAAATATAGTATAATATAGTATAGACTAGACTCAACTTTTCATGAAAAATATTTAAGCACATATAAGAAAATGCTAAGCCAAAGATGTCAAAAGCACGGTTTGCAGAGTGCATCAGTTTTATGCTTTAATATTTAGAGAAAGCGAGTAAATATTTAGCAAATAATTCAAAATTTTAATATACTTATCCCTTTTTACATTTACTTAGTCATTTAGTAATCCACCCCTTTGGGGGGAAAAAAATTTCCTAAATAAAATTTCATCCTTTCATTTTATATCTAATGTATTTTATTTTAATAATTTATATTTTGATATAATCATTTAAAAACTTCCCACACAATAAATACAGTACTAAACTGACCTTTGTTTTTAATCATGTCCTATTTTTTTAAGCAAGGGTCACTTATCTGAGATTATATCCATGCCGTTTATCAAAATTCAATCTCAAAGACTCACAATTTAAGTGACACACAGGAACAATATCATGATCTTACTTTCTAATATTTCTATTTTAAAAAAATAAATATCATATTCTGCTTTTTTAAACTTTTGTTGCTTAAGTGTAAATATTTGGTTTATGTACATCAAATGAATGTTTCGTATTACATACCAGCAGCTTGAACATAACACGGTCGAATAAGTGGTACCGTCTTTGGAATCATAGGAGAATTTGACAAACAATACTGAGTGTAAAGTTTTGAAGCCTCGAAGAAATTAATTCGAACTTGAATGCTAAAGGCATGAGTTGCCACCTGACAGAGAAAAAATACATTACACATGTGACTATTTTTGCTATAATACATTTGTGATATAATTTTTTATTGGATATTTTTAAAGTGTACAACTTGATGACTTGATATATATATACATAATGAAATAACACAACACTCAAGCTAATTAACATATCCATCACCTCACAGAGTTACTTTTCTCTTTTTTTTTATGGTGGGAACACTTAGGATATTCTCTTAGCAAATTTCAAGTATAAACTACACTGTTGTTACCAGAACTACCATATTATCCAGCAATCTCACTTCTGGGTATTTATCCAAAGGAAATGAAATGAGGATCTCGAAGAGATACTCACACTCCTATGTTCATTGCAGTATTATTCACAATAGTCAAGATATGGAAAGAACCTGTCTACCAAAGGATGAATAAAGAAAATGTGGTATACACATACAATGGAATATTTTTCAGCTTTAAAAACAGAAGTACATCCTGCCATTTGCAACAACATGGATGGACCTGAAGGACATTATGGTAAGTGAAATAAACCAGACACAGAAAGACAAACAATGTATGATACCTCACTTACGTGTGGAATCTAAATCTAAAATAGTCAAACTCATAGGAGCAGAGCATAGAATAGTGGCTACCAGGGGCTGGGAGGACGGAGATATGGGGACATGTTGGTTAAGGGGTACAAAGTTTTAGCTATGTAAGATGAATAAATTCTGGAGATCTAATGAGATATCATGGATTGAGTCAAACAGTTAGTAAAAGACAGTTTCAAAAAGAAAATTATCTTGTGACATTGAAAGTACATTTTTTTCAAAATAAGATGGCTCATTTTTCATGAGTTCCAAAAGAATTCTTAAAAATAAATAAATTTAAAAAATAATTCTTATTAATTCAAAATGGACCAAAGACCTAAATATAAAACCTAAAACTTTGTAGAAGAAAATATGGGAAAAAAATCTTTGTGATCCTTGGTTAGGCAAAGACTTCTTAAATGCAATAATCCCAGAAGAACAAACGATTAAATTGTGCTTTATCAAAACTAAAAACATTTGTTTTGACAATGTTAAGAAAATCAAATTACAATCCAAAACACATTTCTAACAAAAAAATTCCAACTTGTACCCAAAAGATATAAAGGACACACAAAGATCAGTTAAAAAATAAAGTATCTAATGAAAACCTAGGTAAAAGATTTGAAAAGTCAATTCAGAAAAGAAAATACGCTTATGACATATTGCCACATGAAAGGATGTTTAACATCATCAGATATTAGGGAAATGCAAATTGAAAGCACAGGAGATAACATTTCGCACCTATTGCAACAGCTTAAACAAAAATGACCTTATCAAGTGCTGGTAAAAACATGAGGACCTAATACATTCACACATTGCTGATAGGATGCAGTATATTATAGTCATTTTGGAAAACAGTTTTCCAGTTTATTAGAAAATTAAATATATATTTAACATAAGGCCCAGAACTCAGAACTTTGAGTGTTTACCAAAGAGAAATGGAAACTTATTCATACAAAAATCTGCATGCAAATGTTTATAGTAGCCTTATTCATAACTGCCAAAACCTGAAAACAAGCCAAATTCTCTCCAAATGGTGAATGGATAACAAAGTTTAGTCAATCTATATAACAGAATACTTTTCCACAATAAAGTAGAATGAACTACTGTTACACATAATAATATGGGTGAATTTTAAATGCATTATTCTAAATGAGAGAAACCAGATTGAAAAGGCAAGCTACCTTATGATTTCATTTACGTAATATATAAGTGAAAAGGCAAAATTATACAAACAAAATGAGATCAGTGTTTGCCATGAACTGGAGGTGGGAGACAGGTTAACTGCAAATACGCACAAGAACAATTTAGGGGAGGTGAAGGAACTGTTCTCTATATTGATTTTTATATTTGCTATACAACTGCATAAAGAAAAGAAGTTAAAGCTAATCCCTTAGCTCTGATTTTTATACATCTGGCTTCAAAATCTAAAACAGATTAACAATATAGGCAGCTAGTCAGATGAGTCATAGAAGAATGAACACTTAGAGCTTCATAGCACCGTGGCAATTATATAGCGTTAGCCCTTCTCTTTAAAATGAAGACACTGTGCTCCAGCCTTGATAAAAACACAAGTGCGCATCAAGGAGAAGAAAAAGAACCAATCTCGATGTTTAGGGCCCACACCTCAATGAAAGGAGAGACTGACATCAGCCAAATGGTGGACAATCAGTTCCAAATGCCCATCCCTCCACAGAAACATTGAAAAGTAAGCAAAAGCTGTCAGGAGCAACTTTGAACTCTGGAAAATAGTCAAAGGTTTACAGCAAAGAAGTGAACACTGAATCAAGAAAAAGACAACTTAAAAAACAGTAGGATAGCTTTGTGGCATTTTTACTTGCCCTTGTGCCTCTCCCTTCCAGACACAGTGGAGGTCTTAAAGACGGCAGCCTGCATCCCGGTAACTGGGTTTGGATGGAAAAGAGCAGATCTTATTCACAAATCATTGTATTTGTGTGTCCTAACCTGTCTGGGGCTACCTGAAGGACTGATGCAAGGTGCCTGTCTTTCTTTAACCTGATCTCAAACTCACTCAGGTCAGAAAAGCAGTAGACATTGCTCAAAAATATTGTCAGGCAAACCAAAAACTTAGAGCCACGTGAGACAAAAGATTACGGTTGAAACATGCAAGCACAGCTTAAAACCTGGAAAGAAAAGCTGGAGAGAGAGTTTCTTTGGGAAATTAGAGCATTCAAAAGCACCCATGTGTATTGGGGCATTCAGGAAGCCACAAGCATGCCCAGGGAAGGACATGTGCTCAGGAAAGACCTGAGAAGACTAAGCTATCACCTTTGTCTGATCTCTAGGCTAAGTGCAATCAGGAAATAAAGGCTGGAATAGAGTTATAAATGGCCTGGCTAACTGCTGAATAAGTGAACTGGCACAGAGTCAATCCATAAGGAAATCTCTATCAAAACATTAGCTGAACATAAGCTAAAGGAACAGAGACTTTAGGGATCACACACAGCAAGGGCTTTGCAAAACATAATTTGGAAAAGTCACTAACCAAATGAATGACTGCAGCCTTCAACAATCAAGAACAGTAAATCTTGGGAAAAGGAGAGAAAATTTGATTTCCAGAGTTACCACATTACAATGTTCAAATATCCAGTTCTCAACAAAAAATCACTTTGCATACAAAGAAACAAGAAAGCACGGCCCATTCAAAGGAAAAAATAAAATGACAGAAGCCATCCCAGAGGAAGCCCAGGCACTAAACTTACGAGACAAATACTTTAAATTCACTGTCTTAAATACGCTCATAGAGCTAAAGGAAAATGTAGAAAAAGAAAAAAGGAAAACAAGAAAATGATGTATGAAAAATGAGAATATCAACAGAGACAGAAATAATAAAAATAAATGAAACCAAAAGTTGGTTCTCTGAAAAGATAAAAAAGAAAAAAAGGACAAAACTTCAAGCCAGACGGAAAAAGGAAAAAAATCTAAGACATGAATAACTAAAATAAAAAATGAATATTGGACATTCCTTAAAACCATACAAAAAAAAGGATTCAAAGAGAATTTTATCAACCATTGTGTACCACTAAAGGAAATAATCTAGATGAAACTGACAGATTCATAGGAAAACAAAAATTACCAAAACTGACTCAAGAAGAAATAAAAAATATGAACAGACCTACAGAAGTGGAGGATGAATCAATAAGACTTCCCAACAGCACAACTTCATGAACGGAAGGCTCCACTAGTGAATCCTACCAAACGTTTAAAGAATTAATACTATACTTCTCAAAATCTTCCAAAAGAAGAAGAGGAGGGAAAACTTCCTAACTTATTATATAAGGTCAGCGTATCTTGATATCAAAGATAGATGAAGACATTACTTTGCACAGGGAACCTCCATGGGTCCCCCAGGCTGTGACTTGCTCTCAACTAACAGTCCCAAAAGTCAGGCCGGCGCATGTGGCCAGGGCAGAGAGCCCGGCTGCCTGAGCATGGCAGGGGCACCTCCGTGGAGTGGAGCATATTATAAGCATTATACACCATGACCAAGAATGCAAAGGTGTTTCAACATACATAAATCATGTATGTCATGTCAGTTGATACAGAAAAAATATTTGACAAAATCCTACACCCTTTCATGATAAACACTGAAAATGGTTAAGATGGCAAATTTTATGTTATATGCTTTTTTACTACAATAAAAATGTAAAATATTGTGTTCAGTGAAAGAAGCCAGACACAAATGGTCACATATTATGTAATTCCTTTTATATGAAATATGCAGGATAGATCCAGAGACTGAATGCAGACTGGTGGTTGCCAGCCGCTGGTGGGAAGAGAAATGGGGAGAACCTGCTTAATAGGTAAAGGGTTTTACTTTGGAGTGATGAAAACGTTTTGAAATGAGACAGAGGGAGTGGTTATACCATATTGTAAAGCCACTAAATGCCACTGAATTGTTTACTTTAAAATGGTTAATTTTAGTGGTTACCAGGGGAAGGGGAGTGGGGGGTGGGCACAAAGGGTGAAGGGGCGGATTTATATGGTGACTGACAAATAATAATGTACAACTGTAATTTCACAACGTTGTAAATTATCATAACCTCAATTAAAAAATGGTTAATTTTATGTTATATAAATTTCCCCTCAATAAATTATTTTTAAAAAAATAAAGGAAAGGGAAATCAATCAGAGGCTCCCAAGAATTCCCAAGACACCTACCATTTGATGATCTCAAGGTTTTACAGAAATAAAAAATGTCTATTTTTGTAAAATGATTGAGAGACTGTATTATATCAGATCTCATACGAGATTATTTTATTTATTGAGATTAAACAGCTTAACTATTCTTCCCACCTAATATTCTCCTGTCTTTTACATGGATGCCTCTGACAGACAAACAGCTCACTTAAAAATTGAAACGGGGGCCAGGCCAGTGGCACAGTGGTTAAGTTCATACATTCCGCTTTGGAGGCCTAGGGTTTGCCAGTTCAGATCCCAGGTGCAGACATGGCACCATTTCTCAAGCCATGCTGTGGCAGGCGTCCCACATATAAAATAGAGGAAGATGGGCACAGATGTTAGCTCAGGGCCAGTCTTCCTCAGCAAAAAGAGGAGGATTAGCAGCGGATGTTAGCTCAGGGCTAATCTTCCTCAAAATAAATTAATTAATTAAAAAAAATTGAAACAGTCAAAACCTTGAATTCTAATTGGTAATTTATTTCCTCACCCTGAGCTCATCAATTAAAAACTAAAGAACCAGGGGACAGTGTGTCTGCAGTATTTGGAAGTGGCTCCAGACCCAAATATCAATTTTGGAAACTAAACTGAAAATTTTATAAATTATACAATTTATTAGAAATTTAAACTTATAAAAAATAAAATTATATATAAAAGAACAGAAAATGCAACTGAAGTAATGTCAATGCTAAAATATTTATATATGTAAAAATTATTACTGCATTTCAGCTTATTCAAATTATAAAATATGAAAATGATCGTCATTTTTTCTAACGACCCATTTAATTTTTTAACTATGTATTGATTTTTTATTAAAAACTAACATTATTTATGTTTGAAATAATTTTAGAAATATCAATCCTGCAACAACTGTTGCTCTATGGCTTATTGATAAGTTTCTAGGGGTGGGGAGAAGGGAAATAGGCCAGAATGGCAAACGTTTTAAATGTAGGAAAGAGACACATCTAAGTTTCCAAGATCATGACAACAAGCATTGATGGTTTCAGAGGGACATATACTTAATGCTGTGCCATACACATAAAGCCCATGCTGACAATCTGAAAAGGTCTAACTTAAATGAGTAGCTAAATAATAGAAAGGGTATACTTACAGCTCCAGTCATGCATATTATCTTACTAGGCAAAACACCTAGGTCTTCATTTTGTTTTTATTTAACCTTAGCTGGCTGCTATGGTCTGAAAGTGTGTCCCCCAAATTCATGTTGAAATCCTAACCCCCAAAGGTAACAGTATTAGGAGGTGGAGCCTTTGGGAGGTGCTTTATTCATGAGGCTGGAGCCCTCACGAGTGGGATAAATGCCTTATAGAAGAGACACTACAGAGATCCCTAGCCCTTCCACCACGTGAGGACACAGACAGAAGTCTGCGACCCAGAAGAGGGCCGTCACTCTACCATGGTGGACCCATGATCCTAGACTTCCAACCTCCAGAACTGTAATACATTTCTGTTGTTTATAAACTACCGAGTCTGTGGTATTTTGTTACAGCAGCCCAAACAGACGAAGACACCGGCTATACCACTGCTAGCTCCACCTCCTGTCATAGAATCTTTTGTAAATAGTCTGTTCTCATAACATAATTATAGAAGCCCAAAAATACTGTAGCATGTTTTATTTTCATGGATGTTTCATTTATTTTGACAAATCAGAGGAACCAACTCATTCCCATGATAATCTATTTCTGCAGAGACACCAGAATACAGACGTCAAGAAGTAAATTGAATAAAGATATATTTCATGTACAAATACTACCTGCTTTCATATTTCAGTCCTTAAAACAAAACTTTGCTTGATCCTCTTTCCACTGGAATTTCTCACTATTAATCATCAGCAACTAGTTACATTTTATCTCATTTCTATTTTTCCTCTTCTAGTTTGTCTGCCTTTTTTTTCTTATTTGGAGTATTAATATAAATCGATACTTTCTATCATATGTATTTTAATAGTTTTCATATTATTTTTAGGTTACTATCTTATTCTTTACGTTTTTTTCATATAACATATACTCATATTTTAAAGTCAAATAATATCTAAAAGTATGTTTGCCAAACCATCACCTTCAGCTGACTGTGATGGATGGAGATAGGTTCTCAATGGAAGAAGCTGAGGTGAAAGGAGGAGGAGGTTAATGGAAACGTGAAAACAAGGAAATGAGAGGCTAGGGTTCCGGACGGACCTCCAGAGGATACTGAAATCACTTAGAAAATGAGAGGAGTAGGGTGCAGAATAGATAAAAAGCCTGGCTGGTAGCAATGTCTAGAAATTACTACTCAGAGTAAGAGGGAATAGTAAATTCACATAATACAAAGTTCAAAGAAGCAGACATTTTTAACAGATAAAGACCATTTTTGGGGAGCCTAATCTGACACCCCAAAATGTGTCTCTTTGCCTTGAGGATTATTTCGGGCTGATTATTTTTAAGAACAAAAGACTCAGGAAGAAACTTTGACCTTTCCTCTAACTGCCTAAAAGAATTTAAGATAGAAGGCCTGTTCCAGGAAGGAGCTATCACCACAGAGAACTACAGTATAATATGAACTGGGTGACATGGACAGGGAGGAACTTAGCAAGGCCCATTTCATCAAAGTCCTCTCCATGTTCCATTGTCTTTGCAAGGCATGGCAAACATTTGTTTACCAAACATTTGCTTTTCCACCTCCATGTGACTTGCTTTCCTCCCCTTTGAAGCCCCAAACCACTACCCCCAACATCCTCCTTTGTCTTTAGCTGAAGATGTTATTTAAGGTGGTGGCTTCAGCCATTTTGGCAAGTTACTCAGTTTTCCTAGGCTTCTCCCATGTTATTAATTAATATGTTATTAAACTTGTTTGATTTTCTCCTGTTATTCTGTCTCATGTCAATTTAATGCTTAGACCAGCCACAAGAACCTAGAGGAAAATTTCTTTTTCCCATATACATGTAGGAAAATCAACCCAGGCAGCAAGGCTTCCAGAAAGCATCACCTCTAGAGCCACACCCAGATCCACAGGAAAGGCTATATGAGCAGCAGTGCCCTAGAGATAGCCATGTTCATAATATGAAGAAACCATGAATAGAAAAAAATCCCTAAAAACCTAGAGGACTTATGTAAATACAGGGATCCCAGAGGGCAGAGGGGAAGGGAAAGAAAGCCAAGTGTAAGGGAATTCAGAGCTAGTAGGGATGAGACTCTACTCACAGAGAGCTCCACTTCTGCGGATGAGTGAGGTAAACAGGGATCATGATGATTTAAATCCTGACAGTTATTGGGTATTAAGTCTTGACTGTCATTGGGTCTACTGCTGGGTCCCAAAGTCAGGGATGATAGGAGTGGAAGGCTGGAGTGGTGGGAGAGGTTTAACATAGAGCGTGATTGTGGGCTTTATTCAAGAATGTCTGATGTTGTCGATGATGATTATGTTGGTAATTATCAAGATAATTCAACGTACTGGTCTGAGCCCTTGACTGTCTCTTCTAATTTAAGATGAGGCTTTTCTCCCTCCTGAAACACATATATATTTTCTAAAACACTGTGTGAATTCACAGAGCTGAGAGTCAATCCCTGCCTTTTCTAATTGCCAATTGTGTGTATATGGGAAGTCATACTGGACTTGACTTCTCTTAACTCGCATCTTCACAGACAATTCACATAAAATGTGGTTTTACCCAAGGTAGCCCTGTAATTACCCAGAATGCAAAATTGAGAGGTTCCATGATTTCTTCACTCATGTAAGTCATATGCCCTCAGCAAAACTGTAAAAGTACAAGACTTATCTTTCACACAGAAACTCAGTGACACAGAGAGAGAAAAGATGAGTCCTATCATTGTGAAACCACTGAGGTATCCAATGAAGCGGGAAAACCCTGAAAGTTCTGTGATGTGTGCCAATCTGAGTGCTTTCCTAGATGTTGTCATTCAAACCAAGGAATACTGCAAGTTGAAAAACGATATTCTGATGAAGAAAAGATTTCAGTCCCCCAGCTAGTGTTGGTAGACAAAATTGCTTATGAATAGAAAAGGGGCTCATTCAAATATCCTCTCTTTTAATCCTTAAAGGATCAATCTTAGCTTCCTGTAAGAATGACTATAAATCTAGAATAACCATTGTGAAAAGTCTACCCAAAGTTTGCATATCCTTAAAGGGCAGACAAAGGTTGGTGAAAAAAAAAAAGAGTGAACAATTCTCCCTCATTTTCAAGAGCTTTAAGGCAAATATAGGGCAGCTGAGATGAGAGCTGCAGAGAGCTGCAGGGCAACTGAGCCACTACGGCATAACCAGCCTGTGCCACAGGGCAGAAGCTGAGCCAAGCAGCAGGAAACGAAAGGGTAAAAATAGGGGGAGATCTATACCAGGACTGTCAAGTACAACTTTCTGTGATGGTGGAAATGTTCCGCACCGTCCAGTAGCCATATGTGGATACTGAGAACTTGAAATGTGGTGTTTTGACTGAGGAAATACACTTTTAATTTTAATTAATTTATGGTTTAATGTAAATAGTCACATGTGGCTAGTGGCTACCATCTAGGGAAGCACTCTATACACTGGCCCAGAAGACATGTGAGTGGCGCACAAGGAAAGGAAGGACTTGAGTGACCTGGTGTAAACAGACTACTCCAGCCAAGGGTACCAAATACAACTGAAATTACCCTCCAGCTCTTTTGATTGTACCCAAACCGGGTGCAGTGTAGGAAAGGAAGGGTTGCAACTAGGAATAAATCAAGTCTTTTATTGCTGATTTCACATTTTCCTGCTACATAGATCAACCAAGAGAGCACCCACTGGCTATTTACATCTACACACACTCTCACACACACACACACAAAGACAGACAACTTATAGCTAGCTATAAACATAGTGGAGAATATTTGAAATGACTGGAAATCAGATAATCAATTTGCCTCACTTGCAAAAATTTAGTAAGTAAATTCTCACATGGTGCGCTGTCAATGCAGGATTTTATGTTCTTATTGTTGGACTGAATTATACTCCAATCCACTAAGTAAGTCTCCCTTTAAAATACCCAGTAAAGGCAGAACAATTCAAAATCTTAAGCAATGTGTGGTACTCCAGGAAACTGTAAATACATATAATTTATTTTAATTTTATAATCAATTTTTAGCACCTTAGAAGAGCCACAATCTAAACATTTAAAGACAGACTTACAAGTTTTTAATTGTTGATAGTAGTAAACAGTAAACTGGACTCAAAAAATGAAAATATCAAATTGCATATGCATTCTCCCAAAAAGTCATGTAACAGATTTAAGTTGGATTATATATTTTTTTTAATTTTTAGTGACACTTAAGTTCAATGCTTTTGTGGATGAATGATGACATTAAATGTAGTATGGGGCCAGCCCGGTGGCGCAGTGGTTAAGTTGGCATGCTCCGCTTCCGCAGCCTGGGGTTCACAGGTTTGGCTCCTGGGTATAGACTTAGCTCTGCTTGTCAAGCCACACTGTGGCAGCATCCCACATAAAATAGAGGAAGGCTGGCACAGATGTTAGCTCAGCGACAATCTTCCTCAAGCAAAAAGAGGAAGACTGGCAACAGATGTTAGCTCAGGGCCGATCTTCCCCCCCACACACACAAAAATAATACATACTTCCACTGTACGAAAAAATAAACCACAATATAGACTTATTTAAGAGGCGTAACTTGACCTTAACATACTTAAAAACACACAGATTAAATTACTGTACAAACTTATTAGTTTAATTTCCTTACTGAAGAATGTTTGTGTGTGTGTGTATGTGTGTGTGCGCACACCTCTGTGTACATGCAAGATGCAGGCATTGAATAGGAGAATGACATACCTTAATACTTCAAAATACTAACTTATTATAAAAGGATTATTTTCTTTTTGAGTTTTTGTTTCTATCAAAATTATAAGAGTACATATTTTAAAAAATTAAACAAAAATAATCCAACTAAAGCTTATTTTGAAAATCAGGATTCCCTTCCCTCTACCATTGTATATTCACACACACGTACACACAGACACATATGCACACGTACATGCACAAACACATAAATAAATCCAGATACAATAATTTTCAAGTCTCTTAGTTGTTTCTTTTAGATTTAAATGACCTAGATAGAGTGTAATAAAAATGTCTCAAATTTAAATTTATTTAAGTAATACACAATGGAATTATATTAGAAATCAATAACTGAAAGAAATTTGGTAAATTAATAAATATGTGGAAATTAAACAACATATCCTAAATAACAAATGGGTCCAAAAAAATTATATAAGAAATTGCAGGGGCTGGCCTGGTCACAGAGTGGTTAAGTTCGTACACTCCACTTCAGTGGCCCGGGGTTCACTGGTTCGAATCCTGGGTGTGGACCTACACACCACTCATCAAGCCATGCTGTGGCAGCATCCATGCAGAAGAACTAGAAGGACATACAACTAGGACATACAACTATGCATTGGGACTTTGGGGAGAACAAAGAAGAGGAAGATTGGCAACAGATGTTAGCTCAGGGCCATTCTTCCTCACCAAAAAGCATACCTTAAAAAAAAAAAAAAAAGAATGGAATACTACTCAGCCATTAAAAAAGACAAAATAGTCCCATTTACAACAACATGGATGGACCTGGAGGGTGTGATGTTAAGCGAAATAAGCCAGACGGGGAAAGACAAATACCGGATGATTTCACTCATACGTGGAAGATAACAAATACATGCATAAAGAGAACAGATTAGTGGTCACCAGAGGGGAAGGGGGTTGGGAGTGGGCAAAAGGGACAAAAGGGCACATATGTATGGCAATGGATAAAAATTAGACTACTGGGGTAAGCATGATGAAGTGTATTCAAGAATTGATAAACAATAATGTATACTCAAAATTACGCAATGCTATAAACCATTATAATCCCAATAAAATTACTTAAGAAAAATAAACCAGAAACGGAAAATAAAAAAAAAAAAAGAAATTCAAAACATTGATGAATACAAATGAAAACACATCATATCAAAACTTTTGGGATTCAGGTACAGCAATGCTTAGAGGGAAACGTATAGCTGTAAAACCTATACAAAAAAATGAGCAAGATCTCAAAGCAATACCCTAACCTTTCATCTTAAATAACAAGAAAAAAGAGAAGCAAACTAAACCCAAAGCAAGCAGAAGGAAGTAAATAATAAAGGATAAAATGGAAATGAATGAACAAACAATATAAAACACTACAGAAAATCAACAATACCAAAAGTTGAATCTGTAAAATGTCAACAAGATTGACAAACTTTTAGATAAGCTGACCAAGATGAAAAGAGAGATGACTCAATTTAATAAAACCAGAATGAAAGAGAGGACATTATTACATACCTTACAGAAATAAAAATAATAAGAAAACACCCTGAATAATTATATGCCAATAAATTAGATAACTTAGATAAAATTTCTCAAGAAGAAACAGAAAATTGAACCACCTTCACCCAAAGGTAAAAAGTTCCAGTTATAAGATAAATAAGACCTGGGGATATAATATACAGCATGGTGACTATAGTTAACAACACTATATTGTATACTTCAAAGTTGCTAAGAGAGTAGATCTTGAAAGTTCTCATCAGAAGAAAAAAAATTTGTAACTGTGTGTGGTGATGGATGTTAATGAAATTTACTGTGGTAATCATTCAACAGTATATACATATATCAAATCATTATGTTGTACACCTAAAATGAACACGTTATACATCAATTACATCTCAATAAAAAAAAAAGAAACAGGGAAATTTGCCTGGAAGAAGTATTAGAGAAAACTACTAAGATACAGATGAAGTGGGGAGGGAAGTATGGGGGAACTATTGGCCTATAGTTTTCTGAAAGGAAGCCAGAGAACTGATTCCAGTAAAATACAAAGTTTCCAAGAGAGAAAACATAACTACTAAAGGAACACAAGGTCATTTCAGAACGAGCAATAGGAAATTAAACCAACATTCAATGGGCTCCATCCAAAGTGGGTCATAAGATAGAGGAAACTCATGTGAAATCTATATGAAATCTAACAGGCAATACTGACAAAAAAAGAATTGAGGAATGAGAAACAAGAGGAACTCTCCTTTTATTCTGGATGCTATAAATTTTTACTAAGAGGAATATATGCAACAAATTTTTTTAAAAGTTTACCCATGATTTGACCAGACACAGAAATGCTATTCATGTTTAAGAACTGGGATAGCAGATACCTTGTCAAGTAATGTAATCATGCCATCTCCAGTGACATGGAATTAATTTTTTGAGTTGTCTTGTATAGATTATGATCTATTTAATTCAAGATAATGTTTCCCAATATTCTACAAAATCCTGACAAATGTCAATTTCTTTTCTTTGATTCCATTCTATTATGGGTTTTTCTTTATTCGCTTCTACAGACAACTTTGTAAGATATAATCAAAGGCTTAAGCATCTAGAAATTATTCTCCAAATAAACTTAATCCTAGAAGAAACAAATTGTGACTGCAAATTTATTCCCATAAATATGGAAAATGGAACATAAAAGAGACCATACAAAAGTGCTAATCGACATTTTGATGATTGCAACTTTATGAAATTGAAGATTTTGAATATTAATGACTAGGAGGAAAGTAATAAACCTAAAGAATGGATATGAGAATTTTGTGTCCATAGGCTGAAGAAATATATACTATTTTCTGTCACGTTTGGATTTATAACATGGTATCATGAAGGCTAAGTGGGTCAGGAGGCTGAGGACATAAGATCATATAGCCCAAGCTCTACAGGTCACCAGCAGCTAGCCTTGACAAGTCACTTCGTCTCACTGTGCCTCAGCTTCAACGATTGAAGAAAGGCGAAAAATCTAAGGTCTCAATGCTTATCTTATTGGATTCATGTGGAAATAAAGTGATATTGGATATAAGGGCACTTTATAAACTCTAAGTACTATATAATTATCAATTAAAGGATGGTTATTATAATTTAAAAAAGAAGTAGAAAATTTGAACATATCTATAACAAGCAAATAAATTGAATTAGTAATCAGAAAGAAAAGCCCAGGAGCAGATGATTTTAATGGTGAAATACATCACTAATTTAAAGAAGAATTAATACAACCTTTATAAATTCTTTCATAAAAGAAGAGGAGAAAACACATCTCAACTCATTTTAAGAAGTCAATATTACCCTGATACCAAAAACAGACAGTTAAAAAACAAAAACACAGTTATAGATCAATATTCCTTATGAATATAGATGCAAAACACCTCAAGAAAATACTAGGAAACTGAATCCAGCAATATATAAAGAAGATTATACTCCATGATCGAGTGGGATTTATCGCAGGAATATAAGGTTGGTTTAACATGCAAAAAATAAATCAATATAATGTACCACCTTAATAGAACAAAGGGCAAAATCATGTGATCATCAAAATGAATGCCAAAAAATTTACAAAATCCAGCATTCTTTCATGATCAAAATACTTAACAAACTAGGAACAGAAGGAAACTTCCTCAAACTGATAAAAGGAATCTACAAAAAACACACATTGCTAACACCACATTTAGAGGTGAAAGATGTATGCTTTCCTCCTAAAATCACCAACAAGGTAAAGATGTTTGTTCTCAGCACTTCTATTCAACATTGTACTGGAGGGTCTAGAAATCAGGCAGTAAAAAAAGTAAAAGCCATCCAGATTGGAAAGGAAGAAGTAAAATTTTCTCTATTTGCACATGGCAGGTTCTTGTATATAGAAAATTCTAAGAAATCTACTAACAATCTATTGGAACTAATGAATGAGTTCAACATTGTTGAAGAATGTTAGATCAACGTTTAAAATTAATTGTTTTTCTATACACTTGACATGAACACTTTGAAAATGAAATTAAGAAAATTCCATTTACGACAGCATCAAAAATAATTTAGAAAAAAGTTAATAAATGGGAAATTTGTACACTGAACACTACAAAACATTGTTGAAAGAAATTAAAGAAGATCTAAATGAATGGAAAGACATCCTATGTACATGGATTATAACACAACATTGTTAAGATGGTACTACTCCCCAAATTGATCTACAGATTCTTCATAACCCTTATCAAAATCCCAGCTGGATTTTTTGCAGTAGTTGACAAGGTGATTCTAAAATTCATTTGGAAATGAATGGGACGCAAATTAGCCAAAAATATTACCAAAGAAGGAGAACAAATTTGGTGGACTCACATCGTCCAATTTTAAAAATGACTAGAAAGCTAGAGTAATCGAGACTTTGGAATAAGGATAGATATATAGATCAATGGAGTAGAATTGAAAGTCAAGAGATAAACACTTTTATTTATGTTTAATTGACTTTAGACTGCAGTGCCAAGGCAATTTAATGGGGTAAAATAATATTGTCAATAAATGGTCCTGAGACAAATGGACATCTCATGCAAAAGAATAAAGTTGGACTCTTACCTTACACCATACACAAAAATAATTCAAAATGAATCATAGATGTAAATGTAAGAGCTAATACTATAAAACATAGAAGCAAACAAATTTTCATGACTTGGGTTAAGTAATAGCTTCTTAGATATGACACCAAAAAGCACAAGTGACAAAAGAAAAATATCTACATTGGACTTTAGTCACATGTGTCTTTTATATTGGCAAATGATAATACCCAGTGTAAAGAAGATGTGAAGAAAAGACCACATGGTGCCTCACTAGGATGTAAGCTTTCTACTATAACCCCAAGGTCAAGAACAATGAAACATATCTAGTAGGTGCCCAATAAATATTTGTTGAATGATGACTACTGAAGGAAATATAAATCGATACAAGTTTTGTGGTAGCAATGTGGGTATATGTACCAATAATTAAAATACACGTATCCTCTCCTCATCAATTCCAATTCTAAGTATCCAAAAGAAACAATACAACAAGTTCTTAGAAAGAAACGTGCAGGTTTATTCACTGCATTTTAACTCATTCATTGAATATATATTTATTGATTGTCTGATGTGTGCCAAAAAATACACTAATGCTACAAATATAATGCCAAATTATATATCATATTGTCTTCCTCCTTTGAATAATAATATGATTGATGGCATATAGATATTTCACTAGATTAGAAAAACTACATCTATTCTGGATTAAAATTTGTGTTAAGTACTAGAAAGATTACTTCCCAACATGGGCTTAAAATGTTATATTGCTTCACAGAAAATTAGGAATAAGGTAAGCCAAGAAAATAATTTGACCTTGTTCTGGAAATTCTAAACAACGCAACATGGTAAGAAAAATAGATAAAGATTATAATTACTAAAACGGAAGAGATAAACAACAATACTTGCAGTCCATTAAAGTATTCCTGAAAACTCTAAAGTAAATGGAAGGATAATTAAAAGCAACTGAAGGTTAAAGTGAGACAGATAGTTTTACACCTCATCAATATTATTAATTTTCAAAATATAAGAGCATAAAAATATATAAAACCCAAACATTACACTGTACAAAACAGCACAGAAAAATTACTTCAAAATATTTCAAAATTTTGCTGAGCAGTAGAAAAGGCTTTAATAAAATAAAAGCCATATCTTATTTCTGAATAGGAAGCTCAATTTTATACAGAAATCACTTCTCTCTAAATTTTTGTTTAATGCAACACAAATCAAAATCCCCATAGAAATTTTAGCTATAAACTTGAGAAAATTATTCGCATTCATCAGGAAAAATAAAACAGAAATAGCCAATAATATTTTGAAAAGAAAAGAATAGAGGCTACTTATCCTACCAGAGTTAAAAGAATTTTAATAGGACCAACCAGGCCAAATTGTTAGCAAATAAATCATTACTGTTGTTATGCAAGAAAAATCAAAGAAACACAATTTAAAATGTATCTTTCGCCTATCAGACTGGCAGAACATTATATATGCATACATACGTAACTGATGCAACCTACTTGTGCAAAGAAAGAAGACAATGAGCAACATTTTACACTGTTACTGGCAGATAATATAACTGGTATAATCTTTTTGGACAGCAATTTGATAACATCTATCAACAGCCGAAAACATGTGCCTAGAGTTTTACTAAATTATTACACTTCTAGGAAGATATAATGAAAACATATAATGTGAAAGCAAACATTTGTCTACAAGGATGTTTCCTACAGTTTCATTTATAAAGGCAAAAAAAGGGAAAAATCTTAAGTGTACAGCAAGAAGGATTAGTTAAGTAACTATAACAAAGCATAGCCGGAAAATAATAAAATATAGGTGCTGCAGCGGTTAAGTGTGCACGTTCCACTTTGGTGGCCCGGGGTTCACCGGTTCGGATCCCGGGTGCGGACATGGCACCGCTTGGCACGCCATGCTGTGGTATGTGGTAGGCATCCCACATATAAAGTAGAGGAAGATGGGCATGAATGTTAGCTCAGGGCTAGTCTTCCTCAGCGAAAAGAGGAAGATTGGCAGCAGTTAACTCAAGGCTAATCTTCCTCAAAAAAATAAAAAATAAAATATATCATCCCTAAAAAATGACACTGTATTTAGAATAATGACACAAAAAGCAAGTCATAACATTTTAATTGATACACTCAGTAAAAAGTGCAGGTTAAAAATAGTTCATAAATTATTACTTCATTATAATTATAGATGTAGAAATATAGGTATAGAGATAGGAGAGAAAAACAGCAATACCTCAAAATATAACAAGGGGTCATTGTTAAGCATTAGGATCTATTTATTGTTTATTTTTTCTTTCTGCTTTTCTAAATTTCTCATTTAATTTTGATAATAAAACTTAATAATCAGGAAGAGAATCTCACTGATATGCAAGATTAAAATATAAGTTGATGGTTACAAAACTTGCAAATGGTTAGGATACGTGAGAGGTGAGTAGGCTTCGAAAGATATTAGAATACTGTAAAACTTAAAAGATACACATCCTCCAAATCTCTTCAAATATTGTTAATTATGCTTTTTGTCTGAATTAGAAAGACAAATTAGAGATTTCATTATTCAAAAAATAACTGTAACACCTTGACAATATTTCATGCACTTCAAAATCCTTTGCTGAAAAGATAAAAGGAAAAGCTAAATAATATTTGTATTCTGATATTATCTGATAGCCTAAGTTAGGCCAAAGAAAAGTATTCACAAGCCAATTTTCAAAAAAAGCAAAGATGTTCCCTCTCTTCTTGATAGCCTTGCTAAACACTATCTATCTACGTATCACTGTTCATTAACATAGACGAATAATTACTTTACATCAAACTTACAGAAACTAAATACAGCATAGTATACATCTGAGTATACTTAGTGTTGTGTATAAGATAAAAGAATTTTCATTTTCTTTAATATCTGAAAAGTAGCCTTTGCTACCTCACCCACTATGGTTGTCTAAAACTAGAACAGACACGAGTGAACTCTGTAGACAGTATCATTCCATGTGAATCACATGTGCACGAAAACCACAAAACATAGCCCAGCCAATGTATTGTACTTAAGAAGGCAAAACTAACCTGTAACATTTTCTTAAATCTAAACACGTCCTCAAACGTTCCTTACTTTTTCTTCCTAAGAGCTAAATAACAGCTATCACTGCTCCTAAAATAAAATTCAGTCTCAGCAAACTATGTAGTTTAGTAATATTACTAAAAAATGGATTATTAAAGAAAGTACTTAGCATTCAATACACTTTCTTCTTCTGTTATTAATTATTTTCATTTAGTTCATTCTCATCTATACTTATTAGGTACAATGGACCATACCAGTTGTGTTGAAATATAAAAAATGTTTTAACATAAGAATCTTACACTCTAACTGCCATATAGAAGTTTGATTCTGGCTTGGGAGGATGTGGCAATATGCCTTTCCACATCATGGGTAGCGAGAATTTCTCTCCTTGGTATTTTTGTTGCAGAAGCTCTGAAGCAAAAATGTATCCGAGATGGTCCCTGAAACTTTGCCAATGGTACCCCTTCCTCCTTCGCACATTCCAAGAAAGGTACTTTCTTTGATTTTGCTTGCTGTTTTTAAATCACTAAACATCAAGGGACCCTATAAAAAGAGCCAGTATCACAGCAACTCCTCTTAAATCCTCCTAGCACATCTTTGGTGGCTTCAGGTAGTGATTCCAAGAGTCTTCAGCATACCCACTCAGATATAAGTACAAAGGAGATGCTAGCTCAAATATAAGTGATTTTTTTGGTTAGTCTCAATTTTCCTCTCCTTCATAACATGTCATATCTTGAATTTTCTAGAAAGCATAACCAAGACCACAAGACCATAGCTTCCTTGTGCGTGCCCTCTGCACCTCTTGAGACACTCTGCAAGCATGAGCCAGACACCTCTGGCAATCATTTTACTGAAATAAAGGGTACACCCAGGCATGCTCACAAATTACAAAAAGACCCCCTATAAAAAAAGCTTAGCTGATCGTTGATAGCTTCTGAGTTGGGATTATCTTAACTCCACTACTCTCCAGTAATATGAGTAATAGAGTGCTGAACTTACTTCTGTTGGAGAAAATGCTATGCCACATTCCAGAGATGTCTTTTCCTCTAGCTCCAAAGCATATATGTTAGGAAATGCAGGGTCTGTGAATTCCCCTACAAGACAAGAAAAAGGACATATGAAAAAAAAGCCAGATACTTACCTATAATATCATTGTTAAACGTGGAAATGAAACCTCGACAAACTGCATTAACACATTCATAACAGTCAAAAAGCAGCCGCTGAAATATTGGTGCAGGGCTGCATAAGGGTGCTGGGTCAAAGAACTGCTCTTAATACGAAGATTCTAATCAGCAAAAGTGATATCCAAACATGGTGCAAACATACATTCAATCAGCAGAACAAAGAGAGTAAATCCACTTTAAAAAATCTCCAAAGTTCAAGAAGCACATAACAGTCATGTTCAGATGAATGTGGAAAGGAATAAAGGTGAAGGTCAAGTAACTGATTGAATCTTAGGTCTGAGAAAGTTGGGAGACACCTTCTCCAGTGGAGATGGAGCAGGGAAGACCCTGATGCCTCAAAGAGTCCACAAAGAAGATAAACACAGTTTTATACAGGGAAATTTTTCAACAAAATGGAATCACTCCAGATACAAAAGCATTAGGTGGAGATACAGAAAAAATTGTCAAATAGTAATGCAAGCCTCAGGGTCAAAAAATACAACCACTTAAACAAACTTCATTTATTTATTTATTTATTTATTTATTTATTTATTTATTTTATTTTATTTTATTTTCTGGTGAAGAAGACTGGCCCTGAGCCAATTTTCCTCCATTTTTTTTTGTATGTGGGATGCCGTCACAGCACGGCTTCATGAGCAGAGTGTAGGTCTGCGCCCAGGATCTGTACCCTTGAACCCTGGGCCACTGAAGCAGTGTGTGCAAACTTAACCACGATGCCACCGGGCCAACTCCTAAATAAACTTCTAAAAGAAGTTCCTGAAAGATCAAATGTTAGTTACAGTAGCACCTTTGTCCTCATCTAAATGATTCTAAAAATCCTTTTTTCTCCCTAAAGTTTTCTGATTAATCCAAGGAATGATAATTTCAATTGCCCCTGTCTGGAAAAGAACTTCAGTAACTCATGCCACTCTCCTTCATCCTACTCAATTTCACTCACCTTTATGTATGAATAAAAACTATTAAACAAAGGAACAAAAAAACTCATTAAGGGTATATTACTACAAGCATTGTTTGTGGTGTGGGAAAAGATACACATATTATACAGCAAAGAACATCCACCTAGAATGGATATATATCTAGAACACAGAAAACATAATAAAAATAGATGGATAAATAAACCAATATTCATAAATATACTTGGAGTATATATAAACACATAGCTTTTGAAATGCAATAATCCAAGATAGCCTCAATAAATATTTCTCTTGTGCCTATAATGTGCACAGCACTATACCGGACAACTCCAGAGAAAACGAAAATTGAAAATGCAGTCCTTAACCTCACAGAGCTCACACTGTAGCAGCAGACACAAACAGGTACACAACTCTTTCTGATATAAGGCAGAATTTGGTTAGTGGTGCAATAAAATTTACACGATGTCCTAAGGCAGCAAAGGTTACAGAAAGTAATTTCAACCAACTGGATAGGGGTGGGAACAGGGCTAATGACTCACAGGATGCAGGAGGTTGAAGTTAATTTATAAAAGAGGGTGGGATCTCAGGCAGCAGGGACAGAAGAGGAGGAACCATCCTAAGAGAAGGGAAGCCCAGTGCCTTTGGGAGGAAATGCATAACACAGTCTCGCAGTAGCAGAGAGAGCCGATGGAGCCTACAAAGGAGAGGCGACTGGAAAGACAAGGTGGAGTCACCCCAGCGCATCTCCACATTTCCTCTCCCATAAGTCCTCTATCAAAGAATCCTGCAACGGTCATGTGGAAAACCAAGTCTAATTCGTCACAGAAGGGCACTGATGTGTTAAAATACTTATAATAATAAAAGAAGTTTTCAGGACATTTTAAGTATAAACTTTACTGCAAATTGTTAATAATCATTAAGATCAACTTATGTACCTCCTAGACTGTGTCAGCAGCCTGCTGAGAACCACGCTATTGGTAACAGGAAACCAGCAAAGCTTTTTAAGCAGAGGAGAGGTGTGGTGAGATCTTTTGCTTTAAGGCAACCACTCTTTGGAATAGGTATGAGGAGAAAGGGTTGGAGGCAGAGAAAGCATTTACAAAGATGACGCAGTAGCCTAGAACGGCGGCTGAGCTAGGGCTAAGGCAGAATTGCGGAAAGAAATGTACTTTGCAGAGCAGCTCTGAAGAATAACCAAGAGTCTGTGATCCATTGAACAAGGTACATGAAAGTATATAGGGAGAGTAAAGTGTTAAAGCAGCTAAAGTTTCAACACTCAGATTTTTACAAAATGAATATAGATTTTACACGTATTTCCAACTGCCTTTTGTTATCATTCCTGGGCTATTCCACAGTCCGCGTGAACACAGCATGCTCACCTAAACCTGATCCTCCTCCTGTGCTACACCAACTATGAATTGTATCTCCAGCCACCTACTTCTTACAGTCAAAACCTGGGAGTGATCTGAGACCTCCTCCTCTTCCCTACTACCCATGTCCACTTGGTAACCAAGTCAGAGCATTTCTAACTTCTCAGCACCTTGTATTCTCTTCTTTCCCATCCCTGGCATCACTGCCTGAGTTCAGGCTCTCATCATTTCTCACCTGTATGGCCACAACACCTACCTGATCTCCCTGTCACTCATCTCGCCCTTCCCACACCCACCTTCTCCTGCAGCCCATCCTTGACTTTGCTCCAAAAGGCAAATTAGTAAAGTACGAACCTAATCACACGGTCACCTGGATATAAATCCTTTAATGGTGCTGCCTAACCTCTAGGATAAAAGTCCAGAAAAGACCCTTAGTAACCTGGATCTCACTTGCCCCTCCAGTCCTGCCTCTAGGCTCTGGATATCCCGAACTACTCACCATCTTGACTCACTGATAGGCCTTTTCTTGCATTCTTTCACACATCCCCTTTTCTTGTGTATCTCCTGCTCATTCTTCAAGACTCAGATTAGGCATCAACTTCTCCAAGAACTCTTTCCTTATGACTGATTCTTGGCTAGTTTCCCCTAATATATGCTCCCTTAGCACTACACACTGCCTTGTCTTATATCACTGGCCATGCTATATGGTAATAACCTGATTCTTTGCCCACCTCTCCTGTAATACGTGGTCTTCATTTGTCACTTAGATCCAAGAGCCATCTTTCTCTGCTCTGCTCTGTCCTGACCTCTAAAGACTGATTCAGCCAGACTCCTTGCTCTTCTGCCTCTAATTTGGTTCAAGCACAGGGGACACCAACAGGATACCAGAGAGTAGGAGGTATATTTTATGCCCTCATGTCTTCCTGCCTTGGCTACACTTCTGGCAATAGCTGCATTCTTTTACAGCTATAGCTCTTATCAGTTGGCCCCTCTTTCATAGTTCCACCACTCACAGGGCTCCAATAATATCTTGCCTCCTCTGGCTCCTTCAGGCCTAGAGGTGGTAACAGCTTCACTCGTTTTTGGTTTCCTTTATTCTGCCTCCAATCTCTATAGATAATTCCTCCATTAACTTCTGTTCAGCTAAACTCTCTGAGTGAGTCAACTGTTTACTACTGAGACCCTGACTGATAAACTTACTGTTCACTTCTTGAGAACATTCAAGATACCTTATTATCTTTATAGATGCAAAGTCTGGTATCTAGCCTATAATTGGTTTTAACAAATATTTGTTGAAGAAAAAAATGACTAAACTAATGGTTGGCAAGCATTTTCTGTAAGCGTCCAGATAATAAATATTTCAGCCTTTGCAAGCCATATATGACTTCTACCACAACTATTCAAATCTACCATTATAGCATGCAAGCAGCCATAACCAATATATGAACAAATGAGTGTGTCTGCATTCTAATGAAACTTTATTTATAAAAACAGGCATCAGGCGAGATTGAACCCCCAGGCCTTAGTTTGCCAACCCCTGGAGTAAACAATTGAAATGCACTTACGAAGGTGTCTATTTTTTAAAAGTTATTTAACACAAAGATACCTAATACATAAGTAAACATATAGAGAGAGCTCTCCAAACACATTTATCTGAGCTTCTTGAGCAATTAATAATTTTATTTTTATTTATAGCAAATACTTATCCATAACATACTTAACTTACTATATTAAGTCAATAAGCATGGTTATATGTCATGCATTACCAAGTGTTCTGATATTAATATTGATGTATTTCTAGAAAAGAAACACCATGACGGGTTATAGAGTATAAGAAAAACATGCATCGAGTCATTAAAAATATTTAAGAATAATTCTCCTTGACTTATAGTATTTTTTAACATTCTACCTTAGAGCAACTTAAAACTGTTTTACATTTACAATAATATCATTATAGAATAAAATACATACCTGATTTGTCTTTAAAGTCCATTGAAAATTCTTCAGAGTATTCTAGATTAAACTCCACTCTGGCACGTGTCATACCTTTGTTTTTTACTAAAAATGGAATAATCTGGGTAGAGCCAATATAAGTGCCACTGAAGTTAAATACATCCTAAAATTTTAAAAAGGAAATAATAGTAGAGTAATATTTTATGAAAACAATATAAACTAAAAATTATACTGTAAGAGAGTATATCTTAAAAGTCCTCATCACAAGAAAAAAACATTTGTAACTATGTTTGGTGACAATGTTAACTAGACATTGTGGTGATCATTCTGCAATATATACAAATATTGAATCATTATGTTGTACACCTGAAACTAACAATATTATATGTCATTTATACCTCAATAGAAAAATTATACTGTTATGTTTATGAAGGATATTACTAACTACAGTACTCTGTAAAAATTAGCCACATTTTCCTCCCCCCCACCTCCTATATGTTACCAAATCCCATTAATTCTGCCTCCTTCATCACCTTTTATCCTTATCATAATTGTGTGAAGTTAGTAACTCATCACTTTTCATTTCGTTTCTAGATTTTGACTTTCTCCAATTCTCCCGTACACAACTAAGTCACAATTAAACTAATTGAAAATCTGACCACATCACTTCCTATTTTGAAATTTGGTGCTTCTCCTCCATCTACAGGACAATGTCCAAGTTCCTTAGCAGGGCTCATGAAGTTCCTCAGGACCTTCCCCTGCCTCATGCTCCAGTCTCACCTAGCTCCACTCACCCTACCGCTTCATACTTCAGCAAGCTGTATGACTTGTCCTCTCCAACCAAGCTCTGATGCTTCAGCCTTCCTTGTCTTTATCCAGGTGTCCCTTCTGTCAGGAAGGCCCTTCGCTAACTTGTAAGCGCCTGATAAAATACCATGCCTCCTTCAAAGCCCAGTTAGATAAAGCACAGTGAATTATGCTGTGCTCAGGACTACATCCCTTCCTTATATTTACTTATTTTATGACATCACAAAGTCGATTTACTTCTTCACATATCTGCCTCTCCTAGTGGACCTTAAGCCTGATTCATTTTTGCATCCCTGAGACCTATCTGACACCTAGTTTAAATATATAAGGAATGTTTATTGAATGCATCTTAACTTTAGCTTATATGCCAGGCATACGCCTACACCACAAAACTTTGTAGGATTCCTCCTTCTGGTAGAGTTACTATATATACCCTACTGTTCCTTAGTAAAAGAATTACATATAACATTAAAAGAGAAAGAGGCAACAGTAGCCTAATGTTGAGGAAAATACTACATTAAGGTCCACTGACCACTATTTGTTTCACTTAAAATATCAACCCAGTTCTACAGGTGAAATCTGTAAAATCCAAAATGGGTAATGAAAGTTTAATACTTTATATATGCAAAAAAATCACTCCTCTTATCCCATTCTGGCTTTTCTCATATGCTCATTTGGATAAAATTTCCTAATTGTTATTAAGATACATAGTCAACACCATACAGTTATTAGATGTGTTGCTGACAATATCTGGTGATACTAGAATATTGTTTTTAAAGGGCAGATAGGCAGCTATGTTTAAAATCCAACATAATTAGGAAATATTGATAAATACATATTAATGTAAAGTTCTATAAATTACTCACTTGTACCATAACATGCAAAGCATGCCACAAATGTCTTTAATCTGAGGAAATAAAGTAGTGAAAGTCTCAATACTTGTCTAATACTGTTCAAGGAGGGACACCATAGCAATGGAAAAAACACAGTGGATACTATCGAGTTTAATCTCCAGGAATTGCCATAGTCTTGGACAAGCTAGCTTAGTATCTGTCAGTCTATCTGGACTTATCATGCCTTCAACACTGAAAAAAATAAAGGTTAGAAAATTATAACTTAAAGCCAGACCCAGAATTGTGGTGATGCCATTAAAGTGCAGACTAGTAATGAGGCCCTACCTGAGGCAACCAGCAGCCTCATCAATTTCTGCTCAATTTAGTTCAGCACCAGAATGGTGCTAGGTGCTGGGGTACTATCAGGAGAAAAAAAAAAGTGCAGACAACCTGAAAATGATAGACAATTGCTATGCTGGAGATGTTCATAGAGTTTAAGATGTTCGTAACATCTCACAAATGTCAAAACGGAAGGACATATGGGCCTGCTTTGAAGGATCAGGGAAAATTTCTTTGGGTAGATGAGACCAGATCTAATTCCTTAAAGGCTGGCCAGAAAAAAAAGTAGCATGTGCGTGTGCACTCTATCAATCATAGAACAACATTTTACCAGGGTATAGAATAATTCAAAAAATAAATACGACTACAGTTCAGAAAATGAGAAACAAGAAAACAGTGAGATATCATTTTATACTCAATAGGATTGTTAAATGTTAATTCTTACAATACAACTTATGCAGCAATGGAATGTGAGTCAATGGAAACTTGGGAAGAAAATATGGAAATTATCTCATGAAGTCAAACATGCACATACTCTACATCTTAGCAACTCCACTCCTAGAGAAACTCTTGCTTATGTACCTCTGAAGATATGTATATGAATATTCATAGCTATAGTGTTTGTAATAACAAAAAACCAGAAACATGTAATTAGATGGACAACGGAATGAGTTTACAAATTATAGTATGTCTACACAATAGACTATTCAGCAATAGTGACAAGGAATAAAATACAGCTCCACACAACTTAGATGAACTTTGGAGCCACAATATGTAATTAAAAGTACCTCACCAAAGACAGTACATCTTTGTTATAAAGCTCAAAAATGAACAAACTAAATTAAATAATGAATAGTTAAGGAATTCATACATATGTGGTAACCCAATTAGAAAAAGTAAATGGGTAATAATCACAAAATTCAGGAAAGTAGTTATCTCTTAAGAGTGGTAGGATCATGATGAAGCCTACAGATGATTTCATGGTATTGGTAGTGTTCTGATACCCAAGTTCAGTGGTGAATTCAACCTTCATTTACTATTCTGCTTCATCACTTATATGTATAGTACATGTATTAATTTCAATGTGTCAAATTACTGCAAAATAAATTTTTTTAAACATAAATGGGCTGACTAGGGACATATAACAAATAAAAATTACCACACTCACAAAATTGATTACACAAATAGGTAACATACTCACTGGATCGATTTCGACATCAGCAACTTCAATAGATCCACCAATCCTAAGGTCTATGACATTTGCACGGTGAATAGCAACCTTATTGAGAAGAAATAAAAAACACTTTAGAAACCACTTAAAACATACTCACACACTGCTGAAGTACTACCTGGCATTTATGTAACATTTTATAATTTAAATAATCATAACATATTATAAATGTCACAAGATTTATTCTAGCAGTTGTCATCACACTTCTTATGCAGAATTGATATTCCTAAGAGGAGTGAATGTTCACCTCTTACAAATCTCCACCCTGAATGGGACCAGGCGACAGCTTGTGAATTTGACTGCAGAGTTCTACCCACTTGACGAGACATTACTGCCTCAAACTTTCTGTAACCCTTTTGTATTTACCTAATTTCAATCGATTATTCAAAATTAAAACAAACAGAAAACTAAGTGCAAACATACTTCTTCCCATAGAAAGATACTAATTTCCACAATGACCATAATAATAATGAGAAAAGCTAAAAATTGCCGAGTATATGGGCCAAGTATAGCACTAAATACATTATCTCCTGTTTAATCCTCAGTATTCTGTGAGGTCACTACTGTCAAACCCTAATTTCCAAGTGAGGAAAACTGAGGCTTAGAGAGGCCTTTTTCTTGAGATCACAAAACTTGAAAGCAGCAGCAGCTAAACTTGAACCAAGGACTTCCTAAGCGCTCAATTTCTTCGAAGAAAAACCATAACCCATTCACCACCCTAGTCCACTGCTCCCTTGACCTTTTCATCTTTAGAGACTTAAACTATACCCTGGACAATGTCACCCCTCACAAATGCAAGACCCCTGAAGTCATACATTCATCTATCCCTCTTGCTCACAACCTTCACTCATCTCTGCTTTCTCACTCATTTTCAGAGACAGTAGTTCCTGGATGTCACACGTCACAGGGACTTTCAAGTCTCTGGTGTGTGATGTTTTCCTGATCAGCCCCAATTCGCCTGTCTCCACTTTCTCCTTTATTCAACTTCTTCCAAAGTTTATCATTCCAATTTCTCACTTATCAATATATTCGGCCCACTTAGCCTCATTTTGATCTTCACAGGGGTAATAGAAATAATCTCTATCATCTCTAAAATTAATCCTTAGCCTTCAGACCAATATGCACATGCAATGGCCTCTTTACCAGACATCTCTACATGGAGATCCAAAACGTACCTCAGACTCACAATTTCCCTCTAAAATCTGCTACTTATCCTCTGATCTCTTTCTCACTGAATGTTGCCACCACCAATCTCACTTTTGAATGACCTATTTTATTTATATGTGACCCCGTTTCAATCACCAAGCCACATATATGCATCTCTTAAATTTGACTAGAATTTGTTTAGAATCCTACTTCCTAAAAGAGAACACCATCTTCTTTTGCCCAGACATCTTCACCTGACTACTAACTCCGCACTCAATCTTGCTGGCCCCAGTTTACTGCTTGCTCTATAACCAAAGTGATCTTTGAAAAATAAAAATCTTGTGAAATCCTCATGCTTAAAAATCCTAGCTCTTAAGATGAAGTTCAGACTTCCTAACGTTGTTGACAAGAACCTGTATGACCTAAGACTTACACAGGTCTCTAAATACACCTTTCCTCACTCTCATCCATGTAATCGATAAACTAGTCATGCTAAACTTTTATTATCCATGCAGTCTATAGTCTAGTCATGCTACGAGCATTTAAGGAAGCACAAATGGAATGTGTCAGGCATAGGGGCAAAGAGATAGCTCCCTTAAATACTCTTTCCTCCTCTCCTCCTCCACCCCACTATCATCTCTTTCATCTGGTTGATTCTTTTTTGTTTGTTTGTTTGAAGATTGGCCCTGAGCTAACATCTGTTGCCAGTCTTCCTCTTTTTTTGTTTTGCTTCCCAAAGCCCCAACACATAGTTGTATATCCTGCTTGCAAGTCATTCTAGTTCATCCATGTGGGATGCTGCCACAGCATGGCTTGATGAATGGTGTGTAGGTCTGAGCCTGGGATCAGAACCAGTGAACCTCAGGCCACCAAAGCAGAGTGCACAAACTTAACCACTCGGCCACAGGGCCTGCCTGCATCTGGCTGATTCTTAACTTCAGGTGTCTTTTCGATCTATCTTCCCCTAGGACACTGTTCCTGACCCTTTAAGCTTGGATTGCAAACCTCTCCTGTGTACTCCCTTAGGCTGCTGCACTTCTCCATCACAGTATTTACTGCACTATATTCTAATTTTCTTTTGAATTGTTTGTATCCTCCACCAGATTGTAAGCTCTTTGAGATCAAGGACCCTGGTTATAATGTTCAATTTTGCATCCCTAGCATCTACAACAGAAACTAACACATAATGTGTGCCCAATAAATGTGTGTTAAATGGACGAATAAGTGAATCTCACTATGTTATACTGTTAAAAAGGTAAGCTTTGTAAAAACAGCATAATCCTCTAAAATACAGTGGAAATTAATATTTTAGTAAAATATATATTATGGTGGCCATGTTTTTTATTTTTTCTAGAATATTACGTTTAAAAATTCTGCCCAAATTTCAGACCATACACCACAATACATAATCAGACCATATACCACAATACATAATTCATAAACACCTTTCAATACATATTTCTTTATAAAAGTAAGATACAATAATTAGGTTGTTTGTTTTGGGGCCAGCAAATCAGTATTTATCACATTAAGCTAAATAGTATTTAAGAATTAATTGTTATGGGAAATGGAAGGATAAAATGAGGGATAAATCTAAAGCTACTCATTTTGATCTGACGACAGTGTAGATATTATTTCTTAATGTGAGTAAATGCACACAGTTGATCATCAGATTGGAGATCAAGAATATTCCATTCCTTGAGTTTAAAATAAATAAAATTTATCACAGACAAGTCTTACATGTTTTATTTATTCTGTTTAATGGACACTTAGAGAAGCCTCTAAAATCAAGGTAATATCTTTTCATTTACTAAATTTCCAGAACATAAAATAGCAAAACATTTTATGTGGGTTATAAAATCATATAGAATTTGCCTACAGTTCATATAGTCATTAAAGCTATTTAGAATTAGCATTCCAAAACTGATTAATTTTTCCTAAGGTATCTAATTAAATAAAGTATCTAATTAATGCCATGAAAAAAGCCATCCTTTGCTCTGTGAAGGCTTATCACAACTTAGAGATGCCAAATATCATTCTAATTTCACACGAAAAATGCCTCATATTGATTACAGGAATTCATTTCAACTTAGTCAAAATTTCCATTATCTAATTTCACCAAAAATATTTTCTACAGATCCTCTTGCCAAGTTCTGCCAACCATTTCTACAACAGATGATACAGGTAAGGTTGCTTATCGTATAGATCTTTAAAAACTGCATTTTTTTTTTAGCGCTAACTCAATTGCTAGAAAAATAACAGAAATCTTAAAAATACTCTTTGGTATCATAACATTAAAATCCAATCCCATTAGAAGAAATCATTAAAACATGCTTTCTAAGAATAAACATGGATACAACATTTTACTACTATAAATATCTTCAATGACTAAGCAAATAACCACACAAACATATCTAAGGCGCAAACACACAAATATATAAACATACCTTTGCTCTTGTATCAAATTTTTCTGCCACGGTAGGTGTACAGGAGATATTGAGAACAGTCAGCCCTCCCAATGGAATTATACCTTGTGATGGAACAATATTAATGGTAGACAAAAGACTCTGGTCACAAACCTGTAATTGAAAATTTGCAGAAATGCTACATTATTCTTTAAAGGTATTGTTCCAAAACTTTCATAGGAAAGCTTCCAAACTACTACCTAGAGAGAGGACCCCCAGGCACAGGGCATAAGATGATTTTGTAATAGATTTTCAAACAACACATACACAAATAGTTTGAACTTCAACAAGGATTTGCACCCCTAACCCAGCAAACAGAACTTTCAGTAGTGGCATCTTCCAATTCAAACAGGATGATGAAATTTATCATCTGAAGTGTTTTCAAGACCTCACAAAATTTACAAAGATGAGATATATCTGTTAGAGAAGATGCCAAAATTCTAGATACTGCTTTGATAGCTTGCCTTTACCCTGATCCTAAAAACTGAAAGCAAAATTAGTGGGGAGGCAAGATGATAAAGTAACCTCCTCTTTTTTATTACTTCCTTGATATCCTAATGTCTAAGATCTCATTTTGACCTTTAGGAAAGTTATAAGTAACTTACCCAAGGATTTATGGTGTGGTCTGTCAGAGGTCAATTTAGGCCTATCTACCATACTTTAAGTCAGAATAATTTAAAGGGAAATGGGTTAAGATATTTTTGGGGATAAAGGAACAAATAGACTTCAGAACTAATTCTGAAGTAACAGTAGAAAAGAGTATCCGCATTTGTTTGTTTGGGCAGAAGACAACGTAGATATAAAGCTTGAATGAAAGATCTTAAATGCTAATCTCTATTGTCACTATTGGGGGATCTTAATATATTTTTCAGCAGAAAAACGCTGCTACCACTTTAAACAACCACCCCCCCTGCAATTTAAATCAGGAGCAACAACTATAAATGGAGCATCTTTAGAATGGTCTTGATCTAGGTCCCAACTGCTACCCTAACAGTCCTGATGACAGAGTGGAAATGAGGAGAAAAGGAAAAGCTCGTAATTAAATATGGAGTGTAACATCAACAATGCACATTTTTTAAAATGTTTTTTTCAAATCATCTGTCTTTTTTCAATAAAACAAAATAACAGACAGGAAGAAAAAAGGGGCAAGAGGAGAAGAAAGTCTCATATGAAATATCTAAAATCAGCATTAGTTTATAAAGGCTAAAGTATTAATGCCATAGTTTTCATGGCAAAAAATTAATTCAAATGATAATATGATTTGATTCAGATAAGATTCCAAGAGTCTACATTACCTTGAAATAAGCATGGTTTTGTCCTACATTGTGGAGAATGGCTTTCCTCCAAGTTGTTAAACCTTGAGGGCTATTATTAAAGAGTATTCTTGGCTCGAAAAATACGACCTTGGTGTGAGCAAACTAAGAAGAGGAAAGGGAAAATGCAATTAAAAGAATAGTAAACGTTTATTATCACCTACCAGATAACTCAAAATTTTTCAGTTCATGGAAATTTCTAATATGAAGTGTTAGATTTTATGACGTGCTTAAGAGGAAGGAAAATAGAATGGAATATTTAAAATGTACTCCTAAACTGAAGAAGGCAGGGGGAGTAAGATACTCTATAGAGGAAGTAAATCCACGACTGAGAATCATGTGTTACCATGTGCTATGCAAAAGGAAAGAGTTCAAGGGTCACGTAAGTATGGCAAAAAAATGTGTCAAATGAGACAGGCATGTTTCCACTAGAAGTCTTCTCATAGTGCTTAATATGCTGATAATGTACACTTTGCTTATCTGAGAACAGGGAGGTGGTTCACTGAGATCCACAGAATTACTTAGGCGTAGGAGTACCCTCATCCCACACAAATCACTTCACAGAACTAGCGCATCATAGAACACTTTTTGGAAATGTTGATATTATCCACCACTCCCATTTTACAGGAAAGCCAACAACAGCCAAGGGGGACCAGAACCCAAGTTTTCTAATTCCTCATTCAATGCTCTTTATACCAGACCCTATTGTCTTCATCTATGATATATTATTTCGTATTGTCTTAGGAGGTTTTTAACACATTCTTATAATTATTTGAAGAACGTGATTTGGGTAATTGGAACAATAAATTTTCAAACAAAGCTAACAGAAGAGAAAATGGTCAAGTAAGTCCTTCATAAATTAATGATAAACTGTAAATGAACATTTTAGTTAATCACTTCGTGTTCCTTCATCTTTACTTTCTTAACACTCCACAGTTTATTTAACTTTAAGAGCTTCAAAAATTTATTAAAAAATAATCTAATTCATTATTCTGATATCTCAGGGTTTTTTTTTTTTTTTGAGGAAGATTAGCCCTGAGCTAATATCTGCCAATCCTCCCCTTTGTGCTGAGGAAGACTGGCCCTGAGCTAACATCCATGCCCATCTTCCTCTACTTTATATGTGGGACGCCTGCCACAGCATGGCTTGCCACCAGAGCCATGTCCACACCCGGGATCCGAACCAGAGAACTACGGGCCACCAAAGTGGAACGTGCCCACTTAACTGCTGCGCCACCAGGCTGGCCCCTCAGAGTTTAATTCTTAACAGTCCTAGTGTAGGGAAAGCAGGAAGCAAATTTTATCAAAGGGTAACAGCAAAGGCTGTGGAGGCAGATCGATCTGGATATAAATTCCAACTAGAGCATTTTCTACATGTGTGAACTTGTATTAGTTAATTAACCAGTTTAATCTTCCATTTCCTCACCCATCAATTGAGTTATTAGAACACACCTTATAGAGTTTTTGTAAGGATTAAATTAGATAATACATCACCAGCATTTAGCATCGTGCTGACACACAGTAATTAATAAATGGTACCTGTTATTAATGCTAAGTCTACATTACTAAATTGCTCATCTTTTATCTGTTTAAAAAAATACACATGGGGTGTGTATGTGGGCAAATTTATATTGGTAAACTTGCCAAACACAGTTATGTAAATAACAGTTAAAGAACCGTGCTCATATGTTCGCCAAAAGAAAGTTACAAGAATGTTAACAGAAGCACTATTATATTAGCTAAAAATATGAAAGAATCCAAACCCCTATCAGCTGTGTAATGGAGAAATGATGGTATAGTCACACAATGCGATACTATTCAGGAATGAGAATAATCTAGTACTACGTACATCAGCATAGATGAACCCCACAAATAATGATGAACAAAAGAAGCCAGACACAAAAGAGAACATATGGTTTGATTACATTTATATAAAGTTCAAAACCAAAATTAACCTATGCTCTTAGAAGTAAGGATAGCGATGGCCCTGGGAGGGACATGTAGTGACCAGAAATGTGGCCTGGGGGGGGTGGTTCTTTTGTGATGCTAGCCATGTTCTGTTTCTTGATCTGGTTGATCTGGGTATGAGTTACAAAGGTGCTATCAGTCTGTAAAGATTGAGGGATACATAATTTATAACATGTGCACCTCTCTGTAGGTGTACTATACTGCACTTCAACAGAAAGTTTTAAAAAGAATAATAAGAGATTTAAACAGTGAAAGCACTAGGACCCAGCTTATTTCAAGCTTGGAACAGAGGAAAGAGCCTACTGATTTCTGACTGCCACTTGCCATCATTAAAGTGGATGAATCTGTCATCTCTTAAGGCCATAAGCTCCTTCTAGCTTAAATATCTAAGAGCATGATTACGGCCTAGAGATAGTGATGGGATTTAGTAAAACAGCATTTGGCTTGTGGTAAGTTACTAAGAACACTGGGAGAGAAATTTGGTACACAAGTAAAGTTGATTCTTGGTGATTAAGAGGTATAAAGTTAAAGCTAAAGCTTTCTGGGATCCACCACAGAAGGGAAGTCAAAATTACATATTGCAGCTTTCACTTTACTCACATATTCATTACAAGAAGTATATTCTAAAAAAGAAGAATTTTCCATATTTCCTTGCTTATGTAAATTACATGATCCATTTCATATTGAATTATTAATTACAACTAGAACACTAAAAATGCAATACAGTAAAGCAAAAATATAATTTTCTCTATTTTTCTTCGATGTCTATTAATGAAATAATTTAATTTCAAGTGGCTCCCATGGTATTACATATTTATAGAGGCTCTAACAACAATCTAGCATTCTTGGCACAAAAGTCTTAGACTTCTGAGTTAATTCTAAATGACACAACCCCTTTTTTAGCAAAGTCTTCATTTATGGCAAAGAAGTGGCTCCAAGAAGATGCTAAGATAATTTAGTTAACTACGTATTGCATGCAGAATCAGTCTTTACTAACATAGTATGTATACTCAACTATATACACTTATGTATTTCCAAACAATTTAGAGCCCTCAAAATAAAAATCATATTCAAGAGAAATCATTACATGTGCAACACATTTTAGTGTCTGCGTGTTTCCTTCATTGACGTGAAGAGTAAATTCCCCCTTTTCTGGAGCATTGAAACCCGGCTGCCATGTTACTTCACATTCCAATGAGGAGAATGGTTCAACAGTGCCTAAGAGGATTTAGAGAGAATACGACATTTACCACATTTTAATTATAGTTATTTTTTTAATATGCAAAATAAGAGCTGGCATAAAAATGTAATGACGTTATATAACAAATTATTTAAATTAAACTCAAAATACAGGGAAATGCTCCATGACAGATTATCAAATGAGTATAGACCTATAGACTCTGATTAAAATCTAAAATACATACCTTATTTCCCAGTTTTAATAGGCAGATCAAAATATTTGACAGAAAGTATGACAATATTTAGCAAAAAACAGAAATTTATCAATGAAGCAAAACACTCTAGGATTAGAGATGGCTTTACACATAGACAGTAGAAAATCATTGTGATCCCTGATTAAATGTCCCCTCCATATGTTTCCTAACACTCTAAAATACTAACATCAGATAACTCATTCAGTTTCAGAGGGAGGAATTACCATTACCAGAGGCTTTCTTTTTAAATGTTCACATCCCTAGAGACGTAACTTCTGATGTAGCTCTTAGTAATTAACACATTTATGTAATTCAAATGTTTTGAGAACCCAGGAGGTATCAGGCACATTGGTATGAGCTGCTTTATCTGTTTAAATTCATCATCTCCTTTGGAGCAAGAAAATAATACTCAGTGGAAAGAATGACTTGGAAGTTCTTGCTTTAGGAAGAGAGGATCGCCTGAGGTTCAAAAACACAGGACACTGAATGGAGAATGAGTGATCATCACAAACAAACTTTGCTTTGGGTCAGGTTGACTCTCACGTGACAGTAGTTTCCTCAATCTTAAAAACGATTGTGTCCACCTCCTACTTTTGCAGTGACTATGTAGGGAGATAACAGCACATGTAAAGGAATTAACAAAGCATGTGACGCCTAGAAAGCACCCAGTGTCACATATTATTAACATTCTGGAATGTCAATACTATGGTAGGCACAGTAATTTATAAAAAGAAGAAAACTGGACACAGAAGAGCTAACAGTCTAGTAGGGGGGTGCAGCAGGATTATATTTGTCTCTAAGTAACAAAAAGTCCTGTTACAGTGGGTTAGGTAGATAGGGGTTTATTTATCTTATGCAATCAGAAGTCCACAGATAGGTTATTCCAGGGTTGTCTTAACAGGCTGACAATGCCTTCAAGGAGCAATGCTTCTTCTAGCTGCCTACACTATCACTCCTTACCATGTGGCCTTCCTCAGTGTGGAAAGGTATCACGGCATAGTGGTAAAAAGAGCACAAATTCTAGCGTCAGATTCCCTGGTTCAAATTTCAGCACTGCCCCTTACTAGCTGAGACCTTGGACAATTTAGTTAACCTATGTTTTTTGTTTGTTTTGTGAGCGAGATTGGGCCTGAGCTAACATCTGTCGCCAATCTTCCTCTGTTTTTGCTCGAGGAAGATAGTTGCTGAGCTAACATCTGTGCCAATCTTCTTCTATTTTATGTGGGATGCCATCATGGTGTGGCATGATAAGCAGTGCTAGGTCCGTGCCCAGGATCCGAACCTGCGAACCCAGGGCCACTGAAGCAGAGTACACAAACTTAACCATTATGCCACTGGGCCAGCCCCAAGTTAACCTATGTTTAACACAGTTTCCTCATACATAAAATAGGGATAACAGCCAGAGAATCACTGTAGGGATTAAATAAGCTAATATATGTAGAAGTACTTCAAACAATGCCTAGCATCTAGAAGGGAGATGGAGCTAAAAGAAATTTCTGTCCACATCTCATTGGCAAGAAAGGCTGGCGAAAAGAGATTTCTACATAAAAACATTGTTTCCCCAAACAAAGTGAGGGTCCTGAAAGGAAGGGAAATGAATACCAGATATATCAGATATGGGCTTAGCAACATCTATCACAAAAGGAGATGGATATAAACAAATAATTGTAGATAACATAAGAAGTACACAATGGGAGCAGAAAAGAAGGTGGGGAGGGAGTCTAAATCAGCCCAAGAAAGCAGATGAAACTTCATTATAAGGAGATGGCATTTGACTTGTGACTGAAGGATGAGCAGGAACTCTGCAGGAAGACAAAGTCTGGGGGAAGTGTAAAAGTTAAGCGACAGTGCTGGAAGAGGGTGGTGTGTGGTAAAGACTGTGATGGAAAGTAACTTTGGCAAAGATTCAATGCTATATATATAAAGACACCCAAGCATGCTGAGAAGAGTTGAGAGTAGCACAAGGATCACAGACCCATGTTGAGGGGTCAGCAGCTTGAGGTGAATATTTTCCCTTCAATCAGCACGGCTATATATTTTTCTCCAAGAATATTATGCATATCAGAGGACAGGAGAAATCAGCTAGATGGATGGATTGAGCAAGGCTCGGATTGGCAGGGCAGGTACCACAAATGGCCAAGGAGTGAGAGAAATGAGAAAGATAGTGAGAGTGAACTGAATGAAGACAAGTTTGAGGATTGAGCGGACTCAAGGGTTCAGTAAGGTTAAAGACAACAAGAATGAAAACAACAAAAAAAAAACGAGCAGAAACATGAACAATACCTAATGAATAAGTCAAATTAGAAGTCAATTCTATCTTAGAAAACAATCCACTCTTACATTCAAACACAAATCCAAAATATATCAGGCCTCAGGGAGAAAGGATAATCACAACATAAAATTTAATTTAGAACTATTCATTTTAGTTTACAAAAATATACAGAGGGATACAATTAAATGTATTATTCAGGATGTAAAACTAATATAACAAAAGGGATATAAGAAAAATGACTTGATAAAGAGATTTATACCAAGAGGCAAAAACAAAACTAAGTAATTATTATATGAATATTCTGAACACGGAAAGGAAAATGGTATTAGAGAAATCTACACATATAAATTATGCATACTTTCCTCAATGCTATATTAAATAGATTTCAGCACTGTATCATTTGTGTTCTAAAAAAACCGAAAGTATTTAAAAGCTAATGGTATTACTCATATAAACACCCTATTTTGAACTAAATGTCTTTATGTTTTTGTGCTTTGATTAAAAAAATGGAAGAGGTGTTATGAGAAACCCAAAGAAAATAAAAGCAGATAGTAAAATCTCTCCTGTAAAAATAAAGTTCTAAAGACCATGAGAAGCATAACTGGTGTTCCAATTATAAGACTTGTAATTCCACTTCTCTTCTGACCAAGTAAGCATCGTCATGGCATTTCCATAGCAGCCACAAGGGGGAAGCCCAGCCCACTCAGCCCTGGTTAAGATGGAGAACCACAAGGAAAAGCACCCGCGCAGCGCACTGTGCCTTTCAGAGGCTTTTAATGCCGTGTCACGTGCTTGATCAGAAGTTACAGCTGGAATGCAGATAATATAACTATGGCTGTTGGATACCTGTTCAAAACAACTCGAGGTGGTTTATCTAGAATCTCGGAAATCTGCAGAAACATTTTTTCTTTCTTCTCTGATTATTCACTCAGCTTTTCTCTAGATTGGGACGGGACCCAGTATTACCAGTATTAACAACAAAAAAGAAGAGCTTGGTCACATGAATCTGCTAAATATTGATGGAAGTATACCTTGAATACTTTAATAAATTATAATCTGGGATTGTGCTAAATCAATCCAGGTTAATAAAAAGATGAAATATGCCTATATCAATGATCTCCAATGCTTATGATGGGACGGTCCTACTCTTCCACTTGTGAAATTTGTCAACATCTCCACCTATAGATCCACACTAAAATTAAGTGAATTTAAATTAATAGTTAAGTTCGTTTATAACACTCCCTGTTAGAGAAACTGGTAGAGTTATATAAAAATCATGATTTGGAAATGACTGATATAAGAAAATATAACTACGGCAAGATTTCTACAAACCAGGACTCTTCTATGATTAGAAGGATCATCTATTTAGATCCCAAATGAAGACTATGCCTAAATCAGAGATGAAGAGGGAGCGATGGGAAGGAAAGAAGAAAGTAAGGAAGGAAAGAGAGAGGGAAGGCAGCAGGGAGCAAGGAATTAATAATAGACATGGATGGCAAGAAGCACGACAGGCTGTTACTACTCTGAGGACACTTTCAGGACAAAAAAGAGTCCAAACAATTCTAGTAAATTTTCATAATCAAACAGCTGCCTACCCTTCACCCAGTCATTATAGGAGTTTCCCATATATTTAATCTTTATGAGAGATATTAGTCTCTCCATTTTACAGATAAGGAAACTAGTGCTTATACAGTACTTTTCTTAATATCACGAAGCTAGTGAGAAGCTAAGACAAGTTTTGAAATCAGGTCTATCTGACTCCAAAGTGTGTTTTATTTTCCATTCATGCAGAATTGCACTTTAGCTGGTTATCAAGCACTATACGAGTCACTGCAGATACAAACATCCAGATCTGGGGTCAGCCCCGTGGCCGAGTGGTTAAGTTCATGTGCTCTGCTTCAGTGGCCCAGGGTTTTGCTGGTTCAGATCCTGGGCGCAGACATGGCACCCCTCATCAGGCCACGTTGAGGCAGCATCCCACATGCCACAACTAGAAGGACCCACAACTAGGAATGTACAACTATGTACTGGGGGGATTTGGGGAGAAAAAGCAGGAAAAAAAAAGAAGATTGGCAACAGTTGTTAGCTCAGGTGCCAATCTTAAAAAAAAAAAGAAAAAACAGATCCAGATCTTTCCATCTAGCTGGAAAGGCATGACATGTCCAGAAAACAAAGATACTGTATTAATCATTCAACTTCTAAGTTGCCATTTTATTTCTTTAAATGATAGGTTGTGTCCTCATGAGGTCCTCACAGCACATCACAAAGATGTTTGCTGACTCTGACAGGCTACTAGGTAAGTGACAGTTTAGCAGTTACCAGGGCTCAGTTTTGTAACAGGTACATTATGTGGAATTATAGATTCCAGGGAATGGCAAAGTAAGGTTAAGAGGATAGTTAACAAATATAAGGAACCATCAAAAATAGTAAATTTGAGATTATTTTCTGTTAATTAAAAAAACTCCTTATTTAAAGGACAGTTTTAATTTCTTAGTGTTATTAATTGGATTTTATTACCTGTGTTAAATATTGACTATAAAGAATTCTTCGATCCTTCTAAAAGAATTCACAATCTAACAAAATATAAGTCATTCTGAATCATATCTTATTATCATTATCAAACTAAAACTAAACAAAAAATAGTTTTTATCAGTCTCTATGATAGTTAATTTTATTTGTCAACTTGGCTAGGCTATGACCCAGTTGGTTGGTCAAACATTAGTCTAGATGCTGCTGTGAAGGTATTTTTTAGATGTGATTAACATTTAAATCGGTAGACTTTGAGTAAAGTAGATTACCTTCCGCAATGTGGGAGGGCCTCGTCCAATCAGTTGAAAGCCTTAAGAGAAAAACTGAGGTTGCTCTGGATTCAAGACTGCAACGTCAATTCTTCCCTGGGTCTCTAGCCAGCCAGTCTGCCAACCTGCCCTGCATATTCCAATTTCAAGCTTGCCAGCCCACATAATCGTATGAGCTGGTTCCTTAAAATCTCTCTATCTCTTCATCTCTATCTCTCTGTACATACATACATATATATATATATTTCCTATTGGTTCTATTTCTCTAGAGAACCCTGACTAATACGGGATCCATATTTTAAAATCAAATTTATATATGTAAGTATGTAAAAATAAATGCCTCAATGACCAAATGTGATTTACTTCTATGTTCTTAACACCACTGTACAGTACACACTCAATAAATGATTAATGCCTTAATATATGAATAAATGGATGTCTAAATCAAACAAATAGAATAAACTATTACCTTTAGCTGGACGAATGGAAAACGCCATCCCTCTTCCTTTGTTTACCGGTTGCCATTCAAATTGTGCAAAATAATTCTGACGATTATACAACCTGACTGTCCCCCGAAAACATGTTTTCACCAAGAAGCCTTGTGCTCTCAACACTAGCTCATTAGAAGATAGCTCAAGTCTTACTGGCAGGACAACTGCCATCACTAGGATGTGCCCACTGGGTATATTGTTCACAGTAAAGGTGAAAGACCTGGAACACAGCAAAAGCCTCCAAACTTAACAAATAGTTATTTGCAATTACAGAATTCAGTTACATGTAAAAATGCATATACTGTTAACATCCGCAATTAATTCTTAGCAAGTAATACATCAAAATAATTATGAGTGATAATTAGACTACCATTGAAACATGAATCTACAAATCTACACGTTGATTTACACACAGTTTCTATGTTTTGAGACCAAATATAACATATACTACAATTATTTGGGCAAAAAAATACATATTCTACAAAAGGACTTTTTGATTCTAGCATGCAGAAATTCGAAAATAAGTCCTACTTCCAAAATTTTCCCATGGTGGCAGATTCAAATTTCACTGAAATGTAAGTACTGGCTGTAGGTGGAATCACATATGAAAATTGGTTGGTTTTCCGAAGTTCTTCCAAATTAACATCTAACTGGATCAGAACATGAATAGATAGCATGTTAACAACATGCAGTAGATGAGTATTTGTGGAATTCACACAAACATCGCCAAAGTTAAGGACAGAGGGCCCTGAAAAAAGGAAAAATAAGTTAGTAAGTTTCATGTTGGCAAATGTGCTCATTTATTTATTTTTTCTGTTTTCATGCTATAGTTTGATCAATTAATTTGTAAAAAAATGGTACTTAGAAAAACATTTATTATAATACCAGAAATTATTAACCAAGCTTTTAATCTAAATGTCCATAATTTGATGTTTGGAGATTATTGGCTAAAATTCAATATAAAATATATTCTGATTATATGGAAAATTATATACGAAAATTAGTAGCACTCATTATAACTCAACTAGTACACTGACTGGATACTCCAACACCCTCTCCACTCCCATCGATACATTTATGTTCACTTATCCAGAATTTACAGAAATTGGCAATTTTCCTATGACTCATTGTTTAAGTTTTCCTCTTTAAATGCCAAAAGTTTTTATATCGTAACAATTTTATTAATTATAAGTCTTATCCTGTTTTTATAACAGCTTGGTTTAATTATAACTGATATATAGTAAACTGTACATGTTTAAAGGGTAGAATTTCCTGAGTGTTCACATATGTATACACCTGTGAAACCACCACCACAAGCAAGATAGTGAACATCCATCACTCCAAAAAGCGCTCTTGTGTCCCTTTATATTCTCCCTCCCACCATCCTCCATGCTCCCCCTTCCCAGACAACCACTCATCTGCTTTATGTCACTGTAGATCATTTTTCATTTTCTAGAGTTTAAGTGGACTACAGTATGTATGGTTTTTCTCTTTCTTTCACTCAGCAAGTTCTCTGAAGATTCATTTAAGATGTTTCATGTACCAATAGCCCACTCCTTTATATTACTAAGTAGTTAAGTATTAGTCCATGATAGGTGAATGTTTGTCTATTCACCTGTTGATTGACACTTGGATTGTTTCCAGGTATGGTCTATTACAATTAAAGCTGCTAAAACATTTGTGCATAAGTATTTGTTTGAACATATGCTTTCATTTCTTTTGGATAAACATCTAGGAGTGGAATGGATGCATAATATGGCAGATATCTGTCTAAACGTATAAGAAACTGCCAAACTGTTTTAAAGTGGTTGTATAATTTTACACTCCCACTAGGAGTGTATAGAAGCCCCAATTCCCTCGCATCTTCGGCACCAACTGAAATGGCGAGTTTTTTGTTTTCTAACTTTAGCCATTCTAATATATTTATAGTACTATCTCATGGTACTTTTATTTTGTTTCCCTTACAAGTAACAATGTTGTGCATCTTTCCATGTGTTTATCTGTCATTTATATATCTTCATTGATGAAGTATCTGTTCAAATCCTTTGCCCACTTTTTAATGGGCTTGTTTATTTTCTTAAAACTGAGTCTCAAACGTCATATACATTCTAGTTGCAATTCCTCCATCAGATATATAATTTGCAAATATTTTCTCTCAGTCTATGGCTCATTTTTATCCTTTTATAAGTATCTTTTGAATAGCAGAAGTATTTAAATTTGGTCAATTCAAATTTATCCATTTCTTCTTTTATGGATGTTTTTTGTGTCATATCTAAGATGCTTTTGCTTTCCCCATGGTCACGGATATTTTTTCTTATCCTTCCTTCTACAAGACTTATGATCTGTTTTGATTTAGTTTTGGTATATAATATAAGATATGGATACAAACTCCTTTTTTTTTTTTGAGTGTGGCTCATGTGTTCCAGCACTATTTATTGAAAAGAATATACTTTCTGCACTGTATTGCTTTTGTAGACTTTTGTCCAAATTCAGTTGTCCCATATGTGTAGGTCTATTTCTGAACTTTCACTTACGAGTCATTGGTCTATGTGTCCATATTCATGTCAATACCACATTGTTTTGCCTACTATAGCTTTACAATAAATCTTGAAATCAGGTAGTATTTTTTTTTTTAAAGATTTTATTTTTTTCCTTTTTCTCCCCAAAGCCCCCCGGTACATAGTTATATATTCTTCGTTGTGGGTCCTTTCAGTTGTGGCATGTGGGATGCTGCCTCAGCGTGGTCTGACGAGCAGTGCCATGTCCACGCCCAGGATTCGAACCAACAAAACACTGGGCCGCCTGCAGCGGAGCGCGCGAACTTAACCACTCGGCCACGGGGCCAGCCCCGAAATCAGGTAGTGTTTTATCTCTAATTTGTTTTCCTTTTTCAAATTGACTATTCTAACTATTTTGCATTTCCATGTGAATTTTACAATGAGCCTGTCCATTTCTAAAAAAGATCTCGTTGGGATTTTGATGGGAATTGTGTTGAATCTGTAGATCATATGGATAGCTTTTTAGTATCTTTTATGTGTCTGCATAATTTTTGAACATATGAAATACAGTTATAAAAACTGTTTTAATGTCCTTGTCTGATAATTCTAACATATATATATCAGTATTAGGTAGGTTTAATTGATTAATTATTCTTCTCATTATATGTTGCGTTTTCCTGCTTCATTTTATGCTAGTAATCTTTGTCAGATATAGCTAAATTTTATCTCACTGGTGCTGGGTATTTTTCCTATTCCTATAAATATTCTCGAGCTTTGTTCTGAAAGGAAGTTACTTTGAAACAGACTGATCCTTCCAGGTCTTGCTTTGATGAAAGTTACCTGGGTACAGATAGTGCTCTGAATAGTAATAACTATTCTCCACTACTGAGGGGGGCACTTCTGAGCACTCGGCCCCAGTGTTCCATGAACTACGAGGGTTTTTTCCCAGTCTGCCAGGTAGGAACTTTCAGTCACTATTCCTGGCCTGTATGACTACTGGATGATTCTACAATCCTTTCTAATGGGTTTTTCCGTACCTCTACACAGTTTCCTCACATCCATGAGCCGACCAGTATTTTTTGGAATAAATGAAGGGAACCCTTGGCAGAACTCTGAGGTTTTCTTTGTATGCAGCTCTCTCTTATCCTATACTCTGCCCTGTGAGTTCTGGTTTACTCAATGACCCCAGTCTCTCAGCAAGGTCTCCTCATCTCGAGGATTCCATCAGGTTCTTCCGGGTTCCTTCTCCTTGTGCAGTGGCCTGGACAGACTCTCACAGCAGTAAGCTTCGGTAAGGCTCATGTAGATTTTTCCCTGTCAGATACCATCCACCTTCATTTCCTGATATCCAGTATCTTGAAAATTCTTGTTTTATGTACTTTTGTGTGTTGTTTTTGGTTGTTTCAGGTAGACGCGTAAATTTGGTTCCTGTTACTCCAACTTGGACAGAAGTTGAAGTTTCCCTGCCTTCTTAAACTGAGTTGATAAGTTAAACTTTATGAATGTGTTAGTGTCTGTTATAACGAATATCACTTACTAGATGCTTAAAAGGTCTTTGTTGCCTATCTAAACAATAAAGACCTCGCATTGAGGATCCAGAGTCTGGGGCCAGACATGGGGATAGGATGGGACTGAAGAACATGTTACAGAGCATGGGGACTCAAAAACCAGTGTGAAGGGAGAAAGCTGGAATCAGACTCAAACACGCATTCCTGGTCTCCAGAGAGTAAATGCAGACAGACATAGACATGGGACAACAAAATAGGAACAAAATATGAGGAGACACAAAACATAGCGAGGTGCCCTGACACTGTATCCCTGGCCAAAGGGCTGCCTATAGGAATTAGTAACCTCAAAAAAGAAGGGTAGGACCTGGAGAAGGGACAATCTGGTTTGAATAACAACAGTCCTTAGAGCTCCTGGAATTTTTTCCTGTCCGTCCCAATGGCCCTCACCAGTATACATGGTAAAATCTTGGCCATTGGATTTTAATTTTTATGCTCTCTTACATTATGATAAGGCTATGAAGCTTCCATTCTCTGTGCTCTGTTTTCCAGCTCTTCACAAAAGAGAAATACAATGTATGCGATAAGTATTGCAGATTTTAGAATACTTCTATTCCACATTTCAAGAATGTATTAATTGAGTAAACACAATCCACTATATTCCACTGCTAATTAAAAATAAAAATGTTGACAAAATCCATAAAGTGACTATCAGAAACCTTTGAAAGGTATCAAATATGGACTGGCTGGGGATCTCATAAATAGAAAGATGAACCTATGGTGAATTTCCCTGGGTTATGATCTTGGCCTGGGTACTAGAGTAGCCTGCAACCCATGCTCTCTACCCAAAGAACCTGGAAGAGGGTAACCCCACAGGGCCAAATCCTTTTGACTATACCTGCCCTATTCCAGGCAAATGCCATGAAAGAAGTTGAGCCCCTTAACACTAGGTGCTAGAAAGACTATGGAGTGGAGCCCTGGCAACCATCGCTGCCCTGCACTAAGACAAAGAGAGACGTCACTCCTTCCCCTCTCCACTAAGTGCTCTGGAGTTCCTGGAATAGAGGTCTGTCAACCACACCTGCCCTGCACTAAGCCTAATGGAGGCAGTGTCCCTCTCCCTCTGGACCAGGCACTTAAGAGAGTGTAGGATGGAGTCCTGTTGCCTACTCCCACCCTACACGAAGAGAAGCAGTAGTAATATCTCTCCTCTCCTCACTTGGCACCGCACAGTCTGTGAGATGAAGGCCTGTTGGCCAAAGCTGCCTTGCGCTAAACACACATTAGCAAACAGATGCTGCCCTCTCTCCCTACTAGCATAGTGACCACAGGAATTGTGGGAAGGAGCCCTGTTGACTATTTCCACACCTCACTAAACTAAAGCAAATAGTTGACACCACTCCCACTCCCACCCAGAGAGCAGAGGAAGGGTACAGAGAAGTGGGAATTAGAGAGAACCTATTTTAAATCTGGGCATGAAGTTATGGTCATATCCGGAGTAGTCCATATGTGAAACCTACCGGAACCAACACAGCAAATACCTTAAGAACTAAACTACAGTGTGAAATAATGCCTGTGTTTCATGTTGTCCTCTGGGTAGCACACAAACAGAGCAAACCAAAATAGCACTGCAAAAGCTTTGAAAATTAAATTGGTATTTGTAGTACAGCACACAAATGTGGACTAGAACATGTGTTCTGAAGCTAACTGGATTGAGTGCATCCCAAAATAGACGATTTAAATAGTAAACAGAGTCTCATAGCATTCAAAACATCCAGGGTAAAACCAAAACTACTGGGGCTGGCCCGGTGGTGCAGCGGTTAAGTTCACACGTTCTGCTTCTCGGCGACCCGGGGTTCGCCGGTTCAGATCCCAGGTGCGGACATGGCACCGCTTGGCAAGCCATGCTGTGGCAGGCGTCCCAAGTATAAAGTAAAGGAATATGGGCATGGATGTTAGCTCAGGGCTAATCTTCCTCAAAAAAAAAAAAAACAAACAAAACAAAAAAACCAAAACTACTCATCATACCAAGAAACAGAAAAATCTAAAAAAAAACCAAGACTAAGATGATAAAGACATTGGAATTATTCAACAAGAGTTTTTAAAAAGCTATTATAGGGCCAGCCTGGTAGAACAGTGGTTGAGTTTGCTGTTCCGCTTTGGCAGCCCGGGGTTCACCAGTTCAGATCCCAGGCACTGACCTATGCACCACTTATTGACTCATGCTGTGGCAGGTGTCCCACGTATAAAGTAGAGGAAGATGGGCACAGATGTTAGCTCAGGACCAATCTTCCTCAGCAAAAAGAGGAGGATTGGCAGCAGACGTTAACTCGGCTAATCTTCCTCAAAAAAAAAAAAAAAGGTATTATAGGGCCAGCCCTGGTGGCCTAGTGGTTAAGTTCAGTGCACTCCACTTCAGCAGCCTGGGTTTGCTTCCTGGGCAGACCTACACCACTCAGGGTGAATCTTCCTCAGCAAAAAGAGGAAGATTGGCAACAGATGTTAGCTTAGGGAGAATATTCCTCAACAACAACAAGAAAAAAAGCTATTATAAAAATGACAGAATAAGTAATTATGAATACTCTTGAAATAAACAAAAAAAGGTTTCAGCAAATAAATAGAATATCCAAAGAAGAGCTAAGTAGAAAATTCTACAGTAAGAGAAATAGAAAACTAGTGGGTAGGCCCAATAACAGAATGAGATGACAAAAGAAAGACCTAGTGAACCTGAAGAAATATCAACAGAATTTATCCTATCTAAGGAACAAAAAGAAAACAGATTGAAAACAAAATTAAGAGAGTGATGCTACTGACACAGGCATTGAAGGATAATCTGGGAATGCCACAAATAACTCTATGCACATAAACATGGCATCTTAGATGAAGGGGAGCGATTGCACAAAAAAACTACCAGAACTCTCCTAAAATGGTGTAGATTATCTGAATAGTCCTCCAACTATTAAAGAAATTGAATTTGTAATTAAACATCATCTGAAAATCAAATCTCCTTACCCAGATGATTTCTCTGGAGAATTCTATCTAACATTTAAAGAATTCTACACAATCTCTTTTAGAATCTAGTAGAGGAGTGAATACTTCCTAACTTTCCCAACTTAGTTTAGGAGGCCAACATTCCTCTAATGCCAAAACAAAGATACTACAAACAAAATAAAACAAAGCAAAACTGCAAACTAACGTATTTTATGAAAATATATGCAAAATTCCATATTATGAATTAATAATACTGTGAGGCAGATAAAAAGGAAGTTGGGGGAAAAGCTGAGAGAAATATGCTGTACAGAAAAATACAGATTGTGAAAGAGATATGGGAAGAGAAATTGAGATAGAACGTATGGCTAGAGAAACCTAATTTCAAATCCACTCCTTCCCACTAAATATTTGAGCAACTTGATCAGGTGTTTCACCTCTCTGGGCTTCATTTTGCTCGTCTCTAAAATGGAAATGAAAGCAGTTACCTCATAAATTATGTCATTTAAAAATTTAAAGGAGATCATGTTTGTAAATTGTTCAACACAATGCCTGGCTTTAATATACATCAATAAATGGCAGTTTAAAACCAAAATGGACATACGCTGATGAAGCAAACAACACTTTGCACAATTTCCAATGTAATCCAGACTCCTATAATAGTTTTCACTAATTGATTCCATTAATCTTCCTATCCTCTAAGTGTCTTTTGACAATCACTCTAATTAAAAATATATATATATATTATAAATATAGAGCAAAATTTTCTGAAACTACAATCTTCTTTGATAGTTCCAGTCCCTGTTCTGTGCACAGGCTTCAGAAAGCACCTTTACAGTGTGAAAATGAGGGTGACCCTCCCGCCCAGTTCATAAACTGCCACATCCATACACGCTTCCTCCAGCAGATCCAAAATTCCCACCAACAGGGTTGCTGACCCTGTAAACACAGACAGGGCCCTGTCCCCAGAGAGCCTCTATTAAAATGGCCAGGACGCCAGGTGAGGAAGGAGAGAAGTTGATGGAGGAGTTGTAGAAGAGGCACTGGACACTGTCTTCTAACTCTGCTCCTTTTGCATTTGTGTACATCTACTTGCCTGACTGCTCAGTCACCAATTTGGAAGACACAAAGCATTTACCACCCAACAGTGAAAGCTAAGTTCCTGGTGCTACAAAGCCCAGTACCTATCACATGCCTGGCACAAAACAGAGAGACAGTGAATGGTGTTTGACCTGAACTGAACTGCATACACAAGCCCAGACAGGCAAGGAACTAATGAGTTTCCAGACTGCGATGCCCAAGTGCCTCGTTGTCATCGTGTGGCAGGGAGGTTTAGCTCCAGTGCTCTTAGGGTATTCAGTCCTACTTCTCATTCAGAATCGCAGTCCAACTCTATTTACCAGTCCTGCCACCCCTTTTCCCCAGAGCCAGATCCTGCTCTGGGCATTTCCCGTAGGCCTCACTGATCTTAGACTTGGCCACTGACCGGCCAAAACAAACCGCCACCACCCAGATATTTAATCACTTCCCACTGCTTTGCCTCTGACCTTGCACCTCTTTGGACATCATCTTTAGTCTGGATAATATCAGAGGTGGCATTTACCAACTAATTAATCATTCTCTGTCCACGTCTCCCTTGGGGCCACCCTAACCTTGCCTACAAGGAAATTCAAACTCCCTCTTCAGACCAGTAGAGCCATGCTTTCTTTAACTGTAAACATCCTTTAACAGGCTTGGTGAATATGACCTAGGGAGGGAAACTATGTGATACCTCTGCAAGGTTAAGGGGGAATTTTCACTTATTTCCTAACTCATGTCTAGGGGTGTTATCAAAATAATAATGATCTCAACGGCAAATATTCAGGGAAGGTCAACATCATGACGTGAGGTTTAATACAGGTTAGGACAAGCAACAGACAGAGGAGCCAGAAATATTAAGACAGAGATGCAGGAACAAGACAGACAAAATAGGTCTTAATAAGATCCTATATATACCTAGAAAGGCCAAAGCAATCTTGAAAAAGCAGAGTAAATTTGGAGGACTTACACTTACCGATTTCAAAACTTACAGTATCAAAGACAGCGTAGAACTATCATAAGGACAGACATATAGATCAATGGAACAGAAATGAGACTCCAGAAATAAATCCCGATATATGGCCAACTGATTTGCCACCGAGATGCCAAGGCAATTCAATGAGGAATGACAGTATTTTCAACAAATGGTGCTGGGACAATTGAATATCCACATACAATAACATGAATTTAGACTTGTAAAGCACATCATAAACAAACATTAACTCAAAAGGAATTATAGTCCTAAATATAAGATCTAAAATTATAAAAATTTTAGGAAAAAACAGGAGTCTTTGAGTTAGCTAAAAATTTCTTGGGCATGATATCAAAAGCCTGATCTATAAAAGAAAAAATGTGATAAATTCAACTTCATTTAAATTAAAAACTTTTGTGCTTTAAACAACGTTATTAAGAAAATGAAAAAAAATATGCCACAGACAGAAAAAATATTTGGAAAACATAAATCTAATAAAAGACTTTTATACAGAATATATAAACAATTCTTACAACTCTATAATAAGGCAAATATTCAAATTAAAATTGGGCAAAGAATCTGAAAGACATTTCTCCAAAGAACATACACGATTTAAATAGACATTTCTCTAAGCAAATACATGAAAATATATTCAACATCTTAGTCACTAGGGAAATGCAAATCAAAACCACAGTAAGATAACATTCCACACTCAATCAGATGGCTGTAATCAAAAAGAGAGAAAATAAAAATTGCTAGTCGGAATGTGGAGAAATTATAACCCTCATACATTGTGGGTGGGACTGTAACTTGGTCAGTCACTTTGGAAAACTTTTGGCAGTTTCTTTCAAAGATAGACAGCAATTTACTATATAACCCAGCAATTCCACTCCTAGGACTCTAACCAAAAGAAATGGAAACATTGTGTTCACTCAAAGAATTATATGTGAATGTTTATTCACAATAGCCTCAAACTGGAAACAGCTCACTGTCCATCAACTGGTAAAGTATAAACAAAATGTGATAGTCCCATAAAATGAGACACTACTTAGATATAAAAAGGAACAAAATATTTATTCCTACCACCCCATGGATGAACCTCAAAAACATTATGCTAAGTAAAAGAAACAGTATAAGAGAGACCACATATTGTACGATTCCTTTTATATGAAATGTTCAGAATAGGCAAATCTGTAGAGATGGAAAGTTGACTAACAGCTGCCTGGGGCTACGGGTGGGAATAGGGAGTAGCTGCATGGGGTCATGAAAGTGACAGCAGCATTCTAAAATTGAATTGTGACGATGGTTGCATAATCTTGTAAATTTACTAAAATTCATTCACTTGCATACTTTGGTGAACTTTATGGAATATAAATTATACTCCAATAAATCTGTTTCAAAAAAGACTTTAGTAGAGTTTTTATAGACTCTTACCAACGATTACTTGATGAATTTGCTTTGGCGTCAAAATTAAGCTGCAATCATGTTTTTCACGGGGTGTGGATGGGTCTGATTTAATTCCTTTGAGAACCTGTGAAAAATCACACTATTCCAAAATTAATTGTTCAACATCACCAAAAGATATTTTAGGAATTCTCATGGCATAATCAAATGTAAAATATTGCACATGCCTTTCTTTTGAGAGACTTTGTCTCCTTGGATGCTATATGCCTGGTACTTAGCAACTCCTTAGGTTTGATCCGACGCTCCACTGAAGATAGGTCCTCTTCTATTTCGCCTTCTGAGAGTGAGGGTGACTTCAGACCAGATCCTGGTTGTAATCCTATGTCTATATCATTATACGAATACATGTACTCCCTATGGAAATCATAATAATAACTAACTGAGGCCAAGTCTGTTAGAAAATACATCTGTAAATCCAAATATTCCCCATTGTGCATGCTGTCGCTGCCTCACTCAGACCCACTTAAGGAGACTGATGCGCTAATCTGCATAAGATTGCCCTCAGCTGAGGAGACCCCATTCTCAAAAGCCTCCCCAAGGAAGTTACGCCCACCCTACCATACCCAGGGACAGCTCACAGTCCATGACTGATGTGGAGCACAAAAGACAAGCCCCCTTGGCTCAAGGCAGGAGCAACTATGTGATATGATTTACCAAAGAGACCCTAGGCAGCAGGCTGAGTGTAAATTTTATTTGAAACACATCCTTTCTGAGTTCCCTCCCCTGCCCTATCCTGCTTCCCTCATCCTGGACAGCTTTCTCCTAAAAGAACACTTTCCAAATATCACGTGTGCTGGAATCTGTCTCAGGATCTGCTTCTGGAGAAAGCCACCTAGACATTCCCAAATCAAAAGCAAGAAAGGAAATAATTGCAGTTAAAGTTCAATATTTTGCTATTTTCATATGTGAAAAAGTCACTTAAATCACTAAAAAGAAACTCAAGAGTAAAGAAAAAAATTCCAGCTCTGTAGGCATCATGATCTGTTTCATATTGTTTGAGGAAATACTTTACCTCTCTGCTTGCTTCCGTAGGCGCACATTTCTTAAACATTTAATGTATCTTGTATAATAATCGTCATGTGCTTTCTTTTCTATATTTTCTAATTCAGTGTATGCAAAATCAGGATCCACATAGTTATATCTGGGAATCTTTGTGAAAATCGTCCTATAAGATGAACAAGTCTTATTAATATTTATATATATATATATATGTGCATTTATTCAATCACTATTTATTGAGTGCTACCCATGCCAAGGATTGGACGTAGAATAGTGAATGAGACAGAGTCTAGTCCTTTCCCTCACATGTTATTATATATCAAGATACTATTACATGTAGAACTAGTGTGATAGCTAATTTTCTTCTTAAGCTAATCAGAGACAATCCCTAAGGTCATCAGGATGTAATGGCACTTACCTTAAACCCACTCATGGGAAATTAGTTCAGTGAGCAATTTGGACACTTCTAGATTAGAGATGGGACTAGATGTGAATCTGATTAGTGTTTCCTAAAAGTTAACTGCCTTTAGACCATTGTGATCAAAATTAGAAAAAGAAATATAGAATAATGAATCCTTTTGTTAAACATTCTATTTTCTCAGAGCTTATGAAATAACTATCAACAATAAATCTACACAAGAAAACAATTCATGAAAGAACTGCAAACTATTTATGTCTATATTGACTCAACTGGGTTAATGCTCTTTCCTTTCACCCACCATATATTTTCCATAAAAAACAAAAAGTACAATTATTCACATCTTCTGGCCTTGCTCTACCTCAATCCTCAGTAAATTTTATTAATCATTAAGACTCTCACACTCAGTAATTAACTAGTAAGTATGAACCTATTAGTCATACAGTCAGATGAAATTTAATCTAATATTTCCCTGTTTTCAACAATTCTTCAATGGTTATGGGAAGACAGCTTTAACATAGTTAAAGTCTTCAAGAGAGAAACAAATGTTTTGTTTTTCAAACATAGTTGTTGATTTTTAAACTTCCCTTCAGGCTCTGGAAACCTTAACCACCTTTAAAACCTAGAAATAATTCCTATATCTGAAGTCCCTATGTATGTAACAGGAGAAAAGGGAGACTTGGAAAGGAGTAAGTAACACCATAAATTCCTGATGTGACAAAGAGCTGGCTATTAACATATCTAAGTGTTTATCACTCCTTAAAGAATACATATCAAAAAGTACTTCTGCAGTGTTGAGTAGCAGATTTTTTTAAATGTGCAAAATACAGGGGGCAAAATTGCCATGTAAATAAAATATTTTTCCTCATTTATTTATTAAAAAAATATTTACTGGGTCCGGCCTAGTGGCGCAGTGGTTAAGTTCACACACTCCGCTTCGGCAGCCCAGGGTTCGCCGGCTTGGATCCCCAGTGTGGGGATCCCCGGCGTGGACCTACGCACCACTTATCAAGCTATGCTGTGGTGGACAGCCCACATATATAGTAGAGGAAGATGGGCACAGATGTTAGCTCAGGGCCAGTCTTCTTCAGCAGAAAATAAAGAGGAGGATTGGCGGCAGATGTTAGCTCAGGGACAATCTTCCTCAAAAAGAAAAATTTACGGAGTACCTACTATATGCCTGACACCGTTCTAAGCACAAGACATACTACAGTAAACAAAAACCAGACAAAAATTCCTACCTTATTTATTTTTATTTTTTATTTTTTTCTACCTTAATTTCTTCTCAAAACTTGGAAAGGTAAAATGCATTAAAAATAAAATAGAAATTATGGTTACCAACAATTTAATAAACTGTAAAATTTCATTACTTAAAGTTACTAATTGCTAGCCAGAAAATAAATTTTGGACTAAATTTTGTATTTCTATTAATATGGAAAAGAGTAAATTGAGAAAAATAATTATGGCCATGAGATAAATAGGAAATGCTTAGCTTTCTTCAAAAAAATTCTGGCATTTTCAGATCATCTGATTAATATTGATTTAGAAAGAAACAAAATATTAATATTAAATTAACACATTATACCTCTCTCTATATATATATGTGTACAAGCATAGGAAAGAAGTGAAAAAAATACATAAAACATTGTTTCCAGCAGCTCCCTCTGCAGGGTGGGTGGAGTGCAATGAGCCAGACAGAGGGATGGGCTTGCCTTTTTTATACTAAACAATTAGTGAACATGGAGTCTCAGTGATTTTTACGCTGCTGTGTTTTATGGCACTTGTCAAATAAAAAAGATAGAGAGAGGCTGATGTGGATGAAATCCGTAAAATAAAATAATAAGATAGACTATATAAAAACCCAGAATTTTCCAATTGTGGATAATAAAACAATTATGGCCTAAAAATCAAAAGATATTGCAAGAAAATGGCTGTAAAATTAAGTGAGCTTAATGACTCACCAAAGGTAAAGAGACAAGTAGAGATAGTCTACTAGAAACACACAAGCAGGCAGAAAAGAAACTCATTTCAGTCTCAAATGTGTAACAAGCGGCCCTGGTCTAACGGCTCAGATAAAGTTGTCAGGATGCCTGGGTTTCTTGTCACTAAGCATTGGTAAGCTAGTAATTTCTTTGAGGTTTGGATAAATGTAAATTGAGGTTTAACATCACTTATAGTCCTAATTGGGGAGGTTTCAGTTTAATTTAGGAAAGGTCATCGGAAATGTGACTTTGAGGGAAGTGAACAAAGATGACGACGACGACTATCGATCTTTCACAATTTTAAATTTTTCTTTTTAGTCTGAGATAAATTCAAGCTCTCAGCCATACTTAATGAACATGATTACTCAGAGGACTTGATACATTTCAAAAAGTGATTATTTCTATTATTACTCTACACTTGTCAACAGCATATTTTAAAAATCATCTGGTAAACCATTCACTTCTGGCAAGTACACAGTAGAGGTAATGAGAGGTTAGATAAAGCAAATATAGTAGCATTCAACAACGATCTCCTTCAATGTAAAAAAAAGAGAGAAAATAAAATTGTATTACTATTATTATCATTATTATTATTATTATTACTATCATTAGTTTGTTACAGTGAAGTCTGGTAAGACCTCTGTATATCATGTTGGTCATTTCATCTTTCAAAATTTCAGGTTTTTAGGGGCTGGCCCTGTAGTCTAGTGGTTAAGTTCAGCAGACTCTGCTTCAGCAGCCCAGGTTCAGATCCCTGGTGCATACCTACACCACTCATCAGCTATGCCGTGGCAGCGACCCACATACAAAATAGAGCAAGAGTAGCAGAGATGTTAGCTTAGGGTGAATCTTCCTCAAAAAAACAAACAAAAAACAAATTAAAAAAATTTCAGGTTTTTAATATAGCATATTACCTGAAATGTTTATCCTGCTCTCCAGACCTGATACTTGCAATTCGGTCGTTGGGAAAGGCTATCAGTGCATCCTTCATTGCCTTTTTACTTGAGCGATGATCGTGAATGTGTGTCATGGCTGACTGAAGCACTGCGACAGGTAAACAGTCCTTGTATTTTGCCAAGTCTTTGATGACAAACTGTCCCGTAGGATTACTGACCAAAGGGGATATACCTTTTATAGAATTGGATATTAGGTTTAAAAATGGCTTTTTGAATTTCAGCTCTCCAAATAATATCCATGAACTAATACACTAGGCCAGTGGTTCTAACTTAAAGTGAAATCCTTAAACACATTCAGAAAATGCAAATAACTCATTTAACAAATGGATCTACACAAAACAATTTAGCAAAATAATGCATGCATAAAAAATAAAACATAGTAACTTGAAGGAGTGGGTTGGCCCAATGAAACAAGTTTTTATAGGTTAAAGAGGGTTGAATATTAGCAATTTCACATGGTTCGATGTATAAAAGATAACTCAGGACTAGACGAAACAGCAGCAACAGGAAAATCCATGAAATGGTCAAAACCAGTTTATATTATAGACTCAAACAAAAAAGTAGAAGAATAAAACATAAAAACCATTAAAATTTTTAATAAATTTTATAGATCACTAAACCATTGCTATTCAAAGTGTGATCCTCAAAATGGCAGCATCAGCATCTATGGGGAACGTGTTAGAAATGCAAATCTTTGGGCTCCAACAAAGACCTACTTAATAACCAATGCTAGGATGCAGGCCAGTGCTATCTCTTTGAACAGGCCTTCTAGGTAATTATGATCCATTCAAAAGGTAAGAACAACTACATTAGACCACATTTGATATATATAGCTAAGCAATTAGTATATTAATATAATCCTATATTAACCTAAAAACAAAAAGGTAAGCCTCCACAAGAGCTTACCAGGATTAATTTTCATCACAACTTTCTTAGTGGAAGGTTTGCAGACACTGTTGAAATGTAAATATATTTGATGAAAAGGTTTCATCGATGACTTCAAATTTTCATCTGCTACTAAGCCAATAATTTCTAGCAATTGCTTCACTTTAAAGACTCCAACTTGATGTGGAATGAATGAACATGTCACATTCTAAAAAAAGAAGAAAAGTAACCAATTGCTATAGGCTGAAATGTTTGTGAACCGTCAAAACGCATATGTTTAAACCTAATGCCCAATGTGATGGAATTAGGAGATGGGGTCTTTGGGAGGTGATTAGGTCATGAGAATGGAGACCTCCTGAATGGAATTAGTGCTGTTATAAAAGAGGCCCCACAGAGCTCCTTAGCTCCTTCCACCATGTGAGATACAATGAGAAATGTCCAACCAGAAAGAGGGCCCATATCCAACCATGCTGGCATCCGAATCTGGGACTTCCAGCCTCCAGAACTGTGGGAAATAAATTTCCGTTGTTTATAAATTATGCAGTCTATGGTATTTTGTTACAGCAACCCAAAGGGGTTAAGAAAACAATACTGAACTGTTAGGAAAAAATAAAAAGCAAATCCAAAAATATTGTGTATAAAAATTTTAAGGAAAGCTAGTTCATCATGGTGATATGAAAGTCTTTAAAAATATCACACACAGTATTTTAAGATATACATTATTGGAAATTTATGTAAGAAAAAATTAAGAATAATGGCACTTAAGCGCTTTCAGAATGGCAGATTAAGGACCTCGAAAAATTTACTCCTCTACACACAGAAAGAGAAAACTAGGAAAATTTTCCAAATCAACTTTTCAGATATTTGAAAATTACCTAAAAGCTTGCAAAAATCCACCAAGTATTTATTTAAGAAAAAATGGCTGAATCTGTGAGTGAATAACAGGCTTTGTGGCGTTTTTACTCGCTACAATCCCTTCCTCCTATTCCCAGCTTTGAGCCCTCCTTGAAAGACAACAGCATTGCAACTATGGTAGCTGTGAAAACTATTAGCCTAGCAGCAGCCAGTGAGGGAGAAGAATGGGTTTGAAGCTCCCCCAAAGCCCCATCCCCAGAGAACTGTCCCTATTTGCCCTGTCCGGAAGCTAGCTGAAAAGTCTATTATGAGGGCATGTCTTTAACTGACCTGATTCAGAGCTCACTCTGTGTAAACAACTCCTGCTGGTCCCCTCCCTCCCTACCCCGCAAGAAATAAAACACAGTGGCAATTGCTGAACATTACAACCTGAGATAACATGACCATTTAAGGCTAATAAGAGACTAAACAAAAAAAAGAAAGACAGAAAAAGAAAACAAATGCAAAATATTCAGAGCGTATTTGAAGAGCACTGACATGTTCTTGGGAATCTAGATTGCCACACACATGTGAGGATATTGTACATGCCCAGGAAGGTTTGAGAAAGTGCTAATCTGTCACCTCTGGTTGACTCTGAGACTCTGTACAAGGAGGAATCGAAGGCCAGAAAGAGTTGTAAACTAACTGACTCAGCACTGAAGACATGCCGCATCCAACACACTTACACAGAGGTACTTGGCAAAGGCTGTGAGACTTGATTCAAGGAATTTAAGGGAATCTCTGCCTAATCATTAGCTGACCACTAAATTAACTAGGCAGACACCTGATTGGTTGCACACAACAAAGCAAATAACCTTTACAGAATTAATCCAGAAAGTCACTAAACAAACAAAACAACAACAACAAACAGCAATGACAATAAATCCTGGGGGAGATTTGATTTCCAGAGTTGACAAATTATATTATTTAGAATGCCCAGCTTTCAACAAAAAATTATGGGACATCCAAAGATATAGGAAATTACGACCAATACACAGGAAAGATGCAGTAAATAGAAGCTGCCCCTGAGGAAACCCAAATGTTGAACTCACTGGACAAAGAGAATAAGTCAATGATTATAAATATGTTTAAAGGACAAAAGGAAAACTTGTCTAGAGAATTAAAGGAAGTATGAGAACATCTCCTCACAAATAGAGAATATCAATAAAGTACAGAAATTGTTAAAAAGAACAAAGAGAAGGAAATATGGGAAACTTGCAAATACATGGAAATGAAACAATACACTCCTAAGTGACCAATGGGTCAAAGAAGAAATCTCAGGGGGAATTAGAGAATACTCTGAGATAAAGGAAAACTAAAACACAACATACCAAAACTTATGGAATTCAGCAAAAGCACTGATTAGAAGTAAATTTACAGCTGTGAACACCTATATTAGAAAAAGACAGAGGCCTTTAATCAGTAACCTAAACTTCCACCTGACAAAATAGAAAAAAGGAGAGCAAAGTACACCCAAAGCAAGCAGAAGGAAAGGAATAATAAATATAAGAGCTGTAACAGATGAAATAGAGAATAGAAAACAATAGAGAAAATCAACAAACCTGAAACTACGTCTTTGATATGATCGACAATATAGGAAAAATCTTTAGCGCGACTCGCTAAGCCAAAAATAAGAGAAGACTAAATTTACTAAAATCAGAAATAAAAGAGAAGACATCACTTTACATCAATAAAAAGGAGTATGAGGGGCTATGATGAACAACTGTATGCCAACAAATTAGATAAGCTAGATGATATGGACAAATTCCTAGAAAGATGCCAACTGTGGAAATTGATTCTAGAAGAGAGAGAAAATCTGAAAAGTCCTAGGATAACAAGAGACCGAATTAGGAATTTTAAAACTTCTGACAAAGAAAATCCCACAATTGGAAGGCTTTGATGGCAAATTTTACTGAACATTTAAAGAAGAATTAGCACCAATTCTTCACAAACTATTCCAAAAATTAAAGTGGAGAGAACACTTTCCAATTCATTCTATGACACCAGTTTTACTCTAATGTTAAAACCAAAGACATGTAAGAAAAGAGAACTACAGACTAATGTCTCTTATGAATATATATGCAAAACTTCTCAACTAAATACTATCAAATTGAATCCAGCAACACATACAAAGGATTATTCACTATGTACAACTGTGATTTATCCCAGGTTTATCTAAATATGTATTTATTTATCTAAATATCAATCAATGTAGTACACCATCTTAATAAAATAAAGGACAAAAACCACATTATCATTTTAATAGACACAGAGAAAGTATTTGAGAAAATACAATACATTTTCACAATAAAAACACCAAAAACACTTGGAACAGAAGAGAACTTCAAGTTTATAAAAGCAATCTATGAAACACCCACAACTAACATCACACCTAATGGTGAAAGACTAAACGCTTTCCCCTTAGATTAGGAACAAGACGAAACATCCTCTCTTGTCACTTCCATTTAATACCATGATGGAGGTTCTAGCCAAGGCAATCAGGTAAGAAAAAAAGAAACAAAATCCATCCGGGTTAGAACAGAAAATGTAAAATGATCTCTATTCATGGATAACATGATTTTATATCCCAAAGAATCCACTAAAAACTATCAGAACTAATAAATGAGTTCAAGGTTGCAGGATACAAGGTCAACGTACAAAAATCAATTTCATTTCTATACACTGGCAATGAAGCATCCAAAAATTAATTTAAGAATACAGTTTCATTTACATAGCATCAAAAAGAATGGAATACTTAGGAATAAATTTTTTAAAAGAATTGCAGGAATTGTACACTGAAAACTGCAAAACCCCATTGAAAAGAATTTAAGATATAAAATAAATGGAAAGATATCCTATTTTCATGAATTGTAAGACTTAATATTGTTAAGATGGCAATACTCCCAAATAGATTTACAGATTCAACACAATTCCTATCAAAATCCCAGCTGCTGGGGTTTTTTTGGCAGAAATTGGTAAGCCAATTCTAAAATTATATGGATTTTCAAGGATCCCAAAATGGTCAAAAATATTCCTTCAAAAGAGCAAATTTGGAGGATTCACATTTTTCAATTTCAAAAATTACTACAATGTTCATCAGTACATTGTGATACTGGCATAAAGATAAACATGGATAAACAGAATAGAATTGTGAGCCCAGAAACAAACTCTTACATTTACGGTCAATTGATTTTTCAATGAGTCTGCCAAGATCCTGGGATAACTGGACGTCTATATGTAAAAGAATGAATTTGGACCTCTAAATAACACCATAAACAAAAATTTAAATGTATGACCTAAAATTCCTAGGGGAAAATATAGGAGTAAATCTTAATGACCTCAGATAATCTATGACTACTTCAATATGATATGAAAAGCACAAGAGACACAAGAAAAAAATAGATAAACTGGACTTAATCAAAATTTAAAACTTTGTACTTCAAAGGACACTAGCAGGAAAGGGAGAAGATAACCCACAAAATGGGAGAAAATATTTGCAATTTATATATACAATAAGGGACTTGTATCCAGAATACATAAAGAACTCTTGCAGTTCAACAACAAAAGGACAAATATCCCAATTAAAAATGGCTAAAGGATATTGTAGTAGTTTCCCACTGTTGTGATAATGAATTATGAACAACTTTGTGGGCTAAAACAACTCAAATTTCTTATCTTATACTTCTGTAGGTCAGAAGTCTGACTCAAGTCTCAATGGACTAAAATTAAGATTTTAGCAAGACTATATTAATTTCTGGAGGCTCTAGTTGAGAACCCATTTCATTACCTTTTCCAACCTTCTAGAGGCCATCACATTCCTTGGCTTATCACCCTCCCCTTCCATCTTCAAAGCCAACAGTGGATGTTCAAGTCTTTCTCACATCACATCACTCTGATAGTGACACTTTTTCTGCCTCCTATTTCCATTTCTAAGGACCCTTGTGATTATATTGAGCCAACTCAGATAACCTAGGCTAATCTCCCTATTTAAGGTCAGCTGATTATCAACATTAATCCCAATTAAAACCTGAATTCTCATTTGCTAGGAAACATCACATATTCACAAATTCCAGAAATCATGATAGGGACATTTTTAGGTGGCCATTATTCTGCCTATCATAGACATGAATAAACATTTCTCCAAAGAAGATACACAAATGCACAATAAGCACATGAAAAGACATTCATCATCATTAGTCACTGGAGAAATGTAAACGAAAACCACAATGACATGCCACCTTGCATCCCCTAGGATGCAAACTATAAAACTGCTAGAAGAAAACATTGGGAAAACACTTCTTGACACTAGTCTTAGTGACAAATTTTTGGAAAAGACTTCAAAAGCACAGACAACAAAAGTAAAAATAGACAAGTGAGATTGCATCAAACCAAAAAGCTTCTGCACAGCAAAGGAAACAATCAACACAGTGAAGAAACATCTTATGGAATGGGAGAAAATATTTGTGAACCATATATCTACTAAGGGATTAATATCCAAAATATATAAGGAACTCCTACAGCTCAACAGCAAACAAACTAATAATCAGATTAAAAAATGGGCAAAGGACCTGAATAGACATTTCTCTAAAGAAGACATAGAAATGGCCAACAGGTACATGAAAAGGTACTCAACATCACTAATCATCAGGGAAATGTGAATCAAAACCTCAGTGAGATATCACTTCAGATCTGGTGTAATGGCAATTATCAAAAAGACAAAAGATAACAAGTACTGGCGAGGATGTGGAGAAAAGGGAACCCCTTGTTTACTGTTGGTGGGAGTGTAAGTTGATACAGCAATTAGGGAAAATAGCATGGAGGTTCCTCAAAAAACTGGAACTATCACATGATCCAAAAATTAGAAATAGAACTACCATATGATCCAGCAGTCTCACTCCTGGGTACATACCCAAAGGAAATGAAACCAGTATCTCCAAGAGATATTTACACTCCCATGTTCGTTGCAGCATTATTTGCAATAGGCAAGAGTCAAAAACAATCTAGGGGATGGCCCTGTGGCTGAGTGGTTAAGTTCTCACACTTTGCTTTGGCAGCCCAGGGTTTCATTGGTTTGGATCCCGGGCGCAGACCTAGCGCCGCTCATCAAACCATGCTGAGGCGGTGTCCCACACAGAGGAACTAGAAGAACCTACAAATAGGATATACTACTGTGTACTGGAGGGTTTTGACGAGAAAAAAAAAGGAGAGGAAGATTGGCAACAGATGTTAGCTCAAGGTCAATCTTCCTCAAAAAAAAAATCTAAATGTTCATCAATGGGTGAATGGATAAACAAAATATGGCATGTGTTTATATATATAGACGCAATGGAGTATTATTTGTTCTTAGAAAAGAAGTAAATCCTGTCATTTGCAACAGCTCAGATGAACCTAGAGGACATTATGCTAAGTGAAATAAGCCAGACACAGAAAGACAAATGCTACATAATCTCACTTATATGTGGAATCTAAAATAGTCAAACTAATAGAAGGAGAGAGCAGAATGGTGGTTGCCAGGAGGAAATAGGAAGATGTTAGTCAAAGGGTACAAAATTTTAGTTATACAAGATGACTAAATTCTGGAGATTCAATGCACAGCATCGTGACTATAGTTAACTATATTGTATGCTTGAAATTTGCTAAGAGGGTAAATCTTAGGTGTTCTCACCATTAAAAACAAATCATAACCATGTAAGGTGATGAATATATTAATTAGCTTGATTGTGGTGATCATTTCACAATGTACACATATATCAAAACATCAAGTTGTACACCTTAAATATATACAATTCCTATTGGTTAATTATACCTCAATAAAGCTGAGGGGGAAAAATAGAATATTGAGAATAAAATTGGGGAAGTGTACGGCAAATATAAACTGTTTATTTACTGCCACATCCCTTCAGAGCACTTTGATCTGTATTAAAATTTCTGAAGTTTCTTTTTGTTTTATTATACACTTTGTTTCTATAGTAGAAAACACATACATATATACACGCATACATACATACAAAAGCCTGTCCATACAAAAACTTATACATGAATATTTATAGCAGCCATTATTCATAATAGCCAAAAGGTGGAAACAACTCAAATGCCCTCAAGTGATGAATGGGTAAACAAAAGATAGTATATCCATATGTTGGCGCCCAGGGTAGGCCACCCCAAAATATCCCACAATAGCATATTGATTATTTTGAATTCAAGTTACTTGAGAAGCAAAAAGCCATTCCGACCCTCCTGTCTGTGTTCCCCTGAAAGCAGGCAATAAATCTCCTGTGTGGAAAGTGCTCTCCCCACATCCTTATCACCAGAGCTAGGAATTCAGGGCTGAGAAGCCTGCGTAAACAAGCCTTGCTAATTTACTACCTCAAGCCTAAACTCTGCTTAAATTCCTCACTATTTATGCACCTCAAATCTAAGTTTCTTTGTCCTGTCAATTCTTCACAAATTTATTGTTTCTTTGTGTAAAAGGTCTATATACTGCCTGCTTTGTTCACTCTCTGAGCATCATTTCTTTATGCTCTCTACTACATACATAGTAAACTGGGTTTTCTCCTGTTAATCTGGCCTTGTGTCAATTTTGTTATTAGTCTGGCCATAAGAACAAAAGAAGGGAAGAAAAGGGATTTTCCCATGCCCTGACACATACAATGGAATATAATTTGGCCATAAAAAGGAATGAGGTACTGACACATACTCCAACATTGATGAATCTTGAAAATATTATGCTAAATCAAAGAAACCAGACACAAAGTCCACAATTATGATATTTATATGCAATGTCAAGAACAGGGAAATTCATAGAAATAGAAAATAGATTAGTGTTTGCTAGCCGCTGAGGAATAGGGAGCAGAGGGTGAGACAGATAATGGACGTGGTGTTTCTTTGTGGGGTGATGAGAATGTTGTGGAATTAGTGCTGATGACTGCACAACTCTGTGAAAATACTAAATACCACCAAACTGTGTACTTGAGATGTGTGAATTTTATGCTATGTGAATTATACTTCAATAAAGCTGGTATTGAAAAAACAGAATAATCTTACCACACTTCTAAGCAGTCAAAGACTATTTGACCAGCCTGTGGAAGTCAAACATCTCCAGTGTCCCCCGACATTTCCTACATTCACTTTTTATAATTCAAAACTTACTAGGGCTAGAGAAATCCAGAAATGCAGAGGGTTAAAAATTGTATTAGGAACTCAGCTATCACATACATTTTGAAAGATGTGCATGCTACTGGAGAAAATGAATTGAATTGGTAGGTTTAAGAGACTTGAAGTAAAGGAAGTCTAGGAAGTGATTAAAAGTTTCTGCATGATGTGGTTAACTCCTGTTATTTTATGAAGACTGATTAAATCTATCCAAACTTGAGGGGAGTTGTCATTCTAATGAAACAGGAAGAGTTATAAATATGAGCTGCATGCATTTAAACATGTAAACAAGAGTTCTTGACTGCAATTAGGAGCAAGCTTCCATTGATAACTTTATGAACCATATCACTATGCACTGGAGAAAAGATGAAGAACCTGAGGTGAAACTGAAAGCATTCATGTTGGCTACTGTTTAGAGCAAGGCTTGGCAAATTCTTTCCACAAATTGCCAGACAGTAAATATTTCAGGCCCTACGGGCCATACAACTCTCTCACAACTATTCAACTCGGCCTTTGTAGCATGTATGGGGGACGAGAGTTTGCCACCCCAAAATGCTTCTCTCTGGAATGATTATTTTTGGGAACAAAAGACTCAGGAAGAAACTCTGACCTTCCCTCTAACTGCCTAAAAGATTCAAGATAGAATGCCTGTCCCAGGAAGGATCCATCACCATAGAAAACTCTAGGTGTAATAGATAGGAAGGCACTAGCAAGTCCATTTTTATCCAAGTTCTCTCTCCAGTCTCACTGTCTATGATGGCCCATCAAACATCTGTTTACCAAACATTTGCTTTTCCATCTCCATGTAAATTAGCTTCCTCCCCTTTGAAGTCCTAACCACTACCCACAACACCCTCCTTTGTCTTTAGCTGAAAATGGTATTTAAGGTGGTGGCTTTGGCCATTTTGGCAAGGTACTCAATTTTACGTGTCACTAAACTTTGTTTTTCCCCTGTTAATCTGTCTCATGTCAATTTCATTCTTAGACCAGCCAGCGGGACCTAGAGGGTAGAGGAATAGTTCTTCCTCCCCTACATGTGCAAGCAGCCACAGACAGTAGGCGAACAAATAAGAATGGCTATGTTCCAATAACAGTTTACTTTAAAAAAAAAAAAGGCAGGGGCCAGCCTGGTGGTGCAGTGGTTAAGTGCGCATGCTCGCTTCGGCGGCCGGGGGTTCGCTGGTTCGGATCCCAGATGCAGACATGCTGTGGCAGGCATCCCACATATAAAGTGGAGGAAGATGGGCACAGATGTTAGCTCAGGGCCAGTCTTCCTCAGCAAAAAGAGGAGGATTGGCAGCAGTTAGCTCAGGGCTAATCTTCCTCAAAAAAAACAAAAGGCAGCAGGCCAGATTTGGCCTGTGGACTATAGTCAGCCAACTCCTGGTTTAGAGGATCTGGGAAAGAGTTATCCGAATAGAGAGAAAGAGAAAACCAGCCCCTGACATCCAGAAGCTGGCCTTCTGCATCCAGAAGGGATGCCTCTGGGCTCAAGTTTTCTGCTCTGCACCAGCAGTAGGAGGCCTAGGCCAGTTAACTATTGTCAGTTTCAAATTTGAAAATTCCACTCAATCTTCAGGGTCTGGCTCATATGTTACTGTCACTATCGGATGAAGCCCTTTCCACCTGGCTGGAAGTAAACACACTGTGCTCTGAGTTTGCATATCACTTTGTTACAGATCTCAACATATTTTGCATTCTTCTTAAACCCTACCTATTTGTATCTACATCTTACACTTCAGTAATGCATTAAAAAACTCTCACCAGGCAGAGCGTTCGGGGGAAGGAGGCAGCATCACTGTCTGCACCAACCAGGCCACGCACGTGCTGCCCTCAGCGGAGGTGCTGGGTGGTGTGGGCTGCATCCTGGCCAGGCTCCTGTTGCATCCACGCCACCTTAGCGCTCTGCTTGCCGGGAGCGGGGCTCATGTTGGGAGCGGGAATGCGTCTGCAGCCCGCCTGCTGCCTGGGCCACAAGACACAAAGCCCACTAGCCATGCTGCGCAACAAGATGGTGGGGCGTGTCCCTGCTAGGCCAGCTGCTGGGCTTGTACAAATCCACCCAGGACTACAAGCACCTCTGCCAAGACCTGAGCCTATGGCCAGGACCTGTCATCCTCCTTGCACTCAAACAGCTCCCACCCACCTGATGCTGGCCCCCACTACCCACCCGAGGCTGGCCTATCTGATGACAAACCCTTGATGCCAGCCTGCCTGAGGACCAGGCACCCATTACCAGGTCCCAGAATCACAATGCCTATGACCAGTGGCGGCAGGGCACCTTCCACATCAGCCTCTGAAGAGCTGGGGGGATGGGGAAGGCATGCACCTCTCAGCAAGTACTCAGACCATAGTGCCTGGTTTGCCCCACACCACCTCACCTCACAGAGGGGCAAGGCCTGAACCCCTCAGAGGGAAAACTGCCAACTGCCTCTCTCCTGTCTTGGGTTAGCGAGCACTGGAGTGGGCGCCTGAGCTACAGACCCTGCCCATGGCATTGGACCTCCACTTCCATATGTGTGCACCCCCAGCTTGGCCAACCTTCAATCTGGGAGTGGGGGCTGAAGAATCTGGCACTCCCCTTGGTGTCTCTGGGCTTGGGAGGAGTGCCTGGCTCTCATCTCCTTTTCACGTTTTGCTGCTTTTGGCAGCTGCTGGCTCAAGGGCATCCCACCTCTGGTCCCTGGGTTCCACTGTCCTATACAAGAACTCCAGGACCCATTCCTGCACCCACTCATGGCTGGGAGGGCCAAAGCTCTGTGCTGGATATTTACGTTCAAGGGCCAGCCTCCTGGGCTGGTAGATAAATAAACACTCTCTGAGAAGAAAAAAAAAATTCTTAGAATATGTAACTATGTGTCGCACTTCTTTATATTCGCTCTAGTGTCAAATGCTTTTCCTGCCACATGAAAGGCATTTAAATAATTACAGATACTACATGAGTGCCAACACAAAAGTATTCATAAGAAGGCCACAGAAGAGACACAATTTATTAAAACGTAGTTTTTAAGCCTCTGCATGGCATTTTAGCAAACCTTAAATGATTTCAAGCATTTGAAAGCATATAATAATTGTCTTACCTGGCTACATCCTTCATCAATCCTGCCCCTTTTAGGATCAATTTTAAAATTTGCAGTTTTCTGGAAGTGGTATGTCACAGGGAGTGCTTTGGATTGATTTTGCATAATACACTGAATCTCCGAACATTCACCCATGAAACAAGGTGCAAAATTTAGGACCCTTCCTGTATCAAACTGTAATAAGACAGGAAGTCCTGAGCCTGTCAGCGCTAATTCCAGTTTCTGACATCGATCACCTGTAAAAGCAATAATAGCTTTTTAACATAAAAAGTGTTTTGGGAATCCAGAATATATTTGCTCAGTCCAAATAGTGTCGTCTGAAAGAACTGATGAGACATGAGTAGCTCATTCAGTCTTTCATTCAACAAAATTATTCATTGCCTTCTTAGTGCAAGTACTCTTCTAGGTCTTGGGGATACAGCAGTGAATAAAACAGACATTCCTGTTCTCATGGACTTCATTCTAGTGAGGTGACATTAATAATAAAATAAATAAACATTACATATCAGAGAGGATAAGTGCTATGGGGAAAGGAAACATAGGGTAAACGGGAGTAGAATTTGCCACCCCAAAATATGCCTCCTTGGCACGACGATTATTTTAGGCTGATTATTTTTAAGAAACAGGAGACACAGGAAAAGCCTGAAAACCTAGTAGAAGTTACCCTTTTATAAGATACATTTACATTTATAAGGGAACTCTCCATTTCTAAGGGTGTCTCCCTCTCTGTACCAGGAAGAAAAGGATGACTAAATCTCTAGAAAGTCTTATCAATGGAGAAGGCAAAGACAAATCTGCATAACAACCACGCCCCTGCTTACTGTGCTTTTCCTGACAACCTCACATAACTAGCTTTCCAACATCTTCTTTTGTCTTTAGCTGGAGATGATATTTAAGATGGTGGCTTGGGCCATGTGGGGGAGTTGCTCAGTTTTCTTGAGCATCTCTTATATATACAGGAAGTATATGTGTTATTAAACTTGTTTTTCTCCTGTTAATCTGTCTTATTACAGGGGATCTCAGCCAAGAACCTAGAAGGGTAGAGGAAAAATTATTTCTCCTCCTCTACAAGGGTAAGACAGAACACAATGTCTTGGGACTGCTCTTTTATATGGAGAGGGTCAAAAAGGTCTCTCTGATAGAGAAACATTTGAGCAAAATATAATGGAACTCTGGAAGAAAACCATGTGAAAATCCAGGAAAAAGTGTATTCTAGGCAGACATAACAGCAAGTACAAAGGTTCTAAGGCAGGAATTTGTTTGGCATGTTCCAAAAAACCTAAGGAACCAAATACTACTGGGTAAGAGTAGAAGAAGCATGGTGAAAAATGGTCATCTTTAAGATACATTTTTGAGGGTAGAGTTAAAATTTGCTGGATTGGATGTAGAATAGGAAATTGAACACATGGTAAATGTTGATGCTAAGGTTTTTGGCCTGAGCAACTGAAATGATGGCATTGCCATTTCTTGAGACAGGAAAGACTGAAGGAGGGACAGGTTATGGGAAAAGCAGGAGTTTTTGAACATGTGAAGTCTGAGATGCCTGGTAGATATCCAAGTGGAAATGTCTACTACGTTACTTAATGTACTTACAAGATTAGAGTGAAGATAAAGGAGAAAGGATTGGAGGTTTGAGGCAAGAAGAGAAGGTGTGTATATGAATCTCAGACTGTGAGAAAGTGAATGAATGGGGGAATGCAGCAGAAATGTCGAACATCATAAAGGACCCACTTGGGGTTAGTGATTAGAGATTAAAAAGTGAAACCTCCCAGAAGGATTTTGTGTTTTTCTCCAGCACAATTAGCTTCGCAGGTGCAGACTCAGAGGAGGCTGAGAGTTGAATTTAATCTCTATAGTGGCCAGCCACTATAGAGATGGGCCAAGAGATTTAAGTGCACATGGAAAAAGGTGATTAAAATAACGGACAATGGAATAAACTCTGGGCAATAACATAAACATGAAGTTTTGGAGATACTAGAAAGAAGGTAGGAACTATGAGTTGTAGCTCTAATTGAATGAAAAAATAGTTTTGCAGAGAGATCAATGTAACTAGAATTTAAAAAAATGAGTTTCTATTTCTTCACTGATGCTCTTACTAGCCAATCCTAGACTCCAAATTACCTATAAGGCCAACCTAACATCGCCATCTCTAGCCATTCAAAAGTAGATTAACTTGCAAACCTCAAACAAATGTTCTCTCTATGACCAGCACACAGAGCTCAACATCACAAACCATGACATAAATAATAACAAAGCAATCAATTTCTGCCCTTAGGAACATAGTTCAACCACGCTCAATGATATCACTCATACTGACATGCAAATCTTCTAGACACTTGACTTGCCATGGCTCATCTTTCCAGATTTTATCCCTCATCTCCCTATATCTTTATTTTCTCTTTTATCTGTCTTGCTAAACTGGACTCCAAGTCTTGTTCCATATTCCTCATTGTAGCCCATCTAATATTACCCAAGAATGTAAAAGTGGACTGCATCTTGACATGTGGCCTGCAAAGCCTACGCACTTATTAATACCTTATAACAGGATATTGGACTCAATTTACTAGAGCTCTAGGTCTTGCTCTTTGACTGTTACTGTGAGTAGATTCTAAGACAGCTGAAGGTTTGATGGAGATGGAATGGTCATCTGTTCCCATATGGATCTCTAAGAGAAAATCTAGGCTTAAATAGGAAAAGAAGTCACGTTTTTTTCTTTTCTTTTTCATTCCTTAAACTCTAGATCATCACGTTTATCTGATGTCATTTTAAAATAATAAAGTCACCTAAATTCTAACTTGGAAAATTATTATGTAAATGATTCTGAGGTTGACTTCTTTCTTAACATGCCACAGAATACTTTTTAAAGTCTCTTCAATGTTTGCATTTTTGTTCTATTCAGTAATTACATAGTTTTGATTAAATATTGATGTCCAAACTTTTAAACAATTTAAACTGCTATGCATTTGATGATTATGTTCATTTTGCACTTACTTTTGATGGTTTTATTGATATCATCTCTCAAAAAGCCATCTTTACTTCCTACGGACTCAAATCTCAAAAAGACAGCATAGTCTTGCCTGTGTGAAGGATCACTATTCTTTTTACCATCAACGATTAGCCTGTAAAGAATTACAATCAATTATTTTTAAAGCAAGGATGATACACTTTATTACTGCTCAAAAGGGAATATCAACTCAATCCTTAAATCTATGCCAGTAGATAAAAGTTCAGGAATTAAAATATAACTGTGATGCACTTTCCAAAATTACTGCATAGACTTGCCAGAAGAATGGCATGAAACGTAAAGATCCAAAGAATGAGTTCATGACAATATTTGCAAGACAAGCGCAATTTAAATACACCAAGTTGTCAAGGTCCAACTCCAATGCCACTTTCTATGTAGAGGATTTTCTTTCCAGGCAGAGCTCATTGCCAGCAAAGGACTCTGTTCAGTTCTCCGTAATAGTCCTTCTTACCCCTGAGTGTAATTGCAAACCTGTTACATATCTGTCTCCTGTGGACTAAGCACATACTGCTAGCCACATTCTGGTTAGAGGGGAACAAGTAATTTGGAGAACAACAGCCAAATCTTATCAGAGGAGAAAAGGAGAGGAAAGATGGGAAGAGGGGATGCAGGACCAAAGACAGAGACGCACTATATCACAGGCCTGGCACTAGCTATCTTTACTTGCCTTACCTAGAGGTCAGCTTTTTTAGCAGTGGATACTCAAATATTCACACAAAAGGCTGATGTGAAATATTACATAAGAAGGCAAACAGCATGTTGAGAACACATTTAAGTAAGACTTCAAATCATACTCATACCTATGAGTTTATGGTAGACTCTCAAATAAAGTTCACATGCTGCCATGAAAAAGAATATTTAGAATTTCAAAGGTGGTATATTAAAAAGAGTCTTACAGATTGACCAAAGAAATTTCCTGTATGAAGGTATGATTAACAAGGCAATTATAGATTATACAAATAGAACAATTACTTGATTTGTTACCCTCTTTAAATTAAAACATAACTCAGTCTTCAACAGACAAGGTGTATCACCAATTGTCCCTGTGCCACACAGAAAAGTACATTAAGCATTGCTTTCTCACAAACAAGGGTAAACATGCTTACAATTTGATCAGTTATTGCCACACAGTGCAACCTATCAAGTGTAGCTGAAATTGCTACTATATTCAAAATAGCATTTCCAAATATATTTTCAAATTAAATAACCAAATCAAGTTCATGGAATGGAAAAACACACACTGGCAAAAGTCCTAAAAGTCTGTATGAATTTCAGCAAGCAAGTGTGGTTGATCCCAGCGCTGCTTATAGACTTAATATTCATGATACTCAGTCAGCAAGCATTTTGCCCTGGCAGGAGCACTGCATCTTCTTTGGAAGCACCTAGAACATACTGCATGCCACTGCCATCACTAGACTATTTCCACAGGGACAACAAGGTCTTGGTTGTACAGATTGCTTTGGGGCCACAATCAACAACCCAAAACTTCCACTTCCACCACCCCATTTCCACAAGGTCTGGGGAGATTTTTAACTTAACATGAAGTATTTAAAATCATATTTTTAAATATTGAAAATAATATTAACCATGTTACAAATATTTACAGCCATAATGAGAAAAATCCAATTGGTGCCTTCTGACAAGTTTTACTATTAAAATCAATCTGATGACTGTATGGTTAATATACTTTCCATTAATAAGTAACATCACAATGGAATTAATTTTTGCTTACTTTGGGCTGAAACAAAACTTAATTACAGCCTTTTGATAAGGTAGTAATCTCCCTTCATTGGGAACACAGGAGATAAAAGTTGCAACATCTATTTTCTTTATTTTCCTTAAGTAGGTGAGATTATTTAAAACAACATCTGTTCTTTGCTGAATATTTGTACCCTATAAAATCAGAAATAAAAGAGTATTAAGGCAAAACACAAACAAAATAAAATATTTTAAGAGGAGGTCATAAAATATTGAAATTTCAGAGTCTAGAAGATAGAGAATATGTATGTCTTTAAAGTAACATACATAAATTTGATTAAGGCACATTATAAAAGTTAAAAAAACTACTGAAAAACTGGTGAGAACAAAAATTATATATATCTATCTGCATGTTAAAAAAATTATAAAAATTAAAGTTTCCTAGTTATTAGTTCAAAACAATCTGTTTCAAAACATAATAACTGATCTTCCCCTTTTACACTATTTACTTACCAATTCTTCTCCAACTGAATCATCTTGTATTATGGCCACCCAATTTATGGGTTCTGGGCTATTATTGTATAGAAGTGCACGTTCGATTTTTGATGCTCCGAAGAAAACAGAACCAAAGTGTATGCATTCCAGCTTTTCGTCACTACTCATGTTTAACAATTCAATAATCTGCTCAACCACATGAGCTTTGACACTCAAAAGTATGTTTGGGCGGTCTTGCAAACTCACTCTACAAGATAATGAATCACACATATATATTTTAATTAAAATTCTATATACTTTATTTTTCTCCTGGATATTTGGATAAACAGAAATTTTATAAAATCACATTATAATTCAAATTCAAAGGCCTAAGAGCAGTTCTTGTCACATACATGCCAGAGACTGTCATGTCCTTCTGTCTGTCTGAATCTGTAGAATGGCATATATGCAACCTAATTCACTGTCTCCAGGAAACAACAAAGTTGGAAAACAATCACACAAATTGACCCCAAAAAGAATTTATTGGTATGTCCATATCACCAATTTTGTAAATACTAGAGTTAGATGGGATGATTTATACGGTCACATCTAGTTCTAGAATTCTGAGCTGCTTTTCTAACTCATCCCACTCCCCCAAAGTCCAACAGCCAACCTCACCCTCATCCTAATAAGCTAATTCCATGCAAAGTAAAGTATCTCAGCAAAACCCCACTTCTTTGCTGAAACGAATATCCCACCAGAAAACTTCACTTCCCAGACTAATTTCAATTTCCTTTTGAAACTCTCTCCCTAATACACACACACACACACACACACACACACATATTTACCCTTCCCTGGCATAAATGCAATCCACCCCATCAGATACCACAAATAACTTACCACTCCACAACTATCACCTAAGTTCTCATCTTACACCATATTGCTGTCACATTGGGCATTGTTGATACCATCTCTTTACACGTCTCCTCCTTTAGCTTCCCAGACATCATCCTTTCCTGGTTTTCCTTCTGATTCATTCAGACTCTACCTTCTCATTCTTCTAAGACTTGGATATTTTGTAAACTCCACGAATAAGGATTTCTGTCCTACTCTTTCATACTCTGTTCTTCCTAAAGGTATTTTCAACACTTCCATTATTCATCTACAATTTATACAGACAACCCTCAAACCAATATACTTAGCCCAACTTTTTCCTGGGACTCAAGTAAATCTAGTAGGTTCTAACTAGCTCCACAGGATTCTGCAAAGCAAATCAATTCCAACATGTCAAAACTGAACTCGGGATCTTCTCCCAGAAACCCATCCCTCCTCACACCTTTGCCATTCCACAACCAGTCACTAAATCCGGTCAAATCCATCTCCACAACATGTCTCCAATCTGCACACTTCTCTCCATACCCCCAATCTGTACCTTAGCTCAGGCCTTTATCATTTCTCTTCTGCTATAGTTTCTGGTCGGGCTGACCACTTCACATCTGTACTCCCTGATTTGTTTTGCACACTGCTATTGCCATGCCCTTTGTAAAACGCAAACTAATCAAGACACTCCCATCTTAAAACCTTCCTGAGATCGCACAGCCTTCACAATAAAACCTATGCTCCTATAAGGGCTCATAACTGTTTCTCAAACATTTTTTTGGCTGTGACCTTCAGTAAGAAATGTATTTTACATTGCAGTGTAGGATATCTACATACACACACACACTTGAAACAAGTTTTACAAAACAACATTTACCCTTACTATGTGAGATGCATTCTGATATTTTGTATTTCATTGTTTTGATACTGGTGGTGATGCATTATAGTGACTGCACATCCTACTAATGAACTGAGACACACAGCACAAAAAAACCCTGTCCTATGAGGTCTTTTTCTGGACTCTGCACCATTCTGTTTTTCTGTTCTCATCTTGCATCACTCCTTACCTCCATCTCTTTGCCTCTACAGTCTCAGATCTCTCAGTGTGTTACACTGTCTATTCACTTCTAGGATTTCAAGTCTTCCACTTGCTCTGAATGAAATCACTCCTCTAATCCACTCCCATCACCAGTGCCCACCTCCCCTACACACACACACACACCCCCCAAATTACACCACTGCTCTTTGCTTCATTGATGCCTACTCTCGAATAAGTGTTTGGTTCAACTATCACCTCCTGAGTGGAGCCCTTTCCTGATCCACTCCCTCACTCCTACAAAATCTAAACTAGGAGCTCCTATTATGTGTACTCATAAGCCATCCTCTGGTTCTTCCCAGTTTTGAGTCCCTAGTGCTTGGCAAATAGTAGAGACTCAATGAATGAGTGCTCACTGAAAGAACAAAGAAGCTAACATGCATTCAAAGACAATAGGCATACCTGAAAAGTGAAATAGCAAAGTACTAAGTACTATATTAGAATTAGGAACCATAGCATACACTCACATTGCCACTTCATTTACAATTCTGGGCTGGTCTGCACAGAAATCCACTTTAACAACCACTGATGACTTAGGTTCCACAACACCATCAGTTGGAAAAATGACAATGGGTAATTGACCCTGGTATTCCGTTTTAAATATACCTAAGGAGAACAAGAGCAAATGGTTTACATCTGAATCGTTACAATGCTACATTCACACTCTTAGTAAGGGATGGACACACATTACAGAGTATATGGTCTACTGTGGACCAAGAATCACAGCTTTGATTGTAAGTTGTCTCTGGGATTACTCAACAAAGGTGAACATAGTGTTAGGACTCAACTCTCATCAATAGCTAAAAGAAACTGTCTGCTTACTGTGTCCCGACACACATGCTAAGAACTTCGCATACGTGATTCTATTTAAACCTCATAAAAATTCTATGATATAGGTTCAATCATTACCTCTATTTTATAAATAAGGAAACAGACACTTAGAAAGGTTGAATAACTTGTGCAGAGACACACAACTATTGTGATAGTTTAGATTGTTATTCTCAATTCTTCACCCTTATCTACATCCTTACCTTTATCCTATTATGAACAAAGTATGTTTTCCTACCCCTTGACTTTGAACTTAATCATACGATTTGCTTTGGCCAATAGCATGTGGGTGGAAATGACATGCTATTGAACATCCAACTCCAGATGTTCTCTTGTACTTCTCCTATGGAAAGTGCTTCTCTTGAGTAGCTGCTGTCCCTTTGGCCTATGCCCCAGAATGAGCAAGTGTGGGGCAGAGCCACGAGGTGACTCACAGACCTGCTCTGCGGTTACAGAATAGCCCCAGTTGCCTCACCTTGAAGCAGGGCCACCCAGTTGAGCCCAGCTTAGATCAGTCAGTTCCACCCAATCTACACAAAAGTGAACAATTAAAACATAATTGCCTTTTTAAGATACAGAGTTGTGGGGTGGGTTGTTACATAGCAAGAGTTGACTACTACAGTTAGTAACTAACTAACACAACTGGAATTTTCACTTGGATGTTTCTGACCATGGGGCTCACACTTATAGCTACTGCCACTTCTCAGTTCACACAGGAAAAGGGCAAAAGAAATGGGTTTCTAGAATCAAATAGCACATGGGAAGGAGTTTACAAAAACTTCTTATTCTGAAAGCAGAAATGGTTCAAAATTTATGGTAATATCTGGTATCTATGTTAGAGTATGCAATCCTTGAGATCAGATACTATCTCTTTTTCATCTCTGTGATCCTGACACCCCACACAGTGCCTAGCACCAAGCAGTGCTCAAAATATGCCCAACAAATGGACGTAGCCAGTCATAAGTTTCTTTAATATCATTATACAATATTAACATAAATGAGTACACTGCTGACATAAACAACTTTGCAAATTCCTAACTCATCAGTTTTAAATCACATTTGATGACATTTTCAAAAATTCTTCATTTAACTTATGAGAATAAAATACTAGCATAATAAAGGTACTGAAAACATAAAATGAGAATAAAACTTTTTTAAGTACAGAGATGACCTGATAGAAAAGGCGCACAAACTCACAGTAACAAAATTTGTTAATCTAATCATTTTTAGAGAAGCGTTAATGATATAATATTTAAGGTTTATTTTTTCTGTCATAAAATAAAAGAAGAATCTGTAAAATGTTATCCATTTCAAATAAATAAGGATTACTGACTCACTTCTTCAGAAAAGGAAAACTATATAGGTCCAGTTAAGGCTGAGTCAGCGAAATGGTTCCTATGTTGTAACCACTTATGCAATTTGTCAAAAGAGCTTAAGTGAATGTTTCAAAAGCTTATTCAGGAACAACGCAAAAACCAAAAAACATTGTTCAATCTTCTAAATATATTAAAACAGTGGGTACACAAACATTACTGTCTTATATAACTTTAATACTATTAGCAATAATGAGATATTTGACTGTTTCATTTTTTAATTGCTAACAATAGTAGCAAGGACATCATCCAGAGAAGGGTGGCATTGAAGGAAGGATGTTACAAATGAAATTTATGTCATCAAATTTTCATTTCTGTTTTGATATGACACTGGCTAACGTGTGGAAAATGAACTAGAAGGAGATAAGAGGAGACTTCAGAGAAATAATTTAGGTTGGTGTAATTACTAGGCAAGAGAAGATGATGGCCCGTTGTACAGAAGTGACAATAGGACAGAGAAAAGTGGGATTATTGACATAATTAGGAAGTGAATAGACAGGATTTAATAATTGACTGAGTAAGGCAGTAGGTGGTGAAAAAGACAGAGGTGTCAAGGATTTTGCCAAGTTTCTGACTTGCCCAAATACATGGTGGTGACATTTAATGAAAAAGAGAAAAAAAGTTTTGAGGAGAAACCAAGGAGTTTAGTTTTGGACGTGTTAAGTTTTGAGAAGACTAAAGGAAATGCAAAGTATTGTACAGGCCTCAGTGAAGTAACAGGAATGGAAGTGATTGCCTGGGAGAGCACGTTGACTGAGGAAACATGAGGGTCCACGACAAATCCTAAGGAACAGTCACATTTAATGTACCAAAAAAAGGAGCGGCAGTCCATAAAAGAGAATTGGAGAGGAGGGAGAAAAAGAATAATTCTACATCAATAGTGAACATTTATTGAATACTTAATGTTTGTCGGAGTGTCCGCTAAGCATTTTATTAATCATTACCACAATTATAGCAGGCAAGCACTAGGTTTATCTCTAACATATAAGTGAGGCAATGGGTATTCAGGAAGAGTAAATCCCTTGCCTGGGGCCTCCCGGCCAGCAAATGTTGTAACCAAGATTTAGGCCCTGGAAGACCCCACTCCCGGACCTGAGCTATTAACCACTATTTTATGTAGGAGAGTGAAGGGTCATAGAAACCAATATTTATTTTTTTCCATGAAGATGGCAGTGGCCATCCATGTCAAATGTTGCTAATAAGCCATGTAAAATAAACACTTAGACTTGCCCACTGATGAGACTTAGGAGAGCACGTGAGATGTGAGGGTACCCACAGCTGCGGGTAAGATGAAGGGTCCTTTGCACAAACTTGTATGTGTTTTGAATCTGAGCGCTGCTCTACCTTCTCTAGAGAAGCAGCTTAGACAGTTGGGCGGCAAAGTATACATTGTTACCTTGCCTTTACTCCTCCAAAACACTTTTAGAAACTATCTTATTAAGTAGATTTTTGTGTAAAAGTATTTATAAGATCAAGCCAGGACAGTCCGTAGTTTTATAGGATGCTACTAAAAATCAAGTCATGTACCCCAGGCCATTGTTATTTCCTATGTATGCTTTTTGTTTGTTTGTTTTGTTTTAAGTTTCCTTGGGTCTAAGCACACCAAAGATGCACCAGTCTCCACATCTCTTCAAAGAACTAAGTTCTGAAGATTCTTCAGAATGCTCATATAGGATTAAACAGGTTACTTCTGAGTTCATTGAAAGCTTAATGGTTCTTTACTGAAACTCTGAGAGATGGCTGAACCAAAGCAAGTAAACAAATGTTTATTGAATGCCTGCTATATGCTCAGCATTGTATTATGCATGAAAAGTATATTGAGATTTCATGACATTAGTTTCCAAGAAAACAAAACTGAAAACAAAAAGTATGCACTGAGAATAAGTAGCGGGTGCTTCTTTGCGTAGTTGGAGAGAATCCTGAGGCCCACTCCTGGGGTTGGTCTGAGTTAGCAAATTTCATGGGTTACAGATGATGCCAGGTTTTTCTAGACAATGAAGTAGAGAGAAGATGCTGACGATGAGGAGAAGGGGGAGAGTGGGCATTAAGAGCTAGAAAAAGGTCATTTGTCTTGGGCAAAATAACCCAAATAAACCCAAAGAATGATGAGTTCTAAGGTAGCTGTTCAAACATAGCAATGGTGTGTGAAGATCACACTAGAGACTCGAAAGGCTGTTCTACAGCATAACGCTGTAGTAGAAAACGTTCACTCAAATATTCAAGGATACTGACGTGAAGAGGGAAATGATTGCAATTCAAGGCATGCTAAAATAATGTTTTCTCAATCTTCAAAGACAAAAACTGAGAAAAAACAGAAACAAACTCATAGATACAAAGAACTGGTGGTCGTCAGAGGTGAGGGGGTGGATGGATGGGAAAAACAGGTGAAGGGGCTTAAGAGGTACAAACTTCCAGTTATAAAATAAGTCACGGGGTGTAATATACAGCACAGGGAATATAGTCAGTAAAACTGTAATAACTTTGTACGGTGACAGATGGTTACTAGACTTGTCGTGGTGATCATTTCATATTGTATATAAATGTTGAATCACTATGTTGTACACCTGAAACTAACATAATATTGTATGGCAACTATACTTCAATTTAAAAAACCTGAGAAACAATAAAATCATAAGAGACATGGAGTTCACCAGCTCACAAAAGGACTAATATTAGAGACTTTGTAAAGACTAAACCATGTCTTTTTAAAATGAAAAGACAGGCACTCCTTTGCACAGTCGGGTGTAAACTTAAGAAACATTCCTATAAAGGGTGAGAAAATAAAATGCATTCAACGACATTTGACTAAATCCATGGATGGTTACTCCATAATGGGCTATTAAAATAAAACATCATGAAGTTGTTACATAAATTTGGGGGTCTACAAAACCAAAGATAACAACCTCAGTGACACTACCAGAGAGACAAAATAAAGCTGTATAAATCACGAATCTGCCGAGGGTGGCTTTTTAATTTCCTCTTAAGTATATAAATTTGTAAACATTTGATCTTTGACTCTAAAACTATAAAATATTTGTCACATAAAATCCTTTTCTTAAATTTTATTAAAATCGTCTTTGGTTGCTGAATCTATTTTCTACATAAGTGTTTTTCTTCATGCAAATACATCGTTATTCTCATGAATATTTATATATTGTGTTTGTAGGTAATAAGGACTTTATGACACTTTACAGACACTTGCTATTGTGAATATAAAACATACTATCAGGGGCTGGTCCCACAGCCAAATTGTTGGGTTCACACGCTCTGATTTGGTGACCCAGGGTTTTGCCAGTTCAGCTCCTCAGTGTGGACCTAGCACTGCTCATCAAGCCCTGCTGAGGCGGCATCCCACATAGTAGAACTACAAGGACCTACAACTAGAATATACAACTATGTACTAAGGGACTTTGGGGAAAAGAAGAAGGAAAAAAAGACTGGCAACAGATGTTAGCTCAGGACCAATCTTAAAAAAAAACAAAACATACTATCGATTTTGGCAAGGGTTGAAAAGATAATACCATTCATCTCTAAGAATGAAGGACAAAGTCAATACTAAAAAAATGTGTTTCACTGATAACAAGCTGTTCAGTTTGTAAGGTAATAGTAATTAACATTTCACAGTACTTGATTATAATTTACCAATTGTAGTTTTCACTACAAATACTATGCACACACAAAATTAAATACAATACTAAATTAATACAATAAAAAATTAATACAATACTAAAAGCCAATGTGGGTTATTTTTCCTAAAAATGTATGGACCCAGGTCTGAGGCTTAATTTTATTTATTTTATTAAATAAAATAATATTAAATATTCAACTAAAACTAAAACCATATATTTTTTTACTTATAAAGAGCTTTTATATGTAATAAAACTGTCTAATTTGGTGAGATTCTAGAATAAAGCGAGGATATCATCACAGCTTTGAAGGATTTTGAATGGACAACATTAAGAGAGATTTTAGGAAAGTAAAATAATACAAATAAAATTCTCTCAATTATATATCACTGCTCTAAAACATAACCAGAGAGTCTAAAGGACCATATAGCCCATAGTCACTCACCATAAGAGACTTCATCCTTAACACTGGAGTCAGACCACAAGTGAGCCTAATATCCTACCATCCCACAGGCATCAGAAATTCAATCATTTAAAAACCAAAGCATGGAGGCTGGCCCCGTGGCCAAGTGGTTAAGTTCGCACACTCCACTTTGGTGGCCCAGGGTTTCACTGGTTCGGATGCTGGGCGTGGACATGGCACCGCTCATGAGGCCATGTTGAGGCGGCGTCCCACATAGCAGAACTAAAAGGACCTACAACTAGAATATACAACTATGTACTAGGGAGCTTTGGGGAGAAGAAAAAGAAAAAAAAAGAATATTGGCAACGGACGTTAGTTCAGGTGCCAATCTTAAAAAAAAAAGCATGGAAAGTGAAATGAGCAACATTTAATGAGGAACGATTATCAGTTTTGTTTGTTTATACCCCAGGAAGAACTCAGTAAAGGGACAGACTGCCTTCGTCTTAATAATTCCCACTGCCCATTCAAGCAGCCCCAGAGAACACCCTCTCTTGGTGTAAAACGGGTTCCGATTTAAGATCTGTTTTATGTACCCAACAAGCAGTCTCAGAAAGAAATGCTCTCCCTGTCTGGAACTAGTCCTCATCTCAGACTGGCAGAAATGCCAGTCTTGCCACCCAAGATGCTGACCATCCAGTCAGGAGAATGAAAGGATAAGTGATTTTATGCCTACTGTATACCATCAGTGAAGAGTGTTCATGAATATATACATACACACATGCCTTTATGGAAACTCTTAGGTCACAGTAAGAATCTCAAGAAATAATCCAGTCTGGAGAAGAGAGAAGCATTTACTCTTTCCACAAAAAGTTAGTAAGAGCCTTCTAGGGATGATCATGTAAATTCAAAGTTGAATATGATAGAGAAAAAGAACAAATATTTATTGAGTGCCTATGATAAGTCAAGTACCATATGACAACCTTAAATACATACGTAATCAACCACAGTACATTTTATTAGCCACAGTTTATAAATGAGGAATCTCAAGTTCAATAAAGATACCTGCCCCAGATCACACAGCTAGTAAGGCACTGTGCCCTAATTCTATCTCTGGATGGCTCTAAGGACTATATCACCTCCATGATGCCATCCTGCGTTCTATGCTCAGGGAGATCACCTCTCAGGGAGAGTCAGGCTGTGTTAATCAGAATCATAAGGAGACAGATTCACATTTCCTAAATTATTGCCTGTCAGTTTTTTACAGTCATCCTATGTAAAGGCCTTCAGTTTTGAGCTACTGCAAATGATAGACATCTTTTTTGGAGGGTGAATCAGAGAATCCATTAATTATACAAAGGATACATTTCAGATAGTATCAACTTCTTCCAAAAGTATAAGTTAATTTATATGACAGAAAGTATTACCTGGAACTCTACCATGGTTAATGATAATAATCTCTTTACAATATACTTTACTATTGGCAACCAATGTGCCAAAATTAACTTCTGACTCAATTTCCAATTGACAGGATGGAATCAACCTAGGGAGAAGAAAAAAAGACCACATAATGAATTTTAACATTTATAACCTCATGGTTACATTTATAGGGGGACATACATAGAAACTTTTAACTCAAAAGACAGTTCAGTTTCTTACAGGTCTACTGGTGGCATATTTGGCAGTAAAAGGAATTGTGAAATGAAGACCTGAAAACAAGATAGTGAGACATATTTTTAACAAAGAAATCAGGCTTTATGCATCTAAGTACATGGTATACCCTCCCAAATACTCACCTTGAGGTAAAATGTATCTCACTATTTTTGTTGCTCAAAACAAAAAGCAACATTCGTTGCTCAAAACACGCTCAATATTTTTGTTGCCCAAAACATATTTGCAACTCTGTTTTGGAATCTCCACCTAAGCCTATAATATATTCTTTTGACCCTCCACAGAAAGGGTGGAACTGATCTTAACCAAGTAAAGTAGTTTGGAGGACACCAAATCCGATGAAATGAAAGAAGGTGTGACACTATAAAATATCATTTGGGGTCTAAAACAAGGTCTAGGTACAAAAAGGTACAACTGATTTTTCACGTGTGTCTCTAATTTAAAGGGCTGACTATAGATATCGGTAGCATATGCTTTCATACATGTGTTAAAAATCCATATAATCCTATATACATGTCTTATACACATATTTTATGTTTGGATAATAATTTATAGTTAATAAAGCACCATTAAGTATATTATCCTTTTTAGATTTAAAAGGTAGGTAAATATTATTATGGCTCTTAATGTTAAACACAAAAAGTCAAAAACTTAAAAAGCCTAAATGACTTATCTAAGGAATTATCTGGATAGAACGTTGGTGAACTTAGTCTTGAATCCTTTTGTTAGACTTCAAATACACTACCCTTACAGACCTAACAATGATAATAAGAGCACCAATAATAAATATAGTAATAACTGATCTTTGTTACCTCCTTAGGTTATGTGCCGAACACATGAATTAAGTAATTTACTCCACATTGCATTCAACCTCCAAAGTATAAATACATACACACAAAAATACATAAACAAGAATACTTGAACAAAACATTCGCAAATACTGCTTGATGCATTGGTGGTCAGGGCCTTCTTTCTGGGGTGTGTGTTTATATGTGAGTGTTTGTGTATTAGATAGATAGGTACAGACATGCCAGAGATCAGGCAGGACTGACATATATATGCTGTATCTCCTAAGGAATACCCATGTTCTTCTCGTAAGGAGATTGTATTTTTGTGACAGGAAAAGGAAAGATCAATGACCTTACTAATAATTTCATTAAAAGAGTTTATAGTATCTAAAAGAGGAACTCATTACACAAAAATATAAGATGTGAAGCCAAACATTTTTTCAAACTATTTCGCTAGCTTGATGGAGAAAAGTGTCTTAAGAATAATTTCTTAAGAATCTTCTCTCTCTCTCTCACACACACACACACACACGCACATAAGTATACATACATGCACAGAAATATATATGGTTTACCCTAGTAGTAAGGGCTTCGTAATACAGTAATATATAAGTTTCTCTAGAGCTTTCCCTTTGGTTTCTCTTCCATCTGATTAAGAAAAGTATTTCCAGTAACATTTTACTTTTTATGTTAACAGAGAGTTTACATTAACAGAGAGTAGAATGGTGGTTATGAGGGGCTGGGAGGTGGGGGAATTGGGGAGACGTTGGTCAAAGGGTACAAACTTGCAGTTAGAAGATGACTAAGTTTTGGGGATCTACTGCACAGCTTTGTGATTATTGCTGATAATACTATATACGTGAAAGTTGCTAAGAGACCAGATCTTAAGTGTTCTCACCACAAAATGAGATGATAATTACGTGACGTGATAGAGGCGTTAGCTTAACACTACAGTGGTAATCACATTGCAATATATAAATGTATCAAATCAACCACCTGTACACCTTAAACTTGCACCATGTTATACGTCAATTTTATCTCAAATAAAAAAAGGGAAAAAAAGCTTTTAATTTAAAAATATCAAAAAGTAAGGGGCCGGCCCAGTGGCGTAGTGGTTAAGTTCACACACTCCCCTTTGGCGGCCCGGGGTTTGTGGGTTTGGATCCTGGGCATCGACTTACACACCACTCATCAAACCATGCTGAGGTGGCATCCCATCTACAAAATAGAGGAAGACTGGCACAGATGTTAGCTCAGGGACAATCTTCCTCACCAAAAAGAAAAAAATATGTATGGTAGAAACAAAATAGGATATGAGGTCAAGAAAAAAAATACATGCAATTGTTGAATATTTTTAAGCTATTTTAATAAAAATATCTGAAAACTAGTCTCCCATTTGTTTTATTTTTCTATTTATTTATGTTTTAGGAAGATTAGCCCCGAGCTTACCATTGCCAATCTTCCTCTTTTTGCTGAGGAAGACTGGCCCTGAGCTAACATCTGTGCCCATCTTCCTGTATTTTTTTATATGTGGGACGCCTACCACAGCATGGTTTTTGCCAAGTGGTGCCATGTCCGCACCCGGGATCTGAACCCACGAACCCCGGGCTGCCGAGTAGCAGATCATGCGAACTTAACTGCTGCGCCACCAGGCTGGCAACTCCCATGTGTTTTAAATACCACAATTTGCTAAAAGTTTGTCCTTTAAGTTCAGTTGTAAGAAAACCATAGACAGAACATGGCCCATTATTCAGGGAAAATACAGAATATTACTTTGACCCTTATTCTTATTTGAAGAGTGCTCAAAATGTCAGCATGAAATATGAAGAACACATACCCAATTAGAGGAATCTCTATTGTTTTATTTCCTATTGAAATAAGTAGTTGGTCAAAAGTGTCTTCATCTTTATCAGGATGATATTCCACTATAGCTGTCATCTGAAGTCCAGAAGCAAGTGCTTTATCCAGATTTGTCAAAACCAGTTTGAACTTGAGTGGGAGAAAAAGAAATCAAATTACACATCTTAACTCCTAATAAGGAAATCATGTGAGCAATTGCAGTTAGGAGTGTACATTATTTCAAGAGATGTGTCAAGACACAGGCAATATTCCTGCCCTAAAGGCGAAGATTTAATGACCATATTTATGCCTATCAGATTCTAGATCCTTCAGATATGCTTTTAACAGCACACAAATTGAAACCGACACTGCAGTCAGTTGAAAAATATGTAAATGCTCATGGGCTCCTTTAGAAGTATGAAGCACTTAAATACAGAAAAAAGGAAGAACAATCTAATAAAAATGTTGCTCAATCATATATACATACATAACACATGCATGCATATATACATACATACAGCATTTTATATACTTTCTTTATGGGGATTCAGACTTCATAACTTGGAAGAAACATAAAAAAGGAATAGACCAAAGAGGAAAAACCACTTTTGTTCTTGTAAAACATTTGCTAGACTCCAGGAGAAACATGAAGGGAGAAAGAGAAGAACTGCTAACTGTTGAGCACATAGGATAGGCCAAGCATTCTTCATCTATTATTTCACTTAGTATCTTTCTACAGGCCTGTAAGGCTGATATTAAGGCTCCCAGAATACAGATGAGGAAACTGGGACCTGTAGAGTATAATTAATATCTAAGGTCACTGTGGCAGTAAGGATTCAAAACACATCTATCTGACTCTAAAACTTAAGCTCTTTCCCCACAACTAGAAATAGTCCCTCTCCTGAATATAGCATCCCTTTAAGGAAACACACAATATGTCCCTTGAAAATTAATAATATAAGCCAGGGACTAATTAAGTGTCATATGAGTGATGCAGACATAAGTATCATGACAATCCATGAGAGAACATGATTATCATGGGCTAGGAAGGAGTGCACTTGGTCTAGGCTTAGAGGATAGATGCAAAAGGTGGAGAAGAAGCAAGGAAGATGCTTCCTATGGGGGCAGAAATATCTCAGACACAAGCAGAGAAAACATAAGCAAAACAGTCTGTCAGCAGCCAGCTAATAAGCTAGCCTCCCTGGGCAAAGAGCTGCAATCAGTAACAATGGAGATCATGTTGAAATTAACTATTCAGGGCTTGTAAGGCCAGGATGAGTCTAAGCAGCGCTTTCCAGCAAGGAAGGATATAGAGCATGGAGAGAGTTGTTGATATCACTGGTACCAGGTCATACTTCGAGCAAACAACGACTCTGATACCTTGTAACTACCACAGTCCAACTTTCAACCTCCCTGCAATTACAAAACAGAAAATGTAGGGGAGGAAGAATTACTCCTCTACCCTTCTATGTTCTGGCTGGTCTAAGGGTTAAACTGACATGAGACAGAATAACGAGAAAAACAGACAAAAGTTTAATAACGTATACATGGGAGAAACCCAGGAAAACCAAGTAACTCATCAAAATGCTGGAAGCCCTCACCTTAAATACTATGTCCAAAGAGCTAAAGACAAAAGAAGATGTTGGGAGTAATGGTTTGGCACTTCAAAGGGGAGGAATGCAGTTTACATGGAGATGGAAAAGCTAACGTTTGGTAAACAAATCTTTGCCATGCCTTGCAGAGACAATAGGGCAAGGAGGGGACTCTGATCTCTAGCCCATGCTGAGTCTTCCCCACCGCACTTAGCCCGTATCCTTTGTTGATATCTCTGGTGATAGCTCTGTTCCTGTTACAGGCCATTATCTAAATTCTTTTAGGCAGTTAAGGGGGAGGTAACAAGAAAAACTTTCTGAGTCTTTTGTTTCTTAAAAGTAATCAGCCTCATGTTAAAATAATCCTCATGTTAAAGAGACACATTTTGGGGTGGCAAATTTTGTTTTCCTTCAAAAACAAAGGGTAGATTATTCCCCACATAGGCCTTTTGGTGTTCGAGGTCCACATATCAGGTTTGACCATCTTCCTTTAAGGAAACTCTGTCTCGAAGAAGGGAAACTAGTGCTTCAGCAGCATGGCTTCTGGCCAAACCACAAGTAGCTGAGCACTCAGTGGTGTACAGAGGTGTGTAAGGCAAGCACCCCTACTCTTAGGAGCTTATGAACTGACCCTTCAGGGAAATCTAACATTTACCAGGAGTCATCTGGACAGAAGTCCAAACTATGAGGAATGCCTGTAAATGTAATTGGTATCCAGTAGAGAAGAAATAATTTGGAGATAATATGATAAGAGAAGACTTGTTAGAGAAAATGAGAATTCACATTGACCCTCAAAGATGGGTGGGATTTGGAAAGGGGTGATTCTTGCAGCGGGGGGAATGAAAATATGGGTCAAAACAAAAGGAAGCCATGGGAGTAAGAGGACAATTACGAGTAAGACAGACTTGACTGAACCAGAGGCTGCAGGAGTCAGCAAAACACTGAAAACATGGACTATGTCTCCTTTATTTTCTACCAGCAACCCACAGTAGATGGTATATAGCACTGCATATGGCACGTGGTAGCTACTCACTACACCGACAATCCAGGATCTTAAGCCGGGGTGGAAAACCAGGACTAGCGTGTGTTAGGAGAATCATTTTCTAAGTAATTATAACAGTGATGATGACAATGCTCTTTATGAAACACCTTGTTTTTCTTTTTTCTTTTTTCCTTCAAGACAGTTAACGCAGTTTTTCCTAATCTACCTCCTCCCTAATTCCCTTTATGCCTATGAAGGATCAGGAAAGCATAGCACTGTCTTGCAACAAAGAAGAGTTCACACTGATATTGGGCTCATGGCTTTGGCCTCTAACTAGTAGGCCTGTCTAGCCATTCTCTTGTCCATGTCAAGACCTGTGGTCTAAATAGTTTCCCTTCAGGGCCAGCCCCGTGGCCGAGTGGTTAAGTTCACACGCTCTGCTTCAGCAGCTCAGGGTTTCACTGGTTCAGATCATGGGTACGGACATGGCACCACTCATCAAACCACGCTGAGGTAGCATCCTACATGCCACAACTAGAAGGACCCACAACTAAAAATATACAACTATGTACCGGGGAGCTTTGGGGAGAAAAAGGAAAAATAAAATCTTTAAATCGTTTCCCTTTATAACTCTAGATGCAAATCAAAATAAAACTAATGATAAAAATCATCATTTTTCTTTTGACTGCATAAAAATCACCCATACAAGTGTCTGTCTCCTAGACATCCATAAAATAGTGTTTGCTCACATCTGGGATTTACTGCCAGCTTGAGTTTTAAAGGAAAGCATTTTCAGATATACATTCAATTGTTCCATAAATATGTAGTAAGGTAGTAAAATAATAAACTTTCCCCCTAATTTTACAGTATTTGGAGTAATCAGGTACTTTCTGATTTAAAGAATAAATAGTGTCTTGTGATGTACTATTTTATTACAAAATAAACACATTACCATTGTTAAAACATTTGTTGTTGTTAATGCCATGGATTCCCACTCCTAGCAACCCTGTATACAGCAGAGTGGAATCCTGCCAGGTTTTTTTGTGCACCATCCTCTCATTTTTCCAGTGCTATAATACTCTGCTGCTATCAGAGGGTTTTCGTGGCCAATTTTTTTGGAAGTGGGTGGCCAGGTTCTTCTTCCACATCTCAGTCTGGAAGCTCCCCTGAAACCTGTCCACCATGGGTGACTGTGCTGGTATTTGAAATACTGGTGACATAGCTTTCAACATCACAACAACATGCAGCCACCACCGACAGACAGGTGGCATGGTGCCCTGACCAGGAAAGGAACCGGGATCACTGCGGTGAGAGCACTTACGCACTAGACCACCAGGGCCAGCTTGTTAGAACTTGCAAATACAGGGGCCAGCCCAGGGGCGTAGTGGTTAAGTTTGGCGCGCTCTGCTTCGGCAGCCTGGGTTTGTGGGTTCGGATCCCAAGCGTGGACCTCCACCACCCATCAGTCACGCTGTGGTGGCGACCCACATATAAAGTGGAGGAAGATTGGCACAGATGTTAGCTCAAAGCTAATCTTCTTCAGCCAAAAAAAAGACCCAAAAAACCAAAAAGAAACTTGCAAATACAAAAACTAATAAAGCATGATTCCATTTATATGAAACTCAAGAGCAGGCAAAACTATTCTATGGTGTTAGAAATCAATACAGTGGTCCATGGGGTGATTACTCTGGGTACTGTAGGGAACCTTCTAAAATGCTGGAAATATTCTATGATCTGATCCAAGTGGTGGCTACATGAGTTTCTACATATCTATAAATTCATTAAGCTTTACTTTCAAGATTTGGGCACTTTAGGTAAATAGTACATCAAATTTTTAAAGTGTAAAAAGTAGAACATGAAAGTCCTTTTTCTCATTGCCCTCCTAATCAGTACTGTACATTTTTCTATGTTATCTACAAATATATGTAATTTTAACAAAAAATCCTAGACACCTTTCCATTTCTGTACATATAAGTCCAGCTGCATTCAACACTATTTATCATTAGGAACATCCCACAAAAAAATTGAGTTATCACTTACAAAACAAAAATTCTTATCACGTGTCCTACATCAAAAGTCTCTCTGATAACTGGTGATCACAGTAAACTAATATCCATGCATTCACACACACAATCGAAAATAACAGTGACATGGAGATGAAATTCTGTCATCTTTTAAATTAGAAGATGGGGACAGCCTTTCAGAACATTTGGCTGGTGGTTAGACTGTACTGACTCCCTCATTAGTTTCTAAGTACTATGAGGGCAGGGTTATGTCCATCTTGCGTTCCTCACATCCACTGCCTATTATATAGTAAGTGCTCAACAAACGCTTGTTAAAATATGAGTAATAAACTTTTCCACTATCCTACAATATCTGGAGGAATCAGGCACTTTATGATTCAAAGGGTAGCTAGTGGAGAATTTTGTCATAATTCTACAGTATCACGAAGCATAGATTCGGGGCTGTTAAGAGGAGATAGATAAGGAATCCCCCTCCCTCCTTGCCAACCCCAGAATGAAGAGATTGGAAAGTTCTAGATCGTCTTTTCCCCACCCTGTCTCCCAACCCAAGCAAAAAGGAAAAAAAGGCGAGCATACGTATACACAGAGATACCTAAGTCACCGTTCTCCAAGTTCACTCCCGCCCCCACCCCGGCAGGAGCCAGGTGTCTACTCCTCGGGACAAACTGGGCACCCTGGTGGGGAGGGGTTCTCAGAGCCCCGACCCTCCTGAGGTCCTGAGGTCCTGAGGTCCTGCTCCGAGCACCCCTGGGTGTGTTACCTGTGGCTTGACTGGCTCCTGAAACCGGATCTTCTGGTTGCAACGGCCGAGATTGTGTACAGTAATTGGGAGGCGGTACACTCTCCCGGCCAGCGTGTCCAGAAACTTCACCTCCGACGGGGTCACCCGCAGCTGCATCTCCTTCGGAGTCTCCACGTCCCGGGGGACGAGGGAGCCCCTCCCGGTCTCCATGTCCGCCCTGTAAGTAGATGGCAAACCGCAGCGAACTTGACCGATTGAGGACTAGTGCGGACGCCGTCGCTAGGCAACCGCCAGACTCCGCGCGCGCCTCAAGCCCAGCCCGTATTGGCCCAGCCCGTATTGGCCCCGCCCAAGCTGCGCGAGTTGGCAACCCAAATAGAGGCGTCTGGCCAAAAGACCCGGGAATCACAGGTGTTATCAGACTAACTGGAAAATGTTCTATGATAGCCCAAATCCCAGAGACATCTCACTTTGCCATGGCCTGGCGGGATTTTATTAAATTGGTACCTGAGCTACCAACTGTTGCCAATCTTTTTTTTTTTCCCTGCTTTATCTCCCCAAATCCCCCCTCCCCATAGTTGTATATCTTAGTTGCAGGTCCTTCTAGTTGTGGCATGTGGGACGCGGCCTCAACGTGGCCTAATGAGCGGTGCCACGTCCGCGCCCAGGATCCGAACCGGCGAAACCCTGGGCCGCCGCAGCGGAGCGCGGGAACTTAACCACTTGGCCAGGGCCGGCCCCGAGCCTGGCAGGATTTTAAGATGGCATTGGCGGGGTGGGCATTTTCCCGGACCTCTCTTAAGACTAAGCTTAAAGAGCAGAGGAAGTGATGTGCCCCCGGGGTCTATTAAAGCAGTAAGATGTAACAGTAACGGAAGAATTCAGGAAGAATTCAATGGAAGCAGAGTCAGGGCCCCGGAGGCGTCCTGCTCAGTGGCCTTTAGGCTACATTTCTAAGAATGTAATAGGAGTCCCCTGGGTCTTTTGTTAAAATGCTAATTCTGTTTCAGTAGATCCGGGGCAGGGCTCAGGACCTGTATTTATAACAAAGTCCCAGGTGATTTCAGTGCTGCAGGTCCAGGGGTCACACATTGAGTACAGAGAGGCTGTAGGAACTTTGTTAACTACTCTAGGTGTAAGTTTCTTCATTTATGAAATCAAGGTGCCGCTCAGAAGACGGGGATCAAACACCTCCATAGGTAGATGAGCGCCTTTCCAACAGGCCCAGAGTCACACTGCCCAATCTCTACTCTCGCCTCATCCTTCATCTGCTGTGATGGTCTTAGGGTTTCAAAACATACTAGGTGAGTGGTATTCCCCTTCGTTAAATCTGCCTCTTATCATAACTTTATAACACGCTTCTTCTAGGACCTTTATTAATTTGGAGCTAAGCACTGCAGAAATAGCTTTTATTTTTGTTTCTTTTTTTAAAAAACTATATAGAATTCCCCACTTACATAAAATATATATATATATATATATATATATATATATAGTGCTTTTATTTCCTTCTTGACTCTGCCTAAGATCTTTCACTCTGGGGGGACTGGCCTTTCCATCTGCCGGCCAGTTACTCATCCATCAAAATCTAAATATCTTTATAAAACCTTTTCCACAACTGTTTTACAAGATTCCCACAGTACCAAGGTGATAAATAAGTTATTACTTCACTTTAAAGTTGCCCTAAATATAAAGAGAGGTTTTAAAATTTCTTGGAATTGTTGTTGTGAATAGTTGAAAATAGTAAAGTAGTGGTGTTGGTGATTATTATTTGCAGGTTCTTATGAATTGATGGATGAAAAGCATCTGCATCATGTCTCAAAATTATATAGTTTGGCTTAACAAGTAGATTTTTATACTAATCATTACTATGATACAAATGCGGTCCATATCCTTGAACCCCTATGCAGGGCAATTTTACCGTGCTGAAAGGACAACAGTGGCCAGAGGAACTTGACTAAACCAAGACCACTGTCCATACAAAGTCCTCTTGCAAAAATTAGAAACTCCAAAGAGGTCTCCAGATTGCCTACTGTCCGCTCTCAAGAAGACTGACCCAAGCCTGGACTTCTGTGTAGACCCTAAGGATATAGTGATACAAATCAAACGGATAATAATTTGGTGTCGCTGTTCTGTTGGTACTCTCATCAACTAAGGAAGGGTGTCACATAGCTCTCTGCAAGTTCACCAAGCCTAAAGCTCTATCCATTGCCCTTAGTAACTATAGTTAAGCCTACTTGATTTTTTGCCCACAATTTTATCTAGTCTAAATGAAAATTTTAGATGAAGTATTATAAAATCTGCATCACATGTTTACCTCCAAATTCTCTTGCCCCATTTCTACGAGCAAATAATGGCCATATAAAGGCATATTTTGGTGAATTATAAGCTGGTTTTGGCCAAAATTTTCAACTATGCATGATTATGTAGTTACTTTAAGGTTGGACAACTAACACATAATGATGAGATTTTACATAATAGTAATTCAAAAGATAAATAATACTTTATATATTCACTTTTTAATATTCTGAAGGCTTCAGGGAGAATAATGTTGAGTATGTATCATGAATGAAATGTGTGTGTTCATCTTTTGTTCAGATTCCAAGGCAGCATAGTTGCAGGACTTGTGCGTAAAAATCAAAGTAGGCATTCTGACTGGAATAGTTTATATATTACAACTAAGGTTAAATTTTATTCCTCATTATAATGAATGATGAACTATACTGTTATGGAGACTTGGAGGTTAAGGAGAGACGTGCTAAGTGTCCACTGCAGACTTGCCGTTCTTCTACTGTGAATTAATTTAAGAGAAAAATGTAACTATCTATTGACTATATATTTTGCCATGTGAACTAGAAATCAGAAGTCCTAATTCATACTTTGCTAGTGGAAACTCTAATGGTGGGTAGAGTTTCTGAACACCAAGGAAAGGATAACAATGAGGAAGTAAGCAAAATGAATTTTTGGATGTTTACTTCCAGACCTGTTTAAAGGACTGAAAAAGTTGGTAACAAAGGGAAAACAGTGGATATTATTTTGATGATTTTAAATATTCAAAAGTTCAAATAATTTTTTGAAAAAGCAGTCTGAATGCAGTCCAGGAAAATCTATCATAGTGGTTAGAGTACTACTTAGAAAGAGGAGCTACTGAAAGAGGATAAACGGACCTTCTCCAAGCAAAAGAGAATTAAGTGTGGTAATCAATGTGTTTGTAAAATAATTTGAAAGTGGTAGCATACAATGAAATTCACTAAGACTGCATATGATTAAAAGTTCTCTCAGATAATGAAAAGCCATGCCAATAAGAATAAATTGATGAGACTAATGCCTAGATGGAGGAGAACCGCATAAATTGGATAGCAGTAACAAACAGAAAAATAATCCATTATTTTCACAAGGCATATAGTGTATGACAGAAAGCCACCAACTGACCCAAGCCCAAGGATACAAGTTTCTCTATTGTTAGTAACAAGTGTGTCTTACTACATACAGACATTATTTCAGAGATTGCTAATTGTGCCCTGGTATCCATTTTCCCCTTCTTTCATGGTGGAATTTTTAGCTATGCATATGGCTGTACTAATTAAGACTGCATTTTCTACATTCTACAGCCTCCTTTGCTGCTGGATATGGCCATGCAAATAAGTTCTGAATATGAATGGAACTGACGTGTGCCACTGCTGAATTGTACCCTTAAAGTAGTTCCTGAAAATAATGGGAGATGTCTTCTCCTTCCTCTTACCCTGCTTTTCTGGCTCACTGTAAATATAGGAGTGGGCCATGTGATCACTTTAAGGTAGATACAGCAAGAAGATAGAAGCCTGGGCCCTGACAAAATTGCATGGCAAAGCCACCACCCAGCTGGGACTTTTGATTGAAAGGAGTAAAACTTAATCTTGTTTAATCCACTTTTGGTCCGACTCCCTTGAGAACAGCTGAACTTAATCAATACAGAGAGCACAGGGCAAGAACTCAAAAGGACGTGTTCCCGTGAAGGGGATCGGTCGCAATAACACCACTCTATTAGACTGAGCCTCATAACTCTTGGAAAACCTTGTTTCAGCCATCTGAAACTCCTGCCAACCCTTCCCACCTCCAAACTGCTGTGGTGACTCTGGCTTTGCCCCGCATGCTCATTGGGTACAAATACCTGGTGGCAGGTAATATCATCTTTGCTTTCTGAATAATTACAGGTTTCTGAGTGAAGCAATGAATTAAAAGTCAATTACCTCATATAATCTCTCTCAGCAGGACAGGCCTCACTTGCCACTAACAGGATAGTCACTTCTGCTTTATCTTACCCTCCTACAGGACCATCTCCCATCCTACCTGAAATGATGTTGGCGCTTATGGTCAAGCAATCTCGAGAAAGATTCAGCAGAGTTGGAGAAGGACATCTAAAAGAATCAAGGAGAAGACAAACAATCTAAAATATCACTACTTTCCAGTATGGAAATATGAAGGATTAGGAAAGAACTGGGCTAAATTTTATAATACTTAAATAAATGACCAGAATGAACACAAACTTTTCATGGACCCTAAAACTAAGGAGACCCTGGGAATTTCAAAAAGGTAGTTTTAGAACAGAGTTTCTCAACCTCAGCACTATTGAAATTTTGGGCCAGATAATTATGTTTTGTAGGATGATGTTCTATCTGTTGTAGGATGTTTAGCAGCCTCCCTGGTTTTTACCTACTAGATATCATTAACACACTCCCCTCTAAAATTGTGACAACCAAAATTATCTCCAGATATCACTATGTGTCCCCTGGGGGGAATTACTACTTTTCCCTCTTTTTTACACCACTGATAGCATACTCTCATGTCGTTCGCCTTCTGCTTATTTCACTCAACAATACACCTTGGAAGTCACATCGGTACATAAAGTGTCCTCTTTTTTTTTTTTTTTTTTTTTTTTACAGCAGAATAGTATTCCATTATGCACCTGAACAATAATTTATTGGACTGGTTCACTTCTGATGCACCCTGGATTGTTTCTACTCTTTTACTATTACAAATGGCTGTGATGAATAACATCATGCCTATCTTCTCTCACATGTGTGAGTATATCTATAGAACAATATAGAATTATTATAAGTAGAATTACTGGGTCACAAGCCTATGCACCTATAATTTTCAATAAGTGCTATCAAAGTGCTCTTCAGAGAGTTTGTATAATCATAGTCTGGCTAGTAATAAATGAGAGTACATGTTCCCCCATACCTAAGCTATTACAGTATGTGTAGTAGGCAGGATTTCTAAAATGTTCCCCTTAAAGATATCCTGTACTAACCCCTAGAACCTGTGAATATGATAATTTATCACTCCCATGATTCTGGAGAGTTATATAGCATTGCTGATCTTAAGAGGGGGAGAGTATCCAGATAGGCCTGACTAACACCAGCCCTTTTAGGTGAGCTTTCTCCAGCTTGTGGCAGAATGAAAAGTCAGAGATATTTATGAAGAATTTACTGCACCATGGCTGTTGTGAAGATGGAGGGATCCATACGAGGAGGAATGAATGACCTCAAGGGGCTGAGAGAGAAGTCCCTGACCAATGTTTAGTGAAGAATGGTGTTGGTTCAAAACCTTAGGAGTTCCCCAGGTAAAATTCAAAACTGGCCCCCCTACATGGAGGGCAAGAAGAGACTGGAGAAAGAGGCAGACCACTCCAGATTGGGAGGTGGCAGGCTTAATAAGAAAACTTACATACGAGGCCTGTCTTGGGCAGCTGCAAGACAAGTTGATCTCCGTGTCCACCCGCCAGAGTCTTCGAAGTTTATATAGAGGCCTTAACGGGTTTCAGTCACTTATACAGTCCAGACGGACTCAGTAACACATTACTCTCTCAAGACTGCATCCTTGAAGTGGCTCCTAGTACAGGAACAGTGGGCGGGACGTACATTTCAAGGACAGGGGAGGGGGCAAGGAAACTCTAATTGCCCAGGTTCAGCTTAAGGGTCAACCAGGGGTCACATCCTCTACAGTGACCTCCTCCGACAAATGAGCATCTCAGTTCTACAACTGCAAGGAACTGAATTCTGTTAATAACCAAAATGAGTTTGGAGGTGGATTCTTCCCCCAGATTCTCTCCTCCAGAAAGGAATGTAGCTCTGTTGGCACATTGATTTTGATCTTTTGAATTTCTAAGCAGCGAATCCAGCCATGCAGTGCCCAGACTTCTGATGCAAGGAAACTGAGATAAATTTTTGTTGTTTTCAGTTGCTAAGTTTGTGGTGATTTGTTATGCAGCAATAGAAAATTAATAGGGTGTTATTAGTATTTCGATTTTTGTTACTGACTTGGGTAAGAAATGATATTTCCATGCAGTTTAATTTTTATTCTCTTATGTTGATGAAAATGAACATCTTTTCATTTATTTAAAAGTCATTTTTATTTCCGTTTTCTATATCATCTATTCATAGATGTTTTCTTGGAATGTTGATCTATTTCTTATCAATAGTGGAAGTGCCTTATATATTAAGGAAATTAGCTTTGCCTGTGATAAGATTTGTAAATATATGTGTATATCTATTTCTCTATCTTTGTTGGTTTTTTTTTACTTTTCTGATTGTGTTACTCAAATATATCATTATTTTGCTTTACAGTGGCAGGTTTTTAAAGAGTATTCTTATTTGTTCTTAGAAAGGCCTTCCTTTAGCTAAGATGATACAAAAGTTCTTCTATGGTTTCTTCTAGTACTTTTACAGTTTTGTTTGCAACACTTATATCTTCTATCTGGTGAATAAATGAAAAGCAATAAGATATATTGGCATATATGAGGAAGCCGTTTGGTTTAAAACTAATTTGGCCTGACCTTGTTTTCCCAGAAAAGCCTGATGTGGCCTGTCAAGCATACACTGTACATCTGCTTTAAACATTTATAATGTCTCAAAGCCAAGAATGATGCCCTTAAAGATAGGGATGTTGCCTCCCCCCATATCAGTGTTTCTTTATAAATAAGCATTTCTTCCCAGAAACTAAGGATTAATGACCGACCTACTGTGCTCAACTCATGACCACTGACCTCCTGTGCTAGCAAAGCATCTCGTGACAGTAGTGAAAGAGATATTCCTGCCATCTTTGATGCATGTTCCTTGTTCTAAGACAGTATATAACGACTCTGTACACCCTGCTTCTTCAGAGTGCTTCCTTCTTTGGGGAAGGCTGCTCCCAAGCTGTAATCCTAAAAACTGGCTCATATCATAAACTTACCCCAGTTTCGATTTACAGACTGATTATGGATTATTTGCATCAACATATCCCTATGAAATTTATCCTGGTATAACAGTGAGATATCAATCCAAACAACCCACCAAAATCATCTATTGAATAATTTACAATAAGAATTTCAAAATATGGTCCCTCAAAGTTTTCTTTAGTGCTTACTTAGGTGCACTTAATAACTGGACGTTAATTCTCTTGATAACACTTTCTATTATTTTTTCTCTGGGAATTTCTTGCTGAGATTCAATACTTCTGTCAAATACATTATCACTTTTGTATACTGGTTTACCTCTATTTTTCTCTTCCATTTGTATTTATAATTGCGTTTCTCTGTTATGATTTAATCTATCTAGGACATTGCTCCAAATTTATTATTATTATTATTAATTATTTTAATTATTTTTCATTCCGATTTTTTTCACAATTTCAACATGCCCTGCATTTTTGCCCTTTCTCTCTGTCCTACATTTTCAACTCCTTTTTTCTCATTTCTCCCTTTACTTTTATGCTTTTGCTGAAGTAAAAATTGCCATTTCTTTCTCTCCTTTAAGAGTTCAGTATTTGATTGGTGAACCACATAACACCAGTGTTCTAGATAGGACTGGTTTCATAGTACAGGCTTTGTATCAAATTTTACTGGGCTATAAGATATTGATGTCTATTGAGTTATAAAATGCCACCACCATCAAATCAGGACCTGATAAATGTGACTGGTTGATGGCTGAAATCAATGTGAAAAAAAGTTACTATTATGAAAGCTATTGTTTATCAAATGATTCAAGACACTTTCATTCCTCAATTCATTTATATCTCTATATGTACTTTATTTCCTGTTTGACCCCAGTGAATCCCAGAACCCCTTTGGTATTACTTATTTGATATAGAATAAAAATTCTGTTTCCAAAGGGCTTGTGAGACTGGCAAAATAAATGAGACAATTTAAAAACCCATTCTGTAACGGAAAGGCGGAAAAACCTGTAAAACAGGTGATGAAAAAAATCTTTTCAATTACAGATTCTAAAAGAAATATATACCTATGTATATATAATTTGATATATTCATTTTCAGTATGCTTTCCTTATCTATAAGTTTGTAAGTAGCTGACTTTTAATAAAGAGCAAGTCTTTAAAAAGACACTGATGTTTTGAAACTCAAGTGTGCCAGAAATTCCAGCAATTACAGCTTTCAGGGCAGACATGGGGAGGTGGAGGTGGGAAAAGGAAGCTTTGTTCCTGTTTAGTAGTTGGAGAAATTAACTTGTAGTGTATCCAATTCTGTTATACAAGTCAATGTTGGATAAACTGCCTTTTACAACCCTGTAAGCAGACAGCAGAAACTCTCTCCTCTGCCCTTCTCCATGAAGGAGCTTTGGAGAGTTTTCTTATTTGTCTCTTCCTCCTTGTCTCCCCAACCCTTCTTCTCCCCCTTCTTCTCCTTAGTTCTCTTTTTTTCAGCTTAATCCTCAATACACTCTTGCAACCAGATTTACATGCAATTTCCACAAATGACAGACATTTCATTTATATCAATGAAATAAAAAAGAAATTCCGACACCTAGGATTTTCTTGATGTAATTGTGAAGGGATGCTATGCTACATGTTAAGTAGAACAATTTTAAATTTTCTGATAAGAAAGAGAAACGCCTTGGGTTCAGAAGCTTCAAAATTTAGTTCTCACTCAATTTCCAATGTTTAACAGAAATACATGTGTTTGTGTGCATGTGTTGCATATACATATGCACACACATAGAAGGAGAGAGAGAACAGGTGGTGGGGAGAAAGAGAGAGAGAGTTGAATTATCAACTCTCAAGAATATTTTTATTCAGAGTATCACACTTCAAAGTGACTTACAGATAGTATTTTCCATGTGTGCTATGATATGAAAACAGACTGGAGAGCACTGTTTGTAGGGAATTTCTGAACCAGTGAAATAGTCCTTCTTCAAACTGAGATGTTAATTCCTTTCTTTATTAATGGGGATTAGGTAGGCCTGCCCCTCCTAAACTGGAATTTTTTTCCCTATAATCCACCCTTTGCCTAAAAAATTTTGTTCATCCTTGGGAAATGTGCGTGTGTGTGGATTTGTGTCTGCTCTTACCCATGTATTTGATTAGAGGAGATAAAGATATTTGAGCAGTGTGTCTCAAAGTAGGGTCCATGAACACTTTGTTCCTGGTCCATGATAAGTACAGAAATTGAAAGGAAGAGTTTAGACACTAATAGCAATTCGATATTAGGCCTTATGCTCTCTCTCCTCATGATGAAGGAAAGCTTCTGACAAGACATTTAACAGGATTTGCCACAGGACATCATGTTCTGGACTGCTGATGTTCCACACATGGTTCCATTTAGAGCTGAATAAGCCAGATTTTTGAAAATTATTATTAATTGTTGTGACTGACCTGGTCACCCCATGAATGGGCCAAGCCACGCTCCATGGGAGAATGAGATGTCCTTAAACATTTATAATCCTAGTACAGAAGACGAGGTGACTTCTGACAGCAGAAAGGGAAGAACTGACATCTTTCAGTGGGGCCAAAAAGCATATAGGCCTGGACTCCCAAGTGGGTGGGGCTGCCTAAAGAATCCCATGAGTAAGAACTGAGCCAGCACGTATGCGGAGGCCTGGTGCAATGAGAAGAGGTCAGGGTTTTTGGGCCCTAAACGTGGCCTCTTCAAGAAAACAGGAAAGCAATCTCCCCTCAAAATAAGCTTTCATAGTATCTAGTTAAAAATCATAGCCTGGATCTCCTTTGTGCCACTGGAAATTAATTCATCTGGAACCGAACTTCAGTCTTTATGTACTCATAGGGAGCTCATTCTAACTGGCAGCCATGCTGATTGGTCAGCGCCCTTGCTATACCAGAAGTTAGATATTCCAAATATTACCTATGGCAACGTTCCTCCTTAAGGTCTTAAGAGCAGGTACGTCACACACCAGCTCTTCTCTCTTGAAGAGTATCCTAAACCTTGACAAGAAGAGTGGAAGCAAGACCTTAGGAAAAGAAACTGCAAGACTGTTTTGGAGCATAGGAGGCAGTATGCTTGTCAACTCTGAGAAACAGCTTGAGAAGAGGTATTTTTATGAGAAACTGTCTTGGGTTAGGTTCTCACTCTATGTCCAACAAGTGGCTATCTTCTGAGAGTTCGGTTCTTTTTGGTGTGTGTATGTGTGCGTGTAATGCATGCACAAGCGCTAAAATATTTTTGATGTAAATTTTCATTGGTTTCATTGGTTCCATTATTCTTTGGGAAGAGTATATATATATATGTGTGTGTGTGTCATGTCATGTCTTTAGCTAATGAGCCTTCTGAGATTCCCAAATCTTCTCTCTTCCTTCACCCCTCTGTCCCCTTATGGATTTTTTCAGCCACAAAGATAAACTTAAAGGCCTATAGAACCAGAGTCTTCTCAGACCCTTAATTTACATCTTGATAATAAGTAAGGTGATTATCCACAACAGTTTAGTAAGTGTGATTCCAATGGACTGAAAGTGTTATTATTCCACTTAAATGTCCACTGTATTAGGAAGACATGGGAGAGAGTTCACTACATCCTTTTAATTCTTATTTAATAAAATGTTGTGGATGGAAGCAATCAATTGATGGAATTAGTGCTCTTGGAAATTCAATTATAAATGCATTCCAAATGCAATGTACATAAATGCGAAATATATACTCTCTCTTACTAAGGCTAGCACCCTATGAAAGCCAGCTTTTTCAATTGGAACTTGACCCCAATTTGCAGATGAGTAATGGGAAAAACACTCAGCAGGGAGGTCCCAATAACTGACTGTATATCTTACTAATTGCAACCACTTAATTAACGATCTTTTAAATTTTATGTTCATTAACAAATATTTAGATGGCACTTACTTTATGTGAGACATTTATTTAAGTGCTTTATGAGAGAGAATTCTTTTAATCTTCCATAAGGCCCTATGGAGGTACTATTATTGTCCCTGTATTACAGAAGAGAAAACTGAGGCACAAGAAGTTAAATACATTTTTCCAGCAGATCACACTGCGAGTAAGTAGCAAAGCCAGGATTTGTAGCTGGATGGTATGGCTCTAGAATTTGTTCTCCATAATCACTACATTATGCTCACTACCATTGGATAAACGCTATGCCAGAGTAGAGAAAGAGCATCCTATTAGAATCTCATAAATCACGCTACGTAGGTAGCTAGCCACTTAGCCTTTGAATAAAACTAGTTGGAGAATCAATATATTCTTATACTTTATAAATATATATACTATAATATGCATTCATATATATGTTCTTCAGTATATCCTCAATACATATATCAAGATATAGTCTTCATATATATTCTTATGCATTAAAATATATATTATACTACTCTGGATCACTTAACATGGTTATAACAGCCTTTTCTTCTATGTAGATATTTTGAGGTTTTAATATATTAAAGCTCAAGCCTGCCAATGTATGGTCAGAAGTAGTGTTCAAATCTTCCTGACCTTTTTCTACATTTCCCTGTCTTGCATTACATGTTATGTATGTCACGTCTTACTGTGTTGGACAGAGGTCATAAAATGTAATACATGAAATTCTTGACCACAATTTATGATATATAATAGGCTTACTTGATGCTTGTTAAGATAACATATTGTAATAAAGATAGACATATCCCATATACTTACAAATTGACATATTAACATGAGTAACCTAAGCCATTCTTTACTTTATACACACAAATCCAGGTTAAGAAGTCATCTTCCCTTCTCTAACTACTTTTGAATGAAATATTTGTCTGCCCTTAGCATGACCCAACCAGATGACAGCTATGAAAGCCCTTGGAATTTAGCCCCACTCAGTACCCAAGCAAAAGTAGCTGACATTGTTATGTGCTTGCTTAGTCATTAATTGATGACAAACTTCTTCATTGCTAAATTTTTACTTGCTACAAAGAGGAATGCGATGAAGAGTTGCTTGAGGATAAAGTTCCCAGACCCATGAAATGACTGATGATTGGTCATAGGTTATCCAACTATCACAAACTTGTTCTCTAGATCACCCTATTCCAGTCTACCTTGCGTCTAGGCTTGACCTGGGAGATCCAGTTTGGGTTAATACAGTTTAAAGTAAGTCTGGAAGAAGTATAGAGGCCTCTGAGAAAGCCTTGCTAATGAAAAGGCCAAATTTGACTAGTGACACCCGTCCTCAGCCTTCCTGCCTTGAGAGGGGGATGCAATGGCTGAAGATACAATAGCCATCTTTCAGCTATGAGTCAATAAGCATAAGAAAAAAGGATGAATACATTAATTATGGGAGAGCAGAAAGACAGAAATTGCATGAATCTTTGATGGAATCATTTAGCAGATGAATCAATGCCAGTATGGCCTGCCTCCAGAACTCATGCTATGTGAGAAAATCAACACTTATTTAAGTCCCTATTAGTATGGATTTCCGTTACTTGTTATCAGAAAACATATCCAATCAATACCACCAGAGAGATCCCAGGCACTCAATATACTGGACTTAATTACCCAATTAATAAGTTAACCAACCACCTATGTCCCTAGCTCGCTCACTACCTTCATCTCATTCTACCCACATCCCAAGATCACCACTATGCATAACAGGAGGCTATACCATCTCATCAGCAACTTGTCATTCATTAATTCAAAAATACATATTTATTATTATTGGGCATTTTCTTTGTGCGATACTCTGCTAAACAGTTGTGAAAAAAATATTCAGAAGCAGGCTAGAAACATCCTCACCCTAAGAGAACTTATAGTCTAGTGTGGGGAAAAGATACTCATTACATAATCATAAAATAAATACATTCGACATAAGCCTATGAAGAAGAGGTGTGTGTGGCTACAAAAGCTTAAATGAAGGAGATCTAACTAGTCAAGGAAGTCACAAAGGCTCCCCTGAAGAGGTGATTTATGTTTTTCTGAAAGCTACAGAATGAGTAAGGTCATAAGAGATATTAGCCTACAGTTTTCTTTTCTTGTATTGTCTTTGTCTAGTTTTTGGTATCAGATTAATGCTGACCTCATAGCACGAGTTGAGAAATATTCCCTCCTCTTCGATTTGCTGAAAGAGATTCTGCATAATTGGTATCATTGATATGGGTTTTATTCCTTTTTTAAATGTCTGAGAATTAACCAGGGAAGCCATGTTAACCTGGGTTTTTGTTTGTTTTTTTTTTTTTTTTTTTTTGAGGAAGATTAGCCCTGAGCTAGCATCTGCTGCCAATCCTCCTCGTTTTGCTGAGGAAGGCTGGCCCTGAGCTAACATCCGTGCCCATCTTCCTCTACTTTATATGTGGGACACCTACCACAGCATGGCTTGCCAAGCAGTGCCATGTCCGCACCCGGGATCTGAACCGGCGAACCCCGGGCCGCCGAGAAGCGGAACATGCGAACTTAACCGCTGTGGGGGTTTTTTTTGTGGGAAGCTTTTTAACTATAAATTTGATTTCGTAATAGATATAGGGTTATTCAGGTCACATTTTTCTTGCGTGAGCTTTGCTAGTGTCTGTCTTTCAGGAATTTATACAGTCATATAAGTTACTAAATTATAACGTTGTTTATAATAACCCCTTATTTTAATACCTGTAGAGTTTGTAGTGATACCACCTCTTTCATTCTTGACACTGGAAATTTGTGACTTTTCTATGTTTTTGATCAGCCTAGATACAAATTTATCAATTTTTTTTGTTTTTGAGGAAGATTAGCCCTGAGCTAACTGCTGCCAATCCTCCTCTTTTTGCTGAGGAAGACTGGCCCTGACCTAACATCCGTGCCCATCTTCCTCTACTTTATATGTGGGATGCCTGCCACAGCATGGCTTGCCAAGCGGTGCCATGTCTGCACCCGGGATCCGAACCGGTGAACCCTGGGCCGCTGAAGCAGAACGTGTGAACTTAACCACTGTGCCACTGGGCTGGCCCCAAATTTATCAATTTTATTGAGCATCTCAAATAACCAGCTTTTAGTTTCAATGATTTTCTCTATTTTTTTCTGTTTTAAATTTCATTGATTTCTGTCCTGATATTTATTATTTTCTTTCTTCTGCTTACTTTGTGATTTATTGGCTTCTATTTTTATAGTTTCTTAAAGTAGAAGCTGGAGACATTGATTTGAGACATTTTTTTCTTTTCTAATATAAAAATTTTAATGCTGTGTTTCCTCCTAAATCCTGCTTTAGCTGCATCACATAAGTATAATACATTCTTTTTTCATTTTCATAGAAGTTAAAATACCTTCTAATTTCTCTTTTGACTTCTTTTCTGACATATGGATTATGTAGAAGTATATTACTTAGTTTTCAAATATTTAGAGATTTTTAAGAGCTTTTTGTTATTGATTTCTAATTTAATTTCATCGTGGTGAAAGGACATACTTTGTATGACTGGAATCCTTTAAACTGAATAAAACTTGTTTTATGACCCATAATATGGCCTATCTTGGTAAATATTCCAGAGCACATGAATATAATGAGAGTCTGCTATTGTTGGGTGGAATGTTTTATAAATGTCAATTAGTACAAGTTGGCTGATAGCATTCTTCAGGTCTTCTATATCCTTAGTAATTTTCTGCCTATTTGTTCTATCAATTATTGGCAAAGAGGTATTAAAATGTACATCTATAGGGGGCTGGCCCCGTGGCCGAGTGGTTAAGTTCGCGCGCTCCACTGCAGGCGGCCCAGTGTTTCGTTGGTTCGAATCCTGGGCGCGGACATGGCACTGCTCATCAAACCACGCTGAGGCAGCGTCCCACATACCACAACTAGAAGGACCCACAACGAAGAATATACAACTATGTACCGGGGCTTAGGGGAGAAAGAGGAAAAAATAAAAAAATCTTTAAAAAAAAAAAAAAAAAAAGTACATCTATAATTACTGATGGAGAAAGATGGGGAGTGAAATAAATTTGTCATTACTCTCAAATATCCATTTCTCTCTACCTCATTGTGCCACTGTGCAAAAATCACAAGATTTGGAAGGGACTGAACCTATCCCAAGCTCTAGGAGCAGACAGTGATGGGTTCAAGCCAATCAAGATTATCCTACTTCCTTGTCAGTGACTGATTCAGGTATCCCAGGGAAAGTCAATGAATGTGTGATATTCTCCTAGTTAATAAGATTGGTTTAGGACTCTCTTTAGGTCACTGAGTTTCAACTAGTGGTTTGCGGAGGGCCTCTTGGAATAAAAATGTCTATGCTACTTTGAAAGAATGACCAGCAGGGATCATCATTCTTCCCTTCTAGATGTTGTGGTGGGTGGATGTGATGAGTGGAACTGCTGTAGCCATTTTGCACAAAGAAGAAAGCTAGTCTAAAGATGCCAGCCTAAAGTTGACATCATGAAGTTAGGGCTAAAATAAGGTATACAGGGGCTGGCCCCGTGGCCGAGTGGTTAAGTTCGCGCGCTCCGCTGCAGGCGGCCCAGTGTTTCGTCGGTTCGAATCCTGGGCGCGGACATGGCACTGCTCGTCAGACCACGCTGAGGCAGCATCCCACATGCCACAACTAGAGGAACCCACAACGAAGAATACACAACTATGTACCGGGGGGCTTTGGGGAGAAAAAGGAAAAAATAAAATCTTAAAAAAAAAATAAATAAATAAATAAATAAAAAAATAAATAAAAAAAATAAAATAAGGTATACACATTATTGCAATCATTGATCTAGTGAATCAAATAAAAACTAGGTCCATATTACAGCTGGATTTTTAGTCACTTGGGTGAATAATGCCATTTGTTTAACTTTGCTTGCATTGAATTTTCTTTTTTTGTGAGGAAGATTGGCCCTGAGCTAACATCTGTTGCCAATCTTCCTCTTTCTGCTTGAGGAAGATTGCTTTTATGTGGGATGCTGCCACAGAGTGGCTTGATGAGCGGTGCTAGGTCCGCAACCGGGATCCGAACCTGCAAACCCTGGGCTGCCAAAGCGGAGCATGCAAACTTAACCACTAAGCCACCAGGCTGGCCCCTGCATGGAATTTTCTGATACTTGGAATCGAATGTATCATGGTTTAGGAGGGTACTGGTAGCATCACCCAGGTTTAACATATTGTAATTTTAAAACCTGGATAAAATGCTTTGAAAAATATGTTAGTATTGTAGAAAAGATTACTTAAAATTTTTGGTAAAATAAAATAAGCCAACAAGATATGGTCTATTAATTTGTCTAAATCTAGGGATTTACAAGATTTAGATCTCCTGACCCTTGCCCCTATTCAGGTGTAAGAGTGCACATTTATTTCCGGAGGAGTATAAAACAGAGAGCTTCTGGACTGAGAGACACCAGGCATTGTTGAGGGCAGAGTATCATGAAATACAAGGGAATTAAGTTAAAGTTAAAGTTACATACCGAGTGTTAAAACCTCTCAGCCCTCTTATCTCATTTGGATATCATGGCAGCCAGCTATCAGAGCTGGAAAGAATCTGACTAACCCAAGGGAAAATACATAAAGGTACTGCCATTGCGCATTACTTTTGGGTATGCATTTTCCTAAGAAAATACTCTTACTAGATTGCCATTCTGTAAAGCTCATAATTTACAAAATTCACCTATGTAAATGCAACTTTCAGCATTTTTAGTGCATCACTCTTAAATATAAGCAAGTGGCTAAAGCTTTCCTATCATCTTATTAAAAATGCTAACATTAAAGACACCAAAGAAATAAGGCATAAACAACTGAAAGGAAAGAAAGACCATACTGGATGATAAAATCTTAAAAACAAAAAAAAGATTATTTATATCTTCAGAAAGATAATAGAAAATATGATAGCCATGAGTTAAGAACAGGATGCTATACATAGAACTAATGGAAGTTGAAAATATGAACACAGATATGAGAAAATCAATAGAAAATTTGGAAGACAAAATTGAAAAAAAAATCTCTTAAAAAAGATGTCAATAGGGGCTGACCCAGTGGTGCAGCAGTTAAGTTCGCACATTCCACTTCAGTGGCCTGTGGTTCGCCGGTTCAGATCCTGGGTGTGGACATGGCACCGATTGGCAAGCCATGCTGTGGTAGGCGTCCCACATATAAAGTGGAGGAAGATGGGTATGGATGTTAGGTCAGGGCCAGTCTTCCTCAGCAAAAAAAAGAGAGGAGGATTGGCAGCAGATGTTAGCTCAGGGCTAATCTTCCTCAAAAAGAAAAAAAAAGATGTCAACAAACTTCTTATTAAATGACCAGAAATTAAATATTTTAGCCCTGCAAGGCATATGGTGTTTGTCACAACTACTCATCTCTGCAGGTGTAACAGAATGGATGTGGCTGGGTTCCAGAAAGAGAAGAGCAAAGCAAAAAAGGAAATGATCAAAGAAGTATTCAAGACAATTTTACAAAAGTTAAGGATATGGCTTCCCTGATTGAAAGGTCCCATTATTTCTCAACACCATGGATCCAAACACATCTATAACAAGGTAAAATTGTGGAAATTTCAAAGAAAAGGGATGAAGAGAAGATCCCAAGAGTACCAAAGAGGAAAAAAAAAAAGTACACATGCAAAGAACAAGAAATCAAAATGGCTTCAGTTTTCTTCAGTAGATTCCAGAAAACGTTGCATGAATGGCTTCAAGATTTAAGAGAAAATTATTCAACCTACGTGAAGTTAAACAATTGATTAAATATGTGGTTAAATTTTTGGCATTTTCCGATAATCAAGGCCTCAAAACTTTACCTCACAGGCCCTTTTCTCAGGAAACTACCTGAGAGAATGTGTTCCACTTAAACGAGGCCAAGAAAAAGGAGAACAGTGTTTAGGAAACAGGGCATCCAACTCAAGCGAGTGGTGATGGAAAACCCCAGGATGAGGGTGAAGAGAGGATAGCCACACAACAGACTCAGCAAGCACCTTGTGAAGACTGCAGCAGGTCAGAAGGCTACAGGAGAGCTGTCTCCATGAAGATCGAATGGATGGAGTACCTCATGAGTTTCAATGTGTTGAGAAATTATTCAGACAGTGGGGGGAGGTTTGGCGAATACATTAGTGATAAACACATAGAAACAAACTAAAAACATAAAAAAAGAATAACTACTTGGAAAATGAAAAGCTATGCAAGAAAATAAGAATAACAATAAAATATTACTTGGCTTAAAAGTGAATATCATTTATTGAGATATAATAATATAAAAGCAGAATACTGATCCAAACAAAATTATGAGATAACTGAATCAGGAAGATGGGGTATGTATGTGTTGGTGAGCTGGCTGGTAAGACATCACTACTAAATCACCACCTTCAAAAATAAGAAATCATGACAACATGAAAGGCTGGTGAGAATGAGGAGCAACGGGATCATTCATAAATTTCTGGTGGGAATATAAAATTGTACAGCCACTCTGGAAAACAGTTTGGCATTTTCCTATTAAACTAAACATGCAACTGCCACATGACTCACCAGTTTTACTCATGGGCATTCATCTTAGAGAAATGCAAACTTATGTCCACACAAAAACTGAACATCCATGGCAGCTTTATTCATAATAGCTAAAAATTGGAAAGAGTCTAGAGGCCCTTCAACAGGTAAATAGTTAAACTGTGATTCATCCATATCATGGAACACCACTCAGCAATGAAAAGGAATGAACTATTGATATAACAAACAATTTGGGAAAATCTCCAGAGAATTATTGTGAGAGGAATAAACCTATCCCAAAAGGTTACATAGTGTATGATTCCTTTATATAACGTGTTTAAAGTGATAACATTTTAGAAATGGAGGACATATCAGTGGCTAGGTATAGGGTGAGGTAGAAGAGAGCTGGGTATGGTTCTAAAAAGGCAAGAGGAAGGATCCTTGTGGTATTGGGACTGTTCAGTATCTTGGCTGTAGTGGTAGATACATGAACCCACACAGGTGACAGAATTACACAGAACTGAATACATACTTGAACACAAACACACACACACGAGTATCAGTAAAACTGGCAATCTGAATATCAGCACATTATATCAATGTCAACATGCTGGTAATATCATACTGTGGTTTTGAAAATGTTACCATTGAGGAAAACTGGGAAAATATTACATGAGATATCTCTGTATTATTTCTTATAACCGCATGTGAATCTAGAATTATCTTAATACAAAATTTAAATTTTAAATAAAATGAAATTTTTACTAACTTCAAATAAACGAAATTTTTTATGGAATTCCCTACTCCCCAAAATGTTGCCATTGGGATGTCTGGAGAAAATGTACATGAGATCTAAAAACAAAATAAAATAAAAAACCTCATTGGGTTTGTTCACAATACTCTATATAGCCGAGTGTTGCACTTTTATTCAAAATCTTAAATCATTCCATTTTTGTTGTGCATTTAAAGGGAGATTTACTTCGGGTATAGGAGTGTAATTCAGCCAGACAGTGAGAAGAACATATAAAATCCTGCATTGACAGCACACCCTGTGAGAATTTGCTCGCTAAATTTGTGCTGGCGAGGCAGATTGATTATCTGGTTTCCAGTCGTTTCAAACGTCCTCCACTGTATTTATAGCTAGCTCTAAGTTGTCCGTTGTTTTCTTGTGGAAATGTAAATAGCCAGTGGGTGCTCTCTTGGTTGATCTATGCAGCAGGAAAATGTGAAATCAGCAATAAAGGACTTGATTTATTCCTAGTTGCAACCCTTCTTTTCCTACACTGCACCAAGTTTGGGTACAATCAAAAGAGCTGGAGGCTAATTTCAGCTGTATTTGGTACCCTTGGCTGGAGCAGTCTGTTTACACTAGGTCACTCAAGCCCGTCCTTTCCTTGTGGGCCATTCACATGTCTTCTGGGCCAGTGTATAGAGTGCTTCCCTAGATGGTAGTCACTAGCCACGTGTGACTATTTACATTAAACCGTAAATTAATTAGAATTAAGTGAAATAAAAAATGTACTTCATCCATCACAATAGCCACATTTTAAAGGCTATATAACCAGTAATAAAGCCTCTGATATTTTATGCTTCTATAATTCTGTTATGGGAACAAACTATTTGCAAAAGATTCTATGACAAGAGAAGGAATTGACAGCGATACGACCAGTTCATGTTGAATAAAAACAAAATGAAAACTCAAGGGTTTGCGCAGTAAGGTAATACGCATGACGGGAGCTGAAAGTCTTCTCTTTATATTATTTAGCTCTTCATTTTGTTTAAAAAATGTTCAGGCTGTTAGCACGGAATTTATGAGTATTGCACAACACTAGGTGTATGTATCTCTGAAACCATCAACGCTTGTCATGATCCTGGAGGCTTAGGTGTGTCAGCGGTACTATTCCTCTTTTCCCCACTCTTGATATATTTATCATTCTTTCTTATCTTCCTCCTCCTGCTTTTAGACTCTGACCAAGGAACCATGGAGGAAGAGTTAAAGCTGATTTTTTTAAACTGTTTTTAAATAATCTAAAATTGTTAGGTTTAAATAAAATTAGTACATTCATAAGAAAATTAAGTCGGTCATTAGAATAGTGGTTCTGGTAAATGAGATTTTCTTTCCAAAGTTGAGATTTGGGGCCAGAATCCCTCTCTAGTCCTGTGGTGTCGTCACACAGAAGTCAGAGAAGGGGAAGGCTGTGCACCTTCATCTTTGTCCCCCGTGTCAAGGCAGAGTAATAGGCTTTCTTCACTCCAACTGCCTGACTCCTCAACTACTGATTCTTCTCTGAGGAGCCTGGAGTGAGGAGGAAACTTCCAGTTAGAATCTGTGGATTGAGATCACTTCATATTTTAAATAAGCTATTTGTCTGTTAGAGAGGCATCTTTAAATTTTTCAGAAGCATATTCAATATTGATTTCTTCTTACATATCACTGGCGTATGTTTATTCTTCGATGTTTGTAAGATTTTCTCGTAAATTAGAAATGTCACTGATTTTTAGGATTTTGTATTTTTTAATATTTTGTATATTTTTTGAATTAATAATCTGTTGCTTCAGTTATAGAGTAACAATTAATATACAGTGACTTAAAGTCTAGCACAACACATTAATTGTCTCTGTTTTAAATATATGTCTTACTAAAAAAAAAAGTAGTGCAACATTAAAGGAAGTAAAAAAGGAAATTTTTTATCAATCAATAATCCTACCGACTAATATAACTATTTGAATTTCTTCTTTTTACCTCAATCTTTAGCTAGTGATCACTTGAAATAGTAGTTTATAGCCTATATATATATATTTGCATGCATCTTTGTTCAGTTAATACTAGTTTAAAATATTTTCTGTATAATTATCACTTTTAATCATTTCAGTTGATGCATAAGGCCCATCAGTTTGCTATGCTACTACAACATAAATAGTTTACATCTTATGATTTTTATAAATCTATTCTTTTATTTTTATTTTTTCTTAATATAATTATGTTAGTCAGCTTCCAAGATGGCTCCCAATGATCCTCACCTCCCGATATTCACGCCCTTACGTAGTCCCCTCCAATATTGACGAGGGAAAACTTGTGACCTCGGGATACCGCAGAGATAATGGTGTGTGACTTCCAAGGCTAGGTCATAAAAGGCAGGGCAATATCTTCCTTGTGCTCTGGGACTGTTACTGTGGGAGAGGCTGGCAGGCAGATGCTGAGGACACGCAAGCAGCCCTGTGGAGAACCCCATGAGGAGAGAAACTAAAGTCTTTTTCCAGAAACCAGCACTATCTTCCCAGCCATGTGAATGAGTCACCCGGGAACCTGATCTTTCAGTCCAGGTCAAGCCTTCAGATGACTGCAGCTCGGTAGCCTGAGTCTTGACTGAGACCTCACAAGAGACCCAAAGCCCGAAGTGACCATCTAGGCCACTCCCAAGTGTCTGACCCATAGAAACTATGGTAGATAGTAACTGATGATTTTTTTTAAGCCATTAAGTTCCAGGATAATTTGTTATGCAGCAATATCTAACTAATACAACTATTTTAACTACAGATAATCTGAAATGCAGCTTTTGTTAATGTATAAAAATGGTTTCTAGACAATATATTACCGTGATTTATAAAACAGATTTGTTACTTCATCTAAATGGAAAGTTATGTCAAAAAATATAAGGGAGAAAGCAAACAAATATCCCAGGCATTATATATTAGACCTGAAAGTAATCACTATCAGCATTCTGAATTTTTTCTAAATAGACATTAATATAAACATGTTTACAAAAATGTGTACATGCTCGGGTCTGGCCCCGTGGCTGAGTGGTTAGGTTCGCGCACTCCGCTGCAGGCGGCCCAGTGTTTCGTTGGTTCGAATCCTGGGCGCGGACATGGCACTGCTCGTCAAACCACGCTGAGGCAGCATCCCACATGCCACAACTAGAAGGACCCACAACAAAGAATATACAACTATGTACTGGGGGGCTTTGGGGAGAAAAAGAAAAAAATAAAATCTTTAAAAAAAAAAATGTGTACATCCTCTAATACTGTTTTAAATTTTTTTTTCCTTAACAATACATCGTGATCATCTTTGGACTATATATATATCTAAATCATCATTGTTGATGGTTCTGTATCATTTGGTTTTATACATATACCTTAATATATTTTACTGATTGTCTCTTTGGATATTCAGGTTGTCTCCATCCATTTAGTGTTTTACCAGTACCACAATCAGTAGCTTTTTATTGACATTTATTTTCATACTTATCTATGTGTTTTTCTTATGATTAATTTCTTACAGCTAGGAGGAAAATCACATGCATACATTTATATTGGTGAGAAACACTGAAATCTATTCTTATGGAGGCTGTGGGGTGGGGGTCTAGCAATATTTGTTCCTTACATTTTCCCTGATGTGCCAGGACTATTCATTCAATAGCATTCAGTGTCTGCAGTGATTTAAAATGACTCCTTTATGATACACTAAATTCTCTTATTTACTTAGGTCTGTTTATAGAATCTGGATTAATTATGTGCTTTTGACCTATCAGTCCATTTAAATCCTGATGTTTCAATTTTTGTTTTGAATGACAGCAAGTTTATACTACTCTTTGCTATTCGGTACAAAAATTCTTACCTCAAAGACATCTATTACACAGATTTCTTGACTCTTCTCACCCACTTACTTGTCTGGATGAAACAGATAAACTGTAGAATAATTTTTGCTGTTTCAAGAAAAAGTCTCCTTGTGATTTTGAATTGGGATGACGTTATATACATAATTTGGGGAAAACTGATATAGTAAGATATTGAGTTTTCCCATTCAAGAATTAACATGTTTTTCCATTTATTTAAGTTTACCTTTATATGCATAAGTATTGTGAGTGAGAATATTTTTCCAGTATTCTTTTTTTTTTAAGATTTTACTTTTCCTTTTTCTCCCCAAAGCCCCCCGGTACATAGTTGTATATTTTTAGTTGTGGGTCCTTCTAGCTGTGGCACATGGGATGCCGCCTCAGCATGGCTTGATGAGCGGTGCCATGTCCATGCCCAGGATCCGAACCAGCGAAACCCTGGACCTCTGCAGCAAAGCACGCAAACTTAACCACTCCGCCACGGGGGCCGGCCCCGCCATTATTCTTTTTAATTAGTTATTGCTAGCATAAATGACAGCTTAATTTCATTTATTTTCATTTCATCTTGCATCTGATTCCCTTACTGAACTTCTCTGATTAGTTCTAGCATATTTTCAGTTATTCTTCAGGGTTTTCTAAGTAAATAGTTTATCAGTCTCATATACTGGTAACTGATAAATGTATATCTTTATGTCAAGCATTTATACATCATCATCATCATCATCATCATTTCCTTTCTTATGGTTAGAACTTCCAGAATTATGTTGCATATTTGTTTTGATATTAGGCACCATGAACTTGTTCCTGCCTGTAAAGAAACACTTATAGTGTTTGAGAATTACTGTGCCAGTTGAGGAAACATGGAAAACTCAGAGAGAGTAATTTATTACAGCTGAGTTAGTTTACTACAGTCTGTATCCCTACCTCCTCACCTCCCATTCCACCCTCTACTCCCTTCTACTCAAATCACGCTTGCAAAAGTCACCAAGGGCAAATCCAGAGGACACTTTTCAGTCTTTTTGCTAACGAAATTTACTGCGGTGTTTGACACCATCGATCCCTTCTATAATTTGTAAATACCCTCCTACCTGGGATTCCCCAACACCCCTTTCTCCTATTTCTCTGCCCTCCTCAAGGCTCTTGCTTCATTCATCCTATGGAAGACAGGTCTCTTTTCTTTTCATAAGAGATGCTCTGAGTTTTCTTATCCACTGACAGGTTTCTGGAACTGATCCTGTAAGGTGATAGTTTCCACCTCTGAAGATGTTCAAAGGCACTACAGGTAAAAATAAAGTCTGCAGCCTGTGGTCCCTTTCATCACATGCACCTCCAAGCCTGGCTTTCTGGCTCTTGCCCACAGTTTTTGTGATGAAGGTTTTAGAAAGCCCTAGGCTCAAGATGGTCAATTTCATATGAATTCAGCCGATCGTTTTCATTCCAAGTTTCAGGATCCCATTCTTTGCCAACCAGTGCCCAAACTTTCATATGAGAAACTTGGCATTTCTGTGACTTTAACTGTCATTGTAATTCAGTAACCCGCACACTTAAATTTTGTGTTTGATTTTCAGCAACATCAGCCCTGTGCCTACAAGAAGTAACATCTTTTTTTAGGACTGACAAGGAAACTCTGATTCTTTGACTGTAACTTGAGCTGGGATTTAACAATCTTGGGCTTGTCATTTTCTCTTTGTAAGCACTCAAGAGAACTCAAAAGAATCTATCCCGCATCACAGTCCTTTCAGTTGTCATTACGGCCATAACAATCAAGTGCAGCAGTCACTTGGGCTCCCAAGGTACAAGTTTCATTTGACACTTTATCAAAATCAAACACAAGTGATAGCTTGATTAATTGTGAGGTCACCACATGCTAGGTTTTACTAGCATCCCATTCCTATTGGCAAGGAGTTCAGCACTGTGCCCAGGCCCAAAGGCATGACCAAACCAAAATCCTATCTTCGAGAGTCTATCTCCAGGGACCGCTACTGGTACCAATAGTGTATCAACCTGGACCCAACCAAGACAAAGAAACAACAGAGTAATCTGAACAGGGAAAAATTAACATAAAGAATTATTAACTCTAATGGGATTGGCATGATAATGGATTGGCTAGTAAGAAGTAAAGATAACTAAAGAATATAGAAATTGCACATATAAGGAGAAGCCACTATGCTAAGGCAAAGATAGAGCACACCAAGAAGACACCTCTCTCTCCAGGACTGAAATCCAGACCTTCTTGGAGAGGGCACAGCCTGGTTCACTGAATGGCAGAGAAGTTGCTGTGGTACCACACTGGGAGAACTTGCTAGAAATCTTCCCTCTAAGATGAAGAGAAAAATAGTTCACGGGGCGGCATCTCATCAGAGACGTCGGGGCAAAACCGCTTGAGAGAGAGTGCCAGGGGAAGCTACTTACTGCTGGCTGCCGCAGGCCACCACGTGCTGCAAGAGCTGGGAGCTGGAGAAACTTCCCGCGCTGCCTGATGTTGGAGAAAGCCGTGGGAGCTGTAGGAGCCAGCCCAGCCAACACACAGGAACCAGGAAGCAAAACGCTTCCTCCTGCACTGTATCTCTAGCGCCCCCTATTGACTAAGATTCTGCGTATCAGCTGGTCAAGGGAAAATATTTAAAGAGCCCGGATTCATTTTCACAGAGCAGTCTAAAATGGTGCATTTGGATCTGAGAGGCAATAAATTGATAATCAGCACCAGAACATGTAACATGGAAAGGATTAACAACGCAAATATTTTCTCCCAGTGTGTTTCTTGTCTTAAAATATTGTTTAGAATATTTTTCACCTTGAAAAACTTACATTTGTAGACTGTCAGAGTTACGTGCTTTTTCTTTATGATTTACGGAAAGTTTTAATGTTTCAAAAGGATTTCTTTTACCTGAAGGTTACAAAATTATTCCCTAAACTCCTTTCTGTGCATTTTAGGCCTAAGCGTAATGATAAGTGTTACACTACACTTGTCAGATTTAATCCCAGCAAGCTATTTAAACTCTTGAAGTTTCCATTTCCTCATATGCAATAGGGGGATGATAATGTTTACCTAATAGGGTTGTTATGAGGATTAGGTACATTTTATCTAAAACATTTAGAGTACTTGGCACATGTTAGGGGTCTAATATATAGTATTGATTGTGATTTTTAGTAATAGTTAGCATTATTATTATTATTAGCATTGAGTTTATAATATATTTATATAATTTTGCATCTTATATTTTTTATTAAAAATCACATTTATTATAAAAACATTTCGTAAATGTAATTGTATTTCATTTAGTTGTTTTAAAATTAATTTTTTTAAAGTATTGAATTTCATAGATTACATAGTGTATCTCCATTAACTAATTTCAATAAAAATAGCTGACAATGTTATTTATTACAAAAAAAAATTTGTAGTGATTATTCACAGTATCATTTTCCTAACAGATATCACAAAATCATAAGATATGTTACCACAGAATTCTATACAATCCCTACCCCATCTTGTACACTCACAACGATTAAATAACGTTCTTCATTTTCTGCTAACAATTTGAACATGATTTATTCTCTGATACAATTTTATATTTTGTTTTGAAATATTTTATTAGCCATAGCAGGAAATCTTGTATTAGATTACCCAGTGTGTTGTCCGTTGGATAGGTCAACTTGGCAATTAGAAGACATTTGATCCTGTCCAAAATGTCCATGAGCATATTGGTCCATGCAAAATGGTTTTGGACAGGATCAAATATCAAGGACCTTTGAGCATGGATCCAAGTCTCCATGGACAATTTGGACAGGACCAAAGGGTCCTACAAATATCAAGGATCTTTTGGTGTAGACCCAATGTCTCCAGGGACATTTTGGACAGAATCAAATATGACCAAATATCAAGGATGTTTTGGCATGGACCAAATGTCTTATGGACAAAATGTTGTAACCACGGGCCATCCAGGACCAGTTCAACTGACTCCATCTCTTATCAACAGAGTTATTAAGGATTGCCTTTCAGGGGCCAGCCTGGTGGTGCCGTGGTTAAGTTCGCACGTTCTGCTTCGGCAGCCCGGGGTTCACTAGTTCGGATCCTGGGTGTGGACTTACGCAGTGTTTCTCAAACCATGCTGTGGCATGTGTCCCACATATAAAGTAGAGGATGCTGGGCACGGATGTTAGCTCAGGGCCAATCTTCCTCAGCAAAAAGAGGAGGATTGGTGGCAGATGTCAGCTCAGGGCTAATCTTCCTCAAAAAAAAAAAAAAAAGAATTGCCTTTCAGAAAAGGTGCAAAGTCGCACAGCCAGAGCATGCACAGAAGAAGAAATCTTGACCTGAAATGACTGCAAAACCAGAGATCCTCCTCCCCACGGAACAAAGGACTAGGACACAACTGGAACTTGAAAATTGGACCCTTATTAAAAGCGAGGAGTCTCTCGTTCAGGAAGATGTGGTGTTAAAATTCCTTCCCCACCTCATCATAAATGTTTAGAATCCTGTCATAAAAGTTTAGAACCTCATCATAAATATTTAGAACCCTGTCGTAAATGTTTAAAACCTTACCATAAATAAATTCTTGAAGCCCACCAATCAAAACCTGTCCCGTGAGTGTTTCCACATGCCAGCCCGTTCTCCCTAACCTCTTAAATTTTGCCCCAAATCCTGAATCAGAGACAGATCTGAGGGCACACACCTCTTGTCTCCCTGCAGAGCAATCTTGCAGAATAAAGCTGACCTCTCTTCCCAAAGGCCGATGCCATAATTAGTTGGCTTTTTATGTACTTGGGACAAGAGAACCCCAGTTTTGTGCTGTAACAATGTCTTATGGATGTTCTGGACAGGATCAAATATCAAGAACCTTTTGGCAGGACCAAATGTCTTATGGACATTTTGGATCAGACCAAATGTCCTGCAAGGCAACTGCAACTTGACTAGACTAAAGTTTAAAGATTATTTAAACACTAATCTAGGTGTTGTTATAAGGCATTTTGTAGATGTTATTTAAATCCATAATCAGGTCATTTTAAATAATGTAGATTATCAAAGAAAATGGGGATGAGCCTGATTCAATCAGTTGAAAGGCCTTCAAAGCAGAAATGAGTCTTCCCTGAAGAAGAATAGATTCTTCTTGTCCACAGTAGTTTCAGTTCATGCCCCAGAGTTCCAATCTGCCATTCCTGATGGCCAGCCCTATTGATTTTGAACTTGCGTAGCCGGACCACACAATTATGGGGAAATGGGAAGATGTTGGTCAAAGGGTACAAACTTTCATTGATAACATGAATAAGTTCTGGAGATCTAATGTACAATATGATGATTATAGCTAATAATGCTGTATTGTATACTTGAAATTTGCTGAGAATAGATCTTAAGTGTTCTTACCACACACACACACACATACACACACATACAAGGTATCTATGTGAGGTGATGGATGGGTTAATTATTGTCGTACCTAATTATGGTAGTTGCTTCACAATGTATATGTATTTTAAATCATCACATTGTACACTTTAAATACTGTATATACCATTTTTAATTGTCAATTATACCTCAATAAAACTAGAAAAAAAACCAGTTCAATTTAAACCTCAGATTTGCAGATGCTAGAAACCAGAGCAGGCTTGCTAACACAATCAGTGGATGAGAGAATCAAGATTAAAATCTTGACAGACTGGAATAATGAAATGAAACTAACAAGGAAAATTTTAATTAAAAATAAAACCTACAGAAAAACAGACAAAATCCTGGCAAGATAATCTTTGTCTTGTTATGTTAGCATCCAGGGCTTGGTGATCAGCTTACCGGAGTCTGAATCCTGGTGCTACATGAAAATGAGTCCTTGGCAATGACACTTACCTCTCTGTGCATCAGTTTTCTCATTTGCTAAGTGCGAATGATAAGGATGATGGTGATGGTGATGATGATGATTACGATGATGTTTGATGCTGCCTACATCAGAGGTCGACTGTGAAGATTAAACAAAAAGTTACAGAAAAGCACCTATAATCATCTCTGGCACACAGTAACTCTCAATAAATGTCTGTTGCTGTTTTTGCTGCTTGAAAATTTTGCATAAAGGTAAAATCTTTAAAGTCACGCACAAATAAAGTTGAGAAAAATGAAGAAACCATGAGGCGTTGGGATATCACCATTTCCATTTGAAGCAGTCATCTGATGCAACTTGGGAAGTGTAATGACTGCAGTTTAATGTATGGACTTTGCAGTAGGACTGACTCAGAATCAAGTCATGTCTCTGATATTTACCAGCTATGTGACTTGAGGAAAATTAGTAAACCTCTAATAATCCCAGCCTTGTTTCTTCATTTGTAATAGGGAGTAATAGTAGTGACTGCACCTTAGAGCTATTGCAAAGATTCAGAGAGACGTTGCACAGACCTGGACAGAGTGATAGCTCCGCAATGAGATCTACTTTTATTACTATTATGTGACTGCTGTAAACATTGTCCTTTATTTCTAGAACACAGTCCAAGGCTTGAATGTCACAATATTCTGGGGAACTTTTCGAATTCTCTAATCAAGAGAAGAAATATTTCCATTAGCTTAGTGTTACTCTCTTAGCTATGCAAAGCAATATTTCTGGAATAGAAAATCCTGTCCTTTTTTTCTCGTTGGCTTTCTTGGTCCCATTCCTTATGTCTATTCCTAGTGTTACTTCCTGTGTTCAGTTCCAGTTCTTGACAGCTTTGTCCTGAACAATGGCAAATGCCTTCTAAATATTTCCTTCAGCTTCCAAAGTTAGCGAATCTCAAGATGGTAGAGGGCAGGCTGGGGTAGGTGGTGAGAGCCATAATTTTTCAATGGAGAGGGTTGACTGATATCAGATCATATCCACATAACCACCTCCATTCTTCTCACACCTGTCAGATTCCATTCCCATAGCATCTTTGAGCAGCATGGTCTGTATGTATTGTATGTTGTTACGGGAATTGGGGAAGAGTCTCTTTTCACTTGCTACTGGACCAGGCTTTCAAAAACACTGCTTTCCACTGTGTCTCTATAGGCAAATAATAGTGCATTTATTGACCACTCGCTATTTGTCAGGCATACAGTGTCTCACTGTATCCTCAGATGAGACTAGCTCTTGGGCCCATTCTAATTATGAGGATACTGTAACTTGGAGACCTAACACCACTAAAAGGGAAAAAAGCTAAAATTCAGTGTCAAGTCTTTCAGTACCAAAAGCCCAGAAAAATAACTATTTCCTGTTGTGTATCTAATGGAGTTTCTACTGTGTTGGGTTTCATACAGATTGCCACAAATTTATACCATACAGTCCTTGCCCCTGTCCTCTAGTTGTTTTTAAAGCAAGTGACCCATAACTAAAGTAAACTTGAAATACTCACAATTCTTAGTTGCCATTACGCATGATATTTTCTCATAACCGCGGAGGGAGAACAGAGAAGAAAGAGCCCAACTTATCAGAGATGACCTACAGAAAAAGGTAGAGTTTGGATAGGATGTGGAAGGTGGAAGAAACAGGTTAGGAAGTTTTTAAGAAATCCTAAAAGTGGAATAGGTAAAAGCAACTTGCCAATTGGCTTGGTGGTAATGAATATTAGGGACTGGGAAATGGGAAATAAATTTAATTAGGAATTATTGAGCCATTTAATTGCCATAATTGATTAGTAAGCACTGGGGAGCCATTTCAAGTTCTCGAGCAAGAGACTGAAAGATTTATGCTATGGTTTTAGAAAATTAGTGTGGTAGTGATGTGTTGGAGAAATAGGGCAGAGGAGAACAGGATGGCAGGGGCACTGGGGGAAGATGTTATCATAAACTATGTTGGTTACCATGGTGATGGCAAGGCAAGGCTACATGCTAGAATCAGGATGGAGTGACCTGTGTGTCCCTCTTTCTCACCAATCTCAATACTATTGCCATAGATGAACATCCTGGACATTAATTTTATATTTAACATTAATTATAACTCACTTTAGGATTTTGAAAAATGGATCCTTAACTTTCATGTTACAAACTGCTGCTATCATTTTCTTCTAAGATTCTTCTTAAAAAGCATGGAAACCACAGGTATCTCTGTGCCTCTGGATACTTCAGATGAATCAAAATTACTCTGGTTGTTTGTTTTGGGAAACAGAACCAAAGCTATCAGACTAGACCAATTCTCTACCTAACAACCTTCAACTGTGTCATTTTGCCTTTTAAAATTAAAATTTGGATTTCTAGCTCCCCTGAATCCTCTCCATCTCCAGCCCCTTTATATGATGTCCCACTTATATTCAAACCATGATTCCACTAATATTATGAATAGAACTTTGCCTTTTCACTCCCAGGTCACAAAAGCCTGGGGGGTAAAAACAGCATCATAAATAGTGTTAAAAACAGCTTGTTTACTTTCTCCCTTCCTTTTGTAACTGAGGACTGTGGGTCTCTACTTGACTTAAAATTCCTTCCAACTACACCTCACTACAATTCTGTTCTGCCATTTTCTCTGTTGTAATTTGGCTGTGATGTCAATCTCCTGTCCCACTCCGCGATCAGGGCCTTGATGTCCCCTTCCATTTCCTTTGCCTTGTAGATTCAACTCTTGCTGTTAATATTACCCTAAATGGGGGCAGACATGCTTTATCTCCGCTTTGGCTAGACCGTGGTACCAGCCACTGAGCAGGGCTGCCTGACACTCTCAGGCCTCTCAGGAGTTTAAAATGAGGTCGGTTTTACTCTTCACTCCCCTTTGGTGGATTCCCACTGGGACCAGAATTCTGGGACTGGGATAGTATATGTGATCCACATTGAGCTCTGTGTAAATCTCCAACCCCTCTGAATCTGAGCTATTATTCTTGAATCACATTTGTGAGGCTAGACTCTCGCTCTCCTTGGAAAGCTTGTTCTCAGAGCTTCTTAGTTCTCATGCAAATAGCCCAAATGTTTGGCAAGCCAAACATCTAGTGCGCATGTAATTTAGAAAATTCTCAACCTGAAAACCCCTGCTACATAAAGACATGGAATTTTTCTTGTAATGAGCTTCGGACAGTGAAAGCATCAACAGCTAGCTTCTTTAAGCAAACTGGAGCAGAGGAGCAGCAGGAAGGAGCTGGGAAAAACATGTGGGAGAATTTTTTCTCTTTTTGAGAAAGTCTATACTGGTGTATGTCTTTGATTTAAAACATCTGCCTCAGTCCTTTTATATTTTATAGCCTATACCAGAAAAAGCATATTAAATGCTATTTTCAGACCATTTTTTCGATTTAGAGGAGCGGTATAATAACTTATCTGTTATTCTTCATAGTGTTTGGGAGGAGGATATTCCCCCCCACTCCTGTTTAGTTCTTATGGCTGGACTAATAATAAAATTAACACAAGACCTGGGGCTGGCCCTGTGGCATAGTGGTTAAGTTCACGTATTCCCCTTCTGTGGCCCGGGGTTCATGGGCTCGGATCCTGGGTGCAGACCTACACACCGCTTATCAAGCTGTGCTGTGGCAGGCGTCCTAGATAAAAAATAGAGGAAGACGGGCACAGATGTTAGCTCAGGACCATTCTTCCTCAGCAAAAAGAGGAGGATTGGCAGCAGATATTAGCTCAGGGCTAATCTTTCTCAAAAAAAAAATTTAACACAAGACCAGATTAACAGGAGAAAAACAAGTTTAATACATATGCAAAGGAGATGATAAAAATGATACTCAGAGAAATGACCAAGGCAGGCAGCTTTTATATCTTTTCACACAAAGAAACAATAAATTTGTGAGGATTTGACAGGACAAAGAAACTTAGATTTGGGTGCTTAATTAGTAAGGAATTTAAGCAGAGTTTGAGTTTGGGGTAGTAAATTAGTAAAAAAGTAAAAAGGTTTGTTTATATAGGCTTCTCAGCCCTGAATTCCCTAGCCCTGGTGATAAGGATGTCTTTCTAACCCCTGATGCAGGGAGGGTACTGTAGAAAAGGAATAACTATTCCTCTACCCTCTAGATTCTTCTGGCGTGTCTAAGAATTAGATTGACATGAGACAGAACAGCAGGAGAAAATCAAACAAAGTTTAATAACGTGTATAAGTGTGAGAAACTCCAAAATGGCTGAAGCCACCACCTTAAATACCATCTTCTGCTAAGGACAAAAGAGGATGTTGGGAGTAGTGGTTTGGGAATTCAAAGGGGAGGAGGGCAATTTACATGAAGATAGAAAAGCAAATGTTTGGTAAACATGTTGACCATGCTTTGTAAAGACAATGAAAGATGGAGAGGACTTTGATTAAATGGCCCTTGCTAGGTTCCTCCCTGTCTACCACACCTAGTTTATGTTATACGATAGTTCTCTATGACATTAGCTCCTCCCTAGAACAGGTCTTCTATCTTAAATTCTTTTAGGCAGTTAGGGGGAAGGTCAAAGTTTCTTCCTGAGTCTTTTGTTCTTAAAAAGTAATAAATCCAAAGAGACACATTTTAGGGTGGCAAATTCTGATCTCCCACAGTACTTTTCTCATGGGAGATTTATTTCCTGTTTTCAAAGGGAACAGAAAGAGTAGGGTCAAAATGCTCTTTCTGCATCAGCTGCTTCTTAAGTAACTTTAATTCAAAATAATCAATATGCCATTGTGGTATATTTTGGGGTGGCCTGCCTGGGCCCCAATAATAGTTAGGCTTACTTATGAAGCAATATTTGAATCACCACCTCTTGCATATGCTCTTTGAGCCCATCAGATTTCCATTATTGGTCTTTTACATCTGAAGGATAGTAAAATACGCCACCTCAAAATATGCCTCTTTGGCATAAGGATTATTTTGAGAAACAGTAGACACACGAGAAGCTCTGAAAACCTAGTAGAAGTTACTCTTTTATAAGAGATATTTACATTTATAAGGGAAAGCTCCATTTGTAAAAGTGTCTCCCTCTCTGTACCAGGAAGAGGAAGATGACTCTAAATCACAAGAGAATCTTATCAAAGGAGAGGGCACCAACTTAAATCTGCATAACTGTAGGTGCCCCTGACACAGGAAGGGTTAATAATCACTGGAAAAGGCTTGCCAACAAACTGTGACCCAGAGGTGAGAAGGCCGGTCAGCCAATGAAGGGTAAGACCTCCAGGGCGGGGCAACCTAAGACAGGCGCGGTCGCCTGGGGGCACAGATGGAGACACAATGTCGATATCAGGAGCAGGAGGGGCCGTTGCCTAGGAGACCTTGCCTGCTCAGAGATAAAAATATACGAGCACAGCAATAACATGATAATATCAAAACAGAGGCCAAGGGAGGGCTCCTAGAGAAATCACTAAGAATTCTTGGCATTCACTAATTACTTCATCCAGAACACCTCTGTATGTTTAACAGATGTAAGCTATGTATATATTGAAACACTGGTTATAATAAACTCAGAGTGGCCATCAGCCCTCTCTGCATCTATCCTGATGTGTACATTGGATTGCGACACCAACACATAACAACCATACCCGGTTTACTGAGCATTTCCTGATAACCTCCCATAACTGGTTCCCTACTCCCAACATCTTCTTTTGTCTTTAGCTTGAGATGGAATTTAAGGTGATGGCTTGGGCCATTTTGGGGAGTTACTCAGTTTTCCTGGGTCTCTTCCAGATATACAGCATGTATTCATGTTATTAAACTTCTGTTGTTTTTCTCCTGTTAATCTGTCTTTTATTACAGAGGGTCTCAGCCAAGAACCTAGAAAGGTAGAGGGAAAATTATTTTTGCTCCCCTACAGTTTTACGCTTATTAGGGGTTTTATAGGAAATCAAAATGAATTTATTTCCCTCAGATTCAAAGTAAAGGTAGACTGTGATACAACTAAAGGAAATATTTTGATCTATTTATAAATATCTGTTCAAAACAAAACTAAATGTATTTCTTTCATTCTTCATTTAATTACTTTATTGAAGATATTGAGCTATCTTATTTTAATACCTTTAATTTTATTTAATAACTATTTAATTTTGTTTGAACTTTACCTATTGCCTGAACATTTTAAGTATTCCAACTGAATAGAAACCAGTATAAAAAATGCTTTAATAAAAGTGTCTCAGAGTTTCAGCGGACTACTTAAAATTCATTATTTAAATGCTTGGATTTTACTTAAAGATGAATGTCATTTTAAAGAATCTTGGAAGACTTATTCATGACCTCACTTTCAAAATAAGAGTGTCATCTATTTGCATTAAGTTTTTTTCCCACTTAATAAAACCAAAATTTTACATACCTCACTGGATCACCTCGGTCATTAGGTATAATACTTACTGTAATAGCTGAGTGACATGTGACATATACAGTGAGATTGACTTATGTGGGTGAGGAAAATAGTATAGCAAATGATCATCTCATTGGTTAGATTTTTCTGATTTGGAAATCAAGATAAAAATGGCTTGATTAGTGTGGAAGATGTGGAGTTGCACCTTCTAGTGCTCCTTCAATGTAGGACATGCTGCCAAACCATGTGGAGTGTGGTCAAGTGACTGGCTCCATTTGTGAACTCCTACAGTGCCTGTCTCAGCCACTTGGCCTGAGGATATACTCCACAAGGCCAGCCTGCATCCTCTGACTGCTTGAGTCAGGGTATACTGGCTCAGACATTTCATAGTGGTGCCAAAAATTCTGAAGGGCAATCCCTGTCATGCTGGCCAAGGCCTCAAGGAGCCTGTGTAGCTATTTTACTTCTTACTCTGTCCAAATCTGCTCCCTCTCCATTCCTTACACGGAAATTGATCCATAATAAATCTCTTACCCCAGGCTCTGTCTGCTTGTAGCAAACTCAATTTGTGACAATTAAGGATTGAATGTTACACTTTTGGGGTCCCTACTGATGGTTATAGAGCAGTCTTTTCTGGTAGCTCAAAGTTGTCCTGAATGACAATGTCAGACTCTCTCCATCCATCTATCCATCCATCCATCCTTGATCCATATTTGCAAGTACCTTTTATGTGCTGTGTGCTGGTCTTGGACTTTAAGGAGCTTCCAGTCAGATGGAAGAGACAAGATATTAAGTGCAAGTTGACTATGAGAGGAGACAGGACAGCAGTAGAGAGAACTGTAAATAAATAAACCAAATTGATGGCAAGTAAACCAGATTGATGCTGTACGGAAGTACAGAACTACAGTGGTAGTAGTTAACCTCAGGGTTTATTATATTTTAAGGATTTTATTTTTCAGAATCCAAGTTCAGCAGCAAGTGTTAGCTCCATGATCTTCAAAACATATCCCCCGTAACTATGAGAATCAGTCTCCAACTGCATTTTGTAGCCAGCACATAGGTGTTTGTAAATATTGGAATCTGATCTTTTCCATTGCCTTGCTAGACACACTGCTTTCTTGTTACTTCTAGATACATCTATAGAAAGAAACATCAATAGAAGGAAGTTAAATTCGTTTCTCCCCTAAAATGCAGAAGGCAGTTCAGAATTTAATGCTTGGATTGACACTTGTCTTCATTCTATTCTAATAGATCTTTATCTCAGTCCTCCATAAACTCGTGGGATCCTATTGTGCTCTAGTTTAGATTATATTCAAATTGAAGAGCAGTGGTTTCATGTTTTTCAAGTTCTGCAAGTGTTTTTAACCTCAAACCATTTACTAGAGCCCCCACATTAGAGTATGTTCATTTCACTCTCTGTTGTTTGAGAAAAATATATAAGCAAAATTTACTCTGAATTCATCAACACTTGAAAATAAATTTTCATTTTATTAGCTATTCAAGCTGGCACGGACATTTGTAAGATCATGTTTGAAAACATGTATTTGGCAAATTATTTTTCTTACTGTTTCTTGTGCATGGGGACATAGAGAGACTCAACTGCTTCTTATGTTTCTGCTGCCCCTCATGTGTCCACAGCCTCGCATTAGGGGTCCATATTCATAGGTAGTGGAAACCTGTCACTATTTTACCGTTACAAATCTGTTATTGATGTTAAGCCGAGATGTTTTGGATGGATTTCATTGACATCTTATTAAAAATGTAAAAAACAATGCAATACTAATAAAGTTTGTCTGTTTCCCTGTCATTGGACTTACACACAATGGGAATATTCTGAAAGAGATCATGTAACTTTGAAATACTAAATAAGCTAAGAATGTCTTACATTGTGCTCGATGTGTCATAGTTTCTGGTTAATTTACTTTTCCCCTTTCCTTGTGAGCCACTCCTCTATTACCAGGGGTCCTCAGCTGACCCTACATTCTTCAAACCAGACTCCCTATGAAAGTGATGACAGGCCATCTTCTAGTTTCCCAAGCCCCCATGGTCATTTCGTCCTGGTCCAGTTTTTCCCTTGCCTAGGCATCAATATTTATAACCTTTAAGCTAGTAATTTGTAGTTAATCAAAAATTATTCTTCAGCATTGCTCTAACCAATGAGAACACACATTTGAAGTGAGATTTCAGATATTTGACCAGACGATTGAGGAAATACGTTTTAATAAGGGATTCTGTAAGAGAGAGTTCCATCTTAACACAGTGTTCACGGCCTCCTTTAATAACTTATGAGACCAGCTCTGACTTCATTCTGTGTTACTATCTGTTTCTAAAAACCCCTGCATTAGAATAGTTTGATTCCAGGTATTTCGAAACATAACTATCCCTTCTTTTTTAATGCTCATTAAAAACATCCTGAAATCTTCTAAGAGGTAAAATGAAAATAACCTAGAAAAATTACATAGTCTATGTTTTAGCTACTATATGGTTGTCTTGTAAAATAAGTACATTACATATTTCTAAAGAATGGTATAATGAGAATGAGCTTGCTGTGTTTATATGGGTTCATGCCATCACAGTGGGAGTTTCAGCTTTTGCTTATCAGCGGGTTGCGGATGTTGATTCACATAATATATTTAATGCTATTGCCTGTCCTCTGAATTCCTTGAAATTAACCATTAAAGATGTAAACAGCAGAACAGCTAATGGGTTCCTATGGTTTACAAATAATTTTTCGACTCCGCTTTATTAGGCACTATAAGGCTGACTGCATTACCAGAGCAATCTACTGTATATAGAAGTTCTACCCTTTGGGACTAAGGCAATGCTATTTACTGTTTTGAAGTAATCTCTATGTCTTTCTGAATATTTATGTTTTGCCCTTGTATATTTTTATAATCACATTTATTTATATTTATCCATTAAGTCAAAAAAAGTTTATAAATTTATAGCATACATACAAACACATATATACAGGATTTTGTACAGGATTTTGCCCAAACTTAAGTATATTTAGGTATTGGAATTTTTCAGCTTTGCCACAATTCATTCCTGGAAACAGTATTTTAAACTGTGTTAACAATAGATTACAGAATTTTCCCATAGTTATATGCTCTTAAAAAGAAAATATGTACTGATAAATATTAATCAAAGGTAATGGTTTAAAATAGCGAAAGTAGGCTCTAACAGAGAGTTTCCAATTTCTCAAATGTTTTATAGAAATCGCAGCCTCCGACTATCTTACCAGATAATTAGTTATCCAACAAGTGAGATAATTTATGTGAAAATAATTTATACAAATTTACAGTTTTGATAAGTGGACATATATTTCTATACCAGGTGAATATTTAGGAGCTCTTACATGGTCTAAAGACATGTTCTAAGATCTTGTTCTGCTGTAATGAAATCATTGGAAGACATTCACTTGCAGGGACTTAGGCACATTTAGATCAAACTTAAAAACCATTTTAGGGCACTAAATTAGTTCATTAACACTTAGTGTAGAAATGTTCATGTTCAGAAACAACAGTGACTTTTGGGGCTTCAGATAACATGCATTCTGGGTTACTGCAATGCCCAGAAGAGTAGCTGTAGCTCTACTCCTATTCCACTCACTCAAGGATATTGAAACACAAATGAGTAACAGTTACATTATGATAGGGGATCTTGTGAGGGTCTTTGATCCATTAAAAAGAACTAAATAAATTGAAACTCTGGAAGATTATCACTGACTAAAAAAAAATGACTTTCGATGTCCTTACATATGATAGAGACATTCTCCCATGTCGTAGCATCATGGATGAGCTGGACTGTTCTAAATATAAAAAGTATAGCACCAGCATTAAAATTCACTGGTCTCATAGATTGACCTAACCAACAAAAATATACTAGCTATAGTAAACATTAAATATTTAAACAAAAATAATAACTCTTTCTATGCAAATAAAGTTACATGCAAATAATCTTATTACCAGTTATTAAATTAAGAAATTTGGATAGACGTAGATAGTACAAGCTGCTTTAGAAAGTTTGCTAAAGGAAGTTTGTTTTCTGTAATGACTTTCTCTGAAGCAAGTACAGTCATTCAAAATTATTCCATTGATTTCAAGTCTTTACTTAAAATTAGAAGGATAGTAATAAGCCCTTGTTTTAGATGGTTAGGTTGGTGGTAGTGGGTTTCACAATGAATTGCAACTTCAAAGGGCTGACCCAGCATCTTTTCTTCTTTTTGTCCTATTTTCACTTTATTCATCTCTATAAATAAAGTTGTAGATCATTAATCCAAAGCAGTGCTAGCAGTAAACTTTCTTTAACCCTTCATAGCCATAGCCAGTTGTGCGAACATGTAACTTTTGGTCTAGCAGCCTTGAGGAGAAAGGTTTAAGTAGGTAACTGAAGCCTTGCCCCTTTCTCTTGCTCTGTTTCTACAAATTAAAGCCATATTCAAGAAAATCGCTTTTTGAACACAAGATCTGTTTTCCAATAGAATATGTAGGAACACAAATTTAGTTAAGATCAGAAGGATATACATAGCAAAATAATCTTATGGTACTTAGCATATTGTTGACAGGACATCACTGTACTTCATCTGCCATTGGAAATGCCATTTATCATAGAAATTTAACATAAAACTTCAAAATTCCATCTCTAAAATAATTCATGAAGACAAGGATGAAAGTCTCTTATCTTCACTAATGATGGAGAAAGGCTTGGAGATACGAGATTAGAGTTAGTATTCCTATGGTAATGAGTGAAATGATGAACAGGGAGACTTTACAGACTTTCTGTAATATTTTATATATGGTGTATGGGAGGAAAAGTAATTTTCTTTCTACCCTTCTTTGTTCTTGGCTGAGACACCCCTGGAATAAAAGACAGATTAACAAGAGAAAAACAAACAGAAGTTTAATAACAGGTATATGGCCTATATACATCGGAGAGACCCAGGAAAACTGAGTAACTCACCAAAATGACCCAAGCTGTCCCCTTAAATCTCATCTCCAGCTAAAGACAAAAGAAGATATTTGGGTGTGAGGAGTCAGTGATAGGAGGTTATCAGGCAAAGCACAGCAAACAAGAATAAGGTTGTTATGCAGATTTAAGACTGTGCCTTCTTAACTGGTAAGAGTTTCTGGAGATTTAGAGTGATCCTTCTCCTCCTCCGGCAGAGAGGTAGACACCTTTACAAATGGAGATTTTCTTTATAAGTATACCGTCCCCTACAAAAGAGTAAATTGTATTCTATTTTTAGAGATTCTCCTGTCTGTTTTTTCTCAAAAATAATCCTTAGGCCAAAAGTTCTTGAGTAATTTATTTTTTCCATTTAGATATCTTTGTTTGCTCTCCCTTTCATAGCAGACAGTGACTTCTCTGCAATCCAGCAGTAAGGAGAACTGGGAAACAGAATGAAGATAGTAATGGATGTGAAGGGCAAAAAGTATTTATCACCATTTGATGACAGGTTGATGAGGAAAAGGATGTTCATACAGCTTCAGTGTTTCAGCCACAGATTACTTATTGTAGGGGAGCAGAATTTGCCACCCCAAAATGTGTCTCTTTGGATTGATTATTTTTAAGGACAAAAGACACAGGCAGAAACTTTGACCTTTCCCCTAACTGCCTAAAAGAATTTAAGATAGAAGGCCTGTTCCAGGAAGGAACTATCACCATCAATAACTATAGTATAATATGTACTAGGTGTGGTGGACAGGGAGGATCCTAGCAAGGCCCATTTGATCAAAGTCTCCTCCACGACCTCATGAATTTCTCTCCATGTCTGTAAGGTGTGGCAAACATTTATTTACCAAACATTTGCTTTTCCATCTTCATGTGAATTGTCTTCCTCCCTCTCTGAAGTCCCAAACCACTATCCCCAACATCCTCCTTTATCTTTAGCTGATGATGGTATTTAAGGTGGTGGCTTCAGCCATTTTGGTGAGTTACTTAGTTTTCCTGGGTTTCTCCCATGTAGACATATTATTAAGCTTTTTTGATTTTCTGTTATTCTGTCTCATGTCAATTTAATTCTTAAACCAGTCAGAAGAACCTAGAAGGGTAGAGGAATATTTCTTCCTCCCCCACACTATTAATTACTTGATACAGTCATTGAAAGACAATATTAATATCTCTATATTGTTAAAAAACAAAATTTAACTCAGTGAATTTTAAAGATCTTATTGGCTTTATTCAATGATTTGTGAATTGGGTGGCATTCAATCTAGCAAATAGAAAGGAGCTCCGAGAAGGTGTACAAAAGGAAAGACTTTTATAGGCAGAAAGGAGCAAGAACAAGGAAGTTATATGAGGCAAAAAAGTGGGTTAGCTATTGCAGGGTTTCTTTCCTTTAGGGAATAGCAGGAGTCTATCAGGTGGATTACCTAACTAGTGCTGATCAGGTGATTCCTGACTGACTGGTATTGATGCAAAATAACCAATAACTGTTCTATGGATAAGAGAGATAGATGAGTTTTGCTTGAACCAGGGTGAGGATTATAACCTGGGAAGGCAGTTTCCACAAAGGAAGAAAGCGTTCCAGAGAAGCATATTTTTCAGTAAAGTACAATACCTTTTTAGAACAAAGAAGATGCATTAAACATGCCCAGGATACATATTGATCAAAGTTTCAAAGAAGTATTCAGTTGCAAATTAGCAGGTCAACATGACCCTGATGTTGGGAAATGGACTAATACGGGTGTTACCAACAGGGCCTAGAAGGGGAAGTATGCATTCTTATCTTACGAGAGTATATTCTTTACTTTAATGGTTAAATCAGGTGTACAATGTATGTTTGATAGGCCATAAGTTAGGATTCTTTACTTCAAGCTGAATCAGTTTTTGAACCCGAATAGTTACCCCATGTACCTCAATATGTGAAAATCTCTTGTCACTGGTTTAAGATTCCAATTTTGGAAAAGTGGAAACAGTAATTAAGTTAAGTCTCCATTTGGTGACATGTGGCTTAGCATAAGTGACTCCATTTTGGGCCTGTTGTCTTGTTTTTAACAATACACTATTTTTAGTTAAGATTTACATAGACATTAGAACAATACATTAAAAATGATAAATTCTATAAATAAAAATGAAGGAAATAAATCAGAATTTCATAATAGTGTAGAATGACTTACTGATTTATATAACTCTTTAATTTTATTCAGAAACCACGTATTACTGATGTGATTTGAAATAAATTTGAATTATAATACTTTAATTTCTTCTTACATTACTTATGTAAGGAAAAAAAAAAACTCTTTAAAGCATGAGAGCTCTAAAGGCAGTGTCTATTAATTCTAGTTTTCTGAGTTTCAGAGGAGATTGAGAGCATCCACATTGTGAAAATGTAGGCATTATAAAAGTACATTTTGGGAATCATCATACTAGAACTATCATCCCAGCTGTGAGTCAATGGCATTTATTGTGTACTGATTTATACCAGAAACCAAGAGATTTTTGTCATTAAAGTCTTAGCAGAAGTTAGCCAAATGATTTGGTTGGATGAACTAATTCAAATCCTATAAAGTATGAACCAGCAAAAGAATAATACAATATATTTGGAAGTGAAGTTATACAAAAAGGATTCATCACAGTAAGAGTGAACGTAAGAATAATTGATTTGCATAGAAATAGATCAACAATCACTATAATTTCTTAGCTTTATATGGTTCTAAAAGACTGCTATTCTTAGACAATCCCTTGGAGAAATGCAGAGAAGTTGCAGAGGTCTGCACTCATGGCCTGAAGTTTGTAAAAAAGAGCATAAATGATTTCTGCATGTTTTACTTAAAAGAAGATATACTGATTCTGTAAATTTATAATGCAGAAAACAAATGAACACTTTCACTTCCTCGTAAGGCTGCAAAAGGCATCTGGCTTCTTTTTCATCTTGTGATGCTGCTGTTCTGCACTGTGTTTTTCAGTGTTGGAACCTGATTCATCAGTTCTCAACCCTAAGAACCACCCACTGATCTAGCTGCTTGAAGGAGCTCTTTCAGAAGGCTTTATACAACCAAATACAGTTATACTTTATATGCGGGACCATTGAGGGGAAGGTTGATAAGGAAATGGATGTTCGCATGGTCTCAAAGTCTCATCCACAGGTTACTTATTAATTACTGAGAGAGAAAGGTGGCTTTAACATGAAGACATCTGGTAGACACCATCATCACCAGGTGACCAAACTCAGCATCACTAATAGCTTGGCACTCTGACCTGCTGTGCTTCCTGACGGGATGCACTGAGAACTGTTACCACAGCGCAGATGACATTTTCTTGCCAGAAAAGTTTAAACTCAACCAGTCATTAAGGGATAATCAAAATAATTAAGATACTGACTTCATCTCTTCAAATGTCAATGCCATGACAGACCAAACAAAGTTTGGGGACTGTCTTGGATTAAAAGAGACTAAATTCAATGGGTGATCACAATTTGGACCCTGACATTATTGGGACTCTTGAATATTGACTATAAGTTAGATAATGTTGTTGTATCATTGTTAAATTTCTTGATCGTGATGATGGGATTGTTATTATATAGGAGAATGTGCTTATTCTTAGAAGAACCAAGCCGAATATTTAGGTGTGAATTTTTATGTGTGTGTGTGTGTACACATGTGCACACATGCATATACATTAAGAAAATAAATTGCAAATAAAAGAAATGTAAAGAGAGAAAACAGATGTGGCAAAATGTTAATTGGTGAACTGTGGAGGATGTATGCGTGTTTATGGTACTAGTCTTTCAATTTTTCTGTAAGTTTAGAATATTTTAAAGTACATAGTTGAGGGGAGTAGGAAATCATTAATAACAAGTATTGAGTATGCCTAAATGGCAAAGGATAAAAAATAAATAGCCCACTTGATATATGAATTTCTAAGTTCTATGGTATTTTCTGTTTGAATTTACACTGAAATATCAATAATTTGCACATGAGAATTGTATCTGAAGCTATGTAACATACTAACTGGCCAGGATTTCTTCTCTATTATCACATTTTACAATGTTCCTTAGGGTTCAGGAGTATCTTTTTTTTTGTATAAAACTATAAACATTCCACCTCTATAAGAATTGATCATGTGCTTTGTAGGGGAACAGAATTTGCTCCCCCAAAATGTGTCTCTTTGGTTTATTAGTATAATTTTTTTTGGTGAGGAAGATTAGCTGTAAGCTAACATCTGTTGCTAATCTTCCTCTTTTTGCTGAGGAATATTGGCTGTGAGCTAACATCTGTGCCCATCTTCCTCTATTTTGTATATGGGATACCACCACAGCATGGCCTGATAAAGGGTGTATAGGTCTGCACCTGGAATCTGAACCTGTGAACCCCGGGCTGCCAAAGCAGAGCACGTGAACTTAACCACTATGCCACTAGGCTGGCCCCTGGCTTGATTATTTTTAAGGGAACAAAAGACTCAGGAAGAAATTTTGAACTTCCCCCTAACCACCTAGAAGAATTCAAGATAGAAGGCCTGTTTCAGGAAGGAGCTATCATCATAGAGGACTATAGTATAATAAGAACTAGGTGTGGTAGACAGGGAGGATCCTAGCAAGGCCCATTTGAGGTAACTCCTCTCCATATCCCATTGTCTTTGCAAGGCATGGCAAACATTTGTTTACCAAACATTTGCTTTTCCATCTCCATATGAATTGCCTTCCTCCCCTTTGAAGTTCCAGACCACTACCCCGACATCCTCCTTTGTCTTTGGTTGGAGATGGTATTTAAAGGTGGTGGCTTCAGCCATTTTGGCAAGTTACTCAGTTTTCCTTGGTTTCCCCCATGTATCTATGTTATTAAATTTTGCTTGATTTTCTCCTGTTATTTTGTCTCATGTCAACCTAATTCTTAGACCAGCCGGAAGGACCTAGAAAGGTAGAGGAAATTTTCTTCTTCCCCTACAGCTCCATATAAATATTTGGTCAAGTTAGTTTTTCATATGTCAATTATTGTTTACTCTGGGGAGTATTTGAAATAAAATGTGTTTCTTCCTGAGAAACTAAAACAATATTTATAGTTTCCATAAATGAGGCTTTTATTTAAACTACTTTCTAATATAAACAAAAAAAATTGTATGTGATTAGAAAAGGTAGAAATTATTAAAATATATTTTGTTTATGGGGCTGGCCCCGTGGCCGAGTGGTTAAGTTTGCACGCTCCACTGCAGGCGGCCCAGTGTTTCGTTGGTTCGAATCCTGGGCGCGGACATGGCACTGCTCATCAGACCACGCTGAGGCAGCGTCCCACATGCCACAACTAGAAGGACCCACAACGAAGAATATACAACTATGTACCAGGGGCTTTGGGGAGAAAAAGGAAAAAGAATAAAAAAAATCTTTAAAAAAAAATATATATTTTGTTTAATAACATAATTGAGAACTTAGTGAAAAAGTTTACTAGTGTTTAAATTTATTGCCTATATGGGTTTGTCTAGACTTTCTAAATTTGAGCAAATGTACAGCAAGACAGATCTGGAAGCTAACCATTTCCATGCAGTGGCTAAGAATATAGCTTTGTTTCAAACAGGCTGAACTTGAAACTGGTTCCTTTATTTTATAATTGTGTAAATTTTTCTTCCAATTGTGTAACTTTCTCGGGGCCTTGGTATCATAACCAAAGGCCAAGAAAGAAAATAATACATAATTTCTAAGATTGTTGAGAGAATTTATGGAAAGGAAATAATGCATGCTTGGTGTTCAGCACAGTACCTGTCATGAATCATACAAGCCTGTTTTCATCACTTTCATTAACTTCTGGGTCAAGTCATCAACCCTCTTGTCACCAGGATTGTCCACCTTGATTTATACCCAGTGGAACCATTCTAAATCATTAGTGCCTGAAGATTGGTATTTAAATTTTAGAAGGGTATTGAAATTCATGGTGTCAGAGTGTCTTCTTATTTTGTTGTCACTAAATCAAGTATTTTTGTAGCAAAGACACTATTGCTAATGTTTCTGTCTGTTTGGGTTGGCATAGGGAATCCATTAATACTATCATTGTTTCCCAAAAGAGGTATCATATATTTTCCAGGAAATATTTTTATTAAAATATAATATAGAGTATTAGTATTACTAACTACAGATCATTTTTCTGTTTATATGTATATATATTTTTCCCCCCCAAAGATTAGCACGTGAGCTAACATCTGTGGCCAATCTTCTTCTTTTTTTTTCTCTTCTCCTCAAAGCCCTCCACTACATAGTTGTATATTCTAGTTGTAGGTCCTTCTGGTTGTGCTGTGTGGGATGCTGCCTCAGCATGGCCTGATGAGCAGTGCCATGTCTGCTCCCAGCATCTGAACCAGTGAGACCCTGGGCCACTGAAGTGGAATGCACGAACTTAACCACTTGGCTAGAGGGCCAGCCCCTGTTTTAATATATTTTTAATAGTAATGACACCAATGTGTGAAGTGCCCATATAGCCATGCTGTATAACTTGTACAATTTCTGTATCATGTGCTCCATGGAAGAATGTGGCCAAGTTAATTGTGTTTATGGCAATTTTTCTTTACTCTGAGGAGCATCTGAAATCAAATGTGATCAATTTCAAGAAATCAGTTTTGTATAAAATCTAAATGACATGTTAGTATATTTATTCTCATTTGATCTTCCGAATGAAATTTTATTTTTCCCTTATTCTCATTAATCATTTTCCTTTTTATAAATGATTGAATTGATAATGCTTCTTGGGTGGAATTGTCTACAAACCGATCTTTAGATAAGGATTCAATGATATGTGATTTATTAAGGAAATGCTTCCAGGAAAAACAAGAAAGTGGGTAGTGGAAGCAGAACAGGGAGTCAATCACCCCAAATAAATGTGAAATTTAAGTCAATGCATCAGCTTCAGCCTGATTCCATAGTGTTCTCTGGAGCTGAAATGACATCAGTGGGGTTTTTTTTTCCCGTTTGTGGCAAGAGAACTGCACTCTTAAACTCCCACACCACACAGCCATTGGCTCTGGGCCTGCCCCAGGGGACATCAACTCCCAGCCACTTCTAGTTTTGAACAGCCCCACTAGCTCAATGGTAGTTCTCTGAAGAAAGTTACATGTCCCGCACTGAAGGGGAGTAGAATATGTCACCCAAAAATATGCTTCTGGCATAAGCATTATTTTAGGCTGATTATTTTTAAGAAACAGCAGACACAGGAGAAGCTCTGAAAAGAGAGCAGAAGTTACCATTTTGTGAGGGACATTTACATTTATAAGGGAACTCTCCCTTTGTAAGGTTGCCTCCCTCTCTATACCAGGAAGAAGAGGATGACTCTAAATTTCTAGAAACTCTTATCAATGGAGAAGGCAGTGACCTAAATCTGCACCACAACCTGACCCTTGTTTACTGTGCTTTGCTTGATAACTTCCCATAAGTGGCTCCCCCGACCCAACATCTTTTGTCTTTAGCTGGAGATGGTATCTAAGGTGATGACTTGGGCCATTTCAGGGAGTGACTGAGTTTTCCTGGGTCTCTCCCATGTATACAGGAAGTATACATGTTATTAAACTTCCTTTTGCTTTTTTCCTGGTAATCTGCCTTAAATTACATGGGGGCGGGGGGAGTCCTCAGCCAACAATCAAGAAGGGTAGAGGGAGGGGCCGGTCTGGAGGTGGAGCAGTTAAGTTTCCACGTTCCGCTTGGTAGCCCAGGGTTCACCGGTTCGGATCCCGGGTCTGGACTTGGCACTGCTCATCAAGCCATGCTGTGACAGGCGTCCCACATATAAAGTAGAGGAAGATGGGCACGGACGTTAGCTCAGGGCCAGTCTTCCTCAGCAAAAAGAGGAGGATTGGCAGCAGTTAGCTCAGGGTTAATCGTCCTCAAAAAAAAAAAAAAAAAGAAGGGTAGAGGGAAAATTATTCTTCCTCCCCTATACCACCATGCGCACCCAGAGGATGACTGGATGCCAGGTCAAAAAGGCATAAGAGCAGAGCATCCAAAGTGTAACCACAGGACCAGGAACAGAATTTGCCCCCCCAGATTATGCCTCTTTGGCATAAGGGCTATTTTGAGCTGATGTTAATTAAGAAACAGCAGACACAGGAAAAGCTCTGAAAACCTAGTAGAAGTTACCCGTTTATGAGGGAAATATATTTATAAGAGAAACCTCCGTTTGTAAGAGTATCTCCCTCTCTGTGCCAGGAAGAGGAGGATGACTCTAAATCTCTAGCAACTTTTTTCAATGGAGAAGGTAATGACAAACCTGCATAACAACTTTACCCTTCTTCACTGTACTTTTCCCAGTAGCCTCTCATAACTGACACCGTCTTAACAATAGAATGTTAAGGCTATTTTTCAGGGGTGGCGAGCCAGAGAGGAACATGCATAGAAGAGAAAATTTTGACCTGCCAATGGAAACTCATCCTGCCAGCCCTTACATACCAGCTGGCCCTCCCTGATCCCTTAAACTCTACCCTACATCTTGGATGGTCAAGCCAGATTTGAGAGCTTGGCCTCCTGCATCCTTGCTGGTTGACATTGAAATACAGCCTTTCCCTTCTCAAAATCTGATGTGCCATGGTGTTGTCTTCTGTGCATATCAGGTGGCAAGCCCTTGCTCAGTAACAAAAGCATTTGCTAAGATGGTCTTTATTTTTTCCCCTCCTTCTGGAATCATTATTAAAACCAAAATAACATTTTTGATTCTATGATAGCAAAGATGATGGTGTTTGTGAATAAAACATTGTATATAATTGAGGTAATTATTGCTTAAACACTGTTGGTCTGTTAATAGAATTTTTGATCTATCATTCTGTGTAGCATAAATACACACTTTAGTTAAGTAGTAATTCTTGCTGTCAAGGAATTTTGTTTCATTTGCAAATAGGAGAGCACATTAAATAATTACATATATGTATTATTTTTCTTTTGCTTCTGTAAAAATATTAGCACAATTCAATGTCTTAAAACAATACCCACTTGTCTCATAGTTCTGTACGTCAAAAGTCCAGTGTGGCCTGACTGCATTGCCTGCTCAGATCCCACAGGCTGAAATCAAGGTATCAGCCAGGCTACAACGTTCATCTGAGGCTTGGATCTTTTTCCAAACACAGTGGATGTTGCCAGAATTTATTTCTTTGTGGTTGTAGGACTGAGGCCCCATTTTCCTGCTGGCTGCCAGGCAGGAGTGGCCCTCAGCGCTGAAAAGCCTCACACTCACAAGCCGTCCCACAGCATGGTACTTAATTCCTTCTTCCTTTAGGCCAGCAGAAGCACAACATTGCTGTCTGACCTCTGCACATATATATAAACTCTACTGTTTAGTTCTCACCAGCCTGAGTCAGGCCCACCAAATATCTCCTTATCTTAAGGTGAACTGTCTTGGGACTTTAACTGCATCTGTAAAATTTCTTCCTAGCAGGACACAGATCAGTGTTTGATTGAATAACCAGGAAGCTGGAATGTTCGGGGACCATCTTTAGAATTCTGCCTATTACAGGATACAAATGCAAATGCACACTGAACAACAAAATCTGATGCATGTGCTTAAGCAGCAATAAATAGAATAACTGGTTTGGATAGACAGCTTAAAAAGAAAACTTTGAGTATGTGGATTTTGCAAAAATTTTGAAGATTTGAAATGGTGAAAATAAATGGAAAATACATTCTACAAGGAAGAAATATCATATGCAAGACCAGGGAGGAAATAACAATTCAGTTATATGGGATATATGTGTTCTTTTAATATCCTTGAGAACTGTTAATATTTGAGCTAAAATATTTTTCTTAGTTCTGTGATAGATGAGTTAATGTAGCATTAGGAAGTTAGTGAGAATACTTTAGTTTTAAAGTTAATTGATAAAATAATTTTAAATCACTTTCTTTCTGTATTATGTGAACTTATCTCCATCCTCCTCTTGTTCTCACAGATATACACCAAATGTGTGTGCATGTACACATATATGTGGACACATATGCATATATCTGCACACACATACACATACACTAAGTGGAACAAAGGAAGTTTCTTAGCCCATTGATTATACAGCTACAGAAAGACATCCAGTTGCAGAATCACTCAGTAAACCTTTTTTTTTTTTTTTTGAGGAAGATTAGCCCCGAGCTAACTGCTGCCAATCCTCCTCTTTTTGCTGAGGAAGACTGGCCCTCAGCTAACATCCGTGCCCATCTTCCTCCACTTTATATGCGGGATGCCTACCACAGCATGACATGCCAAGTGGTGCCATGTCCACACCTGGTATCTGAAGCGGTGAACCCTGGGCTGCCGAAGCGGAACGTGCGAACTTAACCACTGTGGCCACCAGGCCGACCCCTCATTTAATAAATACCATTTTATTTAATAAATACATCGTTTCTCTGCTCAGTTACAACATGTGTCAACCAGTTCCTGATGTGCTCCAGAACTGGTAGAATAGATTACACTCATATGAGGAGAAAGTGGAACTAGAGGTTATCAAAGGTAGTTCTGGAGCGGCAATGAGAACAGAATTTGAAATTTTTCATCATTACGGCATCAATATCTCCTAAAATGTTTGAAAGCTTAACGATGCTTTACTCAACAAGGGAGAACTTATTAGCTATCATCCAAAGAAGTGTGAGGACTGGAATAGAATCTGGATCCAAATTAAGGTCAAGCGAACGGCAAGGGAAGCAACCATCAGTTACTTGAAGGCAGGCAATGAAATCACTAAAACCTCAGTAAATTGCTTCCTTCAAAAAATTATGATGGTGAGAAACCTGGCCAATGTATAAGTCTATGTCTTAATGTAAATCAGTTAACAGAATAATTCTCATAAAACTCAGTGGGCTGGTAGTAGTCAGAGCGGATGTGGCAACAATATTGAACCAGGGATACACGATGAACGATTGGAATTCAGAATTTGGTTGTTAAAGGAAGAGGAGGCCCTAGAAAAGAATTGACTATTTTGACCGCTGTGACAAGTCCCTGTTTCTGTGAACCATCAGTTTAATTATACTTTTCTGACCAAGGCATCTTATATCATAAAATATAAATTCTCATGCATTATGGCTTCCTTAAATAAATCTTTAATGGAAAGGTAAAAACCAGAGTGATTTAATTTCGTTGATACAAAAAGAAAAAAAATAGATGTCATTCATTAAAAAGAGAGAATTTGTGATATAATAGCAAAATGCTAGAATCCAGTTGCTATAATAGCAAAGGTTAGGAAGGACAAGTTTTCAACTTTTGGGTTAATTCTGTAATAAGCTATGTTCATTAACACTCAATGCTCTGCAGACACTTAATTACAACATGTAGCTGAAGTTTAAATGAATGGTTTTCATTAATTAGAGCCCATCCCCATCTCCATCTTGGTGATCATAGAGAATGACAAATGTTTTTATAAAGCACCTGAAGTAAATTGGTCATGTTTATTGTCTGAAGGATGTCTTAACATATTTAAATCATTAAAGGCTTCAGAAACTAGAAGTACAAAGAAAAAGAATAGGTTAACCAAGAAATGCAAATAATTTGAGTTATTTTGTAATTATAAATACTAATTATAATCCATTCTCTGAGTAATTTACAAGCACATGTAGATTTGTTCCATTTGGATGGCATTTATCGTATACTCTCAAGTACTTCTGATTTAGTCAGAATAAAGTTAAAGGAACCAGTCTTCTTCATGGCATCGCTATGGACAAACTTAAAGAACAACTGGCATTACTTTTTTTCTTATAAAAGTAGTACATACTCATCATAAACAATTTGGAAGTTACAGAAGAATATAGAGGAAAAGTTCACGATAATAATACCTTTCTAAGATACCCACTGTTAATATTGTAGTATTTTGGATTATCCTTGCCTATCTGTACATGCCTATCTATCTATACAGTGCCTATGGGCAGACATAGATATTAAATTTAAAAGCGTACATGTGTTTGTAATTCAACTTGCTCCTCAAATTTTGACAGAAAGCTCCTCCCACTCCCCCCCATCGCCGGCTCTTCTACAAAGATAAATGCCGTCTTCTCATGAAGTGAGCATTTTGTCTCCCACACCCCAGATATCTTATGCCAGGAGGTGGGATCAGCTTCCTCTTTAAACTTCATTGCCCGCTCCCAGACTCTCTCACCTCCACCCTTATCTAAATTCTCCTGTCGCATTTGGTCTCAAGCCATTTGGCTCTGTCACCCTCTACAAATCTCATTCCTGGATTCAACCAACTCAGTCTCTTCACTCCATTCATTGAATGATTAGTTCCATATTCACTTTTGTTGTCTTCATCCTGATTCCTGCCATACTTTGGATGACTGCAATTTTTAGGATTCTAAATGCAGTTCCTCAATTTCTTAACTGTCAACATCCCTTATCTGTGTTCTACTTCACCACCAATTCCATGGCTGTATCATAGACCCTGTCTTCACCCAAAACTGCTCTACTTCTGACATCATACTTTCAAACTTCTGTCCTCTGACCCCAAACACTTGTCCTCTCCCTCTCACATTAGGGAATTCCCATTTTGCCTGTCCTCTGACCTATAGGTCCCTTACTTCTAACTCCATTTCTTGCCAAGTTAGTTTCAATTTGTCTATCACTTTGCTGTCTCTCTTGACAGTAATTGAGACTCCTTGCTTCACAGTCTTTAGTCACAATTGTCTGGCAAAACCCCACTCATGGATCCTTGAAAATCTAGACCTGTAGAAAATTCCATCCATGTAGATTGTCAAGGTTTTAATTTTCAGTGTTGATTTGAAGGTCTCTGTATTCTCATCCAGTTTTCTCTGATTGTCCAAACTTGCTTCTTCAAATCTTTACCACTCTTATAAAATCTATTGCATCTTTCTTCCTCAATCTCAAGGGATGTCCTTTTCTCTAAATTTTAGAACACACAGAGACCACCAGACAGGAATACTCTGAACTTCCAACTACCAAATATGAATGGGATCTCCGGATCTGTCCCTTGGCTCCCGTCACAAAGCAGGGAGCTGGATTGTCTGTTACCTTAGACCATTCCTTCCCCTAATGGAGTGAATCCCATTACCCAGGGCCTCATTTCAAATATCCTTGTTTGCTCTTGACTTTCAACTTCTAGTGCCCTTGAGGCTGCTTTGGGAGAGTGTCCAGATATGGCAGAAGGAAGAAGAGAGGTGACTTTATTTGCTCAGTGGACAGGCTCATTCCCAGACAGGAAAAGGTTCTGATTCAGGCCATACACGCCAGATGTACTTTTTTCAAACTTACCAATCAGATAAATCACCCCACTTCCCAGGAAGAAAGAGGAAACTAAGCAGGTTGAGTACTTTAGCTCCTCTAAGTGGAAGGAAATGTCAGATGTGAGGAAGAAGCGTTCCTCCATTGTACTGCTGCAACTTGACCTCTGAGCAGCATGTGATACTGTGACTATTCTCTCTCTCTTCAAACTCTCTGGGCTTTCACATAACGTACTTCCCTGAGTCTCCGATCACCTTTCTGACTGTTCCTCCTGAACATCCCTCATGGGATCCACTTCCTCTGTCTGTTCTTTTAAATTCTTTGTGTCACTGTGAATTCTCTCCTACCTTCTTTTCTCTTCTCCTCTCCGTGGTTTCAGTTATAATCTGTGGGCTATATCTTCAAACTAGGTCACTATCAAGAGATTCAGGAATCTGTACTCAACTGCCTTCCAGATATCTTTCATTGGATTCCCACAGGCATCTCAAAAGTGACATGGTGCAAATTGAACTCCGTTTTCTGAAGTAATATTCTCCTTCCAAATGTTCCATCTCTGTTTGTACCTACCATCTATCCCAGTATCTAATCCAGAAACTTGAGTGCCATCCTGAACAATGTCTTCTCTCACACATTATGCTTCCAGTCCACTAATTTCCATCCCTTTTGTCTCCTAAATATCTGTCAAATCCATTCACTTCTCTCCCTCTCCACTGCAAGTACCCACATTCAGGCAGCCGTAATATCTTCCCAGGATCATCACAAAGATTTCTAAACTGTTCTGCTGCTGTCTATGATGATCCCCGTTTCCCAAACCATCCTTATGCTGTGACCACAGTGATCTTTCAAATTGAAAATCCAATCTTGTCATTTGCAGGCCTAAAATTTGTCTATAAAATGAACCCCACTGATATTAGGATGAAGTTTACAAGGCCCCAATATCATGGCCCCAGCTAATGGCTTCATTCTCATTTCTGAATATCTTTCCCTCTATATCAAAGCCACACTGGTTCTTCCAGAATCTATATTTTTGCTGATGGTCTTTCTTATAACTGGGGCATTTTCCCCTACCATATCCTACACACTTACAGGAGATCCACACCTCTGCATGTAGGGGTTTTATGTTTCCCTGGTGTACACTCATAGCTTTCAACTCTCCTGTCATGGTCCTTAACCACATAGTGACTTAACCTTCTTAGTATCCATATCTATTCTAAATATTGGTATCTATAAGATTGGTGAGAGCAGGAATCGTATCTCTCCTTTTCACCCTTGTAACCACAGTGCTTAGCCCAGTGTCAGTCATATAAAAGGTATTCAATCAATACAATAGAATGGATAATCTGAATTTGGGACCACCAGGAAGGCATATCTTAGTGATACAGTTTCATAAGGGAGTAAATTTTATGTGGAATAGTGTATTCTGAGTGACAAGAAACTGATTTTAATTTATTGAATAATCCTGTTGACAGAATGGAAACTTTATATATATCTATTGACAGACAAATGGCAAGCAATAGGACATTAGAGTATATGAGGAAGCCATTTGGCATAAACCTAATTCAGCCTAACCTTAATTTTTTTCCAAAAGGGCCTGACATGGCAGTTGAGCATGCATTGTATATCTGCTTTAAGCATTTGCTATGTCCCAAAGACAAGAACAAATGGCCTTAAGATAAGGCTGCAGCTTCCCCCATGTTGGCATTTCCTTAAGGATAAGCATCTCTCGCTAGGCTAGGAATTGATTGCTGTGCCCACCCTGTGACCACCTAGCTTGAGATAACAGACATACTTCCTGCTGTGCCCACTGAGACAGCAGACCTACTACCTGCTGTGTATATCAATTGCTGTACTGACAGGGAAATCTCATGACTATTGTAAAAGGGACATTTCAATCACATGAGATATATGCTCTTTGATGGTATATAACCACTCTGTACACCCCACTTCTTTGGTGCCCTTCCTTCTTTAGGGAAGGAAGGCCCTGGGCCAAGCTAGTCTCAGATCTGGCTCATAATAAACGCACCCCAATTTTCATTTATGGATTATTTTCATCAACATTTCTTGGCATAGTTGTCAGAATTTCAGAGAAACCCACTGGAGACCACCTGGAATCTACATTTAACTGGCATTCAGTACCAATAGGGGCCCATTGAGCTTCCCTAGATTGCTGCATTCTTCAGGTGACCCTGGTGAGTTCTCCTGAAACCCAGACCTCCTTATTTTAAGTTGACAGTCCGGGAGTTTATGTGAGCTGTTTCAAACCTTAAGACTATGTGTCTAAGGGAGTGCTGGTACACCCTCTAAGTAAGAGGAAACTAAGGGGGAATTCCTAGGAAAGAGGAACCTAGGGGGAATTTCCTAGGCAAGGGGAGCCTAGGGGGAACTTTGCAGTGAATGGGGCAAGTGGGCCTTTTACATTTGGCTTCAAATTGGAAAGAATTGTGTTTATAAAGTCTGAACAAACTGTTTGAGGGAGAAATGAGAGACTGAATGTGTTCAGCTCCAAAGAAAAGTGATACTGCTCCTCCTGACTGAAAGGTGTTCTCAGGTGACTGAGGACCTCAGCAGGAATGTTGGAGGATCAAATGCCTCATGACATATAGTGGTCCCATAGGGAACTCCACTATCATTCAAGTTAATGAATTAAAGGCTTGTCCAGGGAAGCACATATGAGGGTTGGTTGCCCGTGCTCCAAGCCCCCATGGCAGTCTTAGACTGCTGGTGGGAGAAACTGAGGCACATAAGAGAGTGTTTATGACCTTTCTTTAGGAAGTAACACTCACAAGCAGTACACTTATGACACATTACACTGTCCTTAGGAGTTGTTCAGACTTTATAGCAAAACAAAATTAAAAGAAAAGTGGGAAATCAAGTTTCTAAAGAAGTCCAACCAGTTCCCGGATGGGCTGCCTCTCCTCCGAACTCTGGTTGGCTTCATGCTGTGACTTGCTAGTGCTTGACAAAAGGGGTAATATTCCCATCCCAGATTCCTAAGACTGAGAGAAAGAATGAAAAGAAATGGGAAAAGAAGTTGCTGCAGACACGGTCTGCTATGAAACCCCAGAAATCTAAGGAAAATCTTTGTTGTATCTGTCTGTTGTTTATGTGTGTGTCTATATATGTATGTTATAAATGTGTGGCATTTTACCTCCAGATGGTATGATTTCTAAAGAGCTCTATTTGATTGATTTACAGTAAGCACTTGTGAAAACTTTTCTAAATGCAACTAATCCAAATGTCTTTCAAGTTAACATGATATCAAATAATCTTTGGTAAATGAAAGTTTGGTTAAGTTTGTTGGTTTGATTAAAATAGGCATATCCTCAAAGTTATCAGCATTGGAGATGATGCAGACATGTAGCCTTTATTCTATGCTTATTGGTCAGATAAGCTGATGTTATCTCTGTTAGAAAATTGGTTAACAAAGATAATAACTTAAAATTATGGCTAATTTTGTCTAATGTCTCATGAAGTCTTGTAGATAATCTAAATAATTATAGGGAACAAGTAACTAAATAGACGTGCCAAAGATGAGTGTTGGGTGAACTTTTAACAATAATTATGTGTTATGGTGTATGTACTTAAAATAGCTCCCAAAATGTCTTTGGTAACTTGAAACTTTGAAGTTGCTAGGTTAATTTAAATGATAAAAGTTCATTGAGTATCTAGATCATTTCCAAATAAGATAAAATATTAGACACTAGTTATTAAGTGTAGGTTTACCTACTTTTGCCTTTTTATAACAAAGAAATTAAAAGTGTTTAGGTCTGTTAGTAAACATGTCTTGTCTTTTATTAAAAGATTGTATTATGAAGTAACATGTTCTTAGAAATTATAACAGGTATTTATAAATTTGCCAAGCCACAAAATGCTAATGTAAAAAAAAGTTTATAATTGTTTACTTCTTAGTTTTTACATAAAAATTAAGGTTTCTGAGGGTTAAAGAATTCTAATAAATGTGTTTAAAGCTACTAGAAATTAAGGGAAACATATTTGTATTCAAGGAAAGTAAGATGTAAGTTTTCAGTAAAGAAGGTATAAAGAATGGAAATATCGTGTTTGTTTGGTTAAGAAAGATAAATTTGTCCCAAAGTAGTAGAAGGAAAAAAAAAATAGAAAGGCATGGGACAAATTCTGAATGTACAAAGAAAGTGACAGAAGGTTGATGGAAGTAAAACCTTGAGGAGTTTTGTACATGGTCAAGTTGGCTAAGACTAAAATAAGTCTAATTAAGTAAATGTGTTTTGATATAAAAAGTAAGCTGGTACAAAAATTAGAATTTGGCTTTCTCTCTTAAAAGAGATGATTTCCTTAAACTCTCAGTCTGCTCTTGATAAAGAGGTTATAAAAGGTTTTTCTTCTGAGTAAGTTTAGCTAAAAGACAGAAGATGTATGTTTTGTTAAGATAATTTCCTTTGTTCAAAAAGACTGAGGTCTCTCTATTAAGGTTTTTGACTGTTTCTGTTATCACTTTGGTTAAATATTCTTACAAAGCATTGTTTCCCAGTGACCCTTGTTTCACAGTGACAAGAGCAGAAACCCCTTGATCTTGTTTAAAGAAGTCTTTTAAAATCTTTGGATATTTTTGACAAGCTCCTAATAATTCATATCCTAAATGAAGACTTTATTTTGACCTTTTCCTTTGAGAATTTTCAGAGAGCCTCTGGGACTTCTCAAGGAAATTTGGTCTCTCTTCCTATGAAGGGAGGATACTAATTAGGCTCGTTTGATATGCTAAATCACATGGGAAGCATTGTCAAGTAAATGATGATAAATATTCTTAGGTTATATTGTGTAGGTAACTATTATTTTAGCCCTGCTATCTTGCTTCCAACATCACAAGAGGAAAAGACCATGACTACATTCTATTATTTAATTTGGTTTACAGTTGGGTCTTACTTAAATGATAAGGAAGGATGCTATCAAGCTGGATATGCTGTCCAGCCTTGAATGCCTGCTACTTTCTATTAACTCTGCTAACTCAGTAAAAGATTTCCTTCTATAGGCTCAAGAAATTGCCACAGAAGGAAAATAAAGGCGACAACAAAAGGAGGAAAACAATACTTTTGGAAACATTCTCCTGCAGTGGCTCATAAAGCCTATACTCGTTGTACTACGTGCCAAAAATATAATCTAGGGAAATGATTTTATGAATCACAAGGCCACTTTCACCTTCCTAAGGGATCCTTTGAGGTATGGCAATTGGACTTTGTCCAAATGCAACCATCTCAAGGATAAATATATCTTGTAATGATCTATATGTTCTTCTCACATTGTGTTGAGGACTTTCCTCGCAGAAGAGCGCCGGGTTTAGGGATATTATTATTGAAAAGGATAATTCCTGTTTGAGGAATTCCTACTGAATTATACAGTGAAGGGGGAACTCATTTCACTGGACAAATAATGCAACATTTCCACTGCACTTACCATCTCCATTCCTCAGGATTGGTGGAAAGAACTAATGGCACAATCAAAACTCAACTGGCAAAGCTTTCAGAAGCATTTACTCTCTCATGGCCAAAAGCTCTTTTGCTAGTCCTCCTTAATCTTAGATCTACACCCTTTTGGTAAACATCAGCTGTCTCCTTTTGAAATAATAATAGGACAGCCTATGCAATTAGATGAGGAAATATGTGAACCAACTTTGCTTAAAGGAAATATCTTGTTGTCAGGGTCTTATTAAAAATGCTTAGAAAAAATGAAAGGTTGGTAGCTGATTATTTTCACAGAGGGCTCCCAGACCTTAAGGATCATGGACTATAACCTGGAGAATTTATTTATGAGAAGATGCATCAAATAAAAGACTCTTTGCAGCCCTGTTGGAAAGGACCATACCAGGATGAGAAGAAGACAGCATCTGTTGTAGACAGCTGTCCCAAGACTCTGGACCATGCCTGTATCCCCAACTTTATATCCCCTCCCTTAAACCTATGTTATGCTTAAACTGTATACCTATTTTGTAATTGTTCCATTTAAGCCCTCAAAATACTATCATACTTAAAGAAAGTGATTGATTTGGAACAGACTGGTCTCAAAGACGAGACATTTATCTGGTGGCTGCTAGTGGAACTCAGTGGTTATGTGGAACAAATCTCCGGCCTTGGCTACTGCCTACATGGCTAAAACACTGCACCATGAGTTTCCTTTGGAAGCAGGAAGGATTCACACTGAGTTAACACCTGTTACCAATCTCCCTCTCTTTAAGGCCAGATGGGCTCATTCAGTGTTCCACTGGGATGGCCACCAAGCGGCTATATTTGTTCCTTCTTTGGGGCTAAAATGTGTCATTATTACATATGGAAGCCCTGACTAAATTTACCTAACACGCCCTTAATGATAATCAAGCAGGAATAGCCTTATTAAATACTGAAATGTCTTTAATAAAAAAAGACTGTCCTTCAAAATAGAATGGCTTTAGATATTTTAACTGCATCCCAAGGTGGTACATATGCAATCATTCAAACCAAATGCTGTGTTTTTATATGCGATGAATCTTCTAATGTGTCATCTCTGCTAAGGCACGTGAAAAAAAAACAGGTGAATGCCTTAAGCAATCCTACACCCTGTTTTGACTTGTTTGGTTGGGTCCCTTACAGTATTGGTTCCCCCTTTCAATTCAGATTGCAATTCCTGTTTCTATTACTTCTTGGAATTCTTGTACTAATTATAATATTCAAACTAATTGTTGTTTCCTTTGCTCAGTGGTGTAAGACTGGCATATAAGCTAGAGTAACGGTTGCTCAATGACTTGAGATGGTTGATCAATCTTAAAACCCTGGACAAATTTTCTTTTCTGATAAGGACTATGCCTAAGAACTCAATTCAAACCAATGTTTTCAAATATGTTGAATTATTATCATTGTTACTGTACTTGTTCTATAATTATGGACAATGTAAATACAAGAAGCCATAGAAAAGCACATATACAATGGTTGTGCAACAACCTAAAATTAATCAAAAAAAAAAACAAACTATGAAATACATCCTCTGTTAATATATATACCTCTATGCTTGTCCACGATATCTGACTATTTCCCCTCAATGTGGACAGCTGGGCAAATAAATGAGATAAAAGTCTAGCACCGAGAGACATGAGGGACCCAGGGCAGGCATCAACCACCTTGGGGCACAGGGACAATATTTTGATCATCAATGCTTCCTATTGAAAGATGACAGATCAAAAGGGGAAAAATAACAAACAAATTGCAAGCAATAGGATGTTGGAGTATATGAGGAAGCCATTTGGTGTAAACTTAATTGGGCCTAACCTTGTTTTTTTTTTTTCCAAAAGGGCCTGATGTGGCCATCGAGCATGCATTGTATATCTGCTTTAAGCATTTGCTATGTCCCAAAGACAAGAACAAATGGCCTTAAGATAAGGGTGCAACTTCCCTCACATTGGCATTTCCTTAAGGATAAGCATCTCTCTCTAGGCTAGGAACTGATTACGGTGCTCACCTGTGACCACTCAGCCAGAGACAACAGACCTGTTTTGTACTGTGTTCACTGAGACAGCAGATCTACTACCTGCTGTGTCCATGAATCGCTGTGCCAACAGGACAATCTCATGATTGTTGTAAAAGGGACATTTTGATCATATGCGATACATGCTCTTTGATGGTATATAACCATCTATACACCCCGCTTCTTTAGTGTCCTTCCTTCCTTGGGGAAGGAAGGCCCCAGGCTGAGCTAGTCCTCAGATCTGGCTCATAATAAACTTGCCCCAATTTTGATTTACAGATTGGTTATGGATTATTTTCATCAACACTACATATCTATATCTATCACAATTTTTAAAACATTGTCAAAATTAAAAGGATTTTTCTGACTAATTCTAATGTAGTATTCTTTTTTTTTCTGCTTTATCTCCCCAAATCCCCCTGGTACATAGTTGTGTATCTTAGTTGCAGGTCTCTAATGTAGTATTCTAATATACCAGGGAGGAAGATTTCAGATAGCACAACATAGTGGTAAGAGCAGTAGATAAAGAATTACAGAATCTGGATAGAAATTCTATTTTGTGTGCTAACCTCACTAATTTGCCATATGATTTTATCTTTATCTCTTAGACCCTCAAATTTCTCATCTCATTGGTAGGGAGGACAGTAGGATATTAATAATGTTTGGTTTATTTATTCAAAGGCTTTTGCAAAAATGCATTGACTGTAAATACCTGGATGGTGTTATTATTATTATTTAATTATTATTGCTGTTATAACTGTTATTATTGTTGTTTTTTACTGTTTCATTCTTTTTATAAGATCTTTCAATGAAAGCAAGAGAGGAATTGCAGTAAGGTAAATAATATTCCTATATGAATAAAATCTTTGTATTTTTAGATTGTTGGGCAAGGAGTCTATGGGTTAAAAACAATGCATCCATTTGCCATTTGGGGAAATATTTCTAAAGATGGACATCATAATTCTTAAATATTTTTAAATATCTTTAGAAATATGTGTACTAATAATTGATAATATATATTTAGTGTTTTCCCGGCATATAGTGCTCTGCTAATGTGCCTTAGAGTCATTGTTTCACTTAGCCCTCCCAACAATTCTGAATTAGATAAACTTATTGAGATTATACCACCTCACAATATGCCTCCTTGGCATAAAGATTATTTTAGACTGATTATTTTTAAGAAACAGCAGATACAGGAAAAGCTCTGAAATCTGACTAGAAGTTACCCTTTTGCAAGAGACATTTACATTTATAAGGGAAATCTCCATTGGTAAGGGTGTCTCCCTCTCTGTACCAGGAAGAGAGGCATAGATGGTAGCTCAGGGAAAATCTTTCTCACCAAAAAAAAAAAAAAAATTAGAACTACCATATGATCCAGCAATCCTACTTCTGGGTATTTATCCAAAGGAAATGAAATTACTAACTCAAAAAGATGTCTACATCCCCATGTTCATTGCAGCATTATTCAGAATAGCCAAGATATGGAAATAATCTAAGTGTCCATCAATGGACGAATGAATTGTTGAGGTCCAGGGCAGGCCACCCCCAAAAATGCCATAATGGCATATTGATTATTTTGAATTAAAGTTACTTGAGAAGGAGCCAATGCAAAAAGGGCATTTTGACCCTCCTCTTTCTGCTACCACAAAGGCAGGAAATAAATCTCCCTTGTGAAATGTGCTCTTCTGTATCCTATCATCACAGCTAGGGAATTAAGGGCTGAGAAGCCTGGATAAACAAACCTTGTTACTTCTTTCCTAATTTACTACCCCAAATCCAAACTCTGCTTAAACTCCTCACTAATTAAGCACCCAAACTTAAGTTTCTTTGTCCTGTCAAATCCTCACAAATTTATTGTTTCTTTGTGTGAAAAGATATATAAACTGCCTGTTTTGCTCACTCTCTGAGAATCAATTTTTATGATCTCCCAAGTACACATATTAAACTGGTTTTTCTTCTGTTAATCTGGTCTTGTGTCAATTTTATATTAGTCCATCCATGAGAACTCAAGAGGGCTAAAGGGGAGAATTGTCCTCCTCCCTGAAAGGATAAAAAAATGTGATATACACATACACACGCACACACACACATATATATCTGTGTGTGTGTAATATTATTCACACATATTCACAATGGAATATTACTCAGCCATAAAAAAGAAAAAAAATTTTACATTTGTGACAACATGGATGAACCTTGAGGACATTATACTAAGTGAAGTAAGCTAGATACAGAAGGATAAATGCTACATGAGGAACTTATACGAAGAATCTAAAATAGTCAAACTAATTGAAGCAGAGAGTAGAACAGTGATTGCCAGGGCCTGGGGGAAGGGGAAAATGGGGAGGTATTAGTCAAAGGGTACAAAGTTTGTCATGCAAGATGCATAAGTCCTAGAGAACTTATTCTGTGTACAACATAGTGTCTACAGTTAATAATATTGTGCTGTATACTTAAAAATTTGCTAGAGGATAGAACTTATGTTAAATGTTCTTATAATAAGAAAATAACAATAAATAAAGAGGCCGGGAGGAAACTTTTGGAGATGATGGATATGTTTATGGCATAGATTTTAGTGATGATTTCATGGATGTGTACTTATCTTCAAAAAAACAGTTTGTATACCTTAAATATGTCCAGCTTTTTGCATATCAATCATACCTCAGTAAAGTGGTTTTAAGAAAAAGAAAAGGAATATTGTGATTGTCACACAAATCCCTTTAGGTTCTAACTGTTGAATTCTTAGAAGTCAGGCGTGCACTCTGGGACTGCTTTTGTCAGTTCTTCTTGGCTAATAATTTAGATAATAGGATATAGCTTGTCTCACCCAGTTCGATTTTGTGTCATTTGGTTGTTTTTGCTTGTTCAATTTGCTTGTTCAATTGTAGCTATTGTCTTGCATTATATTCAAAAATTCACCAAAAAATGTATTGATGGCTAAAAAATTGTTCATTGAAGCACAAGAGAGATGAAAAAGGACATAGAAACACTCTAACTCAGAATGTAAATGTAAACAGAGCTGCCCTATGAATACAAAAGATCTGTATGTGATTAAAATAGAGCATCTGTGTATATGATGATTTTGCAGAAGAAGCTAGAAAAGAAAAATGTGATAGGGAATACAGTAATAAATATCTGCACAGCAGTTTTAATCGAACTGTTGATTAATTTCTTCCAAGTCTTGTCTGTCATAAAGTTTTGGCAAATAGTGGCACAATTACATCATAAAGTTTGACATTTTCAAACAAAGAACAGGGGTCCCTCTGGTAAAGCCATGAAGTTTCCTCAGAACCAGTATTAATTATGATTTATAGACGTAAATTGATGCTATTATTGTTGAACATGGGGGATGAGACCAAAACTACAGAGGCACATTGAGAGGTCTATGAAAATTCAGCAAAAATACGATGAAACAAAATAAAATAAAAATAATAGTACGTGACTCTCATACTGGGGAAGAGCTTGCAATATCAATTCCAAAATATGATTGTGGAGAAGACAAAATTGGTGAAAGCATTTTCTTAAATGTCCCTGTAGGATGTCCCACGATATTAGTGACATATGATGTGGAGGAACAACTACTCACATATGATAGCAGTCATTTCACTGGATGAAACCTCTGGGAGGGAATATATATCAACAACTGTTTGTATGTGTGTGGTACATGTATGTGAGAGAATTATCCGATGACATATTGTTCTGTTGATTACTGAAAGCCCGTGATATAAGAGGAGAAATTTTTGTCATTATGTGAAAAGTTAACTCACGATACAGACAAGAGATTTTGGGATAAGCATGATAGAGCATGAGCCATGGGGATAGTAAGGAAGAGAGTGTGTATGTGAATAAGGGAGGCTGCAACTGAAACCTTATTCACAGGGCAATGTAGGCAGTTTCATGCTCTCTATTCAATGTAAATGAAATAGTGAAATTGTAAATATTGTTAAATTACAGCCACTGAGTTACATATTTTCATTCGCTCTTTGAAGATATAGGCTATGAGTTCCAAATGCTGAATGGACATAACTGTTATTTGTCAGTATGTCATTCAGTCGCAACCGAGGTTATAAATGTTGATATCTAGCCTACATGCTGCTTACTAAGTCAATAAACTTATTCAAAGCTGTGCCTTCCTAGAGGAATAGATGAATTTTTCTTTGCATAAAGATACTATCAGCTAAAACCATGTACATCCAGGACTGTATTTTCTGATGGGAGGGGGGTGCATTTAAAAAAAATTATACAAAGGCTCTGTACAGGTTAGTGAAGTTCTGGTAACAGAATCTGAAGAAACTTTGCATAACACTGAAAATCAGTCTTGTCTCTGCCATTCTATCCCAAGTTAAGTCATTTTACCTTCTGCCATTGAGTGTAATAAGCTTGTCAGCACAGCTTAGCATCTGAGGGAGTTTGGATAGTAAATTTCCATGAGAAACCTCTATAGAATGCTTCATTTCATGTTTCATTTGAGTGTCCAGAACAATCTTAGAGAAAACCATTTTTGTGGACCTATAATTGTGAAATAGTATTTTCTCACGCCCAGTAGAAATAAAGTATGGAAAAACAAACAAGTGAATATATAGAGTGATCTACAAGCTCAATGCATCCATCACCTAGGTAAGTGAATATATTCTTTTTTGAAACTAACAGTATCATTCTTCCCACTGATATGAAGCCATTATTATTGTCATCACTATTTTTATAATAATGCTTTTTCTTACTATTTAAAAGTGCATTGAATCTTGTTTTAATTACAAAAATCAACAATCTTTGTAGTTATTGAATGCATATTAAGTGATCTATGGTGCTAAAATTTGGAACAGGAAATTACACAGAATGCACACAACTGAAAAGTGGAGTCTGTGTGACTCAAGGCATAGCTTCCAGTGTCCCACTTACTCCACATTCAAGTCAGAAGTGATCACAAGAAATGGAGCTGAGTGGGCATGGGTCATTTCAATTCAGGATAGCTTTCAAGCCTGGATCCTTTCAGTTTTTATTCTTTCTTTTTTTTTTTCAAGATTGGCACCTGAGCTAACAACTGTGGCCAATCTTTTTTTTTTTCTACTTTATCTCCCCAAATACCCCCCCGTACATAGTTGTATATCTTAGTTGCAGGTCCTTCTAGTTGTGGCATATGGGACGCTGCCTCAACGTGGCCTGACGAGTGGTGCCATGTCCGCGCCCAGGATCTGAACCCCGGGCCACCGCGGCAGAGCACGCGAACTTAACCACTCAGCCACGTGGCCGGCCCCTCAGTTTTTATTCTTATACTGTATAGTCAAGCATCATCCTCAGGGTAATGAACAATTATCTATTACTCAATAAACAACCTTGACAATGAGGTATAGGTCCTTGGTCCAGTACACCATCCTCAACTGGATTCTCAATTAACTTGATTCGGCATATTCTTATAAATTCCTTGAGTTAATGGTGTAAAGGGACTCCAATCAAATATCAAGCCCTCAGGCATCTCCAAGTCTAAAGGAAAGGTCACAAACTGGCTATTAATCATTTCCTTCTGGTCAAAATCAGACTATTCAAGATAATACTGCAGAATCTAGCCAATTATCCAAAGTCTAAGAAAAGGTAGAGATTTTTTATTGACAACGCAAAGAATCAGCTTTTTTCTTTGCCTATTTACAAAACAGATTTTTAAAATAACTTTTAAAAACTTGTCATTGCATGATGTCAGCAAATACGGTGGAGTAAGGGAGATCTAAGGATCCATCTCTCCACTGAAAAGACCTATAATCGGAACTAACTGAATATGAATGAACCTATAACAAGCAAAGAGATTAAATTAGCATTCAAATACCTTCCAACAAAGAAAAGTCCAGGACCAGATAGATGGCTTTACTAGTCAACTCTATCAAATATTTAAAGAAGAATTAAGGGGTTGGCCCAGTAGCGCAGTGGTTAAGTGCACACCTTCCACTTCGGCGGCCCGGGGTTTGTCAGTTCGGATCCCAGGTGTGGACACGGCACCACTTGGCAAGCCATGCTGTGGTAGGCGTCCCACATATAAAGTAGAGGAAGATGGGTGCGGATGTTAACTCAGGGCCAGTCTTCCTCAGCAAAAAGAAGAGGATTGGCAGCAAATGTTAGCTCAGGGCTAATCTTCCTCAAAAAAAAAAAAAAGAAGAATTAACATCAATCCTTTTCAAATTCTTCCAAAAAATGGTGGAGTAACTACTTCTAACTCATTCTATGAGGCCAGTATTACCCTGTTACGAAAGCAAGACAAAGGCATCATAAAAAAAATCTACAAACCAATCCCTTAAGAATGTAGATACCAAAATTCTCAACATAATAATAGCAAATGGAATCTCATATTAAAAAGATCATACACCATGACCAAGTAGGATTTACCCCTGGAACACAAGGGTTGGTCAACATATAAAATCAATCAATTTAATGCACCTTATTAATAAATGAAAGCAAAAATATCATTTCAATTGGTGCAGAAGAAACATTTGACAAAAGCTAACACCCTTTATTGACACTCAGTAAAATAGGAATAGAAAGGAACATCTTCAACTGGATAAAAGGCATCTATGAAAAACCCATAGCTAACAATATACGGTTGGTCCTCTGTATCCACGGGTTCCACTTCTGTGGATTCAATCAACTGGTGATCAAAAGGCCTACAATGGTTGTGTCTGTACTGAACATGTATAGACTTTTTTTCTTGTCATTATTCTCTAAACAGTACAGTATAACAACTATTTACATAGCATTTACATTGTATTAGGTATTATAAGTAACCTAGAGATGATTTTTGGTGGTCTAGTGGTTAAAATTTGGCGCTCTCACTGCCACAGCCTTGGTTCATTTTCCAGTCAAGGAACCACACGACCTGTCTGTCAGTCATCATACTGTGGTAGCTGCATGTTACTATGATGCTGAAAGCTATGCCACTGGTATTTCAAATACCAGTATGGTCACTCATGGTGGACAGGTTTCAGCAGAGCTTCCAGATTAAGACAGATTAGGAAGAAGTACCTGGCCACCCGCTTCTGAAAAAATTGATCATGAAAACCCTATGAACAGCAGCAGAGCATTGTCTGATACAGTACCAGAAGGTGAGAGGATGGTGCAAAAGGACTGGGCAGGGTTCCACTCTGCTGCATGCAGGGTTGCTAGGAGTAGAAATTGACTTGATGGCACTAACAACAACACAGAGATGATTTAAAGTATATGGGAGGATATGCGCAGGTTATATGCAAATACTACGCTATTTTGTACAAGGGACTTGAGTATCTGCAGATTTTGGTATCAGCAGGAGTCCTGGAACCAATCCCCCATGGATACGGAGGGATGACTGTACTCTGAAAGATGGAAAGTTTTCCCCCTAATACCAGGATCAGGACAAGGATGTCTACTTTTGTCATTTCTACTCAATATCGTACTGGAAGTTCTAGGCAGGAAAATGAGGCAAGAAGAAGAAATAAAGGCATCTAAATTGGCAAGTCAAAAGTGAAGCCATCACTATTTGCAAATGACACAATCTTATATAAAGAAGAATCCTAAAGAGTCCACTAAAAAGTTATCAGAGATAATAATAAAAAGCTACTATGAATAATAAATGAGTTTAGCATATTTGGAGTATGTAAGATCAGGATACAACAATCAGTTTTATTTCTATACATTAGTAATTAACAATCTGCAAATGAAATTAAGACTGCTATTCCACTTACAATAACATCAAAAATAATAAAATAGGAATAAATTTGCAATGAAAGTTCAAGACTTGTACACAAAAACTATAAAACATTGTTGAAAGAAATGAGAGAACTAAAGAAATGGAAAGATACTTCATATTCATAGGTTGGAAGACTTAATATTGTTAAGATGGTAATACACCCAAACTGATCTGCAGATTCAACGCAATCTCTACCAAAATTCCAATTGCCTGTTTGTCAGAAATGGACAAGCTAATCCTAAAATTTATATGAAATTACCAGGGACCCCGAGTACCCCCCAAAAAAATCTTGAAAAAGAAGAATGATGTTAGAGCACACATACTCCTGAATTTTAAAACTTCCTACAAAGCTACAATAGTCAAAACAGTGTGATACTGGCATAAGGTAAACATACAGATTGATGGAACAGAATTGAGAGTCCACAAATAAAGCCAAACATCTATGGTCAATTATTTTCAACAAGAGTGACAAGACAATTCAATGGGGAAAGAATAGTCTTTTAAATAAACGTTGCCAAGACAACTAATATTCACATGGAAAAGAACGAAGTTGGACCCTTACCTCACACTATATACAAACATTAACTCAAAAGAGATTAAACATCTAAATGTAATAGCTAAAACTGTAAAATTCTTAGAAAAACATGGGAGTTAACATTCATGACAATAGACTTGACAATGGATTCTTAAATATGACACTAAAAGCACAAGCAACTAAAGAAAAATAGATAAAATGGATTTCAACAAAATCAAACATTTTTGTTCACCAAAGGACACTATCAAGAGAGTGAAAAGACAACTCAGAGAATGGGAGAAAATATTTGCAAATCACATATTTGATAATGATCTAGTATCCAGAATATATAAAGAACACTTCCAATTCAACAATAAAAGCCAGTCACAGAAGGACAGATATTGCATGATTCCACTTATTTGAAGTACCTAAAATAGTCAAATTCAGAGAAGCAGAGATTAGAATGGTGATTACCAGGGCCAGGGGGAGGGGGAAATGGGGAGTTTCTCTTCAATTTGTAAAAGTTCTTGTTATGCAAGACAATTAGTTCTAGAGATCTGCTGTAAAGCATAGTGCCTATAGTCAACAATACTGTATTGTGCACTTAAAAATTTAAGAGAGTAGAACTTATGTTAAATGTTCTTATGACAACAAAAAGACATGAGGAAACTTTTGGAGGTGATGGATATGCCTATGATGTTGATTGTGGTGATAGCTTCATGGGTGTATGCATAGGTCCAAACTCATGAAATTGTATACATTAAAGATGTGCCACTTTCTGTATATCAGTTATACTTCAATAAAGCTATTTTTTTAAAAAAAGACAAAAATGCCAATTAAAAATGGACAAAGTACTTGGATAGACCTTTCTCCAAAGAAGATATACCAATTGCCAAAAAACACATAAAAAAATGCTTAACAGCATTTGTCCTTGGGGAAAAGCAAATAATCAAAACATAATGAGATCCCACTTCACACCCATTAGAGCTGCTACGATAAATAAAAACAAAAAATGAATGTAACAAGTGTTGGTGACGATGTAGAGAAATTTGAACCCTCATACATTGCTGGTGGGAATGTAAAACGGTGAAGTGCTCTGTAAATTTTGGAATTTCCTCAAAAAGTGAACCATAGAAATTTCACTTGTAGGTATATACAAAAGAGAAGTGAAAACAGGAGTTCAAACAGAAAGTTGTACACTAATGTTCACAGCAGCATTATTTATAGTAGCCCAAAAGTGGAAACAATGCAACTGATGAATGGATAAACAGTATGTGGTATAGTCATACAGTGGAATATTATTCAACCATAAAAAGAAATGAAGTACTGATACACCCTACAGCATAGATCAACCCTGGAAGTATTATGCTAAGTGAAAGAATCCAGAGCACCAAAGGAAACATAACTTATGATTCCACTTACGTGAAATGTCCATAAGAGACAAATTCATAGATACAGATTATAGATTAGTGGTTACAAGGAGCTGAGGGGAGGGAGGAATGGGGAGTGACTTTAACGTGTATGGACTGTCTTTTTTGGGTGATGAAAATATTCTTGAATTGGATAGCGATGGTGGTTGTAAAACATTTGAATGTACCAAAAGCCACTGAATTGTGCACTTTAAGAGAGTGAATTGTATTTTGGGTGAATACTACCTCAGTAAAAAAAATTATCAAAAATGTCAAAGAACAATTTCACATATCCTAGGTGTTCCTTATTTAAAAACATATTATGAGCATTACAAATATTGAACCAACCAACACTATTTCGCAAGGTACTGCTCCAGCACAGCATCTTTGATGAGGAGGTATTGGAGTAAAATTTGACATGTCAGCTGCTACACTAAGCCGTAGGACCTTTCAGGGATTCAAATAGGCAAATGTGGAATGTGGCATCACCATGACGACATTGTGGTTTATCATTCTTCAGAATCTCTATAAATGGCAGAAAACACAGAATAATATTGCAAACAAGTTTAGCTGTAAAAAAAAAATTGGTATTTAAAATGTGGATTTATATACAAAAAGAGTGAACAGATATAAAATTAGGATGACCATTATCTTTACTGGAGGCATTGATAGCATCCTAGTGTGCTTAAAATTTGACAGTCCTCACAAAAATTGATTCATCACAGACTTTGCAGAAAATAAGTACATATAATAAGAGATAACTCTATAGTTCCCCATCTAGAGATAGGGACCAAACAACTCTGATCTTTTCTTTATGGTTGGATCAAACCATAGTCTCTCTCCCTTCTCTCTTGTCGAATGCTTTATTTTGATATAGACCATGTAGTATATATTAGGTAAAATTTGTTCACAGCCAGAACTGTTGCAGTCATATTTTATACATCAATTTTAATACATGTGTTGCTAAAATACTGTTAACTATATACTAATTAAAGTGTCCAGGTGTGATGGCAAGATGCCAGTTAGAGGCACCATGGATTGCATTACGAAATAAAATGATTAGATGGCTCAGAATTTTTGTTCAGTGGATATATTAAAATGTTATGGAATGACATTAAAATTAGTTCTTTATGAACATTTCTCCATGGCCAAAAATCAAATATAGTTCCAATGACATAAAGAAAAAAGCCCAAAATCAGGTCTGTGGCCAACATCAGTCATGTCCCTTGCTCATTTTAGAGTTTAACCACATGAAACCTTTAGAAAAATTACTGATGGTGATTTAGAGTACACAAATGAAGGAACTTGTTAATAAAGGGCATTAGTATATTCAGTGGAGTCCAGCTTAAAAAATTAAACCTATGATGTGTCTTCACGTAAATGGAATGGTTTCTGTCATTTAAATATGCTCCTCGGCCTACATGGGTGCTGATGTGAAAATCAGTGCAAGGCCAGAAGCTATAGTAATTTACCTCAAAATATGCACTGCAGACCCCAGACATACAGTCACTTCAGAATGCTTGTTAAAATGCACTTCTGAGGCTTTCCCCAGGGTGGCCTAAATTAGAACTCCTGGGCTTGTTAACTAGCAATCTCCTCTTTAATAAACTTACCATTGCATGACTGTGCACATTAAACCTCGAGAACCACTTTTCCCCCAGATGTGGCAGGGTTCACTCCCTCTCTCTCAATCCCTCTGCCAGCACCCCTTCTTATTCTCATTCAGCCACTAATAGTATTACCAGTGGTTTCATTGCTGTTAATCTCCCTTAACCTGTGGTCATTTTCCAAATATCATGGCAGGAGGGGAAATTATTGTTTTTTTCTTATTAGAATAATTGTAAGAGAAAGGGTTTAAATGTCCCTTTGAAATAAGGTGTTCATTGGTACTCATTAAATGAACTGAGGTCACACAGTACTTGAGAAGAAAAGTGGGTGCCTGAAGCCACTACCCTGATTCTCTAAAGGTCACAGGGACAAAACACTATAGAGGCAGACATTTTTGGGACTGAAATACATTTTTGATTAGAAACAGCCGCAATTAGAGCTGTGTGCCAAGATATGACTGCTGACAAAGACCAGATCTAACGATTGAAAACTCAAGAACCCTTGGTCCCAAGTACGTTCTATGTAAGGAATCAAGCACAAACATCTAACAAACCTGCTGTTGCCACATCATTCTCTCACTTTCCCTTGCTTGCCTTAAATGTACATCGGTATAATTGTTTTAGCTGTCCTTTTGGTTTGGCACGCCAAGTGATGCTCTCCAACTTTATGTCCCTATGCCTTCTAACTTTCCCCTCCACCTCTTCCTTCTGCCAAAAAGCCTTTCATTTTCCTTTTGAAGTATGAGGTATTTATCATCCATTCTTCTAGTATATTTTTAGTATCTTCTATTTCAACATAATCGAACGTTCCATATGTGAGGAACTAGGCAAGGTCCTGCAGGGTCTAGAAAAATGAGTACATTTGCCTCTGTCCCCAAACATCTCTATCAGAAATATTAAAACCCAGGATGAAATATTTATCTGGAAAATATAATATATGGAAAATTCAATGAATGCTGAAAGGGTAGAAACAAAGAACTATAGGATTAAAGGAGAGCTGCCTGGATGTGGAAATATCTGAAATGAGCCTTGGTGGGATTTTGACATGTGGGGATTACATGGAAATCATTTGAGGCAGAAAAAGTAGTACAAGTAAAGAGCAGGAGGTAAGTAAACTTGCATCCAGTTTAACTGGCAGCTCAGAATACAGATTGATTAAATCACTTCACAAATATGGGAAGTAGTGAGAGAGAAGCTATTAAAGATCAGTTAAGACCAAATTAAGGAGATTGCTGAAGAGATTTTTTTCACTAACTCATTAGTGAGGTACAGGATCAGAGTCATATTTTAGGGTAACTAGTTCACTGTCAACAAGAAGGAAGAATTGGATGAGGGTTGTAGAAAGTAGCTCAACAACTATTGAATAAGTGAGCATATATTGATGTAGGGCTTATGGTGGCACTGGAGATAGAAAAGAGTAAAAAAATGTGGACATGGTCATAAGTCCAGATGTGTGGAACGTCACCACTGATTGGATGCAGAATATGAAGGAGAGTCAAAGATGTGTTGAGATATCTGGAGTAAGTCACTGGAAAGAGTGAAAGAAAGGAACTGACTTGGGGCTGAAGATGATGAGCTCCATTTTGACTAAACTAAATTGGAGATGGAGCCATGTAGCGACATTTTGAAAGGTGGAAATGAGGTTGAAGTTATTGAGATGGGCTTGGGAGTCATGTGCTAAATGCCAAGGAAAGATTCTAGGATGAATATAAAGAGTGGGAATGGAGGGGCTGGCCCTGTGGCCGAGTGGTTAAGTTCGCACGCTTGGCTGCAGGCGGCCCAGTGTTTCGTTGGTTGGAATCCTGGGCGTGGACATGGCACTGCTCATCAAACCACGCTGAGGCAGCGCCCCACATGCCACAACTAGAAGGACCCACAATGAAGAATATACAACTATGTACCAGGGGGCTTTGGGGAGAAAAAGGAAAAAAAAACAAAAAACAAACAAACAATAAAGAGTGGGGATGGAAAAGTTTGAGAGGATAATTCCATCAAGGAGCAAAAAAGGAAAGACAGAGTGGTAGAAGTAGGAGGGAATGGAAGAATAGTCTCATAGAAGACAAGTAAAGAGATAATGTGTCAAAAAAGAAGAGTCCAGCTGAGGAAGGTGACTATTGAAAACAAAAACAATTGCATCAAAAATCGGGATCTTGGATTTATTTTGAATAATACTTCAAATTGTGGAGATAGATACAAAATAAGATAATATATGGTCTCTGCTGTTTGCAACCCAGTCAGGGACTTAACTGTACACAGGAAACAGCTAAGTGGTCATTCAAAGCTGATATTGTTAAGTCTGTAAAGCAAATGGTAGAAATGATAAACACTAAAGATATCTAGAGGGGCCGGCCCTGTGTCTGAGTGGTTAACTTCATGCACTCCACTTCGGCAGCCCAGGGTTCGCCAGTTTGGATCCTGGGTGCAGACCTACACACTGCTCATCAAGCCATGTTGTGGCAGCATCCCACATAGAGGAACCAGAATGACTTACAGCTAGGATACACAACTATGTACTGAGGCTTTGGGGAAAAAAAGAAAAAAAGAGGAAGATTGGCAACAGATATTGGCTCAGGGCCAATCTTCCTCACCATCGCCCAACCAACACCAAAACAAATAAATATAGAGAGGCCAGTCCCATGGCCGAGTGGTTAAATTCACTCGCTCCACTGCGGCGGGCCAGGGTTTCGCTGGTTCAGATCCTGGGTGCAGACATGGCACCACGTGTGAGGCCACGTTGAGGCGGCATCCCACATGCCACAACTAGAAGCACCTGCAACTAAGATACACAACTATGTACCAGGGGGATTTGGGGAGATAAAGCAGAAAAAAAAAAAAAAAAAGATTGGCAACAGTTGTTAGCGCAGGTGGCAATCTTTAAAAAAAAAAAGAACTATAGAGAATGGAGATGGTCAATGTGACAGGAAAGCTTGGAGATGTCTGTTGAAGAGAAGAGTTGGGTAGTAGATCAAAAGAAAAAGACAGTTTGGAATGTCAAGGAATAACTCACAGGCCTGCAGTCATTTTAAGCACACTGTTTTACTTGTATACAAGGAAAACCAATTGTTCAAATATCAGCCTTGAAAAGCCATGAGAGATGAATGAGCTGGGGACCGTCTGATAAAATCAGTGTTTGGTCCGGCAGAGCTGAGAACTGACTGAAATGTCTTAGCCATGAGCCTTCTGTGGACTTGCCCAGGAGCACAAGGTATCAGGCAGTCAATCACAGTTTGGAGAAATTTCCTTTCCTAACTACAAGTGTTTGCTGGGAGCCGTGTTAAAAAAAAAAAAATACCCATTCTGTGTTTTAAAATTTATAGCATGTGGTGATTTGTTTTAAATGTAGTGAAAGTCAAAAAATATTTTCCATTTAATAAATAGATCCCTGCTCATGTGAATAAGGGGCCTTTGTAAGGCTCGCCAATGTTTGCTCTTACACACTCACCCTTTGTTCTCAATAGCTCATTGCATTGCGTGTGCTTAAATCCTTTCAGCATTAGCACTATAGTTAACATTTTCCACTGATTAACATTTTCTCACGCCTTAGTGACAGTGTCTTCTTCCATAGATGATGGCTGTGATAGTGTCCTCTATGCGATTCCTTTGAACCCTTTGCTTCAATTGCCATGTTGGATTTCTAATGGAAATTTTGTCTTCCCATAATTGCCTAGAGGTTCTGAAAGCAATAACAGACCATTTTGTAACATTAAGTGGAATTTCTAACAGGACTAAGTACTTTCATTTGACTACACTCTTCGCAAAATCTGGCAACTGGGACATTTCGAAATGTCTGTTCTAAGAACTACTGTTATACAGAATAAAGTATTACCATTTACCTTATGCTTATTTCAACATTTTGATGAAATAATAACTGTAGTTCTTATGAATGAAAAATACTGCCATTTTGCTATTTTCGTTAGAGAAGCAGAGCTTTAAATATATTTGGTAACATTTATGCTTAATTTGATTTACCATCTAAGATGCCCCTGTCTTTCTGAATGAAATTTGTTTTCATTTTGTAATAATTGCTAAAGTAAAGAATATTCAATAAGTGTTTGGGACATTGTGATGGCCTTTTAGTAATTTTATGTATTCTTAAAATTAATGTGGTGTTGAAGTCTTCAATCTGTATGAGTTCTTTCAAATGTGTCTAATTTTCAATTTCACTGGACCCAAAAGTAATCATTATTTACAAAGAAGTTTTTATTTCTTCCAGAGGTTACAAATTATTTCTTTAAATTTCAGCATTAAGTATTTATTATTGATGTTGCAAGACTGGAATGCACATAGACAATAGAAATAGGTTCATCTGACATTGTTACATTATGTTTACAGTTTTATTTCAGTAGTGTGACCATCAGTCAATAAGTGGATGGTGTGATTAGTGTGAAGCTCAGCACTAAATTCAGAGAAGTGCCAAGGAGACAAAATGAATGTGAGAACAGGAAGGCAAACCATCTCCAGTGGACTAGCGGCATGGTTCAATAAGCTTTGATGAACAAGGAAAAAATCATGTGTCCTAGAAAATGGAGGGTATAAAAATAGACCAACTGCCAGATGCCACTCTCTCTCTTATATTCATACCTATCTGCAATCACCAAGTAGAATAAGTCAAGGTCTATATTTGAACCATGACTCCATCTGCCTGAATCATTAGGATGTGTAAGTAATAACAAATAACTGCATTAATAAATACTAATTTTTTTAAATAAATGAGAGAGCAGGAGATATATGGGAAATCTCTGTACCTTCCTCTTAATTTTTCTATGAACCTAAAACTGCTCTAAAAATTTCAAAGTCTTTAAAATAAAATAGATGAGAGCTTCTATTGCTATTGAAAACCTTTATCAGCATTATTTACTAAAATTAAATGACCAACACTAAATTTTGCCAATAATTATAGCTTGCATCTTAACTCTTTCCCCACAGACAGAATGGAGGAAAGGAATAATGATATAATGATAACGCAGCCAGGTATTGAAATGGGATGCCTTCTGACTCAGTTTTATTTGAGGTCCCAAAGGTTAAGAACCAAGCAATTGTGTTATATATCTCAAAGATATACAAACGTTGGAGCCGATGAGTGGGGGAGACTGTTTTCTTGGAGAGAGTTACTCTTGTGCACCCATCTCACCTTAAGCCAAGTGAGAGAAGGGGCTTTAAGAGAACATATAGGGAACTTTACACATGACATTCCCCAGAACCTGAGGATCATAAATACTGATATTAGAAATAAGGCTGGAAGGTCTGAGAGGATATAGTAAAGGGCAAGAAGGAGGGCTGCTTTGAGAGCCAACAACATTCCACAGATGGTAGGGCCAGGATGCCTGAATATTTTTAATGGGAAATGCGGGAGGAAACTAGTCTGATGCTGTTTGGATCCCTTCCAAGAGAACTACCTGAAGAAGCAATGGGTCCCTAATGGAAAGTCAGTATAGAGTAGCCTCAAATGTGCAGGGGCTATGGGTTGAAGGCCTAAGAGACCAGGTGGAGAAAAGGTATTGCCCACGTCTTGAAAAATATAACTGGAAGTTTCTAGTGGGTATATCTGAGGAATCCACAAACTTCCATGGGAAAGCAAATTTAGAGAAAGCAAACTGGAGAAGAGCCATTCTGGATAATCCATCTCTGGACCACTCAAGCAACACATTATTTTGTCTGTCTTCTCTATTCTTCTGACTCTAGAGAGCCAGAGTCAGTCACTGTAGTAGGGAGTTGAGGTGGGGATGGAGTGAAGGGTGGAATAAGTGAAGGGTGGAATAAGTGTAGTGTGAAAGATAAAGGGGACTTCCTGCTAGATTGGAGGCCTTAGCATCCAAAGCAGACCTGAGCTGGAGGAGGAGAAATACTTCGATTGGATATGATCATGGTTTGTGAGTTTGTGACACTAGAGTGGACATTTAGTTACTGAAATAGGATTTTCCAGGAACTGAAAGCGCTCGAAGGACATTTTATTATTTAGGAATTACCAAAAAATTTTATGGGATTTCCTGAGGTTTTATCAAAGGACAAAGAAAGAACCAGTACAGAGTGGGTCTGCAGGGGCAGTGAGGGGAAAATGTTTTCTGATTTTACCCTAATGAGTATAGCCCATTCGATATAACTCATGATGATAATGAAGATGATGATGATGTGACAGTGACAATGAAGAAAGATTAATGAAGACACCACTGACAAATCTTACCTACCTCAGTTTTGCCTGAGGTGAGTTCTGACCCTCTCTGCATTTTCTAGTTTTCAAATCCTAAAGACTTATTTATGGATGATAAAACACACTATTTTAAGTAGCAGAACTTGTCATTGTGTTGCAAGTAAGTCTTATAGTTATTAATAGGGGAAAAGAGAGCCCTCTTTTTACTTTGGAAATAATAGCAATATAATTCAATTCCACTAATATTTATTTAAGACCTGCAACATGCCTAATATGTTATTGGAAGTTGACATTGATTATATAAGACATATATGGAAATGTATAGATTTTATGTTTTCCCTTCATTGGTAATTTTAAGTAGAATGACCTAAAAATCAAATTTACATACAAAAAGAAGTATTCAAAAGGCTATATTTTAAAATACTAAACATTTAAAACATTTAACAATAAGATATTAAAAACATTTTAAAATTTAAGAACTAATATACATAAATAATGGAAAATATAAGTCAAAATTATACTGACTTGGAAATTATATGCCTGTACACCTGGGAAACCCAGAAGTAGTAAGTGAAAACTCATTAGAACTCAGTGATGTTGCCATTTATTAAACATACCGGTAAAAATCAATAGCTCTCCTACATATCAGCAATGAACAGGTAATTTAATAAAAAATTACTACTTTAATAGAAAAAAGAGTTAAAAATAGCTAGAACAAGCTTAATAATATATAGACAAATATTGCACGAAGGAAACAAAATACCTTTTGATATAAAAGGAAACAAATAAATGGAAAGGCATACAATATTTCATGGTGGGTAAACTCAAATGTATAAATGCCAGGTGTCTTCAAGTTCATTTATGAAATGTAATACCAATACGAATTTTAAGGAACTGACAAAATAATTTTAAATTTGACCTGGAAAAATAGACAGGCAGGGAAAACGAGGCAACATTGAGATAAATAATGGAGGGGAAGCAACTTATTGTGAACACAATCAAAGTTAAAAAAATATATTATCAAGTTAAAGTAATTGAAAACTTTTGCATGAATAGACACAAAAATAGAACATAATATAAAACTCTGAACAATACAAGTATATACAATAGAATTTAAACATCATAGTGTTTCTCTCTGAAATAATTAAGCTTTTAAGAACAGTGACATCTTTCTAATGAAGAGAGAAGTTTCATTGGTTCTAACATCTATTACAAACAGGAAAATAGGGAATGAGGCACACAACCAACAACCACATTCCAGGATGATCAGAGTTATGATGTAGAAATTTATCTTTTGGTGAGTTCTTATATATTTATTTTGGTTTTATTATCAACAATTCTCTAGTATGTGAAATTGTGGCTTCTTTCCATCAATCCCAGACATTGGGCATCCCATATGCAGTCTCACAATTTTAACTTTTACTCAAAATGCTTTAAAAAATTCCCAAATATCCTTCAGTTCTTTGATGGGAGGCAGACCCAGGACTATTTACAAAAGGACAAGTAAGAGCTATTCTACAGCCTTATTTAAGGAAAGCATGTCTAGATAAGACAAAATGAAACAGAGACTCACTTATATTCTGTTTGCTCTAATTTTGATTGAATGTTTGAGAAACCCGATTAATAATAACAATGAACATTTGTTGATGTCAGGAAAGGACTAAGCATTTTACATATATTTGTTTCATTTAGTCCTCACAACAAACAGCATGATTAGTTATTATCACTACTATTATTAAATATATGGAGAAATTGAAGCACAGAGAGTTTGTTACTTTCCCGGAAACATACAATTAATAATGAGCATACCTGGGTTTTAAATTCGGGCAGTTTGACTCCAGAGCCTATGATTTTTATCATTGTGGGTTATTGCTTCTTTGTGATACTAATGTTAGACTTCTTTAACTTAGATCTCTGAGGTTCTCACAAACTCTCTTCCTGTTACATCCACAGAAGTTTTTCAAAACTGGTTGCATATTAAAATCACCTGGAGAGATTAAATAATTACAGATGCCTGGGACCTACTCCAAACCAATTGAGATTGGCTCCACAGGGTGCGTCCTTGACATCTGTAGTTTTTAAAGCTGTCCAGGTGATTCTGATGCACAGTGAGGGTTGCAAACTACTGACTTGTACAATTACAGAAAGAGAGAGAAACAGCCATTTCCCAGGTACCTTATAATTTACATATACAATACATTGCATAGCTTATATATCCTTTATACTTGTAATACTTATTTTTTTAATTTTTAAAATTTTTATTAATTTCCCATAATGTACATAGGCCTAAACATTTGTTTTAATTTTGGTAGAATTACATACCCATTGAGGCAGCCCCAAATGATTGCCACCTCCCCTGATCTTCTATATCACTTATTGTCTTTACCACTTAGCAGCTAATTGTGAAAGGTCATGTAACAACTCTTCTGTTTTTACATGGAACAAGAGTTTTTTTGGTAGTCTTATTTTATTTTTTTTGCTGAGGAAGATTAACCCTCAGCTAACATCTGCTGCCAATCTTCCTCTTTTTTGTATGTGAGCCACCACCACAGCATGGCCACTGACAGAGGAGTAGTGTAGGTCTGTGCCCAGGAACCAAACCTGGGCCACCAAAGCAGGGCATGCTGAACTGAACCACCAGGACACTGTGGGCTGGCCTGGTAATTTTAAAAATTGGAAGAATAATTTTGAAAATATAACAGATACTCAGTATTTAGAATTCCAAGATGGCAGAAAAGTAAAAAAGAAGAATGTGAAAAATCTCACCATGCATGATTAATCAACTTTTAATATTGAGTGAACAGCATTACAGGCTTTTCCTCTGCCTATATACAAATGGATGGGTGGATAGATGGAAACCTAGATTTCTTTTTCTTTTTTTTCCAGTTTTATGGAGATATAATTGACATATACCATTGTGTAAGTTTAAAGTGTACAGGGTGCTGATTTGATACATGTATATATAGTGAAATGATTACCGTAATAAGATTAGTTAACACATCCATCACTTCACATAAGCACAATTTTTTTTGTATGCGTAGTGAGAACATTTAAGATCTAGTCTCTTAGCAACTTTTAAATATATAATACAGTATTGTTAACTGTAGTCACCATGCTGTACGTTAGATTTGTGAAACTTATTCGTCTTACAACTGGGAGTTTGTACCCTTTGACCAATATCTCTCCATTTCCCCAGCTTCCTAGCCTCTGGCAACCACTATTCTTCTCTCCGTTTCTCTAAGTTTGACTTTTTTTTAGATTCCACATATAAGTGAGATCATACAGTATTTGTCTTTCTCCATCTGATTCACTTCACTTAGCATAATGCCCTTAAGGTTGATCTATGTTGTTGCAAATGTCAGGATTTCTTTCTTCTTTATGACTGAATATTCTGTTGCATATGTAAAAAGCATTTTCTTTACCCATTCATCCGTGGATGGACACTTAGATTGTTTCCATGTCTTGGCTATTGTGAATAATGCTGCAATGAACATAAGGGTGCATATATCTCTTCAAGATAGTGATTTCGTTTTTCTGGATATATACGCAGAAGTGGAATTGCTAGATCATATGTTAGTTCTATTTTTAATTTTTTGAGGAACCTCCATACTGTTTTTCAGTGACTACACCAATTTACATTCCCACAAACAGTGCACTAGGGTTTCCTTTCCTCCACATCCTCACCAACACTTGTTATTTCTTGTCTTTTTGATAATAGCCATTCTAACAGATATGAGGTAATAGCTCATCGTGGTTATGATTTATATTTCCCTGATGATTACTGATGTTGAGCATCTTTTCATGTACCTGTTGGCCATTTGTATGTCTTCTTTGGAAAAATGTCGATTTGCTTACTCTGCTCATTTTTTAAACCAGATTGGGGTTTTTTTGCTATTGAGTTGTATGAGTTCTTTATATATTTGGATATTAACCATGTGAAATGAACCTCAAGGAAGAAGGGAAATTGTACTGGGTAGTAAAAAGGTTGCTGACTCCATCTCCTAACTATCTACTTGATTGGTCTGTTCTCTGGAGAGATATGGGGAAAATGGTGTCTTTGGCAGAGAGCTGGATTACAGTTAAGTATAGTTGTTAAAAAATTATTCCCTGGGTTTCAACATAAAATGTCTTCAAAAGCATGAATTTTAGTAATTCAGAACCTTACCTTCAAGGTTTTCATTTACTTTTTTGTTTGTGTGTCTATGTTTCTCACTCCCTCTCCAGCAAGGACGGTAACATCCTTGATGGAGGTAAGGGTGAACTGGCCATTGTGAAAAATCTTATCCCAGGGTCAAAGCATGAAAGCTCACTTCACTCCTCTCCACAAGTGCTGCTTTGTACTGAGGATTCTTCATGTCCCAATTTGATCCCCAGAAATGTTGCGTGTGGTTTACCTGAATGTTTACATATCTCCTTTTAAGACACACCATTTTCATCCAATCAAATTTTATTGCTATATTGTCCTTTTTAAAGTTTGTGTATCCTATGAGTACTTATATACAGTAAGTATAGGGTGTAGAGAAAATATGTATGTGTTTCTACAGAGTTGGAGCTTAATGACAAAATTTTGCTGGCATTTGGGATCCTGGCATAAGGGTAAGCCTTGGGAAGTTAGAACTCTAGAGAAATCTAGCTAAATCCAGAAGTATGTATTTTCATTGCAACAGAAAATAAGACCTTGGAGACACCTCTAGGGTGTAAAGTCCAGGGACATCAGGGGTTATCAGGCCCCTGGAAAGATGTCTTTATATTCCAAAAGGTTAGAGTGAGAACTCAGGGTTTTTCCATCCCATCTCCATGGAGGAAAGGTTTTTTTCTCTCATTTCAGGAGGGAGGAGAAGGTAGCTGCGTCCTGCTTCTGTACATAAGCAGAAAAAATCCGTTTTTCTCTATTCCTCACCTATTATAATGACTTCAAAGTTTGTAAGTTTAGAACATTTGACCTGGCCTTCATCACGTCACCCCAGGAGTAAGAATCAGGGTGTGACAAACAACGTGGTGGTCATTATTTGCATTTAAGTGAATTAGCGTTTTAAGTGAATGATAGATTTGTGTCTGATCCAGAACATATCATGTGAACATTTGGATGAAATTAATAAAGATAATTATTAAAAGCACAATAGTGAGTTTTATTCCTATTGTATGTACATGTGTGTGTGTGTACATGACTGAACAGTGTTAGACAGTGCTTCACAATTGACTGATTATTATGAAAGTTCTTCATGACATTGTATTTAATATGGACATACAATTGAGTGCCTTTATAACATGCCTTCTAGAAACATTTTATGTATATTCTTTGTTACTTTACTCCTTTGTATTAGTGTTTCATTCATACATTTTTAATGTCTGAATTGAAAAAGAATTTTCGTGGGATATTATTACAGAGTGGAAATTGAAATATAATTCCATATAAATCTACTGCATTTAAAAAAATATGTAGAAGTATGTACACTCAAGTGTGCATAATTAGTAAGTAGTCCTAGTGAGAGATCCAGATTTCATAAGCCAGGAGAATGAAGGTTGAGTATTTTAACATTACCCATGCGCTAAGAATAAAATTAGAAAGCAGAATGGCATTCATATAGATGTTGTATTATCATTTTCTATTTTAGTAACAAGAAGAAAGGTTTTCATTTTCGCTGGTTTTAAATTAAGTATATTTATGACGATCTCAGTAGTAATAGCATATATCCTTATATTTGGGCCTCCTGGATATAATTCTATTTGACCTTTCACATCAAATCCTCAACAGCAATTATTAAAAATGTTTTTTCTGTTTACTATTTTTAAGACCTTTGTTTTTTGGGGGGAATTTGGTGATATAAAAGTGGTTCCTGTCTTTATTGGACAAACTAATTGGGAGACATGCCAGAGAAAAGAGTAGAATTCAGATAAGGGAAGAGATCGATATGATCCAAATTTCTCAACCAATTTCTCATCTTTTGATAAAGGAATTATCTGGGTTCTTAAAGGACACATTGGATTTGGATCAGAAGTGGAGAGAGGGGAAGATGTTTGCTAGGAGGAAATGGCACGAATAGAATATAGACCGTGAACAAATGATATACATTTAGGAAATTGTGTGTATAGGTTGTTGTAGTTGAAATTTGGGATTGGAAAATTAGATATAGTCATATAGTTGAGATATTGAATCAGCATAAAAAGTTAGAAGTTTGCTATGTGGGCATTATGGGAATAAAGACACTTACAACAGTAGAATGGATAAAAAGGAGAGGCACTGGAGACAGAAAGCATAGACCAATCAGGGTGTTCTTTCAAATGCTGGAGGAGGAAAATAGTAACTCTCTCTACTCAGATCATTGTGATGGGGACTGAAAGTAAGGAGCTTATAAAGGAGAGATCATGAAGTTTGCCAGACCTAGAGACCAGCCACAGAAGGAAAGTCAGGAGAAGGACCATTACAACTGACTCTGGGTTTTCCAGTTTGCAATCCAGAGACATTGACGATGATAGTGACAAAATATAGCTTGGTATAAAGCAGTCCCATGTACCTGCTAGAGAAAAGATGGTTTGTAAATATGTACTTTTCTCCTTGTAATGTAAGCATGTTAAAGTCACTTTGTACCAGGACTATTATGGGCATATTTGTAAAGGTAAACCATATCAACTGTAAATCAAGCTATTTGGAAGGATAGCAATGTTACAATTCCCTTCAACGCAACAAGTTATTGATGCTTCTCTGTAAATGGGTAAACCCCACATGGTGTATGGATATGGTTCAACCACACTCATGCCTTTGAAATATCTTACAGACTAATAGTGACAAGAACATTAAAAAAGGTGGGTGCAAGGCAAACAGTGAATGCCACAATGGATATAGAAATGATGTGTTGTGGGACTCAAAGTGGCTAGAGGTCACTCTGATAAGGGAACCAAGAAAAGTTGCATGGGCCAGTTGGTGTTTAATATGGCCCTTGAAAATTTGGTAGGTGTTCACAAGAAGCTTAAATTACCTTTCTTTAAAAAATATAATTCGTCATACCTTGTGATTCTCTCCTTCGCTTTTTAATTTCCTCAGATACATTGACTCATGATTATTTTATTGTGTAGTCGAACCCCTGCCTCCACCCCTGGAAACCACCATTCTTCTCCCTGCTTCTATGAGTTCGACTATTTTAGATTCCACCTTGAAAATAGGGATCAGCTGGATGTGTTGCTGTGCCATTCTGTCCTGCTGTTGAATCCTGACAGCAGGAATACACAGTCACTATATATCTATAATTTCATGGGATGGCGATAAATAAAAGGAGAAATTCATGGGATTGTTTTTTTGATTCAACATAGCAGGTACGTTTTATTCCCTTGTGCAGAAAGATGGATATCAGGAAAACAAAATGAATAAACATTTATGGAGTTTGTACTACACACAATATTTTGTGTTGTGAGGGGAGCCAAGCGTGAAAAGATAATACAAATTTGTGCTTCAAGATTTTTGTTTTTGTCTAGTTTTTGTCATTTAAGATGCTTCCAGTCAGGAATAACTGGATAGATGAGTAAACATGATTTAGTAAGAAGAAAATTCAATATTTTATATGGCATGAAATCAGACGGTAGAAGGTTATATGGATAGTTATTCAGTTTCTCAACAAGATTATCAGAGGCTAATTTTTACATAGCCACTTTCAGCCTGCTAGCTTTGTTTTAGCTATCTACATTGAAAACTCCAAAATGGCTACAGAAGGCCTCACATAGCACCTTCATTTGGTTATTCATGGAACAGGATGAGTAGCATCTCTTCTTCTGCTTCTATTTTTCCAGGAGGCAAATCTTTTCCAATAGCCCCAAAGCAATTCTCCTTGTATCCCCTTGACCAGAATTGGATTTCATACTTATGGCTAAACCAGTGTTTGGTAAAGGGAATGGAACACCACAAAAAGTGAGATTTTTAGCAAAGAAGAAAGGCGTTGGGAAGGCAATCGACAGAGTTTTCTCTAGGATTATAGTACGTCAGTGGATACTGCTAGTTATAGTTTCAGTCTAGCGTGAAAGCTGTTGATATCATGAAGTTACAGCATGAGATATCTACCACGAAGCTCTTCTTTTCAGTGATGAGGAAACCAGGGTCCAGTCAATTCAGTTGATTTAGTCAAGATCAAGTCACTGAGTAGCAAGACTTGAATCTAGTTTAGCAGCTTTCTACTGCAACATTCCTTCTGTAATGAGTTTTTTCTCTATTTTAAAAATGTAATCCTCTGCCTTTTGTTAGTCAAGTAGGAACACTGTCTTCAGGGAATGAGATGGATACCTATACAGTTGAAATTCTTTATGATTAGATCTACATATGGAGAGGAATGACTATATTTTGAAGATATTTCACATAAAATGATAAAGAAATCTGATTTATTTTGATAACTGACTTTTTAAAGGTATGGGTGACTAAAGTGTAATTGCTTTCACTTCTCTTCTTTAAAATGCATCATAAAGAAAGTTATAAATGCTTTTTAATTTCAAGAGTTTTATCTGGTTTTTCATTGCATTGTCTCAGTTATCAAATATATTTTTCTTTGAGATAAACATACTTTTTTTCTCTTACCAAATTAACTTGTCATCCTATGATATATTTTTTCATCTGTGTGTTTTTGAAATAATTTTTATATCGTTACCTGTATTAGTTTAAGTTGTGTTCACTGAAATGGAGTTCAAAAGACTTTAATTGTCACCATACTTAATCCCAGTTTGTTCTCCCTGAATGCCACCTCTTGCTCCAATGAACACATTTCCATCACCCTAGATTGATCTCTTTGGTTCACACGTGTAGGCTGGTCCATTATGCAAGGCCCAGCAGGATCACGTTTCTCACTTTGAAGTTTAACTTCTTTTCTTAATGGTTTAAAAGTAAATCTGAGAATCAAACTATGCAATTCATTTCTTAAATTTTGTTTTTGTCCAAAGTAATCTTCCTCCATCTGTTGTCTGATATTGTCTCTGTTGAATAAATGTGAGATGGCAGAAGACCAAGCACAGACTATGGAATCTGGTCTATCTCTCAGTTTTCCTTAAATCATAACCAATCAGCTTTTACCTTACTGAGGTTGGTCACTTCTCTTATTTCTTGCTAACAAGCCCTTTCTCCCTCCCCAGGCCCCTTCAGGGGTAAGCTTTACTGCCATTAACAAAACAAGAATGGATATAGCTTTCGCTTTTTCTAAAGAAGAGTGTATGAGAAAGTGTGAATTCGTGGATTGTCAGAGAAGATAGTGCCATTCTCCATTAACTGCTGCCAGCTATCAGAGTCAAATGTATCACTTCCACATGGCACTTTAGGTCTCCTTGACTCTTGCACCATTTACATTTCCAAGGCCAGGCCTAGATTATTTTCAGTTGGTAACTTGACTATGTGTCATTCAGACATAGAAGATCTTCATTTCATGGAAGTACAGAGAGCTCCCTATACATTGACAATGACAGAGTTGATGGCTCAATAGGTGGGAATGTGTATGTCTTTGAATATCTGCTTCATATCAATCTCAATATTTCTTTGCTATAAATAATTCTCCTCCACTACCTCCACCCTTTTCTAGGAGATCCTAGGCACTACATAAACTGATAGAACATTTCCTTTTTCTAGTGTTGGCCTTCTTTTTGGCTCCAATTTACATTCTGGCTATTTTATTGTCCCTGATGTTATTCCTCTGCATTTTTGAATTTTATCTCAAATACATTCCAATCCTCATTTATAATTTATCTTGTTTATCAGTATAGTTATCTTTTCTGCCTTATTGTAATACGTCTTCCCTGGGAAAAGCACTTCCCCCAAATACTGCTGCCTAATCTGCCTGAACTGTTGTCTTCGTCATGTTATTCCTTGTTCAGAAACAAAGTCCCTCATGCTGTTATCCAAGCCCTCCACAAAGTGACCCTTGCCTTCCTTAGTCTCCTCATTCACTCCTTGTCTCCTCTGTTCCTATGCATGACCCAAACGGTACATCTTTCCTGAACAAACACTGTGCTTACCTATTTCTTTGCCTTATACCGTGTACCCTTTCTGATAGAATACACCTTTTCCCTTGCCCCAGACACAATCTGTTCAAAATTCTAGCACTTTTCAATTCTCATCTCAAATGCCACTTCCTCCCCTAGGCTTTTGCTTGAATACTTTGTCATCTTTTACCTAATAACACAGTAGTTTGTCTATTTGTCATTGTTCTTTTACTTAACTATATGTTTCTTTAAAGCAGAGATGACGTCTTAGTCACTTTAATCACTATTTGTAACGTACAGTATTCTCTCTGACATGTACTGGCTTTTATGGGGTCTTTAAGACTCTGAAGTCGGTGTTATTTTTAGAACACTTCTACTTCATGTGTTAACTCTTCTAATTTGTCTTTTAATAATTAGGCTAAGATCTTATGATTCATCTCAATAGACTGTTTGCTGTGTCCACATTTCAGTGTCATTGCCAATTAGTGATATTTTTTAAGTAATGCAATGATTCCTATACTATGTTTAACTTTTAATAGATTTTAATTAATCTGTATATCCTCTTAGTTTGTATTTTTCTTCTTTAAAACTAGGCTACTGATATCTGTGAGCCGAATCCAATCCTGATGTGCACACTTTTGTCTCCATATATAGAAGTTTCCCTATGTACCTCTCCAAGAAGAGGGAGCCCTTTCATTGTACTTTCCCACCCCTGTGCTGATACAGGTATGGGTACTTTTAGGCTCCCAATACACATGAAGAAGTCAAGCACTTAAATAGAGTTTCAGATATTTTTTTCATAAGCGCAAATTCACTGCAGTATTGACTGGACTATCTACATGTTGCTCTTTCTAGGTGAAAGCTTTAAAACAGTGAAAGAAACATTTTTTCTTTATTTTTAAAAAAACTTTATTAAGGTATAATTGATATACAAAGAACTGCACATAGTTAATGTGCAGTACCTGTGTATGTAGCAAACACCTGTGATACCATCACCGCAATCAAGGTAATAGATATGTCCAACATCCAATGGTTGTAAAGTTTCAATTATGCCAGATGACTAAGTTCTAGAGATCTGCTGTACAACATGGTGCCTATAGTTAACAATATGGTATTGTGCACTACAAAATTTGTTAAGAAGCTAGATCTCATGTTCTCATCACAATAAAAAAGAGAAAAAGAGAAAGAGACACAATGAAATAAAATTTTCCACTTAATACTAATCACCACCTGCAATGAAATGGCAGTCCTTTAATTCCCATTCATGAATTGGTTTGGGGAAATGGATATCTTAATGAACACTAGAAATTAATTAATTAAAAGAAAATGAATTATTATTAGTAGTAATATAATTATATAATATTATAATAACAATTAATAATATAATTATTATTATATTATTATTATTATTAATCACGCATGGTGAGATTTTTCACATTCTTCTTTTTACTTTTCTGCCATCTTTGAATTCTAAATACTGAATATCTGTTATATATTTTCAAAGTTATTCTTCCAATTTTTAAAGTTACTGGGCCAGCCTCGGTGGCTTAGTGGTTAAGTTCAGCATGCTCTGCTTCAGCAGCCCAGGCTCAGTTCCTGGGCTCAGACCTACACCACTCATCTGTCAGTGGCCATGTTGTGGTGGAGGCTCACATGCAAAAAAGAGAAAGACTGACAGCAGATGTTAGCTCAGGGCTAATTAAAAGAAAAAAAAGAACTTTCCCCCCACTATAAATGATATTTATAGGTATTTGAACAGCCTGTGATGGCTGCAGGCTCAAACACTATCTTGGAGTCAGGAGTGCTTACAACAGAATGGTATATGATGCTTCCTGCCTTGGGCTCTTAACAGCCTTGTCACTCCCAGTCAGTTCAAAAAGGAAGAGTACAATCTCCACAGGTTCTGAATCCCATCTGCAAATTTATGAATCTTAGGTTAACCCTGTTCCCCCAGCAAGCATGGCCTGGCAATGTAGGCCAGTGATCATAGTCAGAAGATGCTCACTCTTTCGTGTGCTGCAAACTTGGGAAACATGAGAAACAGCTTGTGTTGGGGACATCATCTAGATTATTTTAGGAGATATGTCCACACTTAGCCCTTTATTTGAAGGGCAACTGAGGAAATTAGTACTAGGGTAGCCCCCTTCAAATCTCCTCCTCCTTGCAGTTGCTTGCTGCCTTCCACTGCTTATTGGTATTTCTGACCTGTCTCAACTGTCTGTCATCACTCACTAACATTCATGTAGCCCTCACCTCAGTGGAGAGAGCTCACTGTACACAGAGGACTAAATACCTGTTGCCAGCAGGAATCAAGATAGATCCATGCTCTGATACACTGGCAAAGGTTTAGTGGACCACCAGAGTAGTCAAGACATGTAGCCGTCCCAAAATCCACCAGTAACATTGCTGGATGATCCAGGAGAGACAGCTATACTGGCCTAACAGTAGGTGGAGGAATTCTACAGAATGGTGGGTGCTTCTGGTCTTTTCATCCAGTAGACTTCCCTACTCAGATAACCATACAATTTCCAGCTGTTGGTGATTCAGAGATTTGCCAAGCCTATTCATGTGAGTTGTCCTGGACTCTCCCTCTAGACTCTCCACTTTCTCTCCTCCCACTTTCTCTCCATCCTACATTAAACTCTGGATTCAGAACTTTGGCTACCAGCCTACTCCGAGCTCTCTGGACTTGGATTTACATGTGGTCTCTCTCTCGGACCCTGGAAGTTACTCTTTGCCCAGATCTTCATCCCTCACAAAGTGTAAGTGACCTGTCTGGCACCATTCCCTGTCAACAGGTCATTTTGACTAATCCTTGCTTCTCAAATTAAGCAAAGATTGATTTATAAAATAATATGTATGAGTATTTATAAAATAATATATGTATGGTATTCACATGCATGAACTTTTGAGAATATGAAATGGTAGAGTATTTTGGGGATAAAATGTTGGCAATATTTATAAAAATTTACAACCTCTACTTACTTTCCACTTTAACCCAATTTCTACCTTGCTATCAGAAATATAGACTTTAGCCCAATAAGTCATCTTCAAAATATTTAAGTTCTATAAGTCATGGCAACAAATGGGAAACAAATTATGCATCAGTCAGAAGGAAATGGTTAAATAAATTATGGCACATAAATGCTATGGGAGTAGTTATAAAAGTAAAGTAGATCTATATGTGTTGTCGTGAAAAGATCTTGCAGTTCTAAGTGAGAAAGACAAATGGCAGAATAATATGTATATCACTACCCATTAAGTTTTAAAATCCTAATATATTTTTATAAAATATCTATGTATGAGAAAGCCTAGAATTAGCTTTAAAATAATATACTAGATTGTCAGTTGTGGCATTCTCTGAAAATGTGGCTGAATTATGAAGGAATACTGTAAAGGTGGAGATTGTGATTTGTCTGTGTTTTTGGAATTTTTGCCCCCAAAATATGAGCACTATTAGCTTTGTCACTAAAATATTTAAATAAGCCTAACAACAGAAATAGTACCTATGTGAGTCAGATAATTTTCTGCCAGCTGATGGAACAGACAACACCTGACATCTGAATGGCTTAATGTAACAAAAGTTTATTTCTTATGCACATAGAATCTGATTAATTTGGCAGGGAATCTTTGTATCAGGTAATCCAGAGATCTAGGCTGCCTCCATCTTGTACTTCCTCATCCCAAAAAGGGTCCCCATGTTTGCTGCTGAATGGAAGAGAAAACATGGTGCCATACTTGCTCTCAAATGCCTTGGCCTGTAAGTGACCAACATTGTTGCTGCTCATATTTCAGTGGCAAGGGCTAGTCACGTGATCCTTTCTAACTACAAGCGAAATGTGCAATGTAGCTCTCCAACAAACCAGGAAGGAGTGGAAGACAATTTGCAGATGAGCACTCGTAGTCTCTCTCATAAACTGTTACATAATAGGTGCTCAGTAGAGAGCAATCACTAGAATCTGTTGCATCAACAATCCTCTTCATTTCCTCGTAGAGTTTCTGAGGAGGCCAAATGTCCCTTGCAATTCTCCCACTTGTTGAGAACTTACTATGTAACAGGTGCTTTCCAATACAGGATCACATATATTTTTCAAAACAACCTTGTAAATCTCTGCGGGAAGGGTTTGCCATATTTCACTCAAAAGCACTGTTCTTTGCTGTCCTTTTCAATAACCACTATGATCTCAATATACTGAGAATTTTCTCCTAACTTTTGGTGCATTGAAAAATTTTAACTTATGATTCTCTGCTATCTACTACCTTACTGAAAATGCCTGCACATATGCACAAATCCAATTATGCATATTGAAAACCAAGATTCTATCTACCTATCGATTGATTGATTGATTGATCGATGGATCGATCTATTATCCAAAGGTTGTATTAAGGAATCACGTTCTACCACCTAGAAGGAGTCTAGAGTTTACAGGAACTGAGGCACTGTAGATCTTTGCTTACTTAGTTATTTCAATGGTCTGTCCTCATCTGTCATTTATAGGATAGGCTTTGGTTTTGAATCACCATGTGAGTTCACTCATAGGTTTGTGTCCAGTAGCCTCCTCAATCCCCTCACCCCCTCAGCCTCATCTTGCCCTACATCCAAATTTAATTTAAAATTAACTCACTTTGAAGAAATTAGAGGTTTTTTCTTATTCTCAAATAAGAAATCCCATTAAAATTCTACTGCAAATGTCAAAATCCCATCCCTTGAGGATGTAGCACCAAAACTGGTAGATTCTTTGCTACAACAAACTATACTCACAGATCCTTTGGAAGTCATTTTGAGAACATGATGAAGATACCTAGTGCTGATGACTGGCTCTGAATTTCACTGTCAAAATGACCTTTTTCATGGAACAAGATATTGCTGTCAGAGGGGCTCCATAGTGAGGGATGGGACTTCCAGGGAGTTGGAATACTCTAAGTCAGGGGAGGGGCAGGTGATTCTGGGCTATTCCACTGGGAGTAGGGTGCAGGCTTCAGGGAGAGTGCAGTGAAGAGCTGGTCAGCAGGTTCAGGTTCCAATTTGGACAAGAGGGTACACCGGAGAACACCCAGGAGGAAAGTGTTGTAATGCACACGCAGGGGAGGAAAATAATTTTCCCTCTACCCTTCTAGGTCCTTCACTGAGACTCCTCCCTCCGTAATAAAAGGGCAGATTAACAGGAGAAAACCAAATTTAATTACATAAATAAGTACTTACAGGAGCCTCACAAAAATATGATACTCAAAGAAGTAACCAAAGCACGAAGTTTTTATACCTTTTAGACAAAGAAACAATAAATTTGTGAAGAGTTGACAAGGCAAAGGGGTTTGGGTTTGGGGTAGTAAATGGTTGAGAAGTAACAAGTTCATTTATATACAGCCTTCTCTGCTCTAAATTCCCTGTCTCTGGTGATAAGGGTGCCTTCCACCCTCCTGGTACAGGGAGGGCGCCTTTCACATGGGAGATTTACCTTATGTTTGCAGGGGGATAAAGGAGGGTCATAGTGTCCCTCCCACACTAGCTGTTTCTGAGGTACCTTTAATTAAAATAGCCAGTATGCCAACGTGGCATATTCTGAGGTGACATATTATAAATTCACACACAAAAACCTGAAGCTGGACAAAATGCCAGCTCCTAGGCAAAGTCAGCTCTCAAGGAACCCTGAGGTTAAGGGGAGCAGGACCCTAGGTAAATGAAACCCACAGCCAACCCTCAAATTGTATTTGATTATCATTTTCACCTTTCTTCTTTTTATGTGCTTTTAGTACTTTGCATTCGAGGTCCTTTTTATCCCAAGAGGCATTATGGAGGAGTGAAAAGAGAGATGAATCAAAAGACAGAAGATGGACCTCAGGCTACAGGAGTGCAACAGAGTGGGCCTTTGAAGACTTCAGACCAGAAGTCTAGCCTCGGTACTGTCACATACCAGACCTATGAACTCCGGCACATTCTCAAACTTCTGAAATCTTAGGCTTTTCATTTGAGGAGTCTGATCAGCCCTGTCATGATGGACTATCGGAAACAGTAAAATGTACATAAAGCACCTGGCACAGTGCCTGGCATACCTTAGGTCTTTAATGAATGGCACTTATTAGTGCTGTTATTTTGACCACCAATTCTACTGCTGTCACCTATGTGATTTTCAAAACTCCAGTATGTCTCAGAGAATATGAAGTGCTGTAGGACATGGAATATGAGATCAACCAAAAGGCTGCTTAGCAAGTACACCTCAGAAAATAGATCCGCTCAGAGGTGGTGTTCTTCAATAATTGGGGAGGAAGTTTCTTCTCCAGCTAGCTGCAACTCGAAATTCTTAGTCTGTGACAAGGACCAGTTTCTCACCTTGCTAGCCTCTGTTCCATTGGAACCACTCCTATTTTCATTAATCTCACCCCCATCAAAAATATGAACATTTCTTAGACTATGCCAAATTATACTAAAATAACCCATTTAAAATTTCCCTTGAATGGAGTAGTCTCTGGCTCTCCCAGCCAAAGGCAACAAGGTCAACCTAATGGTTTCTGGGTATCTCACCTCAAGAAAGTATCACTGTTACCGCTCAAAAATTCTTTGAAGACAATGTGCATGAAAGACTTAGTTTCTGAATTATGTTCAGTGGCACAGGGACAAGATCACAGAACAACTTCCATTCCTGCATGGTGCAGATTTCTCTCTTTTTAAACCATGATCCCAAAGTAACTGTGAAGAATAGTTTTCCACTCCAGCTTATTGAGTCTCAACTTTCAGACACACTGTCTGAAGGTCTCATACCTGATCACCACCCTCTCAGCCTCATCTTGTCCTACATCCATATGTAACTTAAAATTAACTATCATGGAAGGAATTCTAGCTTCCTCAAACTCCAAATTTCCTTGCCACAGGGTATGTACACTTGACATTCTCTTATGGAACCCCTCCACTCACCTGCTAATGCGTTCTTTCACTAGCCCTTTAGATGTTAGAAGATATCCCACTGTCATTGTTATAGGACTGCCTATCCTATAAGTAAAAATTATAAGAGCAGTTCCTAGGTCTTGTTTATCCTGGAATCTCCAGGATTAATGTGGTGATTTACAAAGAGCAAATGTTCATTGAAGGTTGGGGAATAAAAGAAACAGTGAGCATGGGCTCTAATTTATTGCAATTTATTTCTTATACATTGATAAACAAGCAAAGCAAGTTCATGCATATATAACTTAATTTTATAAAACAAAAAATAGAAGGTATAAGAGCACAATAAATGGCCAAGCTTTCAATGTTCTCCATTTCCAGAACCCAACTATCTTAAAGCTGATTTATTTCACCTTTCCAGTAAAAGCCTATAGATTTACCATGTTATCTTACTGCAGATGACAAAACAAGACAGATGGTGTCACAATTTGTTTTCCAAAATAACAAAGCTCTTACTGTTAAACCTCATTGTAGCATTAAGTGTCTGACCAGTATCATTGATAAACTTGGAGATTTTGGAGCTAATCAAATCTATATTAAAACAATGTTTGAGTAGTACATATGCCAAAAAATGAAAGAACAGCTTTTCAAGTTACACATGTAATATAGGAACACATAGGCATATACACTGTGCTCCTTTCAACCCCACCTCAGAACTAACTTCTAAATTCTAGCAACACTAACTGCCTCTTCAAACACAAAGTGTTTGAAGAACCTGCCTCAGGCTTCAGTAGGGGCAGGAGAAACGGCCAGACCCAGCCCCAGAACAGGCAGTGGCCAGGGAAGTAGAGACAGCCCTGCCTGCAATTCTGGCTCGGGCTCTCTCTTTCTCATCTTGCAAAGCCTCCTCATACTGAGATGGGAAAGAACTTGGGTGAGTCGCATGAACCTTGGCTATAAACTCGAGGACCTGCATCTTGGTGGTTTCGGCATGGGCTCTCGGGCCCCACAGGAATTCAAATTGCACAGGATCACTGTTGGCCACCTGTCGGTACTCCAGGTATTCTTCCTTCACGAAATCTTTGGTGATGAGCTGCTTGGGCTCCCCAAAGATGAAGTGCTTCCTGCCAGAATAGATGCCCATCACATTCAGAACTTCCCAGACTTCCTCTTCGGTGGCACGGTTGCCCTTCATGAAGATCACACCCAGGATAAGGATGAGGATGCCGGTCTTGGGGACGCCCTGTTCACCATGCTGCATCCCATCATAGGTGAGGCCCAATTTGATGAGGAGGCCATAGCAGTGGTTGGTGGGATCCACTTCCTTCACATCAAGGCCAAAGATCATCTCGATGTGCTCAGAGGCTTTCAGAAGGATCTCAGGCAAGTGGTCTTCATATTCTTGGGTGACAATCTTCAACATATCTTCCTTGGTTACTGGCTCTTTCATTTGATACTTGAGCAGCAAGAAATTCACCAACGAAGCCACTTTGTCTGCTGGAGCATCTCTGGGCACATTCTTGGGATCTGGGATAGCCTGGAAGGTGCTATCCTTCTCTTCCTGGCTACTAGAGCCCTCATCCGATTTGCTTGATGAGGCAGCTGCGATGGCAATGGAAGATGAGCAGAAACTCTGAGAACCCTCAGGAAAGCTGGGCAGACCAGCAACAGGAAGCTCCTTCGAATGGCCAGGCATTAGAGGACGGGAGCAGAGACAGGTCTCCTCTAGAGCCTTGGAGATCTCAGCAACCTCCAGGTCCTGGGTCGTACCTTGGACCTGAAGGCGTTGACGTGAGCATTGCGGATTCTTCTGATGCTGAGACATGACGACTCTTGTCGGTGGCAGAAGGCAGGAGTGTGGACAGGAAGGTGGGCAACGGGGAATCACCACCTAAGGGCAAGAAGGCAGATGCGAGTCACCTCAGTTGGTAGGCTCCACAGTGCTGGCTCTGATATAAGCCGCCTCCAGTGGGCTTCTTCTGCCAACAGTGACATACAGCTTTAGGGGTCTCCTGACCTCCCAGTTGCTGTGTCCCCCAAGAATATGGAGTAGGAAGTCTGAATACACAACAAGGTGCAGCCAGCCAACCAAGGCTGACAATCCTCAGGGTTCCTACTAGGCAGGTGTGGTTGGGCTCTGTAGACCCATTTCTGATCTGAGGAGGGTGGTCTCATCAGTCCTAACTCAGGTTTCATACCTTAGTATTCGATAGGGCCTGGGTCACCTCCCCTATGCTAATATGAGGCTGTGCCTCTAAATTCTAAAGTCACATCTCTTAAGACAACTGAGTTGGAAGTGTGGAGGAGTCTCCTCCAGGAATCCAACTTGGGGTTTCCCAGGGCTGACACCAGGAGCTACATTCTGTGGACATTATCTGTACCGGTGTTGGTGGTCCCCTGCTTCTCACTCAGTTGTTTTCCCTTGAATCCAGGAAAGTCCTGGGATCTCTCCTTTCACTGCCCCCTCAGACCAAAGCCTCCACCTCCCGAGATCTGGAGGAGGAGCTAAAGAAGGGTCACGTCCACCTGACTGCCTTGCCCCCAGCCTCTCAGGGATCACAGCAGTTCGGGGCTGAACTTGTTGTGATCCCCACTCTCCTGGGGTTGGTGGTCGTCAGTATTCACTCAGCATCCCTGCCTTGTCTACTGGTGGGGCTTCAGGCTTGATAATATTCAACTGATGCTCATCCTCCTGCACGGAAGAATGTCTTATCTTCCCAAGACACCCCAGGAGGAACTGAGGAAGGACGCTGTCCGTCCACCTCTACTGGGCCTTCCCTGGCTAGCAGCAGGAGCTCAACACTCTGGAGCTGTCTCTGTCCTGGGGTGGGTGGACCCCTCGGACCTCACTCAGAATTCTTTCCATAACTGTTTACAAGCCCTGGAATCCTAATTTGCTGACCTCCTGTGATGTACGCATATAGACTACGGACCTCACCTGCCTGAAATGGCCAGGAAGGAAGAGAGTAGACAGCCTGTCTAGGGATCCTTGCCCAGGTTCCCTGAGGTGATAAAGGTACTGAGGCTATTTGATCACCTCATGTTCTGGGATGAATCCCTTTCAGGCCCTACTCTGTGTCTCCACATAGACTCCTGCACTGCCTCATCACCCTCGTCAATGCTAATGGGAACCTGCCCCCTTCAGACCAAGACTGCCACTTCCAGAGGACCCCAGGGTGTGAAGTGTTAGGACTTCTGACCACGCTCGTCTAGGACCTCCCAGAGAATGACTACAGTGCAGGGCAGGTGTCCTGGGACGCCATCTATACTGGGGTGGATGGTGAGCTCTTTGCTCAATCAAGGTCTACCCCTGGGATCTTGACAGTGTATGAGACTCATCCCCCCTGCTGACCTCCCCTTTTCCAATTCCCTGATGTCACTCCGTCAAACCAAGGCCCTCACCTCCCCAAAACCAAAACGATGACACGTAGTCGTCTGATATGTGGTCACCCCTCCCAGGGTGGACCAAAGGGACATGGAGGAGCTTCCTCGTGACCCTCTGTTCTGGAGTACGTGGTCCAGATGGTCTTGTCTTGGGGTCCTCACCTTGAATCCTGGCCTGGCCTGGGACTTACCCTTCTGACCTGAGTTTGTCCACTCACAATAAGGCCTCAGTTCCCAGGGAACACCACGGAGGAGTGATCGGGGGTCTCGTCTCGCTATCACTGCTCGCCATCTCCCAAGGCTTCCCTGTGACCCGAGGGACCACACTTTGATGCAGTGAGTTTGCCCTTCAGACACAAGTCGATGACACCCGCCAGGGCCTGGGACTGCTGCTGACTTAACCTAGTCTACGCAGAACAAATCCTTTACTTTCCCGAGTCCAAGAGGAGGAAAGGAGAGGTGGCCTCTGCCTGCCACCCCTTGCCTGGCCCTCTCAGGCCTGACAACAGGGGAAGGGCTCTGGGGAGCCCCGTCTGCCATCAATTCGTCAGTCTACAATCCTCGCCTGAGCCCCTCACATTGGATAGTGGCTGGTCACGTGCCCTCTGACGTCTGTTCCCTGAGGCCCAAGCTCCAGTCAAGGCCCCATCTCTCTGAGACACCCAGAAAGGAAGTGCGGAGACACCTCACGCCCAGGACATCCAGCTGACAAAGGGCTACACACGGTGCCACCCCCTCCGCCCTGGTGCGGGCGGAACCCTCAGAACGCACTCGGGGTTCCCAGTGGCACTGCCGCAGGGCCCAGGCCCCTTCCTTTGCTGACGCGGCCCTGCCCACCTCAGACTGACGCCGCACCTCCCGCAGACCCTGGAAGCCCAAGTCAGTCAGCAGCACTTCCGGCTGCCCCTGCCCGGGGCCTCCCAGGGCTGAGGGACGCGCCGAGGCACGGGGAGCCGGTCCCTAGTGGGCTGGGGTGTGGGGTCCCCTCAGCACTCACTCAGAGGCCTTTTCTCGACCACCCGCAGGTCAGAGCCTCAGCCCTGCGCAGAGAGGCCCGCACCTCAACAGACCGCCCAAGAGCGAGCGCGTGGCCCGGCTGCCTGAGGGCCCTGCCGGGGCCTCCCAGGACCGGGTTGGGGCTCTGCTCTAGCGCGCCCCTCTTTCCCGTGCTGGGTGGTCTCCTCTGGCCTCACTCAGAGGCTCACCTGACACCTGCAGCCGATGCGACTCCTCGGTCCGGGGACTGGAGTCCGCGCGCCTCAGCTCGAGCCCCTCACAGCCGGCTCAGCCTGGAGGAGGAAGTCCGGGGGCGGGACTTCCGGTTTGCTCTGCCTGGGGTCTCCCGGGCTGACAGCAGGGGCGGGGCGGGGCGGGGCGGGGCGGGGCAGGGTGCACCCGGCTCAGCTTCATCGCCGAGGTTGCTGCTGACTCTGGCTGGCAGTCTTCACTTTGGCGTCTGCCCCCTGCTGGAATCCTGTGTGTTGAGTGGAGCTCAGGCCTCTTATGCCAAGTCCGCATGTCCCTGAAACCTTGAGGAGTATCTGAGGAGATGCCTCAGCCAGAGAGCCCTGCCTGCCTGGGGCAACGAGGGCTGAAAGCGGGCTCTGGACCCGTCTCTGCGTGACCTCCCTTTATTCTTTGGTGTCGGTCTTCTCAGCCCTATTCATGGGCGTTCCTTTCTCTCCTTTTGTTTGTTTGTTTTTTTTTTAAATTTCACCCAACTGTTGTTTCATGTTTTTATTTTTTTATTTTATTTTTAAATTCTTTTATAATATAATTTTTAAAATTTTTATTTTAAAATTATTTTCTTGTATTTTTAAAATTTTTATTTTTTATTGCAGTAACATTGGATTATAACATTACATAGCTTTCAGATGTACATCGTAATATGTTTCACTTTCTGTGTAGCTTGTATGATGTTCATCACTCAAAAACTAATTATAATCCAACACCACTCATGTGGGCCTAATCCCCCCTTTTGCCCTCCCGCCTCCCTCTTCCCCGGTTGTAACCACCTATCGAATCTCTATGCTATGTGTTTGTTTGTCGTTGTTTTTATCTCCTTCTTATGAGTGAGATCATACGGTATTTGACTCTCTCCCTCTGACTTATTTCACCTGGCCTAATACCCTCAAGGTCCATCCATGTTGTCACAAATGGCCGGATTTCATCTTTTCTTATGGCTGAGTAGTATACCAGCATGTATATATACAACATCTTCTTTAACTATTCGTCCCTTGATGGGCACCTCTGTTGCTTCCAAGTCTTGGCTATTCTGAACAATGCTGCAATGACCAAAGGGGAGCATGTATCTTTGTGCATTTGTGCTTTCAAGTTCTTTGGATAAATACACAGCAGTGGGATAGCTGGATCATATGGTAGATCTATTCTTAATTTTCTGAGGAATCTCCATACTGCTTTCCGTGGTGGCTCCACCAGTCTGCCCTCCCGCCAGCAGTGTATGAGGGTTCCCTTCTCTCCACGTCCTCTCCAACACTTGTTTCCTGTCTTGTTAATTATAGCCATTCTGATTGGAGTGAGACGATATCTCATTGTAGTTTTGATTTGCATTTCCCTGATAGCTAATGATGTTGAGCATCTTTTCATGTGCCTGTTGGCCATCTGTATATCTTCTTTGGATAAATCTCTGTTCAGATCTTTTGCCCGTTTTTGAATTGGGTTGTTTGTTTTGTTGTTGTTGAGCTGTATGAGGTCTTCGTATATTTTGGATATTAACCCCTTATCTGATATATGGTTTGCAAATACCTTCTCCCAATTGTTAGGTGGTCTTTTCATTTTGTTGATGGTTTCTTTTGCTGTGCAGAAGCTTTTTAGTTTGATGTAGTCCCATTTATTCATTTTTATTTAGTTTCCCTTGCCTGGTCAGACATGGTACTTGAAAATATGTTGCTAAGACTGACGTCAAAGTACGTACTGCCTATGTTTTCTTCTAGAAGTTTCCTGATTTTGGGTCTTACATTCAAGTCTTTAATCTTTTTGAGTTTATTTTTGTGCAGGGTGTAAGATAGTGGTCTACTTTCATTCTTTTGCATGTGGCTTTCCGGTTTTCCCAACACCATATATTGAAGAGACTCTCCTTTCTCCATTGTATGCTCTTGGCTCCCTTGTCGAATTTTAGCTGTCCATAAATGTGTGGGTTTATTTCTGGGCTCTCACTTCTGTTCCATTGATCTGTGTGTCTGTTTTTGTGCCAGTACCACGCTGTTTTGGTTACTATAGCTTTGTAGTGTATTTTGAAATTAGGAAGTGGGATACCTCCAGCTTTGTTCTTTTTCCTCAGGAATCCTTTGGCTATTCAGGGTCCTTTGTTGTTCCATATAAATTTTAGGATTCTTTGTTCTATTTCTGTGAAAAATGTTGTTGGAACTTTGATAGGGATTGCATTGAATCTGTAGATTGCTTTAGGAAGTATGGACATTTTACCTATGTTAATTCTTCCAATCCAAGAGCACAGAATAGTTTTCCAATTCTTAGTGTCTTCAATTTCTTTCAACAATGTTTTATAGTTTTCAGTGTACAGATCTTTCACCTCTTTGGTTAAGTTTATTCCTAGGTATTTTATTCTTTGTCTTGCAATTGTAAATGGGATTGCATGCTTAATTTCTCTTTCTGCTACTTCATTGTTAGTGTATAGAAACAGAGCTGATTTTTGTATGTTGATTTTGTATCCTGAGACTTGACTGTATTCACTTATTATTTCTAAAATTTTTTAGTGGATTCTTTAGGGTTTTCTATATATAAAATCATGTCATCTGCAAAGAGTGACAGTTTCACTTCTTCTTCTTCTTGTTTTCCAATTTGGATCCCTTTTCTTTCTTTTTCTTTCCTGGTTGCTCTGGCTAGGGCTTCCAATACTATGTTAAATAAGTGGGTCTCCTCGTCTGGTTCCTATTCTTAGATGGATATCTTTCTGTTTTTCTCCATTGAGAATGATATTTGCTGTGGGTTTGTCATATATGGGCTTTATTAATTTGAGGTACTTTCATTCTATACCCATTTAATTTAGAGTTTTTATCATAAATGGATGCTATATCTTGCCAAAGGCTTTCTCTGCATCTTTGAGATGATCATGTGATTTTTATTCTTCATTTTGTTAATGTGGTATATAACCTTGATAGATTTGTGGATGTTGAACCATCCCTGCATCCCTGGAATGAAACCCACTTGATCATGATGTATGATCTTTTTAATGTATTGTTGTATTCGATTTGCTAGTATTTTGTTGAGGATTTTTGCATCGATGTTCATCAGTGATATTGGCCTGTAACTTTCTTTTTTTGTGTTGTCCTTGTCTGATTTTGGTGTCAGGATAGTGTTGGCTTTGTAGAATGAGTTAGGAAGGCTCTCCTCCTCTTAAATTTTTTGGAGAGTTTGAGAATGATAGGTGTTAAGTCTTCTTTGAATGTTTGGTAGAATTCACCAGGGAAGCTATCTGATCCTGGACGTTTATTTTTGGGGAGGTTTTTGATTGCTGTTTTGATCTCCTTACTGGTGATTTCTCTATTCAAATCCTCTACTTCTTCTTGGTACAGTTTTAGAAGGTTGTATGTGTCTAAGAATTTATCCATTTCTTCTAGATTATCCAATTTGTTGGTGTATAGCTTTTCATAGTATTCTCTTATTATCTTTTGTATTTCTGAGGTATCTGTTGTAAGTTCTCCTTTTTCACTTCTGATTTTATTTATTTGAGCCTTCTCTCTTTTTTTCTTGTTGGGTCAAGCTAAGGGTTTGTCAATTTTGTTTATCTTTTCAAAGAACCAGCTCTTGGTTCCATTAATGTTTTCTATTGTTTTTTAGCCTCTATTTTATTTATTTCTGCTCTGATTTTTATTATTTCTTTCCTTCTGCTGATTTGGGTTTTGTGTGTTCTTCTTTTTCTAGTTCTTTATATGCACTGTTAGATTGTTTATTTGGGGTTTTTATTCTTTGTTGATGTAGGCCAGAATTGCTATAAACTTCCCTCTTTGAACCGCTTTTGCTGTATCCCATAGATTTTGCCATGTCATATTTTCATTTTCATTTGTCTCCAGGAATGTTTTGACTTCTCCTTTGATTTCTTCATTGACCCAATCATTGTTCAGTAGCATCTTGTTTAATCTCCACATTTTTGTGGCTTTTCTGATTTTCTTCCTGTAGCTGATTTCTAGTTTCATACCTTTGTGGTCAGAAAAGATGCATGGTATTATTTCAGTCTTTTTAATTTATTGAGACTTATTTTGTGGCCTACTATGTGATCAATCCTGGAGAATGTTTCATGTGCATTTTTTTCAAAATGTGTATTCTGTGGTTCTTGGGCGGAATGTTCTATTTATCTACTAAGTCCATCTGGTCAAAAGTGTCATTTAAGGCCAACGTTTCTTTATTGATCTTCTGTTTGCATGCTCCATCCGTTGGTGTAAGTGGAGTGTTAAAGTCCTCTGCTATTCTTCTGTTACTATCTACTTCTCCTTTTATGTCTGTTAATAATTGCTTTCTATATGTAGGTGCTCCTATGTTGGGTGCATATAAATTTACAAGTGTTATATCTTCTTGTAGGATTGTTCCCTTTATCATTATGTAGTGCCCTTCTTTATCTCTTGTTATAGTTTTTCTTTTAAAGTCTATTTTGTCTCATATAAGTATTGCTGCCCTGCTTTCTTTTCTTTGCCATTTGCGTGGAGTATCTTTTTCCATCCCTTCACTTTTAGTTTGTGAGTGTCTCTAGATCTGAAGTGTTTCTCTCTTTTTTTTTTTTTGGAGGAAGATTAGCCCTCAACTAACTACTGCCAGTCCTCCTCTTTTTGCTGAGGAAGACTGGCCCTGAGCTAACATCTGTGCCCATCTTCCTCCACTTTATATGTGGGATGCCTACCACAGCATGGCGTGCCAAGTGATGCCATGTCCGCCCCCAGGATCCGAACCAGCGAACCCCGGGCTGCCAAGAAGCCGAACGTGTGTACTTAACCACTGCACTCCCGGGCCGGCCCCTGAGTGTTTCTCTTGTATGCAGCACATATATGGGTCTTGCTCTTTTATCCAATTGGCCACCCTATGCCTTTTGATTGGAGCATTTAGTCCATTGACTTTTTTTTTTTTTTGGAGGAAGATTAGCCCTCAGCTAACTACTGCCAGTCCTCCTCTTTTTGCTGAGGAAGCCTGGCTCTGAGCTAACATCCGTGCCCATCTTCCTCTAGTTTATACGTGGGACGCCTACCACAGCATGGCTGTCAAGCAGTGCCATGTCCGCACCCGGGATCCGAACCAGCGAACCCCGGGCCGCCGAGAAGCGGAACGTGCGAACTTAACCGCTGCGCCACCGGGCCGGCCCCAGTCCATTGACTTTTAAAGTAGCTATCGATAAATACGTATTTATTGCCATTTTGTTACTTTTTTTTTTCTGAGTGTTTGAGTAGTTGTTCTCTGTCCCTTTCTTTTTATCTTCTCTTCCCTTGTGATCTGATGGTTTTCTTTAGTAATATGTTTGATTTCTTTCATCTTACTTATTTTCCTACTTATTATAGATTTCTGGTTTATGATTACCATGAAGTTCCTATACAATATTCTATCTATATAGCAGTCTATATTGAGCTGATAGACTCTTTAGCTTGACCTCTTTCTAAAAGCTCTATTTTTTATTCCCCTCCTCCTACATTTTACGTGTTTGAAATCATATCTAATCTCTTGCTTTGTGTGCATCTATCCATTACCCTCTTATCATTGAAATAGGTAATTTTAGTACTTTTGTCTTTTAAGCTTCATATTATCTTCATAGGTGATTAATCTGCTACTTTTACTATATTTTTACCTTTAACAGTCATTTTATTGCCTGGATTTTTGGGGGTTTTTCTGATAATTTTTTATCCCTATATGTGGTAATCGCTTTCCTGCTTAAGTAAGTCCCTCCAGCATTTCTTGTAGATCTGGTTTCTTGGTGATAAACTCCTTTGATTTCTGCTTGTCTTTGAAGCTTTTAATCTCTTCTTCCATTCTGAATGACAACCTTACTGGATAGAGTATTTTTGGCTGTAGATTTTTTTCCTTTCAGCAGTTTAAATATGTCATGCCATTCTATTCATGCCTGTAGGGTTTTGGCTGAGAAATCCACAGATAGCCTTATGGGATTTCCTTTGTATGTCAGTTGTGGCTTTTCTCTTGCCACTTTTAGGATTCTCTCTTTGTCTTTAATTTTGGACATTTTAATTGTAATGTGTCTTGGTGTGGGCCTCTTTGGCCTTATCTTGCTTGGAGCTCTCTGTGCTTCCTATACTTGGATGTCTGTTTCCTTCCTTAGGTTAGGAAAATTTTCAGCTATTATTCTTCAAATAGATTTTCTGCCCCTTGGTCTCTCTCTTCTTCTGGAACACTTATAATATGAATATTAGTGTGCTTGATATTGTCCCAGAATTCCCTTAGACTGTTCTCATTCTGTCTAATTCTTTTTTCTTTTATCTGTTCAGCTTGAGTGATTTCCTCTTGTCTTTCATCCAGCTCACTGATCCATTCTTCTGTATCATCTACTCTGCTATTGAGTCCCTCTAGTGAATTTTTCATTTCCAATATTGTATTCTTCATTTCTGATTGGTTTGCTTTTGTATTTTCTAATTCTTTGTTGATGTTTTCACTGAGATCATCCATTCTTCTCCCAAGATCAGTGAGCCTCATTATGACTTTTTGTTTGAACTCTTCATCAGGTAGATTTTTAATTTCTGTTTCATTTGGTTCTTTTTCAGGAGTTTTGTCCTGTTCCTTTACTTGGCATGTGTTCCTTTGCCTACTCATTTTGCCTCTGTCTCTGTGTTTATATCTATGTATTAGGTGGGTCAGTTACATCCCCTGATCTTGGGGAAATGGCCTGATGTAAGAGATGCCTTATGAGGCCCAGCAGCATGCTTCCCTCTCGTCACCAGTTCCAAATATTCCAGGAGTGACCCCTGTGTGGGCTTCATGTGTCTTTCTGTTGTGGCAGTGTTGCTCTTGCTGCAGGTGCCCAGGGAGTCTAGGCTGTCCACCTGGGCAGCTAGTTGTAATGCTTAGCTGTGTGTGGCTGCTGTGGACCCTTCAGTCACTTTATCAGACATGGGGGGCCCCCCACAGTTGGCTGCAATGTCTAATAGCACATTCCTGTTGTAGTTTTTCTGTTAAGTGAGTAGGCCCCCAGCATGGCTGGTTGCTAGGCTCGGGGGCTTACAATTGCTATAGGCCTCTGGCTTGAAAGGCTCTTGTCAGCTCTCTCAGAATCACAGCCGAGGGGGGCTGGCCCTAGGCATGGGAGCACCCAATTGTTTCAGGCTTTGGAAGGTGGGGGCAATCCCCTATGTGGTTGTTTGAGAAGCATAAGTCTTCTGAAGCTGACAAGCCCCACTGCCCACAGGGCCACACACATCACCAACATAGTCCTGTCCCATGTGCACACCCCGACCCCTTGAAGTGGACCCTGTCACCCCACTGCAGAGGCCCCACACACTCCACCAATGTCCCACACACTCCATCCCCTCCTCACACACACCCTGCGCCACAGAGGTGGACCCACTTGCACAGCTGCAGAGGACCCAGGCACCCCACCTATGTGGGCCCACAAGTTGCCCGAGAGCTTGCTGTTAGGTGGGGCCAGTCCCTAGGGCAGGCTGCCTTCCCTGGCTGTGCTGGATTACATTGGTGCTCTAGTGGGTGGGGCAGACCCTGGGCTAACAGGCCAGGGGAAGAACTCTAATGATGTCTGCCTGCACTGTGTCGGCATGCCTGTACTAGATCACAATATTGGCTGCTGCCAATGTCTCAGTCCCTGGAAAGGTCTCACCTCTCACCGAGATGCACCCAGAGCCTATCAGGTGAGTTTCTTTTCACCAAAGGACTGGGCACCTTTATTTCTGGAGATTTTAGGTTGCTTTCTGAAACAGGTAAAATTGTGCATTGGCCCTTTAAGAGTCTTTTTTTTTCCGCTTATGTCCAGTAGCTTTTCTGAGGGTATTGCCCATTATTGTTAGTAGCCAGCAAAGCCAAATATTATGACACTTGACTCAGTTGTGCTGAGTATAAAGGACGCTTATAGAGGTAATGCTCCTCCAGTCAGGTCCTCCACTCCTCCAGAGAAGCCTGCGTACCTTAGGATTGCTCCTGGCAAGCCATGAAGGGCTGCAGTGTGTGAAGGTGGCTTTTTTTTCTCTCCAGAAAGGAATTTCTGCTTCTTCCACCTCAGTCAGGACTGTCCCATGTTGTGGGGTTCTTTTTATCCAGTCTTCAGTTCTTTCTCAGAGGTAATTGTTCTCAGAGTAGTTGTAAATTTGCTGCGTAGATGGTAGGAGATGAGTTCAGTGTTCACCTATGCTACCATCCTGACACCTCTCCATCGCATGACTGTAATTCTGTATTGCACTTTTCATCTCAAAATGTAGGTTCTCTCATTTTTGAGAGAAATAACCCTCGAAGACATTGTTACCATTCATTGATTTCCAAGTCTATCTCCATGTCATCCTTAAGTTTCATATTGGTACCTCAGAAACAACTATTGGAAGTGAAGATAAGGCCCAGTGTTTTGGGGGTTTCTGGGATTCATTTAAACTCTACATTTGGAAGTTTTATATAGTGGGATTCTATGTAAGTTTTCACCAAGGGAAAAAGTTTTGAAAACAACAGTTATAGATAGACATTGTAGTGTGCTGAATAGTGTTCCCCCAAAATTCATGTCCACCCAGAACCTCAGAAAGTGACCTTATTTGGAAATAGGGTTTTTGTAGATGTAATTAGTTAAAGATCTTCAGATGAAATTATTCTTGATTTAGAGTGGGTAGTAAATTCAATGACTGATGTCTTTATAAGTGATAAGAGATTTTCACATATTGAGGCATATGGGGTAACTATTCTGGTTTAAACCTGATTCACCTTGAACTAAAGAATCTTGACTTACGGCCCATCATACATACATTGTACATCTGCTTTAACCATTAAAGTAAAGAATACATTAAACATTATCTCAAAGTAAAAGAATGCATTCTTTGAAGATAAGGATGGATACTTCCCTTCCTAAGATGCCAGTATCATTGGTAATGCCAGTATCAGTACTCCTGAAGATAAGTTTCCTTCCTTGGACATCAGGGTCACATAGACCTGCTAATCTGCAACTGAATAACTCTTTGAAGTTTTGATGAATATGTATCTTGGGTGTGTTTGATGTATGTTCTTTTTTCTAAAATGGTAAAAACTGTACTGAAAACCATGCGTCTCCAGAATGCTTTGTGAAGGCTGCTCTCTCAGATTATAATCCTCAGTTTGGCTCAAGTAAAATTCATCTTATCTCTCTTATCTATAAGGGTTATTGGTTATTTGCTTCAACATAAGACAAAGGAGAGGTAGATTTAAACATAGACACAGAGGAGACAGAGACACAGAGAAGAAGACCATGTAAAGATGGAAGGTGAGATTCACAAACCTTTGCTGTCACAAATCAAGGGACACTAAGGATTTCGAGCAATCACCAGAAGCTAAGGGAGGGTCATGGGATGGTATCTCAGAGCGTTCAGAAGGAACCAACCTTGCCAACATCTTGATTTTGGACTTCTGATCTTCTGAATTGTGAGAGATTAAATTGTTATTGTTTCAAGCCACTAAATTTGTGATAATGTGTTATGGCAGCCCTAGGAAATTAATACAGATACCAAGAAAAATTTTATTTCAAATTCATCTCATAATCTCATTAGCAAAACTAGTAAGTGTATCCAACACATTTTACAAAATCCTGAAACCTGCAACAAGCAGAGTAAATAAATATCACCCTTAATAAAAAAGTATTCAAGAATGATTATGCCACAGATTCCTTTGGCTTCCTTCTAATATTTCCTCTTCTGTCATTGCTGATGCTTTGGGATTGCCAAGCTCAAGGTGACTCATGCCTGGTGCTACTTAATGACAGCTCATAAATGGCCCTATTCATGCCTGCCAGAGACCTTTCAGGACTAAAATGAGAGCTAAGAGTTATGGGAAGGGCTGGCAGTGATTGTAGTCTCTACATCCAAGCACTTCCTAAAAGATGTAATAGGCCAAGACATGTGGGAAGAGGCAGGCACAAGAGGGAGAATTCTTAGTCAAAGCAAGTGTGGAGGAAAGGGATAAAAACTCCCTGTGAAAGACTTTTGCTAAAGTCATAGATATTCTTGACTGAGTCAGGAAGGAGAAAATGGTACATCTTAGGCTTATTTGGCAGTCTTTTGAAAGCAGGCCTTCTCCTAAACAATCCCTGTTCATGTAAAACTAGATAAAAGGTTGTGAGGACTGTACAAAATCATCAACACTGCAATAGTGAAAGAAAGAAATGTAAGAGAGTGTTAGAAATATGATTGCATTGTTCCTACAAATATATCTTAATATCTGAAAGGGACATATAATTTTAAAATATATAAAATAGATTTGCTGCCTCCTGGAATTTTAAGAGGGAAAAGACAAATTCTACTTAGGTCACAGTTTTCTCTACTCAGGCCACTCCTCCCCACCCCCAACCCTGTCTCCTCTCCCTTGAACACAATCATATTCTCTAGTTTCAATGTACATGTTATTGATTCATTTTTCACCTTACCCATTAAAAATATTATTTGTGGTATTCCTGTTATATCTTCATTTCTCCTATTTCTAATATATTTCTGATCCAATATAAAGGTTTATCTTAAATATTTGATACTCAAAAACTTTTAATGGATTGCATATATATATCTCCCAAATTTCTTAGCCACAATTCAAGCTGCTTCTTGATATAAATGAATCTACCTTTTAAGCTTTACCTTGCACTAGTCTATTAAATAATCCATATGCTCTAAGAAAATAGAGGATGTATTGCCAAAATTACTTTGCATTTCCTTTTATAGTCTATATCTCTATATCTTCCCCATTCTGTACCCCTACCTGCTATGTCCTCTTACTTTTCTATGTATTCAGATCATATCTATGTTTTAAAGTTTATACTGTTGGGACCCAGGGAGGGCCACCTCAAAATATCCCACAATGGAATATTGTATTGATTATTTTGAATTAAAGTTACTTGAAAAGCAAAAATGGCATTCTGACCCTCCTGTCTCTGTTCCCCTGAAAGCAGGAAATAAATCTTCCATGTGGAAGATGGTCTCCCCACATCCCTATCACGAGAGCTAGGAATTCAGGGCTGAGAAGCCTGCGTAAACAAACCTTGCTCATTTACTACCTTAAGCCTAAACTCTACTTAAATTCCTCACTATTTACATACCCCAAACCTAAGTTTCTTTGTCCTGTCAATTCCTCACAAATTTATTGTTTCTTTCTGTAAAAGATATAAATATTTCCTGCTTTGTTTACTCTCTGAGCATCATTCTCTATGATCTCCAACACATACATATTAAACTGGGTTTTGGTCCTGTTAATATGGTCTTGCACCAATTTTCTTATTAGTCTAGCCATGACAACACAAGAAGGGTAGAAAGAGAATTTTCCCCCTCCCCAACAACACCTTTCCATATTCATCCAGGATAGAATTAATCCCTTCTTTAATAAATTTCAGCAGCATTTGTTTATAGTTCATTTGATACTACATATCTCATTGAATTGTGGTTATTTTTGAAATTATAAAATCATACAATATTCTAGACAGAATTTAGGAAATGTGTGTCCCCATATAGCCACAGCTTCACGGATGAAAAGAATCATCAGGAGGGTGCTTATTGAAAATATAGATTCCTGGATGCCGCCTCAAATCTACTTAATCAGAATCTTCAAAGCCCGGGCATCTATAGTTTTAACCACATCCCAGGTGAGTTTATAACCACTCAAATTTAGAAAACATTGGTTCACTTTATTCCTCTCATTAAATAGATGAGGTAACTGTAATCCCCTGCCTGAAGATAAGCACCATGCCCAGAGGTCATATGGGTAGTTAGAGGCAGAGTCAAAACCAGAGCTGAAGTAATGTGCTCTCTCCATGGCATACCTATCCCATCCAGAATTATAAGACCTGACAGAGAGGAACTGGATTTCTCTCCATCCCGTCGTATTTTGCGTAATAAATTGCACATAACCACTTGAGAAATGTGTGGTGAATTAATTTTAGGGATGTAGATTGCAGACTCTACATCAATAGCTTCCTTTTTTTTAATTTTCTTTTTTTTTTTTGAGGAAGATTAACCCTGAGCTAATATCTGCCACCAATCCTCCTCTTTTTTTGCTAAGGAAGATGGGCCCTGAGCTAACATCTGTGCCCATCTTCCTCTACTTTATATGTGGGACGCCTGCCACTGCTGCACCACCGGGCTGGTCCCTCCTTTTTTTTTTTTGACAGGAACAACATGTTTATTGTATCATCCAGCTGAGGATACAAACACAAAACACTTCTTAATTTAAGGAAAATATGAAAACATCAGGCAATTCCTAGAGTACCACTAAAACTATAGCCTTCACCTATTCTACTTAGTGGTAAAAATTAAGCCACTCAATCATTTTGGTCATCAAACCAGTCTTTCTTCCCACTTAGAGTCTTGGGCCCAGCAGCTGGTTTTGCCATGATGATCTAATCCACTCTAAGTACAGTACGGCAGCATCAGTAGCCACGATGATAGCCCAATATTTTCCCCGGTAAGTGTCTAGAATACCAGCTTCCAACATGTCCTTTACAGCAGGAACTTCAGCCTCAATATCTAACCCAACATTTTTATTTCCTTCTTGATGTACTGCATAAAGTTTAGAGATTACTTCATTGGCTTTAACTCCAGAATTTTCTGCAAGTGCCCAGGGAATAGCTTCAAAGGCCTCAGCAAACTTCTTAATGGCATACTGTTCCAGTCCAGGACTTGTCTCTCCATGTGATGTGATCTGTTTGGCTAGCTCAATTTCTGTTGCTCCACTTCTGGGTACAACATGTTTATCTCTTGTGAGAACCTTAACAGTATTAACGCCATCATCAACTGTCCTTTCCATATCATCCATCAAAGTGTCTGTAGAGCCTCGAAGCACTATGGTAGAAATGGCATCATCTTCCTTTTCATGCTTAGAAACAAGCACCTGTTAATAAAAATCAAATTATTTCACACGAGTAGTTTTATAACTGAAACACCAGATTTAAAAGGAGACAGAGAGAAAAATGAATGAATGCACACTTTATTTTGAATTAATACAGGCGCTTTACTCCTGAAAATTCCTTCCTGGTGGTCTCCTGACACTTGCCAGGAACTATAAAATATTTTAATTTTAACTTGATGACTGAGAAATACATACAATGCGGTTCCCTTGGGTACAGAGTCTGAGGATCTGATGGGGAGATATAGCGCAGACAGATGAGAAAAGTCTAGTCCCACTATAAACACAGGAGGGAGCTAAGAGATTTGAAAAGATAGAGCAAACAAAGGGAAAAAAATTGGCTGTCAGGGCATATTGTTTTAGGAAATAATGAGCACTCTTCTAATTTTCCATCCTGTGACATAGGATTATTTCATTCACAATTAATCCTCTAAGCTTTTGTAGAGAAGTTCTTTTTACAAAAAAAAAAAAAAAGAAGCCCAATTGTACCTTCTTAGCATCAGCATTTTTTTCTGTCTTTGCTATGTCCCTACACTTGTTTTGATCTGACAAACTTAATGTCATTTGATAGGATGAAAGCAGACCATTTTCTGAGAGCCAAGTGCTTCAAGGGCAGTCATCCATTTTGTGAGGAATTTCTACCCCTTTCTGGTACTTCTGTCTTCTTTGCTTTAGATAACAGAATAAAAATGAATACATTACAAGGTCTGAAATCCTGTCAGAAGAAAAAAAACATTAACTCTTCATACTAGCTAGCATCCTAAGATGTAGACAGAAAGCTATGTTAAATACAAGAAGATATTTTACCTAGAAATAAAAGCAACTACCATTTAAAAAGAATTTACCATGTACTGGTCACAATAATAACATGCACACATGTTCTAAGTATTTCATTTAGTACCCACAATATTTAATAATATTTTATTTAATAGCTGCAAAATTGCCATCAGAGAGGTAGTTTGCTTCAATTTTGTAGATTAGAAAACTGAAACTTAGGAACTTAAATTAAATTTGTCAAAATGAATTGTCAATAATTAGATAAGCCTTGATTCAAATCCTAATCTTCCTGACTCCAAACCCTAAGCAATAAGCTTTTATTACTCAAAGTATGTTTATAGGGGCAGCCTTATCAATCTCACCCGGGAGCATGTTAGAAATACAGGGTATCTGGCCCCAGTCAAAATCTACTGAATCAGAATCTGCATTTTAACAAGTCCCCTGGCACAACTCAATAGCAAAAAAACAAATAATCCAATTAAAAAGTGGGCAGAGGAACTGAACAGACATTTTTCCAAAGGAGACAGATAGATGGCCAACAGGTGCATGAAAGGATGCTCAACATCATTAATCATCAGGGAAAGGCAAATCAAAACCATGATGAGATATAATCTCACACTTGTTAGAATTGCTATTATCAAAAAGATACGAAATAACAAGTGAGGATGTGGAGAAAAGGGAACCCTTGTGCACTGTTGGTGGAAATGTAAATTGGTGCAGCCACTATGAAAAACAGTATGTAGGTTCCTCAAAAAATCAAAAATAGAACTACCATATGATCTAGCAATTCCACTTCTAGTTATTAACCTGAAGAAAATGAAAACACCAGTTTGAAAAGATATATGCACCCCCATGTTCATTGCAGCATTATTTACAATAGTCAAGACATGGAAACAACCTAAGTGCCCATCAATAGATGAATGGATAAAGAACATGTGACATATATATATATATATACACACATACACACACACAATAAAATATTATTTAGCCACAAAAAAGAATGAAATCTTGCCATTTGTGACAACATGGATGGACCCTGAGGGCATTAGGCTAAGTGAAATAAGCCAGAGAAAGCCAAATTACCATATCATCTCACTTATATGTGAAATCTAAAAAACAAAACAAAACAAAAACAAGCTCATAAATACAGAGAACAAATTGGTGGTTGCAAGAGGCGGGTGGTAGGGGTGGGCAAGATGGGTGAAGGAGGTCAAAGTTACAAACTTCCAGCTATAGGATAAATAAGTCCTGGGGATGCAATATACAGCATGGTGACTATAGTTAATAACACTGTATTGCATATTTGACAGTTGCTAAGAGAGTAAATCTCTAAAGTTCTCATCATGAGGAAAAAACTTTCTTTTAATTAAAAAATAGAAAAAACAAGTCCTCTGGGTGATTTTTAAGCACATTGAAGTTTGAAAAACACTGTTATAAAGGTCTACAGTGCCTGTCCTCTTGTAGAGCTCAATGACATATATGTTACTAAATGTGGTAATCTAAGAAACATAAAGTAACTCGTAGCTCAAACGTCATATTAGACTCAAAATATGATTTTTAAAATCAGAGCAATACTTTTATATCACTCGTATTTTTTTTAAAGTTTAGTTAGAATATGAAATTTCTGGGAACATGTGACTAACAGGCCTCCACTATTCATCATCATAAAATATTCAGGGAGTTCTTATGTACTCAACATTCTATGAGTCATTGTCTACAGAAACTGCGCTCAACAGAGCCCTTGCCTTCCAGGTACTTAGAGTTGCAGTTGACGATCCGTCTTAGAATACAAAATAAACTCTTCAATTAAAAAAATAATAATGGGTAAATTAAGGTTGCCTCATTCTTCTTTTCTCCCCTTTCCCATTCCTCACCCATCTTTCTGCCTCCTATATCTTACTATCCTTGAATACTGAAATTGTTCTACTGCTTTCTTAGGAAAGTAGACTCCAAGATCCTCCAATATTGCCTAATCTCTCATTCATCCCTCCAGGGAGTGATTGAGAAAAGGAAAGCCCATGGAGTTTGAGAATTACCCACCTCGTACAATAAGAAAGGGCTACCGGCCCTAAGCCTTTCATTATAACTAATGTGCTACTCTCCATCCACAGGGGAGAGCTTGGTTCTAATAATAAACACTTCAAGAATACAGAGAAAGGAATTGAAATTTTGGAAAGAATGAATAGATTCTAGGGAGACATGTCCCATAGCCCTTAGGAAGTTTCTTAATGGAAATAAGGAGCTGAAGAAAGCAAAAGTGAGTTTGAAATCGCCTTCCAGACTAAATTCTCTGACAGCTTATTAGAGTCAGTTTCAAATGGCCATGTCTGGCTGTAATTTATGTTTGTTTTTGAAATGCATAAAATACTTAATGACCAAATAAGATCTTTCCAATGAGAGATGTTTACTGAAAGGCATATTATATACTTTTAAATTTTTGTAATACAGCCTTAACAGTACTAAGTAATCAGGAAAATGAAAAAAACAGTTAAGTATAATAGGCTAGGAATTTTTCTTTTTCATATTAAGTTGCTTTCAAAAGCAAGAATCCAATTGCTTTGTTTAGGATCTCTCATCTCTCATTGCTCTCCATTCTCTTCCCTTTCTTATTGCCATTTTCCCTGACAGCACTACTTTATCTGCTTTCAAGATCTTTTGATGCCAAGTGGCACAAAGAGTTTCTTTTCATCGTTCCCAAACTCTTAGCGGATATTTACACCATCATTTGTAATGAGGGCATCAGTCAAACTTAAGATGCTGTGATCATCACAGCCATTGTAATGAAGTGCTGGTGCTTGGTTGAAAGAGGTAATAAATTAATTTGGTTCAACTGACCCGGGAGTATGAACAAATTTTAAGAAACTACTTTTCAGTTTAGGAAAAAGAAAAATCACAAGTTTAATGACTTCTATTGCTCTGCATATTTTATTTATTTATTTTTTAAATCAGGTAAGAGAAAAGCATTTGAACAGCATGAGTCAACAACTTTTTATCTGGAAAGAAAAATCATTTTGTAATGCAATATCACCTTCTTTCTCTTTTCACTGTCCATATTAGAGGGTATTGACTGGAAGAAAAAGCCTTCCGTAACCTTCAATTCACTTCCTGGTTAAGAATATTAGAAGCTGAATGTAACATTAAATAAAAAGCAGTTCAATCCTCACATTTTATTGATGCAGCCGCAGAGATATAGAGGAGTAAATTTCCTTTCCCATAATCATACCACTGATTGTTGAATCAGGCCTAAGAATGCAAATGTCAGCTCCATGCGATTTTGATCACACTATGAACTAAATTATGACTTAAGTTTTTGTTTTATATCTAGTTTCTCATGAAAAGAGAATTGGGACAACATAAGGTAAATCAAATACAACCCATTTTTCTGCCTTCATGGATGAGATTTATATTTCTTTCTAGTAAAGCACTTGAGGAATGATGACAAGCAGAATAAGTCATAAATTGCAGTTCAAAATTAAGGTACCCGAGACCAAAATCAACTCTGGCCATGGAGCTGACCCTGATAAATGAGCAAATTCATCCTATTGATCAATAAGAGTCAGTGAGGCAAGGCCCAAGTCTTCATTTCAACATGAAGATTCACGTAGAAAGTATAAATCCGAACAGAATCACGATTCAGAAAGGACTGAGAAGGACCCTCGAGATTGCATTATTATAATGTCTCATCACATTTGATCTAAAAGTTTTCTTCATTCAATAACTCTTTAAAATAAAATCACAAAAAAAAAATTGACTTAGAGGGTAGACAGTTAATTCAATAAGAACATGGAGGAAAAAAAGAAACGGATAAAGCAAAAAGCAAGAACAAAAATATTCTAAAGACCTCTCCTGCAAAAGGTAGCACTTATTTTATCAAGCAGAGAAACACAAGGGGTTACTTATTTTATCAAGCAGAGAAACACAAGGGGTTACTTATGGTCTCTTATTGTGGACATTTTAGTGTAAAACAGATACGTGCCTGACTCAAAGTATTCATCATCCTAGAAGGCAGGACTAACACATAAGATAGGTTAGTCATTCTCTGTTTGTTCACACATTCTGCTTCATTTTCTGCTCTCCTCTAATTGTTCTATGCCTTGGAAGGTTGCCCCATTCAAACTGCATCTCCCAGGCTCTCTCGGCTTCGTTTTGAGTTCAGAGAGGAACATTAATTGGATACAAGTGAAGAGAAGAAAGGGGACATCTTCTCCATTCCTTCCCTGCTTCAGAGCCACATACTGAACAGTTTCTGAATCCCAGCTCTCCCACTTGGCAGGCCCACTTCCAAGGTGCTAGTTATCAAAAATTTTGGTAGCATTGTTTCCAGCTGTTGCCCTTCAGCTCTAGAGGTGATAAAAGCTTCGTGTTGTTGGTCCTCTATGAATATCATCCTTTGTTGTTTTTTTAAAACAGTTTTATTGAGGTATAATTGTACATATTTAATGTATACAATTTAACACGTATTTAATTAATATATATTTAATGTATACAATTTGACGAGTTGGTACATATGCATATAGGCATGAAACCATCACCACAATAAAGGTAATAGACAAATCCATCACCTCTAAAAGTTTCCTTGCATCTCTTTGCATTTTTCTGTTTGATTTCATTTTATGTTGTGACAAGAAAACTTAACCTGAGATCTACCCTCTTAACATATTTATAAGTGCACAATACTATACTGTTAGCTATAGGCACTATATTGTACAGCAGATCTCTACTTACTCATCTTGCATAACTAAAAATTTATACCTGTTGAACTCCCCTTTTCCCTCTTCCCCCGTCCTCAGCAACCATCATTCTATTCTCTGCTTCTATGAGTTTCACTATTTTAGATAGCCCATATAAGTGGAATGCAGTATTTGTCCCTCAGTGACTGGCTTATGTCACTTAACATAATATCCTTCAGGTCCATCCATGTTGTCGCAAAGGGCAGGATTTCCTTCTTTTTTAAGCTGAATAATATTCCGATGTGAGAGACAGTTTTTTTCAGGACTGCAGGGCCTGGCCCCAAGCAAATCACAGCCCTGCCCTAAGATAACCAATATCTTCTACCCAGTTTATGCCGTGTTGCAGTTTGAGGGTGGCAACCAGGCAATCAGGGAGTTTTCACTGGGGAAGGCTGACCGGCCTCTCGCATGGCACTAGGAACTGAAAAGACCTTGACTAGGTCACCATGTTCCAGGATTATATACTGGGTTTTTAGGCTATATTACTTATTAGTCACTAAACTCAGAGGTTATTGGTTTCAGAATTCTGCTTCACAACTCTAAAATCCTAAGATTTGAGAATGAAATACAAAAAATGAATTTATTGAGTTACATTTGTAAATATTGCTTTAAAATTGATTTCAGTTACTTGTACATATTGATCAGCACATTTTCTCCCAGGAGACATCTCTACTTAGAAAGCCACCCACAGTGTACGGTACAGCATTCTTCTGGTAGCTCAAGTTTCCAATCCTTTATATCAAGCAAAGAGGTTTAGAGCAGCCACAGAGTCTATCTAACCAATTCATTTTAATCCTTTCACGTAATAGATAAATAAACTGAGAAACATATGGCATCTACAACAGGTCTGTACGCATAGTAGTAAGTCTACAAATATGTGTGGAAGGTAAAGAAATAGGAATATTGAGCAAGGAGGATAGACTCTATGGGAAGAAGTTTCCATTAGACTTCAAATTATTTGAGTTGCAAGAACAAGGACAAAGGTGATGCTAAACTTAGAAATTCTCAAATCATCTCACAAAATACATAACCCTGTTTATTACAACAGGTGTTAAAACTTGTTAAGAATTACTGCCCCAAATGCTAGACAGTGAAGGAGAGAGTAAAACAGGAACACAGGCTTCCTGACTTTCAAATCAGGGATATATCCCTTAGATAACAAACCTCTAAAGTTTCTGAAATTATTCTTTACTTTACCCAAATCATGTAGTGATGATCATTTTGAACGAGTAAATTGTTGCCAGAGAATTGAATACAACACAGCCTGCAAACTATCATTTTGAAAAGCACTCTTGGAATTTTAATTGCAATATTAGCTTTAATAAATTTGTTTGAATTTTTGTCAAAGTTTTAAAAATGAACATTTCAACAATTTTAGGTATGTGATGTTTTACAGTTGGGATAGAACACAAAGATCAACTGATCTAACTCCCTCATTTAAGAGAGATTAAAACTGAGCCCAGGAGTAAAGGTCTCAAGTATTGTAGCTTATATTTATTTGTAGTGGAGCCAGGATGGGAATCTAAGTTCTCCAAAGTTAGTTCAGTGCCCTCTCCTCTCTGACATAAATCAAACCCGATTTTCATGAAGAATATATGACTTGTTCTCATAAAACTAATTTATACAAAGGCATAGAGTCCTTTAAGTGGATAAAAGCCCACACAATTCTTAACACTTCATTATTATTTGTTAATTGGGATAAAATATCTATCAATTCACCTTTACCTTGGAATCGTTTCTCTTAAGGGAACTCAGGAAATTAAGAGCGAAAAACCTTTTTATTGAGAAAGCGATAAAGGAGCTTGAACAACTAAACAAAAGTGCATATTATGTGCCCCTTAGTAGGCCATGACATAATTCTGTTAAAATTTGAAAGAACTGAGAGAAAGTAAAGGAGCACACGGAGAAGTGGACAGCTAAGTTATCTACAGCTAAACAATTAGCAAATCTATCACCTGAAGCGCTGTGGAAAATAGCAAATGTACCTAATAAACTCATAAAACGGGCAAAATTAGATGTCTAGAAAGAGTAAAAAAAATTAAATTGACTTCTTTAAATGCTTCTGATAATATGTGACAAGATAGAGATGAACTAAAGAAGGAATTGTTCAGCTTTAGAAGAGAATGTAGACAAAATAGAGTGCCGAGGACAGCCCTTCCAGGCAAGGAAAGATTCAAAGGTAAACAATGGCTTCAGAGCGAAGAATAAAAGCAGGACAGTAAAAGGCAGTCTCCGGGTAAAGACGTAAAGGATGTAACCGTATGATCCTTTCTTTAGATCTCAGAAAGATTTCAGAGCATTCCTAAGCCTCCTTGCTAGGCCACCCATAACAGCCTCACAGGTGGCCCAAGGTAGATAAGCACTTCTCTTGGAAAGAAATGAGGGTGTGGCTTTTGTTTAATAGAGTGAACGTCCAATAAGAATCACAAGCAACCTGACAGAAAGAGAGAGAATTTGTACTTTTAGAAGCACCATGAGCTTAGACTAAAAGAGACAGAAACAGTTCAGAATTAGAATTCTTGGTACCCTCAACCTTGTGCACACAGGAAGCACACTAAGAAAGCTACTCAGCTACAAACATGGACCATTTATTTTAAGGAGGATAGGGTGACTCAGAAGGCTGAACTAAGATACCAGAGGACCAACTGGTGACCCAGGGAATAGGAGTGGGCTCTAACCAAGGACCTGGAAGCATATGCCCGGTTGAATCTTAGAATTACTGTGAATTATTCCTATTCTTGAATAGAACTGTCAGTTAAGGCTATCGTATGCCTATCTAAATATTGTATGCTAGATGGGAGGAGGGCAGATAACTTGTCTCTTTATTTCACAGGTCTTCTGGTTAAGAGGAATAAAATTCGAGGAACTGTACCCGAAGAGTCTCTTCTGTACCTAGACCTAACTAAGATGACAGAGTCCTGGATGTTCATACATTGCCATAAGGGGATAAGATTTTGGTGGTCTCGGAAGGGAGTGAACGTATTTTTTCATGAGAGAAGAATGAAAATATTATCCATCCAGAGGACTGACTGTGGTAGATTAAGGATGGCTGCAAATCCTTCACTCTTCTTTCATTAAGAGCTTCCTTTTTCTATCCCTTTGAACTTGGTCTGGCTTTGACCAATGAAATATCCTAGAAGTGATGTAGACCCGATATTATATACTGGCCTGGGCCTAGACTTCAAGAGGACTGATGCTTCTACTATGGTCTCTTATAAACTTGAGCTGCTACATAAGACATCTAACTAGACTAGAAATCTGCCAGGCTAGCTACATGGAGTGGCTCTGGAAAAGAGGGGAGAGGAGAATGGGAACCAGCTGACAGCCAGTAGTTCCAGATGAGCCATCCCAGTCACTCCAGCTAATTCAGCTGATATAATGGAGAAGAAAAAAGCCCTGCTGTCCCCTGTCTGAATTCCAGCACCTTAGAATTTTAAAACAAAATAATGATAAACCGTTAGTTTCAGCCACTAAGTATCGAGGTAGGTTGTTATGCAACAACAGATAACCAGACCACACATATATGAATTAATAATGTTCAGAAGAAGAAGAAGATGTCTGCAAAGAACACACAATGTTCACTGAAGGTGAGAAATACTTCATAAGATATTATTTTCTACTCCCTATCATTGCCAAACTCATTTATTGGAGTGCAATGGACATGATTCATGAGAAAAGATGTCTTGTCAACAATTTGATGAAATATAATTATTAATTTTAAAAAGAATTTTTAAAATGAAAGCCACATCAAATGAACTTATTCCATCAGATAGTATATTGGGTCAGTTAATGAGGAAGCAGTAAATTCTAATAATCTGGGTTATATTCAATTACATAATTTGGAATCACAGATCGTGACACATATGACTCATTTGATTATTTTTTTTTTCAGGACAGAAAAGGGGACCCCTTTGGGGTTTCTGATTACACTTCACATCCGGCAAGTGGTTCTTAATCTCTCTTTGCCTGTTAGTATTATTGAATCACCCTATCCATGAATCGTTTTGATACTTTGTTTTTTGTTTTTGTCTCAAGTAGACAAATGTTTTTAACCTATATGAATCAATGTATTTCAAGTCACATAATTATATCTATATGTATGTATATACTTTTATTTGTAATTACAACTGAGTGTTTAGATATACACTGGAAAAGTCGCAAAAGGATATGTTATGGTCATGAACATTCATTTAAATAAAAGATTGGTATGGAATTGTTTCCCAGGTGGTCTCAGCTCTGGAGACAGGCGGGACTGTGCTGAACTTTCTGTTTTTTCTAAGCGTCACACGCGGAAGGTAACTGACATAAAGAGAAGGAGCCTCAAGCAGAACAAACCAAGGAAACCGTTGCAGTCGTCCAGGCCATGCTTGAAGCCTTCCCTGACTGCCTCTTTCTCAGCACTCAGTTCGCGGGGCCCAGGCTGAGCTCTCAAAAACCATGAGTTACTGTCGCCCTTCTCCCTTTGTGGAAGGCATGAGCTCCCTTAAGGTGGACAACGTGAACTATCGCATCTCACCCAACACCCTGTGGCATGTTTTTGAGAAGTATGGGCACATTGGCGACGTGTACATCCCGCGGCACTGCTTCACTAGAGTCGCGTGGCTTTGCCTTTGTCCGCTTCTACAACAAGCACCATGCCAAGGATGCCATGAACGCCCTAGACGAGATCAAGCTGGATGGTCGCAAAGTGCGGGTGCAGATGGCACACTACGGTCACCCTCCAGTTCCCCACGGTGGCCGCTACTGAGGAACAACCCCTCGCAGGTACCAACGCCGTAATCGCAGCATAAGGCATCAATGCCGTTCCAATAATAAGAACCGATTCCGATCTCAGGGCAGATCTCCCTTTAGCTTTTGCTCTTACGGTAGATGTCCATCAACCTTTGGATCCAGATCTACTCCAAGATCTGACTCCTCCTCCGTGCCCGGCTCTCCCTCACCAACCAAACCAGTCTACCTCCAGAAGCCTTCCACCAGAAAGTAAGTCCAAGTCCAGACGGCAATCCAGTAATGCCTCCAAGGATTCTGAAGGGGAAGGAGGGGTGCCCTATTAGGATAATAAGTCATTCGCAAGCAACCTAACTGAGGCCTGCGGGGAGGGGAGGGGAGCAACATACTCAGTTGATCAAAGACTCCTCAGAACAGAACATCAGCTATTAAAAAGGTTCTTCTTTAACATGTTGTCTAACTTTTTACTTGTTTTCAGTTTTGCCTCAAGTGGTAACCTTCATTTTATATGGCATTTCATTGCTGTTATCAAATATCTTGTAAGTTAGTGAGGTGAACAACTTCCAATTATTATTGGTTTGGATATTTGAGGTAAAATTTCATTTTCTGTATATACTGCTGACTTTTTGTTTGAAAGTAAACACATTGTTAATCTAATTTGTGGCCTCCTGACTTAAGAAACTGTGTGCAGCCTTTTCTTTCTGAGTAGTCAAAAACTGTCCAGTGACTGACTCATCATTGCCATCATTCTTTTAAAAGTAAAGACCTGTGAAAGTTGTTGGAAATTTATTTACATGTGCCCTTTACATTCCGATCTAAATAGTAATCTGGACCTGCATTTGTATAAAGACATTTCGGGTGAAAAGAATTTATTTTTTAAAGAATTATTTATCAAACACAGTTCTAATCTTTTACGTATTTTTGTGCACTAGACACAGTTGTACAGCATTGAGCACTGCTGGTTAGCTGTTAAGGTGATGTTTTGTAGTGCAGAATGCTTTGCTCATTCATGCTTTCTCCTGATTGCTTCTATTTAAGGATGAGGTGCTGTGCAGAAACAAATGGCTATCCAGTTTATTAGAAAGTCTGACAATTGTACTTCCAGTGACCCAGGCTTTGAATATATATAATAGAGCATACAGGGAGCACATCTAGCAGATGATCAATACACTTTTATTTTTTCTTCTCATCCCCATAGTGGTAAATCTGATCATCTCCATTTATAAACTTAAATATGAAAAGTATTAAGAAGCAAATGATTTGTAACCTTTTAAGTACTAATAACATGCTGTATCTTTTCGCTTCTGCATGTACTGTACTATAGCCACTTTCTGAAATTTGACTAAAACATTTTTCTGGTCTTTTAAAAAATTCAAAATTAAATTTGTGATTAGATTCTCAATCATTAAATTGTGAAACAGAAAGATATTGACATCATCCATCTCAAGTGTCTTATAAACAAAAATATCAAGACAACTGAGTACCAGCCTTCAGAGATCCAAGATGTAAATATTTTAATTTAGCTAAAGTCGAAGCCCCATACATCCACTACTACCTCAAGGCTTTGATCCCCGAGCTTATCAGGACCTTACCCTGGCTCTGCTCTGAATCTTCTTGAATTGCCTTCTATGGCCCAGGTCTTCATTTCAGCTTATTGGCTTTGAATTAACGTTCTGGAAGACAGTTATTACTAGCTTGACTTTGGGATTTGGACCTGCTCTGATTGCCTTGCTTCTCTCTTTTAGCTCAGCATTGCTGGTACTAACTCTAACCACACTAAATCTTTCATCTTTACTTCATGGTTGCCAATCCAGCACTCTGGTTCAGTCATTATTTCCAAATCCCACTGCCCAATTCTCTTTGTCTGAGCAATTGACTAAATCAAACTTTGAAAAGTAGATTCAACTTTTTCATACTAGATTTTAAGAAACTGGAGTCTAGAGAGACTAAATGGTTGGACTTCAACTTGGGTCTCTAAATTTTCAACCCATTCCTCTTTCCCGTATACTGAATTACCTCAGTATATTGCCTTTAAATATTGAATTGAAGTGATGTTTGGGAACATCAATTAGGACATTTGGGAGCAAATATTAAAAATAAGACTTTAAAGCAGACAATACCTGTAATGTTGTAGGAACTCTATTTTTGAGATGAAGTATATTCACATTGCAGAGGAAATTTCAAACCCTAAATGAAATAAATCTATTACTAGTATTCAGAAACTACACTTAAGCCAATGGCTATTAACCTAATCAACCATCTATTTAAACTTTTTAAACACACCACACATAAACGTGCACAAGCACACACAAGCACACACCTACTCACACTAATGAAGACTTTGCTAAACTTAGGTATCCTAAAAACCCCACCAGGGAGCCAGTTGGTCACATAACATTATCTCACTCTGTATTAAGGTATCAGTGAATGACATTTTAGTTCCCACCGGGACCATTTTGTTTCTTAATATAAACCAAATGTTCAGTGATACTTTACTTCAGGATATTTTCTCTTCCTTTGAGAATGAAAGAGTATTATTGGGCCAAGGTATCAGAATACATTGTATAACATATGAAACACACACAAAAATAGGGACATTTTGAAAAGACCTCACAGTACAAAGAAGTAGGAAATTTATCTAAGAGAATTAACATTATATGCCATAACCACATTTAATTCATAATCAAATGAAAATGATTGTTCATTTTTTCAACTTAGTTATACACGATTTCAGTACCTAATAAATACTTATTAAACAAAGAAATGATTGACAGAAAAAATCTGTTTTCTTATTTTTTTCATAAAAGACTAAATTCAATTAAACTTAAATCATATAAACATGTTAACTTCATAGAATGGACACTAGCAAATAACTTGTATGTGGAAAATTTGTTAAAAAGTCCTTTTTGACATCTGATTAGATGACTCATCCTATCACTCTCCTGTTGCAACTATTAGTTTTCTCAGGGATCTGCTCTGTCTCCTTCTTTGCTTTCCTCTGTCCCTTTATGGTGATTTTCCTCATTCTCATGTACACAAAATAGCCACAAGCATCTTTAGGTTTACATCCTACTGGCTTAGCAACCACAGTGGAAAATAATTTCTCATTTTCAGTAGCTCCGGCTACCATCTCAGATTTAACCCTTAATTACATTTTTGGTCACATGCCCATTCTTAAAACAATTACCATAACTAGCAATTTGAGATCTGCTGATTGGATATGGCTATGTCACGTGTCCTTTCCTTTAGCCGTGGCAGTGAATTCAGCTACGCCTAAACCAACTGGACTAAGATTGGAGAGTGGGTTTCCCCCCTCCCCCGGAAAATCAGGGTGCTGTTACCATAAGTATGTTAAAAGGACACAAAGCAGGCAAAAACAAAATCTCCCGCTTGTTCTCAAAAAATAACAAATCATCTTAATGAATTTCCTATTTCTCACAGGAAAAAAAATTCAAAACTCAATTTAGAATCTGCGTCAATTATTCTTTCTGGGATTAATTTCACAACATTTCCACCCCAACCCCAAAATTGCAGCCACAGTTGCCCAAACAAGCCAAGGTCTTTCAAGTCTATTCCTTCTGTCTGACATAGTCTCTCTTTACCAACACATACCCAACTGCCACTTTCTATCTGTAGAAACTCATAATTATATTTAAAGGTTCAGATTTAAATGTAACTTCTCTGTGAAACATTTCCCAACTCCCATTATATAGCTGTCACACAGTTCTCTGGACTTAAACAATATTACATAGATAAATCTATTACAGCATATAATATTGTATTTTGATAGTTTCTATGTGATGTTGCCCTCATTTGGAGTGTGAATTACTTGCGAGTACAGACTGTTGCAACATTTGACATATCTCTAGTGGCTAGGACAGTTACTGACTCCATTTATGTTGGATGGATTAATTATTAAATAAGTCAAATTGAATAATGTCTCAAATTCGGTAACCAAGTCTTATCTTTACATGAATAACTTGAATGAAGAATTCTCAAACAAGTGTTAAGTGGGGCTGGTAATATTAATGAATCCAGAAACTCTTAGAGGTCTCCTTTAGATAGCATTGCAAATGAACACTATTTTCACCAAACCATCTTGGCTGCACCAACATACACGGAACAAAATCAGCAATCAGCACTCATTACAGTAGGCAAAATAACTATTACAGATCTGTTTTAAAAGTTCCGTGATATCCTGGCTAGCTTTAAGTAATATTTATAATATTCATGAGAAAGGAGGACAAAAATGAAGCTGGAGGCATTTGTGAGAATTCCTTAAGGAAGTATCTGGATGAGCAGAAAACCCACCAAAGTTGGTGTTTTTTGTTTGTTGACCAGAAGCTTGAGGGATTGGCTAATGCAAGATGAAGCCGTCAAGAATTAAAAGGGAGAAGACCCAACTGAAGAGATTCAGCTTCCACTCTGGTGAAACTACCAAAAATGGTGGGTTTTCTTAGTGGCTATAATTTGAGGAATTCATGAGGAAAAAGACAGAGGTCTCTGGGCACCTGAAAATGAAAATCTATACATTTAACTAGGATGACTTGGCATGGCATTTTGAAGAAGGCAATTTTAATGTAACCAGCTGCATATGGGTTCTGTAATTTAACATACAAATAACTAGAGCATATCAGAGGCTGAAAGGCCTCCTGAAAGGCTTGAGAATAGGCTCATGTGGGTGAAAAGAGGCGAAGGCCAGTGCTTGGTACACAGTGAGTCCTCAGTATTTGCGGGTTTTGAATGAAATGAAACCTAACCTGAATCCAGTCGCTGCTTGGTAACAAAAGGGAAGATAATGGATGCCTAGGAAACGACGCGCGGCAAGCGCGAGGATAGAAGCAGCTCCCAGCAACGACTCACCAGAAGCAGCTGAACTGCTTCAGCTGCCGTAGGAGAGGCACGGGGAGGAGAGAGGATCCTATGCGGAGGCGGATCCGACTCGGTCGGATCCGACTCAGTCGGATCCTGACACTCCAACGGCAGCAGAAAGTGTCAGTTAAGATAGTTCAATACTATATCTTAAAAGTCACGTAATTTTCCATTTGTTCATCCAGATGGAAAACTCGGATTCCGACGACGGAGGTGGACCTGCTGCCCAGAGCGGAACTGAGATGGATCGATTGGCTCATGAAGATGATTTCTATCGATTTGTAAATAACCTGAGTGAAGAAGACTACAAACTTATGAGAGATAACAATTTACTAGGCAGTCCAGGAGAAAGCACAGAAGAAGAGTTGCTGAGAAGACTCCAACTAATTAAAGAAAACTCGCCACAAACCTCACATGACAATACAGGTACATTTTGCTTTTGGGAGAAATAGAATGGGATGGATGAGGAACTTCATAAGAGTAAATGTCAGCCAAAGATTATACAGAAGTAGCACAAATTAACTTGTTGTTAAGCAACTTCTCATAAAAAAGAACTGGCATTACTTGATTTTTGGTGAGAATGTCAAGTTATTTTTTTCCCCATTCACATTTGGGTTGTTTTAATTGGGAAACAGTGTGAAATAGCCTATTGATATTTTTCTTGGTTTTCCACCTCACTTGAAAGTTCCTCCTATGTCTTGAATTATTTCTTCTATATAGACGTGTGACTTTATCACCAGCGACAAGAAATATTTCATACTCTTTTAAACAAGTGGTTCTCAACTGAGGGCAGTTTTGCTTTCCACGCCTCCTCCCCTCCCTCAAGGGACAGCTGATGATGTCTGGAGATATTTTTGGTTGTCACAGGTGGAGGATGAGTGTTACTGGCATCTGGTAGGCAGAGGCCAGGGATGCTGCCAAACATCCCACAATGCACAGGATAACTCCCCAAAACAAAGAATTATCCAGGGCCAAAATGTCAATAGTGTTAAAGCTGAGAAACCCTCCTCTAACTTCAGGTCTGGTGCTTCTCTCCTAGTGTGAAGTAGAGAATTTTACTATCTAATGAAGATAACCGTAAATGTATAATAATAATCTATATATATTTATGTATATAGTGAATATATATTATAGCAAATATATATATTATATATATAGTAAAAACTATAGTGGTTTAGTTCTTGAATATGGCCTTATATGTACTATGCTAGGTTCAGTCTATTCATTTGATCTGACCTTCAATTTCATGTCAATTCAAAATCTTGGTAACACTAAGTATTCAAATACTTTTAAACCTATAAACCTTGTTTATATTTGGACAATGTCTACAATAGTCATATTTCAAAACAACTTTATGTATTATCAAAAGCACTTAAGAGCCTAGAAGAAGTAATGTTGTAGACTAATGAGAATTAGACAATAATGTAAATTGAACTAAAATACTAGCACTGTATCTTAATTGTTTAATTGCATTGGTGTTTTGACAGTGGAAAATGTCTTAAAAATTGTTGTTGACTGAAAAAATGTCTCAACATCCCTCCCACAGTGGCATACAAGGCTGTGTATATGATAAAATATTGAAAATAGACTTTCTCTAGGTTCCCTTTTTAAAAAAACAATTCTCTAAATTTATCCAGGATTAGCTCACTCTTTTCAGATGGAATTGAAACTTGCCTGTCTTTACTTGTAAATCTAGACAGTGTATTTTATAAAATATCAACTCTATAAACATGAAATCTGTTTATAAGATCTTAGTATTTAAGTTCTCATTTTTTTGTTTTTGAAACAAAGTTTCAATTGCTATTTCATGATGGTTCTAATTTCGGTAGTTCCTTTCCGCCTCCTCCCCACCTTTTTGTTAACAGGTGGAGAAGACTCTTTGGATAACGTGTCCAATGGTGACTATGTAAAAGACTGGCTCAACTCTTTCGAACCAACTGAAAATATGACAAGTGGGCAAAGAGAAAGCCAATCTTGGAGAGAAGTTAGCCAGATTCACCCAAAAAATGACGATTTCAGATTCAGTTCAGAAATGAATTTTAACCTTAATAATGAGAGCCCAAATCCAGAGAATGACTATGCACCATCTACAAGGCTTCCCAGAGGAGAGGAAAACAGCCAAAGGCAAGTGGAAAATCCAAGATCTGAATCAACACGTAGAAGACCATCCAGATCAGAACGAAGTACAACTGAAGCATTAATGGAAGTCCCACCTACCAGAGGTCAGCGAAGAGCAAGAAGCAGGAGCCCAGACGGTTTGAGAACCAGAGCAAGAACTGAAAGCTGGTCACCTCTAAAATCACCTCCACAATATGAAATTTTCCAGAGATTTTGTCATAGAACACCATCTCAGACTTTTGAGCCACCTCTGGTAAATGAGACTCAGAGATTTTCTAGAACTCAGCACCGAGAAACATTGAGACAGCAAATAACTGGACTTGAGTTGCAAAATAGAGGTCTTTTTGCAACTTCTGGAACTAGGAATGCTATTCAAGGAGAACGTTCCCCAGACACAACAAGCATGAATGGTGAATCTTGGGAACTGAGACAGATAAATCCAACCATACCCTTCGAGCTTGAAGTAGGACACGTTCATCCAGGAGCGTACCCTCACAGAGACAGCACAGCTAGTAGAACTCAGTTAACATCTGAGACACCAAACAATACTATCACTTTAGAAAGTGAACATGGAGGACTTGGGTGTATGTCTTCACATTGTGAGCAGGCAGATGCGAGAGCTTATGTCAGTCCCGTCAGAATTCCCGTTCATAGAATTTCAAATACTGGCTTAAATGATACAATACCTGTTGCAGTGCAGAGCACACTAAGTCAGACAATGACAGGATTTAGTGACTCAAGTAACCTTACGGACAGTTACAGTGATTTAGAGCCTAGTGTCTCACCACCAAGTCAAAACATGGAAAGGGCAGATTCACTAATTGGAACAGATGATTCTGCTGCTACTAGCAGTTCTGGTTCTAATCCATATCCTTGCTGTGATTCCCACTCTACTTCCACACTGACTGCTTGTTCAAGTTGTGCTTACATTTCTAGTTCTAGTTGTACATCTATTTGCAGTTCCTGTGACGAAAATTCAGAAATTAGCTCACTGCTGTTTGAAGGCAGTGATATAGGAAGTTTATCATCAGATTCGCCATCAGAGACCAGGCAGGAGAGTAGACAAATGACCCCTATAACATTTGATGAAAGTGACTCTTGGTCCTCCCTTAATGAGGACCGGTTTTTCCTCTTAAATGAAGATGATTACCAATCTACAGGACTCACCGTAGCACAGACTGACAACTTGGCGTTAAGATCTTTTTCTGAAAACAATCCATCAAAATCCTGTAGCATTTGTATCACAGAGTACACAGAACATAGTGAACTATGCATCCTACCTTGCTCCCATGAATATCATGTCCACTGTATCACTCGCTGGCTGGCTGAGAACTCGACCTGTCCTATTTGTCGCAGGGAAGTAGAAGATTCTGGAGAGGGAGAAAATTCTAATTGAGATCTGAATTCTCAGCTATATAATCTGCTATAGAGATGGACAAACAGTTGTCTGCCACCTGCCATGTGTCCACTTTTGGAGTGATGCTTAAATATAAGAATCTGAATCTCATCTAAATCTGAATCTAAATGTAATAACCTGAACTGAATCAATGGTTCCTGAAGGAACTATTGGACTTCCCCCAATTTCGGATCCAGAATAAAAAGAAATATTAGAAAACCAAATAATATTGTCCTATTTGACAGTAGAAATGAATTTCACACCATAGCAGGTCACTGAATTTCAATAGAAACCTAGCAGGTACACTAGGTTGGGATGTTCCTGATTCCATGAGGGAAATGTCTTAATATGATATAATCAATCCAGATAGATTCTAGTAGTCTTACTTAGTCATGTAAATCCCAGACATCTCATAGCCCTGTCCTATCTTGGATATGCTTTCAAAGAAATAGGAACCCAACCAAAATAATTAAGAAGAAATTTAAGAATTAATAGAGTCACTCGAATAAAGAAGTCATGTTACATTCGTAGAATGCTCTCTGTAAAAAGTTTGAAAACCTTCTCTTCCTCTCTCTCTCCCCAGCAGTTTACTCCAGCCCCTAATACTACCTTAAAGTTTCTCCTGTTCCCCATTAGCAATGTATCAGTCAGAGTCCTGGCCAAAAACTGATGGCACACTTGAAAAGGGTGATGGAATAGCATTTACTGAAGAGACTGAAGTATGTAAAGAACGAAGGGAAACCGAGAGATGATAAAATACCCTGAGGCCAGCAACTGTGATAAACCAGTATTATCACCACTAGGCTCGAAGGGGCTTAGAGACGTAGTAGTTTCTGCAACCCAGAACGTCCTGTAGTTGTAGTAGAAGACCACATAATGAGCTGTGACCTTAGACAGACAAATGGCAGACACTGCCGATCTAAAGTGCAGAGAGGATCATGGAAATAAATACTCTTACTTTTCTCTCCTCCTGACTTCTAATCTCCTGTCGGTAGTCCACGTTAGCCAAACCCAACCTGACGCAAGAGAGACTGGTTGCTGAAGCTGACAAAAGTCAGCCTCCTGGAATCACAGAGCAGGGTAAAGAAGGATGGTGAGTGGATCCGAAGAGCTAATGAGAGATCATCTACCACAAAGAACATTCCCAACTCTCTTCAAACCCAGTCTCTGTGTGCTGTCTTGCCTCTTCCTCTTGCCCTCCATTCTGCTTTTTGACGCAGCTCTTTAACAACACTCTCACTTAATCTTTCCATCTACTTAGATCTTGTATGATAAAGGAGAGAACAAGTAGATTTCATCCTTAGAAGTGATGAGATGACAAATCCTTAGAACTTCATTACCTTTCTCTTAAAACATGTCACACTTTGGTTTACTTTGAATGTAAACAACTAAGGGAAAAAAGGAGGTATAGGTATTTCTTTAATTTAGCTTCATGAGTATATTCAAGTCTTAATTTCTTTTTATATGTAATTTTAGTTCATATAATTAGTTTTTTAAAACGGGTCCTTATTTCTTATAAACGGTTTTATGGTTTATATATGACTCTTAATCCTTGTGTAAATGATCCAAAGTACCCAGCTGCTGCTTGGAGCCTCCCAAGTCCCAATTTGAAAGCTATAAAGGTAAAACCTGAGTTCAAAACCATACCTACCTAATTCAATTCTAAATGTCCCTAGGTATCACCCAAAACCATGACAATTTAAAATCAAATTTTAGGTCACTCTTCCTTTCCAATCCAAACATAGTGAAGGATTTTTCCCCTAATTTAACCTAAAAGTTCTCCTTCTTTTTTTTTTTTTTTGGTACGTTGGCAAGTCTAGTAAATTTTGCTTAAAATTTTCATTCCTGGTTTAGGTGAGAATACGTTGTATTATAACCTAAAACAATAGTCATAAATTTTGTGCAATGTGCAACCTATATAAATGTGGACAGTGTTAAGTATAAACCTGCTCTAAAAATGTAAAGTCAGAATCATCACTGACCTTTATTTTCTCTGTGAATTTCTGGAAGCCACAGTAATTGCACAGAACTATAAAATATAAATGGGGAGTGGTGGTGAAGTCTTTTAATACATCTTTGAGCTAGCCTATTTGTATTTTTCACACAGAAGATGTTTGCATGGCCAGAAATGAAGACTTAGATGAAACCTGTAAAATTCATATTAAATTCTGCAAGTTGTCTGAATATTCTGATTTTTATTATTTCTGACACCAAATCTACTTCATTTAAAATGAGAATAATTTTTTTTTTTGAGGAAGATTAGCCCTGAGCTAACTACTGCCAATCTTCCTCTTTTTCCTGAGGAAGGCTGGCCCTGAGCTAACATCCATGCCCATCTTCCTCTATTTCATACGTGGGACGCCTACCACAGCATGGCTTTTGCTGAGTCCACACCCGGGGTTCCGAACCAGTAAACCCCAGGCCGCCAAGAAGCGGAACGTGCGAACTTAACCGCTGCGCTACCGGGCCGGCCCCTGAGTAGAATAATTTTAACAGTAGTCGGCTTTCTTCCTATCTTAACAGGTTCTGACCTTCCAAAGGATGATAATTGCCTAATTAATGCTTCAGTATATTCACATATGCCTTCTGTGGTAGACAGAATTCTAAGATGACCCCCAATGACTCTTATAGTAGCCCCTCCCCTTGAGTATGTGACCCGTGAATGTGATGGAATATCCTTCCCATTATTAGGTTATGATATATGCCACAGTTGACTGGGAGATTATCCAGAGTGGGCCTGACCTAATCAGGTGAGCCCTTACAAAGCACAGAGAGGACTTCCAGTCCAGATATGATGGTTTATACTCCTCTCTCCCTGCTCCCCCTCTATAAGGCACAGCTATATATCCTGTAAATAACATGAGACAATCAAAGGAGAACCCTGAGAGGTCTAAAGAAGAAGGTGAATTGGCTAGGGACCCTTGGAATGGATGAATAGTTTTGTAGTAGGGCATCCTATGACCACCTCCCAGCAGAAAAAGGTGACTCAGGCCTAGCATTTCTTAACTCCCAACTTAGTAACGGAAGTGGCTCAAATAGGCTCCCCCTCCACCAGATCAAATGAGAGACCCACTGAAATCACCAGCTGAGCCCTGTAGAAGCTGCAAGGAGGAACAATCAGAAGCCCTGCTGATAAGTAACCAGGGAAAGTACTCTCCTTTCCCACTGGGCCTAAGACCACCCCTGCTTCCCCACCCAGACATACTGGTGGCCAATGATACCAGCAAAAGTAGTCCTACCTGGAAAATGCTCTCCTCTTCAGCTGGGCCTGAAACGCCTCTCCCCTACCCACAAACACCAGGCAACTTGCTGGTACCAGCCACAGAGATCCCATCACAGAAAGCTCTCAAACTGGTAAGCACCTTCCATCTGCTAAAGTCAGGGAAGGTCCTGCCACAAGTGCCTGGCCCAGGAAGCGTCTTCATCCAAGTGGACCAGAGAGTCCCTTCCCCTACCTCGAAGCACCAGGTGTCCTAGCCTGGGAAAGCTTCGTCTGCCCCCTTAAGCAGCACGAGCAGAGAACAATGGTAACCCCACCTGCGCAGGATAAACCAAGCAGACCAAAATAGTACCACAAAGGTTCTGAAAATTAGATGGTCATGGAACCACAGTCCACAAAAGTAGAGGAGAAACCATGTGCCCAACCTCAACAGAGTGAATGCCTGCTAAAAATTTTTTTTAAAAATTTAAATAGGAACCAAAGTATCCTAACATAATAGCCAAAATGTCCCACAGGCAATAAAATATCACTCATCATACCAAGAACCAGATACCTTGAACGAGAAAAGACAAATGATGCCAACCCCAAAATGAAGTAGACGTTAAATTACCTGACAAGGGTTTTAATGCTGATGTCAGGCCTTTAAGACCTTGAACAGAGAACCCAGTCATCGCATGCCCCATTCTGACCCACGGAACTGTGAGCTAATAAAGGGCTGTAGCTTCAAGCCACTTTGTGCTAATTTCTTATGCAGCAACAGAAAACTAATACAACTTCTCATCTAGGATCCATCGTGTGCCCAGAAAAACATTCTCAAAAGTCCTAGCCAAGTAAATGTATTGGTTCTAGGCCTACTATGACCTTATTATATTCTTAGTCCTGCAGAAAATGTAATTCTTGACCTTGGAGTGCCATTTTCCCTTAGAATGGAATCCCTAATTCCTGCTATTGAACGTAAAGAAAACCATATCCTTCCTGTTTGAACAACCACCAGTATCTTACTGCTCTAACTTTCCTTCACATCAACCAATCCCAGTCGACCAGTGTATGCTGCTTAAATCATAAACCCAATTTTTTTTTGAGGAAGATTAACCCTAACTTCTGCCAATCCTCCTCTTTTTGCTGAGGAAGACTGGCCCTGAGCTAACATCTGTGCCCATCTTCCTCTACTTTATACATGGGACACCTACCACAGCATGGCTTGCCAAGTGGTGCCATGCCTGCACCCAGGATCCAAACCAGCGAACCCCGGGCCATCAAAGCAGAACGTGCGCACTTTACTGCTGCGCCACCGATGGGCCCCCATAAACCCAATTTAATACTCTGACTCTCAAACTACGTAGCCACTTGTTTTTGTCTCAAAGCAATTGCTGAGCATTATATTAATCTCCCAAATCACATTCCTATAGCTGCTCAGCTAAATATCAGAAGTTGGTAAGATTTGTACCTTAATCTTCCTAACTCCTTCTGATCTCTGTTGTTTACATTAGAAACCATCAGTTTAAATCCACAACATCAATCATACTTGTAATTGTGAACATAAATATTTCCATTTTAAGAATTTTCTCCATATTTTCTTTCCAGTTTTTTAAAAATTTATTTATTCTGGCCTAATTCCAAAAAAATAAACCTTATCTGAATAATAAGTTCTTTTTGCAAAGGTTATGGCCAATTGATAAGTCTTTGATAGCAAAATAAAGTGTATCTTTTGTGGCTAACCATTAATATAAGTTGTGCTGTCAATATTCCATGAAGAATTAAGTATGTAAGTACAGACAAGCTTAAGCACTTAATAATATGAACATCAAAATACTGCATGTACTAAAAATTTCGCAAAGAAATGTGATATTTCTGTTGAATAATATTACCTGTTATCAATAAACTTTGAAATCTTCTGGATCCTCATCTTCAGTATCTTCTTTACAATAATTAACCAAACATTTTACATCTTTTCATTATATGAGAGGTGAATGTGAAGTCCCTTCTATGAGTTTTCTGGTTTGAGAATTTTGAACAGAAATCTGAACTATATTTCTTCTCTGCTACTTCATTTAAAGATCTGGAAATTCTCTCCCATCCTAACTAAGGCTTTTTCACTATGAAATAATAAGAGACTCTCCTTTGTGTGACATTTGAAACTCCATTTTTAGTCATTAGGCCAGCATCTTTAACATCACTGCAAAAATGTGGGGGCTTGGCAAAGGAAATTCCTTTTTCTTTCATCCACCATTCCTATGGGACAGACACTAATTATCGGCCAACTCTGGGTTCTGTGTTATCCATTCTGACATCACCAGTCACAACATAGCTGTCCACTGCTCCTTGCCTTGTCATATTTTATTCTGGCAGTGTATTTTTTTCCCTTAGTAGCACTTGTGACTGTCTAAAACATATTTTTTATTTATCTTGTGCTTGTTTTCTTCCCCACTCCTACCCCACTACCCCAAAATAGAAGCTCTAAAAGATCTTTTTCTTTCTTTATTACTACTACATTTCTAAAGACTAGAACAGTTACTGGCATATATATTTTTTTCCAAAGAAAGTTCTAGTTCTGTTTCAGAATTTTGGCTGATGTCAGTATCCCAGACTTATTTTTCACCCTTTACTCTCCAACGAAAACTTATTTTAATATTGTTACTTAGTACCTGGATTTGGTCTAGCCTCTCTCTCTTAACATATCTGTATAGTATTTCTTGCCTAAGTTATAATATCTGCCAAACCTTTTCCAAATCATTATTTCATGCATTCAACACGTATATAATTACCCAGAACATGCCGTGCCTGATGCTGGGCACTAAGGTTATAGTTAATATGTGCAGTGCTTATCATTAAGAAATGTATTGAACTGTAAGGAAGGCAGATACAAAAACATGTGGTGAACCCTCTATGTGATGTATGCCCTGATATTCAGATATAGGGTATAATGGAATGATGTAGGAGGAGCAATCTACACTACTAAGCCAAAACTCCCTGAAATTAGGTGATATTTGAGTTGTAACTTGTAGGACTAGTAGTAATTAGCCAATGAAATAAGGTCATTAATTTTATTCTAAGCAAAATAAACACTACATGCAATAGTAGAGATGCATAACAGAGCATTGAAAATTCAGCGGTCAGTAAGCAGTACACTGTGACGGAATCATACTCCAGGGTAGAAGAGGAAGGGGTCTGAGTACATTAGTAAAACGTGACGAGGCCAAAGAGGTGACAAGTGGCCTTGTGTATCATGCTGAAGAGTTGAACTAGATCTTCTAAGCAAACAGTCAAGGTGATTTTGGTAATAGGAATAAAATTATTCAATTTTGAGAAAGGTCATACGAGCAGGGATATGCAGTACAGATTGTAGAAAAGTTAGATTGTACCACTTATGGAGTTATGTCATTAATTGGACTAAAAAAGTATAAAAGTCTTGAATAATGGTATGGCAGTTAAGATGTGGATGTATACAGATTCAAGCGGTATTAAAGAAGCACAATCAAATTTGCTGGCTGCTTGGATAATTTAAAGATGACCTCAAATTTCTGATTTAGGTGGCTGAGCAAATGGTGGGAGGTTTCACTGATAAAAGAAATGCAATATAGCTGGTTTGTCACGGCAGAGGGACAGATGACAATTCAGTTGAGATCTGAGATTTGAGATGTCGGAGTCATATTTTAGTGGCATTGTTTATCTAGCTATCATGAAATATCAAGCAAGCTTCTATAATTAGAACAAAGATACTAACTGAAGTAAAAAAAAGTACAAGGTATTGCCTGTAAAAGTATGTTCAGTGGTAATCAAGGAGGGAAATGGATGCAATCCCTTGGAACAGGAACAATTATATAGCAGACAGACATAAAGGAGACAGCAACAATAATCGAGACATAAAAACAAGATGTAAGAAGATAATCATAAACTTATCATGTGACACAAGCCGAGAAAATAGACCATTTCCAGAAGAAGAAAATGCCAAGAGTCCCCTTGAAGAAGGTTCTCTAGCTTAAAAACTGTTGAATACATTTATTTTTTAAAGATTGGCACCTGAGCTAACATCTGTTGCCAATCTTTTTTTTTTCCCTTCTCCCCAAAGCCCCCCAGTACATAGTTGTATATTCTAGTTATAGGTCCTACTGGCTCTGTTATGTGGGACGCCACCTAAGCATGGCTTGATGAGTGGTGATAGGTCTGTGCCCAGCATCCAAACTGGTGAAACCCTGTGCCACCTCAGTGGAGTGCACAAACTTAACCATTTGGCCACGGGGCCAGTCCTTTAAATACATTTTTAAAAGTTAAAATATTCTACTTAAAAACATGATTTTATGGATCTGGCCCAGGGGTGCAGCGGTTAAGTTTGCACGTTCTGCTTCGGCGGCCTGGGGTTCACCAGTTCGGATCCCGGGTGTGGACCTACACACTGCTTGTCAAGCCATGCTGTGACAGGTGTCCCACATATAAAGTAGAGGAAGATGGGCATGGATGTTAGCTCAGGGCAAGTCTTCCTCAGCAAAAAGAGGAGGATTGGTGGCAGATGTTAGCTCGGGCTAATCTTCCTCAACAAGGAAAAAAACCATGATTTTATATAAAAGCCTAGTATTCCAGCATATGGCTAATGAATATAATTTATTAGAAATTAGATTATTGTTGAACATTCAAAATGTTTACATATTTTTATCATCTTAAGTAACGTTAAAAAAATCTTTGTGAATATATCTATATATTTACTTAAGAGAAAGTTATAGATGTGTAAATTAGCAGATCAAAGGATATAAACCATTTTAAAGCCATTGATATATAATGCCAAAACATCACAAAGTTATAGCAATTTACATTCTCTCCAACAATTTACCAGAGTTACTAAGCATACATTATTACCAAAATTGTCTTTTCTCAGTACAAACAAACAAAGGGGAAAATAATTCTCTGCCAAAAAAAAAGAAACAATCCTTTGTCAAATAATATGCAAAATGTTCATTGTTTTAATTTTATTTGATTACTAGTGAGGCTAAATTAATTTGTCATGTCACCATTGGAATTGGTGAATTCTCTGGTTATGCTTGCCATCTTTTTAAATGGTATGATAGATTTTTTTCTTATTTTCTATGAGATCATATCAATTTTAAACATATATTTTATGTAATATATATGCACTCAAAATATGATATATAGGTACTGTTACTATGTCATTATACAGATTGCTCATATGTTGCACAATTTGTCACCTGACTTTCTAAGTTTATGATTTTGTTAATGGTTATGGAAAATACAGTACAATGTAAACTCTCATTTTTTTCATTATTTCTTGTTTCTCATATACATAAAAGGTAATTCCTCATTTAGAAATCAGACAAATATTCACGTTTGTTTCTTTTTAATATGTATCATTTAACTCTTTGATCCCCCTGAAATATATATTTATTTTCATTTAAAACTTCCCTAGTTAATATTGTATAGTATTGAGACTCATATCTAGCACCCTCTTAATGCTTCTAATTAAATAGGAATTCTACCAATTTTCTAAGATTAAATGTAAAATTCCTTGTTTGTTTAAAGAAAATACTCTCCATCCTGTTAAAAAGAAGAGTTAATCATTTCAAGTTAAAACTTGGAATTGATGTTGAATTTTGCAAAATGACTTTTGAGAATGTAATGAGACTGATTAAATTATTATTAGTATTATATTTACCACCCCTGAATGAATAGAATAAAGCCTGCTTGGTGTTATTTTTCTGGACTTTGGCCTTGGCCTCCGATTTTAATTCTTTTATTAACAAAGTTAGATACTAATGCAAGAATTATGTTCCTTCTGTAAAAGGAATTTGCAACTTTTCCAAAAATCCCAGGGATAGTTTATATTACTTGAGAGTGCTCTGTTCTTTAAACATTATTAATTTCTTGCTTATTAAATAAAATACCATATTCAGTGTTTTATATATATTTATTTATTGAATCCTTTTTCAATTTCTTTCATGGTGATTTAACTATTGATATTACTACTTTAGGAGCTATAAATGAATTCCATATTTCCCCAGAAAATGAAACACTTTGAAAATGTTTTGAAATCAATAATCATTGATTCATACATGGAATTTTAAAACTATGTGTTTAAACAAGTTTGTGTTAAAATTTTCTGTTTAAACAAATACTGATGAATAAGTATGTAAGGGAGGAAAAAATATTCCTCTACTTTTGTAGGTCCTTCTGGCTGGTCTAAGAATTAAGTTGACAGGAGACAGAACAGCAGGAGAAAATCAAACAAAGTTTAAAAACATGTGTACATGGGAGAAACCCAGGAATACTGAGTAACTCCCCAAAATGGCTGAAGCCACCACCTTAAATACCATCTTCAGCTAAAAACAAAAGACCATGTTGGGGGTAGTGATTTGGGACTTCAAAGGGGAGGAAGGCAATTCACATGGAGAAGGAAAAGCAAATGTTTGGTAAACAAATGTTTGCCATGCCAGGCAGAGACAATGGGACATGGAGAGGGCTTTGATCAAATGGGCCTTGCTAGGTTCCTCCCTGTCCACCACACCACTTCATATTATACTATGTTCTCTATGGTGGTAGCTCCTTCCTGGAACAGGCCTTCTATCTTAAATTCTTTTAGGCAGTTAGGGGAAAGGTCAAAGTTTCTTCCTGAGTGTTTTGTTCTTAAAAAAATCAATCCAAAGCAACACATTTGAGGGTAGCAAATTCTGCTCCCCTACAAGTATATACTGGTCATTAAAAATCAAATACATGGGCCAGCCTGGTGGTGTAGCAGGTAAGTTTACGAGCTTGGCTTCAGTGGTCCAGGGTTCACTGGTTCAGATCCTGGGCGTGGACTATGCACCACTTATCAAGCCATGCTGTGGCAGGCATCCCACGTATAAAATAGAGGAAGATGGGCACAGATATTAGCTCAGCACCAATCTTCCTCAGCAAAAAAAAAAGGAGGGGGTGAGGAGGATTGGCAGTGGATGTTAGTTCATGGCTAATCTTCCTCAAAAAGAAAAATCAAATACAAGTATGTTAGTCTTTCCTAAGATTACTTTCATTTCCAATTCCAGTTCCATTTCTCCTACTTTTCCCTTGCACTGGCAAAGTTAATCACTGTTACCAATCTGGCATATAGCCATCTAAAACTTTTCCATGCACGGGGATATTTTTTTTGGTGTACTGTTCAGTAACTTGTTTTCAATGAACAAGATCAAAAGGAAGATAGTTCTTTCTCAGTATATAGATAGATAGATCTTTCTTTTTTTTCTTTAAAGATTGGCACCTGAGCTAACAACTGTTGCCAATCCTTTTTTTTTTTTTGAGGAAGATTAGCCCTGAGCTAACTACTGCCAATCCTCCTCTTTTTGCTGAGGAAGCCTAGTCCTGAGCTAACATCTGTGCCCATCTTCCCCTGCTTTATATGTGGGATGCCTACCACAGCATGGCGTGCCAAGCAGTGCCACGTCTGCACCCAGGATCCGAACCAGAGAACCCCGGGCTGCGGAGAAGCGGAACGTGCGAACGTAACCCCTGTGCCACTGGGCCCGCCCCCTTTTTTTTTTTTCTTAAAGATTGGCATCTGAGCTAACAACTGTTGCCAATCTTTTTCTTTTTTCTGCTTTATCTCCCTCAAATCCCCCTCGTCCATAGTTGTATATCTTAGTTGCAGGTCCTTGTAGTTGTGGCATGTGGGATGCTGCCTCAACATGGCCTGACGAGCGATGCCACGTTTGGGCCCAGGATCTGAACCGGCAAAACCCTGGGCCACCACAGTGGAGCCTGTGAACTTAACCACTCGGCCACAGGGCCAGCCTTTAGATCTTTCTAACAGCGACACAGAATTCTATATCATAAGTATAACATATACTATTTATTCTATTATTAGTGGATATTTTTAATGGATATTTATGTCACAAAATCTGAAGTTGTACATATAATTTCCATTATCTCTAATTTTTAAATGATATAAAAATATTTTTAGAAGGTGAGATTTGAGTGAATGTAATGATTATGTGAAGAAGTACTTGGTGAATATTTTTCAGAGATGAAGTTAGAAATAAATCCTCAGGGGCTGGCCTGGTGGCGCAGCGGTTAAGTTCGCACGTTCTGCTTCTCGGCTGCCCGGGGTTCGCCAGTTCAGATCCCGGGTGAGGACATGGCACCACTTGGCACGCCATGCTGTGGTAGGCGTCCCACATATAAAGTAGAGGAAGATGGGCACAGATGTTAGCTCAGGGCCAGGCTTCCTCAGCAAAAAGAGGAGGACTGGCAGTAGTTAGCTCAGGGCTAGTCTTCCTCAAAAAAAAAAAAAAAAAGAAAGAAAGAAATCCTCAGACAGAAGAAATACATGGAATCACCAGTAAAATAAACGAAACAAAAAGACTATACAACTGTATCAGACACCTCACTTCAGTCTTACCTTTCCCTTGTTCCATATTAAAAGTGTATGCAACTCTGGCAGATTACTTATATACACAACTTGACAGTGTCTCACAACTCATGATTCCACCAAATCTACCCCCCACTTCTCTTATCACTCAGGCAGATGAGGATGCTGCCAAAGCAACCCTCTCAGTGCCTTCACGTGTTGAGCCCATAGGTAAATTCTTTTTCCTTTCTTCCCACTCCGTCCCCATGATTTTGAGATCCAGTTTAGAGGACTTCTAGGGGTCAAGTCCCGGCTCGATCATATGTTCTTGTGTTGGTTCACCCTCTTTCCCTGCTTCACCTCTTTTTCCCTACAATCCTGTTCACTTGGATCGTATTCTCTAATTAAATAATAGAACCCCGGGACTGAGGCTCTGCTTTCTGGGGAGCCAAGGCTAAAAACAGCTGGTGAACCATAGCAAGTTAATGACGAAGAGGAAAATCTAGAGCAATCTGGAAGAAAGACAGAATACCAAATAAGAAAAGCAATTAGACTGGTAGCAATCTTCTCCTCCATAACAATAGATGCTAGAAGATAACTGAAAAATACTATCCTTAAAGTGCTAATAGGAAATTCCTCTTAACCTAGAATACGATACTCAACTAACCATATTAACAAATGAAAGAAATGACATTTTCAGACAAAGATAGAGATTTGGATCTATAGACCCTCACTAGTAAGACTTCTAAGGAATAGGTTTCCTATTGAAGGGAATTAAACCCACAGCGAAGGAACGGGATTAAGGAACAATACTGGCCAAAGAAATCAATATACATGTAGTTAAACCCATGAAGCGTTAACTATTAAACATCATGTAATTGTGTGACTAATTTGGGGGCTGGGTCAAAAACAAAGTGCAATTAAAAATCTAGACAATGATTACATGGAAGATGATATAAAATATAATCAGAACAAATGCTTTGAAATTTCTCAATTTTTTTTCTGGAAGGGGTAGAGATATTAAACATGAGGCTATGATCATTCAACTAGGAATGTTAGCATTTTACTGAAAATCTAGAATTAGAACAGATACCTCTAAATTTATCAAAGGGAAAAATATAACTGAATGAAAAATGCAAGTTACAAAAAGAAATATACTACTTAGGCAAAGTCAAAATACACAAAACTAGAACATTGTTTCTAACTGCAAACAAATGTCTAGGTTTATAAAAACATGGATGCTAGAGTATAGTCAATCTCTAGGCAGTGTGTAACTCTGAGCAGTAAGGGAAATCCCATGGAATTTGGAGGCTCTCCATTGTGTGACTAATACTTCATTTCTAAAACAGAAAGATACCAATCAAATATGGAAAAATCCTATATTGAATCTGGGTTTCAGAGAGACTACTGATTCTCTGTTGTTTTTTGTAAGTTTGAAATAGTTTGCAATTAGTAAAAGTTTTTAAAAAATTGTAATGGATTCATGTCCTTTATTAACTCCTTGAGTCGTGGATCATGCATTCTCTTCTCCGCCTTCTCCGCCCAGTCTTTGTCCTCTCCTCCTCCTTCTCCTTCTTATTTATCTCTAGGACATAATCTTGTATATGGAACATAGTAAGCACACGTTAAACATTTGTTTACATGAATAATTCACATAATGTGCTTTGCAAACTAAACCCATTATCATAAATATAAACTCCAGACAAAAATAGCATATTTTCCTTCCAAGAAGTAAATCACTATAAACTGTGTAATATTCTACAGAGAACCTCAAAATTAAAAGATGTGAAAATAATATGTACTATATTTAGAAATCTATCATAAAGAATATTAAAAACAAAAGAAATAATTGACTAGCTTCACTATATTGAGTAAAACTTGTTTCGTTAGATTTCCTTCCAACAAATTGCTAGACTCCAGAAAATTGCAGACTGGGGTATATTTTCTTAAATATGATTCTAACATGAATCCTGTAGACTTATTTTTGCAACTTAAACATTTCTGTAGTGAAATTGCCATCATATAACACTGGTGGAACCAAAGCATTTACGAATAAAGTAGCTAGTTATTGGTACACAATTATATATAAATTATATGGGAGACTATTAAGCATCTAGCATGCAAATATGCTCTATTAATCCGAGTATAATTTATAAGAGGTGAGAGTAGATGCACAACTGTTATGACAGCATAAATGCTATCAGAATTGCACTTGAGATACTGTTATAAAGTAGGCCACTTGCTGGGATAGAAAAATGGATTTCCCAAGTTTGGGAGGTAAAAGAAAGAATAATGGACTTTTTAGCTTTTTTCCCACAAAGAAGTGGGAAATACATGTTTTAGCAATGAAAATCAAATTACAAAATAATAGTTTTCATTGAAAATATTTTCTTTCTGGTTGCTAGGTCTTGCTGGAGTACTTCTAACCAGATCATTTAATTCCCATTTCAATCCATTTCATACATCTGATTTGGTTATGATTTCTGAAAGTAATGTGTTGGTTTTTTCCAAAAACTGCAATATTTCACAGAACATAAAAATAGAATATTAAGTCTAATGTTATTGTGACTGAGTAAAATCTATCATTATCCAATGTCTTTATAATGAGCTTTCATAGCATACAGAGAACAAAACAGAACTGAAATAATGTATGAACATCCATATGTTACAGTTAGTTCAACTTGGGTGACAGATTATATGATAATTCCTTGACATTCATTAGAGATAAATGGTCTCAAGACTTTAAAAAATCTAAATTCACAGACATAAATCTACTCTAGCATTTATTTTACTATTGTCCTTGAAAAAGACTGTGAACCTTTCTTAAAAGTCTATTCTAAGTTAAACTCTCGTTCATAGTCAACTATGATTTTTGGGGGGATCAGAATTTGCCACCCCAAAATGTATATCTCTTTGGCTTGATTATTTTTAAGAACAAAAGTCTCTGAAGGAAACTTGCACCTTTCCCCTCACTGCCTAAAAGAATTTAAGATAGAAGGCCTGTCCCAAGAGAGGCCATCACCATAGACAACTCTGGGTATGGTAGACTGGGAAGATCTTTGCTAAGCCCATTTTATCAAAGTTCTCTCTCTCAGGTCACATTGTTTATAGATGGCTCAGCTAACATTTGTTTATCAAACATTTCCTTTTCCATCTCCATGTGAATTGTCTTCCTCCCCTTTAAAGTCCCAAACCACTACCCCCAACATCCTCTTTTGTGTTTAGCTGAAGATGGTATTTAAGGTGTGGCTTCAGCCATTTTGGAGAGTTACTCAGTTTTCCTGGGTTTCTCCCATGTATACATGTTATTAAACTTTGTTTGATTTTCTCCTGTTATTCTAGCTCATGTCAATTTAATTCTTAGATCAGCCAGAAGCACCTAGAAGAATAGAGCAATAGCTCTTCCTCCTCTACAATTTCCATACACTTGTTTTTGTGGACACAAGGGGAGAACTGATATCAGACTATCCTTTGAGTCCACAGAGAGACTCGTTGAGAACAGTCTATATACATAACAAAAAACCATGAGCTGAAGATCACTAAGCATTCTTGGTATTCATACATACAGTGTTTCCTTCAAATTGATGTTTGATGGATCTTTAGTATATGATTATTTATGGAAAAGAGATGAAATATTTAAACTCTATAATGTTTCATAAATACACATACACTTAACAATATCTATAAACAGTTAAACTAAATCTTTAATTTATTTTTTTTTTTGCATTTTTGGGGGAAAAGTTTCAAACCCAAAGAAAAGTTGGAAGGCCAGTATAATAAATAAATATACCAATTATTAATGTATCACCATGCCAGTCTCATCTCTTTCTCTCCTCCTCTCTCCACACACACACACACACACACACACACACACATACACACCTCTTTTATCAATTTGAAATTAGCCTGAGGACAGTATATTTCACCTCCAAATGCTTCATTATGCCCCTCCCCGTAATAAGGATGCAAACCCATTATTGTCTTATTGTCAACTTATTGTCTCATGTCAATTTAATTCTTAGACCAGCCAGAAGAACCTAGGAGGGTCAAAGAAAATTTATTACTCCCCTTCACCACCAATCTCCCTATTGTAAAGGCATATTTTCCATTTGTAATTAATAAGTAATCTGAGGGATTATGAAGACACTGTTCTCCACAGATTTTTACCCTGTGGCTTCAGCCATTGATCCCTATATGAATATATTATTACATCAGGGGTTTCAAAATAGTGAGTTTCTAATTCTGAAATTCTTTTTACACTTGTTTGCTGAGATCATTTGGTGTGATCTCGATTTCTATTTCTTAAGAGATCATTTCCTATTTTTCTCTCTCTCCTCTCTTTTCCAAATAATGTATTACATTTTATATTTAATGTATTATAATTCATTACTGTCATTATTCTGTTTAATGCTCACATTGTACCAAATTTATCCATCAGATCCACCTTCAAGCTAGTTTCTGAATCCTTTTGATTCAGGGTCTCATTTGTGTTTGAGCACTTCCTTGCTTTCTGGTTCAACTTGTACTTTCTCTGACCTTTTCTATAATCAGTCATATCTCCATGGAGCCCTGGTTCCTCTTAGCAAGAAACAATTTTTAGAAACCAAGATCTCAGTGTTATTCATGCTCTTTGGTACTTGGCAGGTCAGCATGTCAAAACCCTACAATAATTTCCAACTCTCTTTCTTTTTTTCTAATTCTTTTCTAGAGTTAGAATATAATTACTATAGTGAAGTGCAGTTTCTTTAATGACTGACACAATTGAGGGAGGGTTGTATATTCTGATTCTGTATTATTAGTCTGTTTCTATAAGACTTCTAGCCTTCTCCATTTACTTTATTCATTTTCAAAAGTCCAGGGAGTGCTCACTTCCTCCCAGGTTGCTCTCTTTCCTCCAGTAGTAGTGCCTTCCTATGGCTGTCACTTTTGGTCCCAGAATTTTAGGTCGCTTCCTTTGTGTTCTCAGTAGCCAGTGTTCTGATCCTTCCTGTCTCATATCTACTCTTAGTATTTTCTCACTCAGAATGAGACCTCATTTTTAAAAGAGAAATTTATCTGTGTTCCAGCACTAGTACTATCCATCTGCATGCTCATGTTTTTCAAGCAGTCTCATCTGAATCTCACTTCAGTCTGGGCTCCAGAGCTGATTCTGTTGGTTTCAGATATTTCCCTATTAGACGTAAACTCAAATTGTAGCATTCTTTGACTTCTAGTTATGCTGCTGGCATAAGTTTTCATGGTTTTATTTTCTTTCCTTGTTAAGCTCTCTTGGTTTCAGAGCATGTGTGGAAAGATTAGGATTTAAGAAGCTGCTATTATCCTATAGAAACTCATCAGTCTGAAACAATCACTGTACGTTTGAAATTATTTTTACATTTCATTTAAATAAAACTTACTTGCCTTCTGAGTCATTCCACATTCATAAAGGGGAAGGGCCTTAAAAGCACATACAATATAATTTTATTATAAGATTCATAGTAATTAGGCTTAATTCTAGCAGGGCTAATTCCTCTGAACCAAGTTACTTGTCATTTTTGAGGTTCACCTGCACTATTCTGAAAGTTTTAAAAATAAAGACAAACAAACAAAAAAGTAAAGAGTATTTTTCTTAACTTCTTCAGTCTAACACTCCTGAATTAACTAAGAAAATAATCATTTGCTTATGTGCGTACTGACTAATGATGCGTTAAACATCAAAAATTATTTTAATGTTTGTTTCTCATTTCTTTTCCTGTTTGGTCTAGTGTTCAGCTGGTTAGGCTGTCTATCATCAGATACTTGCATTCTTTTTAACTAAGAAAGAGTAAATCAAATGAGTACAAAAGGAAACAAATGGCATTGGGAAATGATGACAGCATCCAATTAAATAGAAGAAAACCTAAGAACTTATCAAAATCACTTAAAATTCCCAATCAGACATTGGAAGTGTCTTCTTAAAGTTTAATGAGTGTGTTTTTCATTATGTCAGCCAGATCATTAATGATCTATTGCCCCCTCCCGCAACTGGTCTACATGCTACAGTGATATTGAAGTGTTTGTTGGTAGAATTACAAAAAGAATCAAGGTTATCTTAATCCTGCTGTGGACCACAGCCATATCTTTCCTTGTAGGGGTGGGTGCCTGCTCTAAATAGATAGATGTAAAAGGAATAGGAACTTCAAGTTATATTAAAACTTTTTATCAACTTGAATCTCTGGCCTCATTTCCCAATGCAGTAAGCTCTGGTAAACTAAAATGGACTACATAAAAAATGCTCCATTTTTTCTAAAGTAGTTAGGCTTAAATAGCTTCACGTCAAAGCAGATCAAACTCTGTTTTAATCCTTCTCTAATTTATTCAACACAATTTTTACTGAAAGTTTAAGATGTGACTGGTTCTGTGCTATAAGCTAAATAAATACACATTCTTAAATAAAATAGACTCTGAACCTAACTTTCCAAAGCTTACAGTCTGGTGGGAAAGAAACCTTGAAATGACAATACCAAAAAGATGCAATCATAAATATTGACAACTGTTTGACGTAAGGAACGGGCTATTTTGAGATACATAAATATAACACCAGTCATGATTCAGATGTGGGGATGGAGAATATCTCTTTGAAGAAGGGACAATTTCGCCAGGTCCTGACAATAGGAGTTAGCTAGACGAAGCTACCAGGGGAGAAGAAGTAAGCAGGAATGTAGATAGCACGGCACGTGTCCAAACTCAAGCATCTCTACGTTGCGTATTCCAGCTGAGTGGCAAGACAAGGCAGAAGAAAAACAAAAATTAAACTAAGCCTACCTAACACAATAGGTCATTAGTTTGCTTAATGTCCTAGCCATTTGGGTAAAGGAGAAAGAATCACTCTGTTACACTAAAATTTTAACACATCATCCACTTGCAAAAGTAAGCAAGGCTTATTCCTTCTAACTAATTCATGAGCTATCCTCCTCCCTTGGAGGTGTTATATGAGGGATTAGGATAGAGACAGAGAGTGGCCTTGAATTACTTCTCATGGAAGCAACATAGCTGATTTCAGGCAGGTGGTTTTTAATCAAGAAACATCTGGAGGCACTGCTCCCCTCCTGGATCCCTCCCTAGTGTGTCACTTCTCCTTCCTGTTCCTCTGAAGGAAGCATTCTTCCTCATGAATGCGACAATCCTACCATCTGCGTTCTGGATTCCATACGTTTTCATTTCTTCAAGCATCTTGTTTCATCTGATTTACAGATCATTATCTTTTCCCCCTGTACTGGCTCTTTCCTCCTCAGCATTCAAGAAAGTATTCATTTAAGTCACTCAAATCTTCAAAAGGAACTCTGTCTATTCTGCATCTTTCCTACCCTGCCATCTTCATCACCAGAAATCTTACTCTTCCTTTTATGATCCTCATACTTGAGTTTCTTTGGAAAAATTATCTAAATTCTCTACCTCTATTTCTTAATCCCATGCATTTCCCAACCCACTAGAACTTAGCTTCTTCTCTAGTCACTCCATTAGAAGCAATCCCTAAAATCACCAAAAATTTCCAATTTGTCACATCCAATTGACACTTTTTGGAGATCATCTTACATTACCTCTGAAATGTACTATACTGATGGCCACCTCCATATCCCTGAAATTCCTTTCTCCCTTGATTTCTATGACTCATCTCTAGATGTCCCTTGCTTATCCTTTTCCTGTCACAATGTCTTCTTTTGATGTTTTCCAGAGCTTCCTTCTCAAAGCTTTTAAAATACATATATATTTAGAAAAGAAATATTGTTCTGTGAGTGCTCCCAATCTTTTCTCTTCTTTATTCCTATAAAAGAAGTTCTGACTCTTCTTTATTAGTGTTTTTGCTAATATCCATTCTCTAAAAGGGTTTGGACATTCACAGCCTAGTTCTTTGAGTTTTTCTCAACATTAAATTAGAAGAGGAAGAAGTAAACAAAGAAAAATATATTATTGCTTAAGAATACATATTCTGGCAGAGTTTCTAAAGAGGGTTGTAGAGAGAGCTGGGGTTCTCAAACTCTTCAACCCAAACTTCTCAAACTCTTGAGGAGTTTGGAAGAGATAAGCTGAGAAATTATATGGGTGAAAAGGATATGTAAGGGAAAGAAAATGGCATTTTAATAAAGGTTTCTCTAAACTCCATATATCTTTGCCAATGTTTTATAAATACAAGTAAAGAACTCCAATTATTTTGAAGTTCATTTAGTTTATGGTCTGTGTTTCTTGTACTCCAAGACTATTCATGTATTCAATTGAGTTATCCACAGATTAAAATAGAGTGATGAGATGGGTATTTCATTTTGTGAAAATTCATTGAGCTGCATACTTATGATTCATGCTTTTTTTCTGTAAACTATACTTCAAAAAAAGTTTACCAAATTTTTTCTCATGATGATTCTGTTCCATTTCTAAATGTCCTAATTAGATTTAGCCCTTAAGCACCAGACATACATTTTCAACTACTTACCAGAAATCTCTATTATTATGTACCATAGGCAGCTAAAATCAAGATGTTCAGATGAAAAACCTGTTTCTACTCTTTTTTCTTATTTCTATAAGCAGAAACACAATACAGCCTGTTTTTCAGAACAGATTTTCTTTCCCTATATAATGAAAGTCTTTAGTCAGACCCAAACTATACACGTCTTCTTCCCATCTACACATCTACCATCTTGGTTGATTGCTGCAACATTTCTAACCCACATACTATACTGGTCTGGTCTCACTGAGGGCAGTTATGCATCCCACTCTTCATTCTTCTCAGTTCTTCCACCATGATCCTGTTAAAATAAAAATCTAAGCATATCTCTGTCCCTTCAGTCTCTTCAGCAGAGCACAAGGGCAACCAACGCTTGTACAGCATTTGTTACATGATAGAGGCTATTGTAAAATTTTCGCAGCTATTAACTAATTTCATCCTTAACAGAATTTTATAAGAAAGTATTATAATGATCTCAGTTATACAGATATAAATCTCAGACACAAAAAGATTAAATAACAGGTAACGATGGGTAGAACTTGGATTTGAACCAAGGCTGTATGACTTCAGAAACTCATTAACCTTACTCTGGTAATCACTTCACTATATATATGTATATCAAATCATCGCATCATACAGCTTAAATTTATATGGCGTTTTTTGTCGATTATACCTTAATAAAGCTGGGGGGAGGGGAAGAAACTCTGCTGTTAGCCAGCTCTCAAGATCTGGTACTTTCTGTTGTTTCCAAACTTCCTTTCATTGAATTTCCTGAAAATATCATGTTTTATGTCTCTGCGACCTTTCACATTCTTTTCCATTCACGTGGGATACTCTCCCCATGGCCACATCCATACCAGCCTTGTCTATCTGGTTAACTCCTCTTGCAAGAAAGAATATATATTACCTTCTTCAAAACATTCTCCTGACATCCCTATCTTTATCTTATGAGATGCCAAGGATATCTCTACCACTGCACTTGTTACCTGCTATTATAAATTGGTTTTTTGCTTATTTGTTGTCCTTATTAAGAAAAAGACCATGAGGCTAATCACTGCTTAATAACAATAATTCATACTTTGCATGGTACAAAATGGACACACAAACTATTTGTTTACTAAATTAATGAATAAATAAAGATGCAGAGAAATAATATTTATGTGACTGATTAATGGTAAAATAACAATAACTGCTTTGATGATAATTTTTTTCTTATGGAGATTATATGAGCTAATATATTTAGACCATTTTTTAGAGTGCCTGGTACCTAGCATGAGCTCAGAAAACTATAGTAAAAATAATAGTGATGTGGGGCTGGCCCCGTGGCCGAGTGGTTAAGTTCGTGCACTCCGCTGCAGGTGGCCCAGTGTTTCGTTAGTTCGAATCCTGGGCACGGACATGGCACTTGCTCATCAGACCACGCTGAGGCAGCGTCCCACATGCCACAACTAGAAGGATCCACAACGAAGAATATACAACTATGTACTGGGGGGCTTTGGGGAGAAAAAGGAAAAAATAAAATCTTTAAAAAAAATAATAATAGTGATGTGATAATCACAAAAATAGCTTTGAAATGAACTCTAGGATTCCTAATTCTACTTTGCTGCTTGAAAAAGCTTTGAAAGATGGATTTATGGAAAGAAAATGAGAAAGAAGAAAATTAGAAGCAGGTAGGTCAGAGATGAAAAAGAAAAGTCAAGAAAGTTGCAATAGGGATAACATAGTATAAAGTTTTGAATAATAAATACAAGATATGAGAAGAAGAAGAAAGCTTATAAATGGAAATTTAATACTCAACCCAGAAGTTGTATCAAAAACTCCCTGCATTTAGTGAGCACTCAATACACATTTGATTAATTGATTGGTTGATTAAATGTGATTAAGTACTAGACTCTTCAGCAGATAAGCTGAAGCCTGGTTCTTTGGACAGAGTGAGGGCTGAGAAAAACATGGTCTTCTTATGGTTTTCTGAATAAGGCTAGAGAGGAAATAAAACAGATGTTTTTGTCTCTCTCTCTCTCTTTCTGTGTGTGTACTCAGAGATTTCTGTCCAATTCATCTGTTGCTAAGCAAATAATCAAGAAAGGGACTATTGAAACTCTTCTTTAAATGCTTAACACCCATATTCTCACCCAAGAACATGCACGTTAACTTCTAATAAGCAGGCAGCTGAGCGCAGATCAATCTACTCTAGATTCGTCTTCAGCACTGAGGAAGGAGGGAAGCTCACTGTGGAAGATAAGGAAAGATGCTGGTTATTTGCCGTCTTTTCTTCTGGCACCTCTTTAGCTAGCTGGATATTCCACGACTACCATGACAGTCTAGCCAATTTTGGACTTCATCATCCTCTCTCTTTCCAGCATCCAGAGCGTCTCCAGCAGTTTCCAAGACCTCTCCAGGGTGAGGGACATCAGCTACTTTGAAAGGCAGCTCCAGGCAAACAAACAGTATTAAAAAAAGAAAAATTATTTAGTAATGGACTGTACTGAGGTCCAGGTTTCTGTTTTCTTTTTTTTAAAATACTTTTTAAGATTTTTATTGGGGTATACTTGACAGGTAACATTACATTAGTTTCAGGTATACAACATCATAATTTGATATTTGTATATTTTGTGAAACAATTGTCCCAATTAAGTTTAGTTAACATCCATCACCATAGGTAGTTATAAAAATTTATTTTCTGGTTTTGAGGATTTCTAAGATGATAATTTTAATTGAATTAATGAATATTTGAACAAGTACAAAGTTTATGCTTTTAAAGATCTCAGCTTCAAGAAGAACACAAGTAGAGCACTGAAAAAGAAAAACAGGGGCCAGCCCGGTGGCTGAATGGTTGGGTTCTCATGCTCTGCTTTGGCAGCTCAGGGTTTCACTGGTTCGGGTCCTGGGCATGGACCTGGCACCACTCATCAAGCAATGCTGAGGTGTCATCCCATATAGCATAACCAGAAGGACCTACAACTAGAATATACAACTATTTACTGGGGGGAGCTTTGGGGAGAAGAAAAAAGAAAAAGATTGGCAACAGATGTTAGCTCAAGTGCCAATCTTTAAAAAAAAAAAACAGAGAACAAAAATAAAACAGAAAGAACAGTAGCATCTAGCCAGGAAGTTCAGTCAAACAAATCTGGGAAATTAGGAGTTAATAGAGGCAACAAGCAAAATTCCCCTGATACTAGATGCTAGGGGTTCAAAGAGGAATAACTCCACCAATGATGTGTCACTTCTAGTTCTCTTGTAAAAAATAAGTAGATAAATACATACAAATACAAAAATAAACAACAGAATTTATTAGTATTTGTCAATTATGCTAAAGATATTTAGAAATTCCTTTAGAATATAAACTATTAATTGTTTTAAATTGAAATCTAAGCTTTCGCTGGGCCCACAAATCTTGTTGCCTTGTATTTATGGATTACGTACATAGCATGTGTTGTGAGCAATTTCACCTAATTGATTCATAAAGACATAATTTTAACCATTTTTAAAACTCAATTAGGAGCCAGCCCAGTAGCATAGTGGTTGAGTTCACACACTTCCTCTTCCCTGTGGTCCGGGGTTCACAGGTTCAGATCCCAGGCACAGACCTAGCGCCACTTGTCAAGCCACACTGTGGTGGCATCCCACATAAAATAGAGGAAGCTTGGCACAAATGTTAGCTCAACGACAATCTTCCTCAAGCAAAAAGATGAAGACTGGCAACAAATGTTAGCTCAGGGCCAATCTTCCTTACAAACACACAAAAAAATCAATTAGATGTCACTAATAAAAACCACCAATTTTAGAAAGGCAATCCTGGGACTGTAAGAGCGAAATATTCATCATAAGACATCAAATTAGAAAAAAATGTGTAATCCAATCTTAAAGAAATATCTATCTTATTTGATGAATTTGTTCGAGCACAGATTTAGGTTGAAATTGGAAAATGACTTTAGAATAACGGTTCTTCTTACTATGTGTTTTCTTATCTGTGTTTGTGGGTACGTGTGTGTGTATGTATGTACTTAAACTCCCTGTCATAATTCTTTGTCAACATATCCTAGTAAACGTAAAAAATCAATATGAAACAAGTTTTTACAACCAATCACAAAGTATAACATAAATTTGAAATGAATCATGCCTTACCGTAGAAACAAAATGCACACATCAGAAAACAAGTCTATAAGATTGTGTGAAAATGATCCTCAATTGTCCATTATGTTTTGCTACTTTTACTATATTTTTACCTTTACAAGTCATTTTATTGCCTGGATTGTTTGGGGTTTTTCTGATAATTTTTTATCCCTATATGTGGTAATCGCTTTCCTGCTTAAGTAGGTCCCTCCAGCATTTCTTGTAGATCTGGTTTCTTGGTGATAAACTCCTTTGATTTCTGCTTGTCTTTGAAGCTCTTAATCTCTTCTTCCATTCTGAATGACAACCTTACTGGATAGAGTATTTTTGGCTGTAGATTTTTTTCCTTTCAGCATTTTAAATATGTTATGCCATTCTGTTCATGCCTGTAGGGTTTTGGCTGAGAAATCCACAGATAGCCTTATGGGATTTCCTTTGTATGTCACTTGTGGCTTTTCTCTTGCCACTTTTAGGATTCTCTCTTTATCTTTAATTTTGGACATTTTAATTGTAATGTGTCTTGGTGTGGGCCTCTTTGGCCTTATCTTGTTTGGAGCTCTCTGTGCTTCCTGTACTTGGATGTCTGTTTCCTTCCTTAGGTTAGGAAAATTTTCAGCTATTATTCTTCAAATAGATTTTCTGCCCCTTGGTCTCTCTCTTCTTCTGGAACACTTATAATATGAATATTAGTGTGCTTGATATTGTCCCAGAATTCCCTTAGACTGTTCTCATTCTGTCTAATTCTTTTTTCTTTTATCTGTTCAGCTTGAGTGATTTCCTCTTGTCTTTCATCCAGCTCACTGATCCGTTCTTCTGTATCATCTACTCTGCTATTGAGTCCCTCTAGTGAATTTTTCATTTCCAGTATTGTATTCTTCATTTCTGATTGGTTCTTTTTTATATTTTCCAATTCTTTATTGACGACCTCACTGTGTTCATCCAGTCTTCTCCCAATATCTGTGACCATCCCTATGAGTTTTTGTTTGAACTCTTTGTCAGGTAGGTTGCTTATTTTTGTTTCATTTAGTCCTTTTTCTGGGGTTTTGTCCTGTTCCCTTGCTTGGAATGCATTCCTCTGTCTACTCATTATGCCTCTTTCTCTGTGCTTGTATCTCTGTATTAGATGAGTCAGTTATGTCTCCTGATCTTGGAGAGTTGGCCTTCTGTAAGAGATGCCTTTTGAGGCCCAGCAGTGTGCTTCCCTCTTGTCACCAGTCCAAATGATCCAGGAGTGACCCCTTCATGAGCTACTAGTGTCCTTCTGCTGTAGTTGGGTGGCTCCCACTGCAGATATCCAGGGAGTCTAGTCTTTCCCTCTGTGGCCAGCTGTTTATAATTCTGGTTTGTGGAACCTCAGCACTGTTGGCTACAAGGGCTGACAGCACAATCCTGTTGCAGTTTTCCTGTTAATAGGGTAGGTACCCAGTGTAGCTGGTTGCCAGGCTCAGGGTCTTACAGTTGCTATAGGCTTCAGGCCTACAGGGCTGTTGTCAGTTCTCTTAGGAGTGCAGCTGAGTCAGGCTGGCCCTAAGCATGGAGTACTCAATCGTTTCAGGCTTTGGAAGATGGGGCTGATCCTTTTTAAGGCTGTTTGTGAGGCACAGGTCTTCTGCCACTGATAAACCCCAACCCCCACAGGCCCACACACTGTCAACACAGTCCTGGTCCAGGCACACATCCCAGCCCCCTGGAATGTACCCCAATGCCACACTGCAGAGGCCCCCACCTCCCCACCAATGCCTCCCACAGTCCACCTGGCCCTCACACAGGTCCTGCCCCACAGAGGCAGACACACTCCCCTGCCTGTAGAGGATCAAGGCACCCAGTCAATGCAGGCTGACAAGTAGCTGAGAGCTTGCTTTTGGGTGGGGCTGGTCCCTAGCCTGCCCTGGTTGAACTCAATTAAATCTGCACTCTAGGGAATGTGGAAGACCCCTGAGCTAACAGACCAGGGGAAGAACTTCAATGGCATCTGCCAGGTTATGTGTCAGCATGCCTGGACTAGGTGACAACAATGGCTACCACCAATGTCTCAGTCCCAGAGAGTTCTCTCCTCTCACTGAGATGCACCCAGAGCCTACCAGGTGAGTCTCTTTTCACCAAAGGACTGTCAGCCTTCTTTCTGGTGATTTTAGGTTGTTCTCTGAGACAGATGAGTTTATGCATGGGCCCTTTAAGACCCGGGTTTTTTTGGATTTCATCTGATAGCTTTTCTAGGGGTCTTCCCCATAGCAGTTAATAGCCTGCAAGGCCAGATAATAAGACCCTCGTCTCAGTTGTGCTGTGTCTGAAGAATGCTTATAGCAGTGTCATGCCCTCACTCAGGACCTCACTCCTCCAGGGAGGGCTGTGTACCTTAGGTTGGCTCCCACCTGACTGGCTATGAATCTCTGCTGCTCGTGAAGGTGTTTTTTTTTTCTCTCCAGAAGAAATTTCTGCCTCTTCTGCCTCAGTCAGGACTGTCCTTTGTTGTGGGGGTTCTTTTTATCGAGTGTTCAGTTTTCTATCCAGGGTAATTTTTCCAAAGATTGTTGTAACCCGGTTGTGTTCATGGGAGGAGATGAGTTCAGAGTCTGCCTACACCACCATCTTGACGAGATCTCAGCTCCTTTCTCTTTGATGGAAGGCTTCCTGGGAAATGCCACATCTCAGCAAAGTTTTGATGAGTTTACTTACTGCAGCCTTTCCAGAGCTTGGAATGAATTGTGTCCCAGCCTTAACGTGAAATGGGGAATTTGAAGCACAAAGCAGGTCGGGCCCAGGCCATGTGGCATCCTCTCAGAGAAAAATCACGTGATTTATTCTTCTCTTCACCAGTCAGATTTAGTCTCTTATATAAATTCTATTCTAAAAAATTTACTTTGTACCAGGAAGGGACTGAGGTGAATGATGTTGAGATCCCCTGATTTTTTCAGGCTACTCGAGGTTGCATATGCAGAAATCCTATGCAGATAATAAATATTATATTTCTCTGTGCATATTTCATACTTCTGATTTATTTTGCTATTCTTATCATTCTGGCTATGTTTTCTAGTACAGTTTTGAACAATTGAGTGGGTTATGCTCCAGCATTCTTTTCTTTTTTATTTATTTGTTTATTCATTTATTTTAAGATTTTATTTTTCCTTTTTCTCCCCCAACCCCTCCGGTACATAGTTGTATATTTTTAGCTGTGGGTCCTTCTATTTGTGGCATGTGGGACACCGCCTCAGCATGGCTTGATGAGTGGTGCCATGTCCATGCCCAGGATCCCAACTGGTGAAACCCTGGGCCGCCACAGCAGAGCTTGAGAACTTAACCACTCGGTCACAGTGCCGGCCCCTCCAACATTCTTTTCTTAGAGTCTCCTCATCTATCTGGTTTTTGCATCAAGTAAGGCAGCTTCTTAAGATGTGTGCATAATTCCAAATCTTTTTGTGTAATTTGGAAAAGTTTACATAAGGTGCTGATTAGGTTTTGCCTGACTTTATGGTGCAACTGGCCTCCAAACCTGATCGATCTACATGGTTATGGCCTAGAGTGATAGTCAATGTGTTTGTTCTGTGGCAAGAGTAGTCCAGAGGTGACGCTTTCTGTTTACATTAGGAGATATGTAATGTCTATATGTCTTCCTTGTTGGTGATCTGGCACTCTGATAATTATGACCATTATCTATCCTCCATTAATGGCAATAGAATGATAATTCTCTCATTACTTTTTGACATTACTTAAAATTCTTCTATAGATGGAAATCTTTCTTTGTCTGCCATTTGTTTATCCTGAGGTATTGTTATGACATATTTCCAGTGTTCTCTTATAATATTTAAATCTCTTATTCACCTATGTTTTAAACAATATTATTTCACAAATATCACTTATTTCTGTTTCTTTCTTTTGTAATTGTTAATACTATAAAATTATCTGTCCTATTGATCTTATGTGACAGAAGAATTAGCATAGACAACATTCATAACTTCTATCAAGTAAAGAGCCAGCAGCATTGGTCATCACAGGTGTCGAGAAATCTGGAGGAGAAAGACTGAAAGAGTCTGGAGACATCTATCAGGCCAGTAAGAGAGGGACTTGAGATGATATGAGCAGGGGAAAGTAGAAATGGCAGTTCTTCTCCCCCATGTTCCACACATAGTTTTCCTTCCTGTGCCTTCACTTTCAAAAAGTGGGAACTGGCACTTGGTGCTGGATTGGGAGAATTTTATCTGAGCCAGTGATCTCTTCATTTCATCACACAATAAATCATTCCCCATGCTGACTTGTGCTGCTTTGCATTTCCAGAAAATATAACCTGGACTATATGTTCCAGAGAAGAGTCACCAGGGAATATTGTGTCAATACAGACACACTGAGAACCAAGAGAACATTACTGACTTTGATGCAGTGTTATGCCCCATTGTCCAGATACGATGGGAATAGAGCCCTACCTATTCTGCCACCAGGTGAGTGTTCCATTTGGGAAAGGGGAAATTGGGGGACTGGGCCTCTCTCCTTTTTTTGTCCAGGTGAAAGTGTCTTGCAGATTCTGCTGTTTAGCACAGAGACCCTTTTATAGAGGCTTCTGACAGGGGTTGGGAGTATTTAATGGGAAAAGGACAGATCTCTCTCCTTGTTGAGGTTAAGGAGAGTGTGAGTGGAGAGAGGGCAAGGAGCAGGAACCTTGAGTTAATTCCACAGGAGGTAGAAGCTTTTAGAGCATCCAGAGGGAGGGCCTCCTTATCCAGAAAGTAAATTATCCCCAGTCTTGGCAGGATGTGTCCTGGAAGTGCCTAGATGAGGAACGCCCACCATGTAAACGGTACTTTGGGTTCCTGATTTGAAAGACTTTAGGCTGATAGTCAATGCTTAAAGGTCAAAGGGTACTCCAAGGAATAGATCCACAGGGTCATAAGCTGTGGAGTAACTTGAACAGGATGGGTGCCATCTTGGTCATTTTGTCAATCCCAGGTACTTACTAGCCCAGAGCAAGACACACACCCTCCTGTGCTGAACACACTTCATTCCAGCTGCTCTCACCCTTGACAGTCAGGAAACCACTCCTACTTAAACATTACATGAACCTATCTGCTTGTCACAAGATAACCACCTTAGCTTTCAAACATGAAATGTAGGAATGAAGAAAGATAAAAAGGAAGAGTTTATATCTTGGAGAATATCATAGACTATTCTTCATGCATTAGTTTTCTATTACTGTGTGACAAATTACCACAAACTTTCCAGTTAAAAAAAATACCAGCAAATTTATTATCTCATAGTTTATGTGTGTCAGATGTCCAAGAATAGTTCAACTGCCTTCTCTGCTTCAGGGTTTTTCCTGGATGAAATTAAGGTATTTGCCGAGCTGTGTTGTAATCTGAAGGCTTGACTGGAGAAAAATCCACTGCCAAACTCACTCAGTTTGTTGGCAGAATTCTTTTCTTCTTGCCTGTAGAACTAAGAGCTTAGTCTTCTTTCTAAATCTTACAAATTCAGTTTAATGGTTTCTTAAGGTAACCTGCAGTGCCAGGCTGGGTGGCCCTCTCCATAGGAAATTCTCAACATAAAATTCTTCTTCAATGTCATCAGGAGAGTGAAAGCAAGTCGTCTAGCAAAATGGAGTAATATGTAGTATCTGGAATCAAATGAGTCATCTCCCATCTTCTTTGACATATAATGTAATGTAATCATGGGTGTCACGTATCCTTCATTTTGCCATATTCTATTCATTAGAAGCAAGTCACCGGCCGTGCTCACGTTCAAGAGGAGTAGTATAAAGAGGGTCAGGATCATGGTGACTACTTTAGACTTTGTCTACCCCAATTTATGTGCTGAACCCAATGATCCTAGTTTCTTCCTCATACAAAATACATTCACCCTCTTCCAAGATCCCCCAAATTCTGAATCCACTATAACAGCAAATCAAAATCCAGGTTTCATCCTCTAAATAAGGCTCACGTGCAGATGAGGCTTTTAGGGAGTATATAGTTAAGTCCATCAACTGGGGCACAATACTTCTCTGTCTGTAAGCTGGGGAAATAAAAGAGACAAATTATCTGGCCCCAACACATCCAATATATAACACTGAGACAGGCATAGAACAACTACTATAGACATTCCTGTTGCAAAACAGGAAAAATCAAAGGTATGAAACAATCCCTGGCCCATAGCATTGTGAAATCCTGCTGGGCAAATGTTGTGAATTCCTTGTGATTTTAATGCCTTCACAGAAGTTTCTGAAGGCTGCTTTCTGAGTTCTTCGTTCCTCCTTCAAAGTTATCTTTCTTTTCTATGGAAGATAGCATGTGTTTACAACTGACTGCACAAAACAATTACTTTGCATACCGTGATCAAGTGCACTGAGCCAAGGGCCGAGGACACCTACCTTACTTCTGTCAGGCAAAAGTTCTTCTCTAGTTTATCCAGGATTCAAGAGTAAATGCTAAGACCCATTTTGCATTCCAGGCTTTAGTCTCTCAACTGGGAAGCACCATCTGAGGAATCTGTCCTCTGCTGAACACTCCAACACCGCTGATTTGCCCACTCCATAGCTAAATGTAAACTTCCTTTTCACTGAGGAACATGCAGCTTACTGAATGGGCGAAGTCCATGCCTTGGGATGTTTACAGATGACTGTTCTCACCTGGACTCTTCCTTCTTCACTCTTTCTTTTGAACTTTCCTTCTGGTTTACCATGTTATCTCACTTACTTCCAACTTCTAGACACAAAAATCTGAGCATCACAAGCAATAGCACAGCGTCCTCCAAAGAGCAGATGCTCAGTGTTTTAGAAATAAATGAGCCAATGAGCTTGGTATCTAATTAATTAAGATTTAATTTCTCCTACGTTATTTATAAGCTAATCAAGTCCAAGTAGGTATCTTTTATTTTACAAAAGGAAATCTTAAAGAATATTAGCAAAGCCATGGATTAACCACCTAATAATTGATCTATGTTAATTTCTCCAGTCAAACATTTTGACTACTGCATTTCTAAAGAAACATGGCTTGCAATACCACAGTTGTCTTGTTCTGCATTGCAAACATTGTTTTACAGAATAGCAAAACTCCTGCTCTTAAGCATGATACAAAGAAGTAAATGTGTAACTGAAATCATGCTTGAACATAGATTCTAAAGGTATTTTTACCTTCTATTAAAAGTAACAGTATTTTAGATAACAATGAAAAAAGAAAGAAGGATGGAAAGGATGGAGAGAGGGAATCAGAAAGGAAAAAAAGGAAGAAAAGAGGGAAGGGAAGGAGAGAAGAAGGAAGGAAGGAAGGAAGGAAAAACTCCAAGTTACCACATAAATCAGGAATACAAAGATGATATATAATTTTTCTGTCCAGCCCTATCCTGGACCTCATCTACTTAGAACATAGACTGTTATCTTCAATCACAAAGTGAAACATCTGCCTTAGGAGAAGCTGTTGAACTTGGCCCTGTAATATGCACTGACTATGGCAGTAGAGCCACCCATGGCTGCCATTCTGGCTTGGAATTTCTCTTCCTCATCTCTTTGAGCTTCTTCCTACCAGGAAGGGAGGGCAGTGGGGACTGTAGCATGGGCCCTGGTGAAAAATCCCAGGACTTTGAGCTTGTTGGTTTCAGCATGGGCTGTTGGACTCCTCATGGGCTCCTGATACCATGCAGGATCACTGTTGAGGACCCGCCAGTACATCAGGTATTTTCCTTCATATCTCTGCTGATGTGCTGCATGGAGTCTCAGCTGATAAAGTGATTCCTCTCAGTATACATCCTCATCGCATTTGGCAGTTTCCAGATGTCCTCCTCAGTGGCTCCATTGCCCTTTCTGAAGATCATAACCAGGATAGTCATCAAGCAGTGGGTCTTGGGCATGTGCTTGTCATTACTCAGCCCCCCATGAAAGGTGAGATCCATTTTGCCGACAACGGCATAGAATTCTGTGCTTGGTGGAGTCAACCTCCTTCAAGTCAATGACAAATACCAGCTTCATCTAAGCAGAAACTCTACTGATTTCGGGGAAGTCATCCTGGTCTTTTGTGTTGTCATTCTTCAGCCTGTGTGGCTTCATGATGGGCTCTTTCATTTTATAGTTCAGCAACAGAAGCGACAACAAAAAAGCCACCTTCTTAGTTTTGGGGCCTCTGTGTAAGCACTCATTGTCTGGCAGGGCCCATGAGGTGCCCTCAATTTTCCCTTCCTTGGCTCTGTTGGCACTTTCGTTAGCTCTTGTGAAAGATACAGCTATAGCATGAGTAATGGTGAATGAAGCTCTCCCAGGGCCCTGGAGAATGCTAGGCGTCCCTAAAACAGACAAGTCTGGGGAATATCCTTCAAAAGAGGAGAGAAGGAGAAGTGGGACTGTCCTTTCAGCTGCAATAGAAGCCTGAAAACCCACTAGACCTCACACCTCACCTCAGCTATATCTAGTCGAAGCATCCTATAGCATCTCCAGACTGGCAGCATGGGCAGATCTCTGCTGCCCCCCAACCCATGTGCTGGGGCCTGCGGCCCTTTCAGATCTCTCTCATGGTGGCCTATGTCTGTTTTTGGAATCTGGCTGCTTGATTGTAAGCTCTCTGGATAATTTTACCTCCCTGCTTCTCTGAGTTTTTCCCCAACTCCTACACAGAAAAGTCCAGGGTCCCAGGCACAATGGAGAAGCTGCTGCACAAGGCAGGAGGCCTAGGATGAATGACGGGCTGTTGGAGTGAAAACACGCTGATTGATTTCGCCCTTTTGCCCTCTAGAATTAGTATCTTTAGGATTTTGTGTTCTTCAAGGTGTATTTACTATATGGAAGTGTCTGATACACAAATTTGGTGAGCCCCTAATTTTATGACGTTATCTAACATTGCATTGTCTACCATAGTTGACTCTTTTTTTTTTACCATTATTCCTAATAAGAGTATATATATAAAAAATACATAAAATTTTAAGAAATACTTACGAAGAAGTTTTTTTGTGTGTATAGGTATATATGTATGGTCTCAAAGTTTCATGAAATAACACCTAGCCTTAGCATGTGTGATTCACTTTGATATTCCCTATTCTATTTCCAGTCCAGTCTTTATAGTCTATTAAAATTATAACAATAAAAGGCCAGTTCTCATGCAGTACAGAGGCTTCAGGTGTTATTGTAGCCTCCGGAGTCATACTGCCTCACACAACCCAACTTCTATGCTTTCCTGAAATGACTCGATTGATACTTGATGGCAGCTGTGGTTTGAGGTGCCACCTCAGATTCCTGCAGTGAAGCAGTAGAATTCCATTGTACCAAGGCACACTTGGAATAACCATGGGAGAACTTTAAAATGTTTCCTCCAACCTATCCTGTCATCTCTCTTGTGTTGTAGACTATAGACTCACCGCAACTTCATGGCATGCCCCTCCCCTTCATGGTGAAAAGTTCTTACATCTGACTTTGTATCCATATGTTTAAACATCTCTCTATTAGACTTAATCAAAAGTAAAACATTTTTTGCTCTGTGAAAAATGCTGAAAAGGAAATTGCAATCCACAGACTTGGAGAAAATATTTGCAAAACACATATATGAAAAAGGGCTTGTTAATTAAATGAAAAAGAACACTTTAAACTCAACAATAATAACCACAGTTCAATTACAAAATTGGCCTAAGACGTGACAAAGTCTTCGCCAATGAAAGCAATTGGATACCAGAGAAACAGATGAAAATGCATTAACCACAATTTTCCTGTAAGGAAATGTAAATTCAACCCACTATGAGATATCACTATATACCTATTAGAATGGTCAAAGAAAAAAAAAATAAAACAGCAAATCCTGCTGAGGATGTGGAGCAGATGGATCTCATGCATTGACTGTGGGAATGCAGACTGGCCCAGGTTCTCTGGAAAATCATTTAGAAATTTCTAATAAAGTTAACTTACACTTATGTTTGAACAGGACCCTACCACATAATTTCCTAGAGAAATGAAAACTTACACTTATGCAGAAAAAAAAAAAACCTCTGAATGTTTATAGATGCTATATTTGTAATAGCCAAAAACTGGATGCAAACCAAATGTCCTTCAATGAATAAATGGATAAATGACTGTGATCTATACAGTGGAATACTATACTGCTATAAAAAAGAAAGGACAAGTCATACATGTTACAATTTGGATCAATCTCAAGGTCATAATGCTGAGTAAAAACAGCCAATCTTAAAAATCAACCTCATCTACTGTATAATTCCATTTATAAAAATTCTCAGGAGAAAATATATATGTGTATGTGTTTGTGTGTTTACCAGAGTCTTTCAATCCTAATTTTAATTTTAATGCATTCAATATGTTGGTTTGTTCTATTGAGACATTTGCAAGCTGCAATAATTTAGATTTTACTTATGAATTATACAACTTCTACTTCTGGAGAAGGTGGAGTAACAGGGACCGGATCTACCCATTTGCCTGAGACAATGAAGAAAACGGATAAAATACGTGACATCAATATTCAATATATTGGACATCAGACGGTGAAAGTGAGTGATGGCTGAGAGATGGAAAACAAAGCATGTGAGCCTGTAATCGCCCCAGGTTGGTGCCGGGAGCCCAGGTGGAGCCTGGGGTCTCTCTGAGTTGCTAAAGACGAAGCTGAGAGTCTGGCAAGAACTAAACAGCTAGATTTCCTAAGACGGAGTCCCAGAGAGGACAGCTGCACAGAGGAAGGACTGAGGAGCCCACACAGGGCTGGGAGTACTTCCTGTCAGAGTGGTAGAGCACGTCATTCACGGGGCAGCAGGGAGACTACGCAGAAGTCTTCTGTCTCAGTAGCGAGGCAAGGTAAGCCATAGTAAATGCTGCTCTGGTCCCAACCAACAAAGCTTGAAATGAAGAACTGACGGTATTATTTTGTTTTTAAGTAATGTAATAGCATTACAGAACAGAGCTCGAGAATATTCACGTGTGGAAATTTTTTAAAAGTGTATTTTCTTCTGGACAAGTGTGAACAAGGTAAATTCACAATTTCACCACGTCTGGCATCCAATCAAATGCTAGCAGGCATGCAAAGAAGCGGGAATATATAACCAATAATTAGGAGAAAACGAATCAATTAAAACTGACCTAGAAATGATACTGATCACAGAATGAGTAGACAAGGACATCAAAACAGTTAATATTACTATATTTCACATGTTCAAGAAAGAAGAAGAAATGTTAAACTGGTTAGAGACATAGAAGATACAAAAAGACCTAAAATGACCATGAAGAGGTGAAAACTACAATGTCTGAGGTAAAAATATACATTGGTTTGGAATAATGAACTAATAAAAAAGATTAGTGAACCCACATATATGAAAAATATCAGAATATATTTATATAGTACCTCTATGTACGGAAAAAATCCCCTAATATCAGCTTTAATATAGTATATCCCGGATGTTAATAGTGTTCACCTTTCAGGCAGAGGCAGAATTTTTGAGTTGCAAAATGGGACAACTGCGATTTCTCACTATTGTTAGATTTTCTTGCAACAAGAATATATGCACTGTTATCTTTGTAATTAAAATATGAACTAAGCCTCCCACAAGAATCAGTAGCTGTGTTTTAGACAGAAAAAGTTACCACTAAATGATATAACAGAAAAAACCTAAAATATGAATAGCTTAATACAATAAAAGTTTATTTCTCTGTGTGGACTGGTAGGCATTCTGTGCTACCAGGTGATGCAGGGTCCCAGGCTGCTTGCTTCTTGTAGGTCCACCCCATAAACACATGATGTCCACGTTTACTGATGAACGCAAGAAAAAACATGGAAGGCGGTAAACTGAGTATCAAATGCTTTGTCCCAGAAATGACTAACATTGTTTCTGCTCACACATCAATGGCAAGGGCTAGTCACATGATCCTTTCTAACTGCAAGCTCACTTGATAATGTACTCTCCCCAGGAGCCCAGGAAGGAGGGGAAGACCAGTGTGGATGAGCACTTGCAGTCTCCTCCCTAAATTGTTACATAGTAGGTGCTCAACAGAATGCAACTAGCAGAATTTTTATGACAACCACTCTCTCTATTTCCCGGTAGATTGTCTGAGGAGGCCCAATTACCCTGCAATTCTCCAACTTTTTTGAGATCCTACCACATGACAGTTGCTTCCAAAACACAGGCTTACATCAAATATTCAGAAAGCTCCAGTGAAAGATCAGCAGGGAGCTTTTGCCTTCTTCACTTACTAGTCCCCTTCTGCATTGACCTATGCAATAGCTTCTGAAATCTTAATAGGATGAGAATTTCCTTCTTCCTGTGGGCGCCTGGGCAACATCTATGAATTTTTGCCACCTTCTAGGTGACTGAAGATGCCTGAACACTTGTAAAGATGCCACTGGACATAGGGAAAAACCAGGATTTTCTCCTGGGTCAAGTAGTTAGACAAGAGGCAGGAAAAGGATGTTGAATTATTTTTATTATTGCTAATCATAGATAGCCTGTCCGTCAATAAACAACTTTTCAAGTCCTGGAAAGACTCCAGAGATTTTAGGAAACAAATCCTCGGTGGATGTTGGCTATGCAGTGATCTCCATGGTCTTGGATCTCTCCTCAACTCTCACTTACGAGGGAGGCTTTGGTTATTAACCACATAGGTAAGCTCTTAGGTGTATGTGTTTGGTGTCCAGTCTCGATAAAGTAACTCATTTAAATTCTATTGCAAATGTCAGGGTGGTTTCAAAACCCCCTCTCCAACTTCAGGGTTATACTCCCCAAATTAGTAGATTCTGTGACAAATCGAACTGTACTCACCAGCTCTTTGGGAAGACATTTTGAGAAGGTGATGGAGATACCCAGTGGGTGGCCAGGTCCAGATTTCAATGCCAAAGTTACCTATTATGTGCCACAGGACGTTGCTCTCACAAGACTGCATTTTGACAGATGGGACTACCAGGGAGTTGAAATGTTCTAAGTCAGGAGGGGGGCAGGTCATTTGTGCCCTGTTTGTTCCACTGGGAGCAAGGTGAAGCTTTCAAAGGAATGAAGAGGTGGCCAGCGGCTCAGCTTCCAGTTTGGACAAAAGGGCACAGTGGGGAAGACCCAGGGAAAGGGAGCTGTAAGGCAGAGAGAGCTCGAGCTGGATAAGTGGTCCAGCCTCTAAGCAGAGTCAGCTCTCAAGGAACCCTGGGGCTTAGGGTAGAAGGCCCTAGGTACATGAAGCCTGCAGACAATCCCAAATTGTGTTTCTTATTTCAATCTTCCTTCTTTAAACCTGCCTTCAGTTCCTTGGCTACAATATCCTTGTTATATCCCAAGAAGCATTAAGGAGTAGTGAGTGGAGGAATAAATTAAGAGACAGAAGTTCTGACTCAGGCAGGAAAGAGTGGCACAGGGTGGGCTCTTGAAGAATTCAGATAAAAGGTCTAGTCCAGCTCCGTCACCTACTAGACATGTGAAATCGGGAATGATCACAGGCACTTTGAGCCTGAAGATCTTCATGTGTGAATTTGTTGGGGTAAGTCTGGGTTTCTAGGACTGCTGGGACGTGTATGAAGTATACAAAGCATATGGCACAGGACCTGGTATATCCTAAGACTTTAATAAAAGAGAATTATTGCTATGATTATCTTGATCCCAAATCCTACCACCTTCACCTCTGTGTGTACGAGTCTATGTTGTCTAAATCTAGGCTTTCTCAGAAAACATAAAGTGCTAGAGGACATGGCACACCAAATCAGAAAATAATGATCCTCAGCAAGTAAAACTGTAAAATTCTCCCCTCAGAGTTGATGTTATTTAATTTGGGTTTGGGGATGTCTTCCTCCGCTGGATGTAATTCAAATTTCCTAGAAGTCGTGTCAAGGACCAACTTCTCACCTCTCTTTTAGCTGCTCTTTGTAGAGGTTCAGAATATGTCATTCTAAAATATGCCACTTTGGCAGATAGGTTGTTTTGAATTAAGGAACTTGAGGAACAGCCCATGCAAGGAGGATACTCTGATCCCCCTTTCTCCCCCTGAATCAAAGAGAGAAATTTCCCATGTGAAAGGTACTTTCCCTGTACCAGGAGCATAGAAGGCATTCTTATCACCAGAGATGGGGAATTTAGGGCCTAGAATGCTGTATAAACAAACCTTGTTACTTCTTCACAAAGTTAGCACCCCAAGCCCAAATCTGTCTACCTTGTCAATTCTTCACAGATATGTTTCTTTGTCTAAGAGGTAGAAAAGCTTCCTGCTGTGGTCCCTTCTTTCAGTCTCTTGTCTTTGTGTGGCTCCTATACCTGTGTACATAATTAAATTTGCTTTTCTCCTGTTTCTCTTTTTATTACGGGGGGCGGGGTCTCAGCCAAGAACCTGGAAGGGTAGAGGGAAAATTATTTTTCCTTCACTACACCTTCCATCCAACCCTCCCCACACTTTTTCATTCCTTAGACACCAACCAAAAATTTAGCTCTTGCTTATGGCTTGCCAAATTACACTAAAGACAGCCTAACCAAACTTTCATTTGAATGAACTGGGCACTGGCTCTCCTAGGCCATGGCAGAGTGCTAGCCCAGTGGCTTCTGGGTGTCTAATCTCAAGGGAGTATCATCTGTATTTCTCAGAAACTCCTTACAGATGATGTGCATAAAACACCTACTTGGTGCACTGTGCTGTACTACACTGGGACAAGAATGCGGGACACCTTGCATTCCTGTTCCAGGTGACAATTTCTCTCTGATTTACAGGTGATCTAAAAGTAACAGCTAACAGCAGTTTTCCACTCTAGACTTACGGGTTCCAACTCTCAGACAAACAATCTGAGGGTCTGGTGCCTGCTCTAGATGCCCTCAGCCTCATCTGGCCCACCATCCAGTTTAATGTAAAATTAACTCCCACTGAAGGACCTGAAGTTTCCCAAAGCCCCGGACTCATGCCTAACTCCATTAACAATTTCACTGTCTCAGATGGAATGTCCACCTGTACTTATTCACACCTTCATTTCACTTGTCCTTTAGGTATCAGAAGATCCCACCGTTGTCCTTATAAGATTATCATTCTTCTATGGTGAAACTCTATGGGCAGGTCCCGAGTCATTAATCCGAGCCTCCCAGGACTCGTTCAGTGTTCCCAGAAGAACAGGTGTTCAATGAAGGTTTAGGGAATACATGAGCCAGTGAGTGTGAGGTCTACTTTATTAAGATTTACTTGTTATACATTCTTGAAAACCTAAGCAAATCCATGAATGTACCATTTACTTTTACAGAACAAGAACTAAAAGGGATTAGAGAGCCAAGATATGAATATCTCTTAGATTTTCTTCTCTATTTTTCTCTATTGATGCCAACTATCTTAGAGATGATATCTTTCACATTTGCAGGGAAATGCCTATAGCAATGCCATGTTATCTTATTGCAGATGACAAAACAAGACGGATGGTTTCACAATTTGTTTTCCAAAATAACAAAGCTCTTACTATTAAACCTCATTATAGCATTAAATGTCTGAGCAATATCATTCATAAACTTGGAGATTTTGAAGCTAATCAAATCTATATTAAAAGAAACAACGTTTGAATAGTACGTATGTCAAATAATGAAAGAACAGCTTTTCAAGTTACACATGTAATATAGGAACACACAGGCATATACACTGTGTTCCTTTCAACCCCACCTCAGAACTAACTTCTAAATTCTAGCAACACTAACTGCCTCTTCAAACACAAAGTGTTTGAAGAATCTGCCTCAGGCTTCAGTAGGGGTAGGAGAAACGGCCAGACCCGGCCCCAGAACGGGCAGTGGCCAGGGAAGTAGAGACAGCCCTGCCTGCAATTCTGGCTCGGGCTCTCTCTTTCTCATCTTGCAAAGCCTCCTCATACTGAGATGGGAAAGAACTTGGGTCAGTCGCATGAACCTTGGCTATAAACTCGAGGACCTGCATCTTGGTGGTTTCGGCATGGGCTCTCGGGCCCCACAGGAATTCAAATTGCGCAGGATCACTGTTGGCCACCTGTCGGTACTCCAGGTATTCTTCCTTCACGAAATCTTTGGTGATGAGCTGCTTGGGCTCCCCAAAGATGAGGTGCTTCCTGTCAGAATAGATGCCCGTCACATTCAGAACTTCCCAGACTTCCTCTTCGGTGGCACGGTTGCCCTTCATGAAGATCACACCCAGGATAAGGATGAGGATGCCGGTCTTGGGGACGCCCTGTTCACCATGCTGCATCCCATCATAGGTGAGGCCCAATTTGATGAGGAGGCCATAGCAGTGGTTGGTGGGATCCACTTCCTTCACATCAAGGCCAAAGATCATCTCGATGTGCTCAGAAGCTCTCAGAAGGATCTCAGGCAAGTGGTCTTCATATTCCTGGGTGACAATCTTCAACATATCTTCCTTGGTTACTGGCTCTTTCATTTGATACTTGAGCAGCAAGAAATTCACCAACGAAGCCACTTTCTCTGCTGGAGCATCTCTGGGCACATTCTTGGGATCTGGGATAGCCTGGAAGGTGCTATCCTTCTCTTCCTGGCTACTAGAGCCCTCATCCGATTTGCTTGATGAGGCAGCTGCGATGGCAATGGAAGATGAGCAGAAACTCTGAGAACCCTCAGGAAAGCTGGGCAGACCAGCAACAGGAAGCTCCTTCGAATGGCCAGGCATTAGAGGACGGGAGGAGAGACAGGTCTCCTCTAGAGCCTTGGAGATCTCAGCAACCTCCAGGTCCTGGGTCGTACCTTGGACCTGAAGGCGTTGATCATGTGAGCATCGTGGATTCTTCTGACGCTGAGACATGACGACTCTTGTCGGTGGCAGAAGGCAGGAGTGTGGACAGGAAGGTGGGCAACGGGGAATCACCACCTAAGGGCAAGAAGGCAGATGCGAGTCACCTCAGTTGGTAGGCTCCACAGTGCTGGCTCTGATATAAGCCGCCTCCAGTGGGCTTCTGCCAACAGTGACATACAGCTTTAGGGGTCTCCTGACCTCCCAGTTGCTGTGTCCCCCAAGAATATGGAGTAGGAAGTCTGAATACACAACAAGGTGCAGCCAGCCAACCAAGGCTGACAATCCTCAGGGTTCCTACTAGGCAGGTGTGGTTGGGCTCTGTAGACCCATTTCTGATCTGAGGAGGGTGGTCTCATCAGTCCTAACTCAGGTTTCATACCTTAGTATTCGATAGGGCCTGGGTCACCTCCCCTATGCTAATATGAGGCTGTGCCTCTAAATTCTAAAGTCACATCTCTTAAGACAACTGAGTTGGAAGTGTGAAGGAGTCTCCTCCAGGAATCCAACTTGGGGTTTCCCAGGGCTGACACCAGGAGCTACATTCTGTGGACATTATCTGTACCGGTGTTGGTGGTCCCCTGCTTCTCACTCAGTTGTTTTCCCTTGAATCCAGGAAAGTCCTGGGATCTCTCCTTTCACTGCCCCCTCAGACCAAAGCCTCCACCTCCCGAGATCTGGAGGAGGAGCTAAAGAAGGGTCACGTCCACCTGACTGCCTTGCCCCCAGCCTCTCAGGGATCACAGCAGTTCGGGGCTGAACTTGTTGTGATCCCCACTCTCCTGGGGTTGGTGGTCGTCAGTATTCACTCAGCATCCCTGCCTTGTCTACTGGTGGGGCTTCAGGCTTGATAATATTCAACTGATGCTCATCCTCCTGCACGGAAGAATGTCTTATCTTCCCAAGACACCCCAGGAGGAACTGAGGAAGGACGCTGTCCGTCCACCTCTACTGGGCCTTCCCTGGCTAGCAGCAGGAGCTCAACACTCTGGAGCTGTCTCTGTCCTGGGGTGGGTGGACCCCTCGGACCTCACTCAGAATTCTTTCCATAACTGTTTACAAGCCCTGGAATCCTAATTTGCTGACCTCCTGTGATGTACGCATATAGACTACGGACCTCACCTGCCTGAAATGGCCAGGAAGGAAGAGAGTAGACAGCCTGTCTAGGGATCCTTGCCCAGGTTCCCTGAGGTGATAAAGGTACTGAGGCTATTTGATCACCTCATGTTCTGGGATGAATCCCTTTCAGGCCCTACTCTGTGTCTCCACATAGACTCCTGCACTGCCTCATCACCCTCGTCAATGCTAATGGGAACCTGCCCCCTTCAGACCAAGACTGCCACTTCCAGAGGACCCCAGGGTGTGAAGTGTTAGGACTTCTGACCACGCTCGTCTAGGACCTCCCAGAGAATGACTACAGTGCAGGGCAGGTGTCCTGGGATGCCATCTATACTGGGGTGGATGGTGAGCTCTTTGCTCAATCAAGGTCTACCCCTGGGATCTTGACAGTGTATGAGACTCATCCCCCCTGCTGACCTCCCCTTTTCCAATTCCCTGATGTCACTCCGTCAAACCAAGGCCCTCACCTCCCCAAAACCAAAACGATGACACGTAGTCGTCTGATATGTGGTCACCCCTCCCAGGGTGGACCAAAGGGGCATGGAGGAGCTTCCTCGTGACCCTCTGTTCTGGAGTACGTGGTCCAGATGGTCTTGTCTTGGGGTCCTCACCTTGAATCCTGGCCTGGCCTGGGACTTACCCTTCTGACCTGAGTTTGTCCACTCACAATAAGGCCTCAGTTCCCAGGGAACACCACGGAGGAGTGATCGGGGGTCTCGTCTCGCTATCACTGCTCGCCATCTCCCAAGGCTTCCCTGTGACCCGAGGGACCACACTTTGATGCAGTGAGTTTGCCCTTCAGACACAAGTCGATGACACCCGCCAGGGCCTGGGACTGCTGCTGACTTAACCTAGTCTACGCAGAACAAATCCTTTACTTTCCCGAGTCCAAGAGGAGGAAAGGAGAGGTGGCCTCTGCCTGCCACCCCTTGCCTGGCCCTCTCAGGCCTGACAACAGGGGAAGGGCTCTGGGGAGCCCCGTCTGCCATCAATTCGTCAGTCTACAATCCTCGCCTGAGCCCCTTACATTGGATAGTGGCTGGTCACGTGCCCTCTGACGTCTGTTCCCTGAGGCCCAAGCTCCAGTCAAGGCCCCATCTCTCTGAGACACCCAGAAAGGAAGTGCGGAGACACCTCACGCCCAGGACATCCAGCTGACAAAGGGCTACACACGGTGCCACCCCCTCCGCCCTGGTGCGGGCGGAACCCTCAGAACGCACTCGGGGTTCCCAGTGGCACTCCCACAGGGCCCCAGGCCCCTTCCTTTGCTGACGCGGCCCTGCCCACCTCAGACTGACGCCGCACCTCCCACAGACCCCGGAAGCCCAAGTCAGTCAGCAGCACTTCCGGCCGCCCCTGCCCGGGGCCTCCCAGGGCTGAGGGACGCGCCGAGGCTCGGGGAGCCGGTCCCTAGTGGGCTGGGGTGTGGGGTCCCCTCAGCACTCACTCAGGGGCCTTTTCTCGACCACCCGCAGGTCAGAGCCTCAGCCCTGCGCTGAGAGGCCCGCACCTCAACAGACCGCCCAAGAGCGAGCGCGTGGCCCGGCTGCCTGAGGGCCCTGCCGGGGCCTCCCAGGACCGGGTTGGGGCTCTGCTCTAGCGCGCCCCTCTTTCCCGTGCTGGGTGGTCTCCTCTGGCCTCACTCAGAGGCTCACCTGACACCTGCAGCCGATGCGACTCCTCGGTCCGGGGACTGGAGTCCGCGCGCCTCAGCTCGAGCCCCTCACAGCCGGCTCAGCCTGGAGGAGGAAGTCCGGGGGCGGGACTTCCGGTTTGCTCTGCCTGGGGTCTCCCGGGCTGACAGCAGGGGCGGGGCGGGGCGGGGCGGGGCGGGGCGGGGCGGGGCGGGGCGGGGCAGGGTGCACCCGGCTCAGCTTCATCGCCGAGGTTGCTGCTGACTCTGGCTGGCAGTCTTCACTTTGGCGTCTGCCCCCTGCTGGAATCCTGTGTGTTGAGTGGAGCTCAGGCCTCTTATGCCAAGTCCGCATGTCCCTGAAACCTTGAGGAGTATCTGAGGAGATGCCTCAGCCAGAGAGCCCTGCCTGCCTGGGGCAACGAGGGCTGAAAGCGGGCTCTGGACCCGTCTCTGCGTGACCTCCCTTTATTCTTTGGTGTCGGTCTTCTCAGCCCTATTCATGGGCGTTCTCTTCTTGCCTCCTTTCTCTTCGATTAATGCTTCCTGGAAAATGCCACATCTCAGCAAAGTCTTTATGAGTTTACTTACTGCAGCCTTTGCAGAGCTTGGAATGGATCATGTACCAGCCTTAGTGTGAAATGGGGAAACTAGAGCCCCAGGCAGGCAGAGGCCACGACAGGTCGCACCTGCCAAAGAAATATCACTCTATTTATTCTTATCTTCACCAGTCAGACTTAGCCTTTTATATAAATTCAATTTTAAAAAATTTACTTTGTACCAGGAAGGGACTGAAATGAAGGATGTTGAAATCCCCTGAGTTTTTGAGCTTATCCCACACTGCATATGCAGAAATCATATCCACATGATGAATATGATCTGTCTGTTTGCATTCTTCATACTTCTCATTTATTTTGCTATTTTTTATTGCTTTGCCTATGTTTTCCAGTCCAGTTTTGACCAGTGAAGTGGACGTGGCTCATATACTTTCTTCTTGAGACCTCCTTATGTTTTTTTTCTAATCAAGGGGAGCTAGCCTGTTAAACTGTGTGGCGTGATTTCCCATCTTTTTGTGTAATCTGGAAAAGTTTATGTAAGATGTTGATTAGTTTTTGCCAAATTATATGGTGCAACTGGGCTCCAAACCTGATTTCTTCTAGATATTTTTGGCCTAGAGTTTCAGTTGTCGATTACAATTTTCAATTTCTAATAAGCTTATTTTGCCAAGAGGTAGCATTTTACTTGCATACTCAAATTTAAAGGTATGATATTTATAATAAATCATTTTGCATAGAAATTCTCAGACATATACTTTTTGTACACAAAACAGTACAATGAATTCTGTTTACCTGACACTCAGCATAATAATCATCAATAGTTATAAGTATAAGCCAGATCAGGTCTGATCATTGTGCCAGTTAAGTCTCTGTTATCAGCTGTAGAATGGTAATTCTCTCATTTGTTTGTTTCTTTTTTTTTTTAAAGACTGGCACCTGAGCTAACAAGTGTTGCCAATCTTTTTTTTTCCTGCTTTTTCCCTCTGAAATCCCCCCAGTACATAGTTGTATATTTTAGTTGCGGGTCCTTCTAGTTGTGGCATGTGGAACGCTGCCTCAACATGGCCTAATGAGTGGTGCCGTGTCCATGCCCAGGATCCAAACTCTGGGCCGCCGAAGCAGAGCACATGAACTTAACCACTCAGCCATGGGGCCGGCCCCATCATTTCTTTTTAATTCATTACCTGATAGTCTTCTATAGGTAGAAATCTTCTCTTGTCTGCCATTTGTTTCTCCTGAGGTACTGTTATAACATATTTCTACTGTTCTCTTATAATATTTAAATCTCCTCTGCACCTATATTTTGCACAATATGATTTAAATCATATCACTTATTTTGTTTCTTTCTTTTGTAATTGATAATATCTAATAAAATTATCTGTTGTATAGATCTTTTCTAATAATCTGTTTTTGTAATTTGGTTCTACAGTCTTCCAACTCTTCAAGTTTACGTTTGTCTTCATTATTTCTTAGTTTCTTTGAGCTTTAAGTTCCCTTCCTTTTCTAGCATTTAAAAAATATTTGGATATTTAAAATATGTCCTTTGTTCTAGAAATGTGTTTAAGGCTATAATATACCTCTAAGTGCCACTAGATGTGCTTTACATAATTGGTCCTATTACTTACATCCCTAAATTTTTACAATATGTAAATCTGACTGAATGGAGAAAATTATGTTGAGAAAACTGAGAAGAGGAAGAGAAAGATGTTTTTTAGATGAGGTTTCAGAGTTCAGGGATATTTTGCTTTGTTTTGGTTATTAATTTTAGAAGACACATGAAAACTAGTGACAGAGAATGCTAATGGCAGCATTGAATTTTCTTTAGGAATTCAAGGACAATTTAACAAATAAGAATCAGTTAATATAATTGGCCAACTATAACAATCAGGGATTATCCAATGAATCTAAATATATAAATCAGAGGGCATTTAATGCAGGAAATTGTTTATGCATGTGATTCAGAAACCAAACAGGGGAGAATCAGGAAGACCAATGTTTAGCAACTTGTGGAGGTCACTTCCACATCTACCCTAGAGGGACAAATAGGGGAGATGGTATTACTGGAGACTTGAAGTTCGGGTTGACAGAATCTAGAACCATGGGGGGCCATTCTGATGGAGGCTGGAGTCAAGGGAAGATGTAGCAATTGAAGCAGAAGCTACCTGACGCAGACAGGAAAGGGAAACATTCTGGGCACTCTCACCCTCCTGGGGTCTAATCTGCTCCAAGTTCTCCTGTTGACTCAACTGAATTGGCATCTAGATGTTGGAAAGCCTAGAAATTGGGAGTCAGATCCCATATAGGAGAGTACAGAGCAGAGCAAGAGTGAAGAATGGATCTGAGGACAAATAGGTCAAGGACTGGCATACCACATTAACAGATTAAATGAAAAAAGTCATGTCTAAATTGTTAGAGAAAAGTATGTCATAAAAATCTTCATTCATTCATGATGAAAGATATGTTCTCAAAGTAGATAAAAGATATCTACAAAACATCTTAGAGTGAAAATCATGCTTCATGTGGAAACCTTGAAATCTTTCACTTTAATATTGAGAAGTAGACCAAAAGGCCTCTTATTATCATTTCTATTCTACATTTTAATAAAGATACTACCTAGGAAAGTAATGGGAAACAGAAGTAATCAAAGAGATAGGAATAAAAAAATAAGAAACAATGTTAGTATAATTAAATATGAGTAAAGTGTATATGAGGAAGATCTAAAGAAAAACTATTAAATCAACAAAAATGTTTTTAAAGAAAACTTCTGGGTATAAGATCAATATACAAATATGCACTTTTTCTGTAGCAACAGGCAGTATGAAAATGAAATTATACAAAAAAATAACTTGTAAATTACCATAACAAAATACCTGGTATCATCTATAAGTAAATATAATTTTAAAGATTTTATTTTTTCCTTTTTCTCCCCAAAGGCCCCCGGTACATAGTTGTATATTCTTCGTTGTGGGTCCTTCTAGTTGTGGCATGTGGGATGCTGCCTCAGCGTGGTTTGATGAGCAGTGCCATGTCCGCGCCCAGGACTCGAACCAACGAAACACTGGGCCGCCTGCAGCGGAGCGTGTGAACTTAACCACTCTGCCATGGGGCCAGCCCCTAAGTAAATATAATTTGAAAAGTGTATCAACTCAATAGAAAAAAAAATACAGATATTATTTATAGAAATGAATGAAAGATTAACTAAATAGAGAAATATTATTATATGTTTGTAAATAGAAAATTCAATGTTATTACCACGTTAATTCTCCCCAAATTTAATCTACAGATGACTGTAGTTCTTCTACAAATAAGACCCCAAAGGTTTGTTTGTGAATGTCTGTGTATATGCGTATATGTGTTTGAACTTGACAAGCTGATTATAAAATTTAAATTGACTTGAAAATGGTCAAAAATATCTAAAATCCTCTTGAAAAATAAAATAAAATGTGGTTTACTCTACCAAATATTAAGAATTACTAAAAATATATAATAATCAAGAGCTTCTGGCATAAGTGCAGGCATAGGCAAACAGACCAAAGTAACCAAATAGTGTCCCAAAACAGACCCACTTGTACACGGTTCCTTGAGTTATTAAAACTGTGCCATTGTAGAGAAATGGGAAAAGACCAGTACTTTTATGAAGAAATGACAGAGGAACACTGGGCTCTAGAAGAATTCAGACCAGGGGTCTTGTCCTGTGAACTTGGGCACACTACAAAACTTTATGAGGCTCAGGCCCTTCATCTGTTGAATTGGTTTGATAAGCCCTGACTTCTAAGACTGTTGGAATATATATAAAGCACATATCACAGGGCCTGGCATGTCTTAGATCATTGCTGAATAGTTTATGAATGCATGTCTCAGAAAACGTGAAGTGATATAGGTCATGAATAGCAAATCAACCAAAATGCCGCTTAGCAAGTCAAATTCCATCAATTTTCTCCATTTGAATATATATTATTTAATTTGAGTGCTGGGGAGACTTCCTCAATTGGATGCAACTCAAAACTACAATTTGTATGAAGGGCCATCTCCTTCTGTTCCTTCCCAGCTGCCTTTCCATCCAAATCACCCTTATTTTCGTTCATTCCACCACAAGCAGAAATCTAGCCCTCATTTGCAGATTTACAAAATTACCATTCAAAAGCCCTTTTTAGTGGAGCAGACTCTGACACTCTCAGCCCAAGACAGAGTGCCTGCCCAGTGTCTTCTTCACATCTTATCTCAATGGAGTATCAAACTTATTTCTCAGAAACTCTCTGGGCACAATATACATAAAACACCTAGCAACTGCACTGAGACAAGAGTACAGGACCCCTTACATTACTGCCACAGGTATAGATTATCTCTGGTTTACTTAAAATACCAAAGTAACCGTTAAGAGCAGTTTTCCATTCCATTCATTCATTCATTTAGTCTTTCAACTCAAAGATACAACATCTGAGTGTTTGGCCTCTGCTCAGCACTCTGACAGCCTCATCTAGTTCGCTACTCAACTTAACTTAAAATGACCTCCCACTGAAGACATAGCAGTGTCCCAAACCTCAAACTTCCCTGCTTCATGACATTTATACTTGACTGTTCTCATCTGGAACCCGCCCTGCCTAACTCCTAATTTGTATTTGTTCATTACGTCTTACAGAGTATCTCACTGTTTTCCTTACGTGATAGGAGTTCCTCAACTCTGAAATGTCATGGGCCTGGGCTGGATCTTCTTTATTTAGCATCCACAGGACTACTAAGGAGACTTCCGAAGAGCAGATGCCCAAATAATGTCTGAGGAATAAAATAGCCAGTGGCCTAAGGCTTAATTTATTACGGTTTGATTTTTCCTACATACTTGAATAAGCTAAGCGAATCTGTGTGTCTTGAATTTTACTAAAAGAAAGACTAAAATGTAAAGGAAACCAATAATTAACCATTTTTTATTTTTTCCTCTCTTTTTTGATCCCAACTATTTTATTGTGTGATTCTTTCACATTTCCAAAAAAATACCAAAATTCTTACTCTTAAACCTGATAAACAGCAATAGATATGTGATCCATGTCATTCATAAACTTAGATTCTGATGCTGAATAAACTTCTGTAAAAAGGACAATTGAAAACTACAGAAACAAAAACGAAAAATCTCAAAGTTACTCACATAGAACAGGAACACAAAGATTTTATCCACTGTCTTCCCTCCAGCCCCACTTTGGCCCATCACTACTTAGAACGTTCACTGCCCTCTTCATCCACAATATGAAGAATCTGCCTCAGACTTCACTAGGGACAGGAAAAACTACTGATCATAGCCCTGGAATTTGCCCTGACCATGGCAGTAGTGCCAGCCCTGGCTGAAACTCTAGCTCAGGCTCTCCCTTCCTCATCTCTCAAAATCTCTTCATACAAGACCTGGAAGGCAGTGGGACAGTATCATTGACCTTGGCCAAAATTTCCAGGATTTTAATTTTTCAGGTTTCAGCCTGGGCTCTTGGACCCACCGTGGTGTGGAGGATCACCACTGGGCACCTGCTGGTACTCCATGTACTTTCCTTGCATCAAATCTCTGGTGATGAGTTTCCTAACCCCCTTCCCCACAAATTAATTGCCTCCTCCCAGTATACACTGCTGCAATATTCAGGAATTTCAAGATCTCTTCCCCAGTGGCTCAGTTGCCACTCGTGAAGATCACACCCAGAAGAGGCATCAGAAACTCAGTCTTATGCAATCCTCTGCCACCACTCGAACTCCCTTTGTTGATGATGTCCAATTTGCTGACAATGACATAGGAGTGCCTTCTGGGGTTGATTTATTTCACATCAATGCCAAAGATCAGCTCCATTCATTCAGAGGTTCTCCTGAGGATTTCAGGGAAGAGGTGCTTGTACTTTGTGTTGACCATTTTTAGCATGTCTGCTTTTGTAATGGACCTCTCATTTTACACTTGTGTGGCAGGAACTGCACCATCCTACCCTCCTTCCTCTGTGTGAGCTCTTAATTGAGAGTGGGGCCTCAGAGGTGCTTGTCTTTTCCTCATATTGGCTCTTGGCACTTTCATCTGATCTCATGCATGAAACACCTGCAGAAGCAGTAGTAGTGGATGTGGGTCCCTGAGGTTCCTGGAGGATTTCAGCAGCAAGGGAGCTCTAGGGAATATCCCCACAATAGGAAGGGGTGGGGTGGAGTGTCCTTGGATCTTGTGGTGTTCTTTACAAGCACATCTCTTTACTCCCCTGACCCCAAAGCATAGTACACTGGTCAGGGACATCAGGCAGAAGTGTAGGCAGGAGGATCAGTAATGCTGGACCCCTGGAAGAGGAAGGATGAGAGAGCATGCTCATCTTCAATAGGGAGATACTTCCTTGGCTATAACAAAGACCACCTCTGCAGATTTCTTTGAAGGTACAGCTTAAAAAACCCACAAGGCTCCTATTCTCCTGATTAGCCTGTCCCCTGAGAACCCTCATATAGTGGATTGAGTTATTTGCCCCAAAAGATATGCTCAAGCCCTATCTCCCAGTACCTGTGAATGTGACCACATCTGGAAATGGAATCTTTGCAAATATAAGCAAATTAAGATGAGATCATACCGGAATAGGATGGGCCCTAAATGCAATGACTGGTATCTTTATAAGAGAAAAGAAAAGGAAATTTGGATACAGAGACATAGAAGAGACACAGAGGGAAGAAGGCCATGTGATAGCAGAGGCAGAGATCAGAGTGATGCATCTACAGGCCAAGGAATGCCAAGGATGACTGGCAAACCACCAGAAACCAGGAGGGAAGTTTGGAACAGATTGTCCCTCAGAGCCTCCAGAAGGAACTAAAAGTGCCGACAGCTTGATTTCGAACTTCTAGCCTCCAGAACTGTGATTGAATAAACTCCTGGTTATTTTAGCCACCAAATTGGTAGTACTTTGTTATGGCAGTCCTAGAAGCTAAGACACCTAGGAAGAAGTTATAATAAATCTTAGGCTGTGACCTTCCAGCCCTGCTTGAGGTGTACTAGAATGACCGCAGGGGCTGGCAGCGGGGCTCCCTCTTTTCTGGAGTGGGTTGCCCTCTCAGTTCATAATCAGGATCCTCGTATTAACTATTGGCTAGGCTTGGGTCCCCTTCCATCTGCTGCTCTGAAGTTGACACTTCAAACCAAGGCCCTTACTTCCCTGGGGCTCCAGGAAAAGAAAGTGAAGGGGTGCCTCAGTCACCTCTCCTGCCATGAGGCACGTAGTGCTGACTGTTCTGTGGGAGACTCGCTGCCATAGGCCACTTGAGGTCCTGAGTTCTCAAGGAGGGTCCCTACCTTGGCTCCAATAGGGTCTGGGATTGCTTCCTATGGTGACCAGTGGCTGGCTACACCTTCAGACGAAGGATCTCATCCCCTTAGACCTTATATAAAGAAGTGAAAAGGAGCCTTAGCCCAAAAGTCTGGCCCAGGGTCTTCAAGGACTGACCACAGAAATTGCAAGGTAATACTTTTGCGTTGTTTTAAGCCACTAAGTTTGTGGTAATTTGTTACTGAAGAAATAAAAAAAAAAACTATTATGCTAATAAAAAGAAAACTGGATTAAGTATGTTAATATCAGACAGACTAAGTCTTCAGAACAAAGAAAATTATTAGTGACAAGGGGGACTGTTTTATAGTGATAAAAGGGTCAATTTACTAAGAAGATATAACAATCTGGATATGTATGCCTTCAAAGAAGAGCTTCAAAAACATAAAACAGAAACGCAGAGAACTAAATGGACTTGTAGACAAATCCACACTTATAGTCAGGGATTTAAACACCTCTCTCTAAGGGATCAACAGTAACAATAGAAAGGAAATCATCAAGTATATAGAAGATATAGATATAGGATAAAGGATATAGAGCTAAACAGCACCACAATCCAACAGGATACGATTAACGTTTATAGAACACGACCTAACACAACAGAACACCCATCATTTTCAAGCGCACATAGAATATTCACCATGCTAGATCACATCCTTAGTAATAAAAAAATCTTAACAAAGGTAAAAGAAACACACAGAGCATGTTCTCTGAATGTAATGGAATGAAAGTAGAAATCAATAACAGAAATATAACAAGAAAAAATCTCTAAACCATTGGAAATCAAACAACATACTCCTAAAGAACATATGAATCAAAGAAGATTTCTCAGGGTAAATTTAAAAATATGTTCAAATGAATGAATGAGAATTAAAATGCAACACATCAAATCTAGGGGATGCCGGTTAAGGCAGTGATTAGAAGAATTTATAGCACTAATTGCTTTTATTGGCATAGTATCTCTTCCTACCTTAACAGATTACCACAAACTCAGCAGCTGAAAACAACGTAAATGTATTGTTTTACAGTTCTGTAGGTCCAAAGTCTGACATGAGTCTCATCAAATTCAATGTGTTGATAGGACTGCATTATTTTCTGCAAGTTCTAGGGTCAATCTACCAAGAAGTTAGTGCAATGTCATTGTGGATTCACCAAACAACAGAGCTGAAAGGTCTGTGAAGCAAAACCTGGTAGAATCAAAAAGAAAAATAGACAAATCTGTAATTATGTTTGGAGTTGAGAGTTTAGCTAAGCTACTCCATGATATTGCTGTCTCAGCATCCATTTTGTTTTGTCAGGTGGCCCGCAGTTACCTTAAACTAACTCTAGCCCCTCATGTAAGCACATGCCCTAGATAACATCCCACAGAGTCACAAGCAAATGTGAGTTCTTGATATGACTTCCCAAACAGCCCTTGAAATCAACAATCTCTCCTGCCTCCCAGGGCCTTCCCCTTATGTGTCCCTTAGACAAGATCCCCATGTAACTCACCAAAACTCTGTTCTTTTGGTTTGAATTCACCAATCTGGTTTTAGCCTAGGAACCCCACAGCACTCCACTCAAGGACCCTCCCTAATAAAGGCATGTGCCCCAGATTCTGCTTCTCTCTGTCTACCCTTAGATCTCCCCATGTGGTCCCTAGAGGCATACTAAGTACTTCCTCCAGGACCTGTGAGTAATAAACTTCTCTATTTCAATTTCTCTTATGTCTCTTGCTTAACCATGGTTCACCATCTAGCACCCTGAGCTCCACTTAACGAATGTTAATTTAACAAAGACATAAAAGGAATGGTCAACACTCTTCTCTCTCAATGAATGATAGAATAGCCAGATACAAAATCAACAAGGATCTAAGAACCATCAGCCAGTAGAATCTAACAGATATTTGTAGAACATTCTACACAAAAACAGGAGAATGCACATTCTTTTCAAGATCCCATGCAGCAAGTACCAAGATAAACCATATCCTAATTAATAAAACAAACCTCAACAAGTTGAAAATAATTACAATAATTACAGAGAGCATGTGCTCTCTGACCATATGGAATCAATATTGAAATCAATAACTAACAGAAGGACAACAGAAATACTCCAAATACGTGGAAACTAAAAACCACACTTTTTAAATAATCCACGAGTCAAAGAGGAAGTCTCAAAAGAAATTTAAAAATACATTGAACTGAATTAAAATGAAAACACAACATTTCAAAATTTGTGGGGCACAGCTAAAGCAGTACTGAGAATGAATTTGTAGCACTAAGATAGTACACTAAAAAAGTGGAAAAGTCTCAAATTAGTAATCTGAACTCACATCACAAGAACCTACATAAAGAAGAAAAAAATGAAGCCAAAGCAAGAGAAGGAAGAAAGTGATAAAGATAAGAGCAGAACTTGGTGAAATCGTAAACAAAAAAACAACGGAGACAATCAATGAAAGTAAAAGCTGATGTTTTTTTCGGGGGGGAGAAGGATCAATAAAGTTGACAAACCTCTAGTAAGACTGACAAAAAAGAGAAAAGACAAAAATTACCAAAATCTAGAATGAGTAGGAGAATATCATACAGAGAGAAAATAGTGATGGTAAATATTATTATCGACAAAATTCAGCACCTATTTCTGATAAAACTCTTAGGAAATAATAAATGGAGGAGAATTTCTTCCACTTGATTACCAATATCCATAAAAGTTCCTAAATTTGATGTTATAGTTAATGGTGAAAGTCTGAATGACTTTTCCTTGGGATCGGGAACAAAGCAAGAATGTTCACTCTCAGCATTGCTATTTAACATAGTACTAGAATGACTAGCCAGCACAATAAGGCAAAAAAGGAAATAAAAGTAGTAAAGATCATGTATGAATAAATAATACTGTCCCTTTGTGAAGATGTCATGACTGTGTACATAAAAAATCCCAAGAAATCTACAAAACAACTCCTAGATCTGATAAGTGCATGCAGCAGGGGTGCAGACTATAAGAGCCACATGCAAAAGTCAGTTGTATTTCTACACACTAGTAATGAACACATGGACACTATAAATGCAGTAACACTGACAAATGCTCAAAGAAAACCAATTCTGAAATACATAGGTGTAAACCTAATGAAACATGTACAGGCCTTGGATGCTGAAAAGTACAAAACTGTAATGAAATAAATCAAATATCAAAATAAAGTAAATGGAGAGATATAATGTGTTCATGGGTTAAAAGACTCAACACAGTAATGATATCAACTCTTGTCAAATTGATTTACAGGTTTAATACAATTCTTATCAAAATTTCAGCAAGATTTTTTCCATATATAGTTAATCTTAACTAAAATTTATATGGAAAGGCGAAGGAATTCGAATAGCTAAAAATTTTTAAAAGGAAGAATAAAATGGGAAGAATTAGTTTATAAGATTTCAGGTCTTTCTATTCAGCTATAGTACCTGAGACTGTGTTATATTCGTGGCTGGATGAACATATAGATAAATAGAACAAAATAGAGACCATACAAATAGCCCTACATAAGTATGGACAATGCTTTCCAACAAAGTTGCAAAAACAATTCAATGGAGGAAGGCTAGATTTTACAAAAATTGGTGCTAGAGTAATTGAACACCCATTAGGGAAAAAATGAATTTTGACCTAAACTTCACATCTTATACAAAAATAAATTCAAATGTAATGTAGATTTAAATGTAAAATGTAAAGCTATAAAACTTTTTAAAGAAAATGTAGGAGCCAACTCTGGGGACACATGATACATAAATTTAACAAGTTATACAGCATGGCTCTATGGGCACTGTATACATTGGTATCATTATTATTAAAAATATCTTAAAACAGAAAAGGGACGTGCAGATAGTAGTACTAATACTCTATGTTTTAATATTATATTTTAATTTTAAATAACTATAATTCATATTAAATTTTAAAAACAAACTTAAGTAAAATATTTTATTTTAATAAAAATATTTCCTGGAATATAGGACAACTTATGATACCCCATCAGGAAACAATGGTAAGAGATTTAGTCTAAAAATACTCGATATTAGAGTGACAGTAAAATGAAAAGGCACATGACACCATGGATTTCAACTGCATTCTGGGATTTGAATTACACTCTTCTGGCGTTGGTGATTTAGAATGTTTCTCCTGGGCATAAGTCAGGATGGAGATCCCGGGTGACAACAGGGAAGATAATTTGGCATGGATGTCGATGAAAGTGGTGGTAGTGGGCTTGCACTATTTGTGCCAGGTACTGTGTTGAATGCCTAAGGTGCATTATCTCATTTCCATGAATCCTCAACAGCCTTAGAGGGTAGATATTATGATCTTTTTCAGACTTTGTTTATGATAACAAGACCTTGAAAAAGCCATTATTTAAAGTCGCACAGTTAGAAAACAGCGAGACCAGGTTCGAGTTCAACTTACCTGACACAAAGCTACGCTCTGTCACTGCAGGAGAATGGTTAGTTTCCTGATTTGTCTTGCTGCACAGATGCTTAAATTTAGGAAATCTGGATAAAGCCAAAGAAATGATGATGAATGTAAGCACTTATGCCCTTTTTTTACTGACTTATTTTCTCAATTATATAATTAACTAACATATATTTTAATGATTTCTAGCTGTTCTAAAAACGTGCAGTTGTATATGTTCATAGTAGAAAGTAGTTTAAATGGTAGTCTTTCCTGGAAGCTGTAAATACTCCTCTGGTTCTCAGGAAGAAACACACTTGATTTAAATGCTCTCCAGAGGAAAGAACGACCAATACTTACAAAATTGACTTGACCAAACACTTCCATGGAGCACAGGATAAATTCTTACAAAAGTAGAAACTTTGAAGTTTTGTGCAGAAAAAAAGATATCTTGAATCCTAAGGAACACTATAAAATGTGACAATTGAGAAGAAATTCTTGCCAATTTCTGTCTAACACTGATTCACATGTGATTCTCATGTACAAACTCTTGATATCTCAATGTAATAAATTAAGCAAATACTTAAAAAGATATCTGGAATGCACTATTTAGTTTTTACCCTTTTAAAATTCAGACCCACGCAATATTTATTAATGATTTCTTCTCCCCACCCCAACTCTGTACTTTAAAATATTCCAAAGTCACATAAGGGTTGAAGACCAGAGCAATAAACATGTGTATATCCTCTGTTAGTTCAAAAATTAACATTTTGCCATATCTGCTTTCTCCCTTCCTCTGTCTTTTGTCGTCTTTTACTTGTGATTTATTTTCTTAAGGTATTTGCATGTGCACATGCACACACAAACAGACACATACTCTCCTAATATTCAGCACACATCTTCTAAGAAAACAATTCTCCTATATAAAAATAATTTCATCATTACAACCAAGAAATTTAACAATGATACAAGAACATTATCTAATTTATAGTCCATATTTAAGTGTCCCAATGTTAGGGTCCAAATTGGAATCAGCCATTGAATTTAGTCTCCTTTAATCCAGGACAGTCCCCCAGCCTTGTTTGGTCCTTCATAGCATTCACATCTTTTAAGAGTCGAGGTCACTTGTCTGAAATCTCTGGGTGTCGTTTCATCACTGGATGAGTTTAAACTTTCCTGGCAAGAAAGCTTTATACATACTGCAGTACAGTTCTCAGTGCATCCCGTCAGGAGGCACAGCAGGTCAGAGTGCTAAGCTGTTAGTGATGCTGAGTTTGGTCACCTGGTGATGATGGTGTCTACCAGATGTCTTCATGTTAAAGCCACCTTTCTCCCTCAGTAATTAATAAGTAACCTGTGGATGAGACTTTGAGACCATGTGAACATGTGTTTCCTTATCAGCCTTTTCCTCAATGGTCCTGCGTATAGAGTATAACTGTGTTTGGTTTGTGTAAAGCCTCCTGGAAGGGCTCTTACAAGCAGCTAGGCCAGTGGTTCTCAGGGCTGAAAACTGTTGATTCAGATCCCCAAACTGAAAAGTGCAGCACAGGACAGCAGCATCAGAAAATGTAAAAGAAACCAGATGCCTTCTGCAGCAGTAGGAGGTAGTGAATGTGTAAATTTGTTTTATACCTATAAATATGAATTTACGGAATCAGTAAATCTGCTTTCAAGTAACAGTCGGAAATTGTCATTCTTTTCTACAAACTTCAGGACAAGCATGCAGTTCTCTGGTTGAGAACGACAGGAAATCAATTCCTCTACCTTCCTCCAAGGGATTAAGACTAACAGTCTTGGGGCCGGCCAGGTGGCGCAGCGGTTAAGTTTGCACGTTTTGCTTTGGTGGCCCAGGGTTCATCAGTTTGGATCCCAGGTGTGGACATGGCACCACTTGGCAAGCCATGCTGTGGTAGGCGTCCCACATATAAAGTAGAGGAAGATGGGCACAGATGTTAGCTCCGGGCCAGTCTTCCTCAGCAAAAAGAGGAGGATTGGCAGCAGATGTTAGCTCAGAGCTAATCTTCCTCAAAAAAAAAAAAAAAGAGACACTTTCAGAATCACATGAAACTAAGAATTATGAAGATAATTGATCTAATTCAATGCAAATCAATTATTCTTATGTTAATACTTTTACTATGATGTATCCCTTTTTGAATAACTTCGTTTCTAAATACATTGTATTAATATTTTATTGGTCCCACATTTGATAGAGTTTAGGTTAGTTTATCCAACGAAATCATTTGGCTAACTTCTGCTAAGGATTCTATGACAAAAATTTGTTGCTCTGCAGTGTAAATCAGGACACAATAGACGTCATTGATTCACAGCTGGGATGCTAGTTCTAATATTATGATTCTAAAAATGTACCTTTATAATGCTTATATTTTCACAGCGTGGGCGCTTTCAGTCTCCTATTACAGAAAACTAGGATTATGGGACACTGCCTTTAGAATTCCTATGCCTTAGAGTGTTTTGTTGCTGTTACTTTTAAATAAATAATCAAACAAGTAATTAAAGAATGATCATTTCGATCCATTTCAGATCAGATGGCTTTATTAACACAGTTTCTGAATCAAACTTAAGAACTATATAAATTAGTAAATCATTTTAAACTGCTATTATGGAAGTGAAAATATATTTACTTCATTTTTAGTTGTACAAATTTCATTTATTTAATGGATTGGTCTAATGTTTGTGTAAATTTTTACCAAAGCTAGTATAGAGAGATATCAATATTTTCTTTCAGGAAGTTTATCAGTTTAATGCTAAATAAATAGTTTTCGATGTTGCAACATTCAAGCACATCTCAGTCTCTTGTGGGAGCATGAAGGTTCATTTTTTTAGTCAGCAATAAAGTATCAGAGTTTTTGAAATGTATTTATTTTTACTGAATCTAAGCAGAGTCAAAAGTTTCCTGATAATGACGTTAACTCTCACTCACTTGTATTTTAATATCCTCTTGATGTCATTCTGAGCTTCTCTTTCCTCTAATGAAAAAATGATACTTCTAGACGCTACAAGTATGACTATGGCATATGCCTGAAGCTGCAGTGGCACCCATTAGATCAATACTAAGGCTGTTTGCATTAAAAGAATCTTTAAGTACTGGGTTGAACCATATGAAATTGCCAACTACATAAATGACAATTTAATTTGATTCATGTAATACATTTGTCTTCCCACTGTGGTGCACACACACATACAGACTTGTATGCACACAAATATATCACATCCCTCTCCCTAGGCCCAGGCACATATTAATTTTATTTTCCATTTCTCCTCATTGCTGGATTGTAGGAAAGAAGTCACTCTCTGCTCTAAAAAGAGAAAGCAAACAAAAATATCTTTTAATAAACATAAACATAAATCATTCAAAAAATTTTAAGTTCACAGTAGAGAATAACCAATGTAATGCAAATGATGGTTTAAGCACCATAATTGTGAAGTTGAAGACATGATGAGCATATATAACAGAGAAGGTGTGTAAAGTCTGACCATTCATCTCCTCAATCATTAACTGGGCGATAACACTCAAATCTCACATCTGTAACTCTTTCTCCATCATTAGTGAAGATAAGCAACCCTTATCCCTGTCTTTCTGAATGATGTTAGGGTTGAAATTTTGAAGCTTCATAATAAATTTCTGTGGTAAAGGGCTTTGTAATGCCAGTATTTTACTGCTTTCCGATAGCATGTGCAGTACTGTGATGGCCTATTGAAAATATGCTATGTACTGTAAGATTGTGATATTATTTATATCTTCCTGCTCTTAATTAAGGTTCTGTTCCTATATGTATGAATGAAAAAGAAATCTTGTGTTCAAAAAGGAATTCAATTGAACATGGGTTTAATTCATAGAAACAGAAGTAGAGAAAGTAATTTTAATCATGAGCCTTAAAGTGAAGAGTTTACAATTTATGCCTGTTTACTGTGCCACATAATAAAGATTATGTGTTCCATAAAAAGTCAAAAAAAGAAAAGAAAAGAAAAGAAAGAAAGAAGAAACAGAGGCAGAGCAAGAGGAAGGGGCAAGGCTCCGGGATGTGGTTTCTAGGAGCTGGTCTCTCTAGTCCTAATGAGGATGTGAGTCTAAACTTTCTCAACAAGGCAACTAGACCAAAAATTACATGTTGACAAAACTGGCAGGAGCCACGAACAGTTAATGAAGAGTTCACTGCTAACATTGCTTTAAATTGATACACCACAAGTCTTTTTATGGTGCTAAATAAACTCAGAAATAGGAGAAGGAAAAGAGCATGCTGGGTCAACCCTTTGAAAATGCTTTATGTTATGAAATTCACTACCACCACCATCACCATCCAAATGAAATGCTTATTACTATCCATCTACTATTTAAGTAAAAATGTAAAATCAATGGAATGATCTTGAATGACTGTGCTTGCTTCAGAGAAAGTTATTACAGAAAACGAACTTCGTTCAGCAAGCTTTCTAAAGCAGACTGTACTATCTGCATCTATTTAAAATACTTCTCAATTTAATAACTGGTAGCAAAAATGTTCACATGTAAATTTACTTATACACAAAAGGGTTACTTAATGTTTATTTAAATATGTAATGCTTACTATAGATAGTATATTTATATTAGTCAGGACAATTGATGCGACAAGCGAATTTTAATTCTGATGTGGTGATGTATATTTATAATGATACAGTTCATCCATGGTGGTGTAAAACATAAGAATGTCTCTATCACAAGTCATTTTGTTAATGAGGGATAAAGGTCTAGAGTTTTAATTTTTTCATTTATTTCCAAAAATCAAAGCAGGCTCAAATATTCCTGATGATAATGTCACTCTCACTTGCTTGTCTTTCAACATCCTTTCTTTAGAGGGGGTACAAAAGGAGTAGAGTTACAGCTGCTCTTCTAGCTATTACAATAACTCAGAATATATGCTAACTGTGGGCGATAAAGTCACTGTTATTTATGAAATAATAATTCTAGCAACTATGCATTAACCAATTTAGTACCCTAAAATAGATTTTTAGTTTAATCTAAAATTTCCTAAATCCATGGAAGTGTTGCATATGTGAATGTCTTCCACTGATTTGCATCTTGACAAAATAAGGGCAGAGAATCCTTAGAGCACACAAGAGATCTATAGATAGTCATCAAGTGTAGAAATATATGCCCATCTGGCAATAACTTAAATTAATATGTTATTTTCACATGAATCATCTCATTTGCTGAATGCTCAATAATCTGGTAAAATAAGCAGAAATTGAAATTTATATAAGACTTTTGAGAAATTTGACTCTCTCTCAGAGCCTGTTTTCTGTATTTTAGAACATTATCTTTGATTAATATCTACCAATATATATTTTCTTTTCAAGATAATGTTCATAGAGTGAAATACTATAATCTATTGTTAACCAAGTTCAAAATGTGGTTTCTAGGAATGAATTGTGACAAAAAGGAGAAATTACCAATCCCTAATTTATGTTTGGACAATATCCTATATATATGTATATATATGTAGGTGTATGCATATGCTTTAATTTACAAACACTTTCTGTCTTTACAAAGATATACGTAAATAACTATCATTACAAGAAGATATAAAGGCAAAATTTAAAATATTCAGAAAGATATACAGAGTACATTAGCACAGTACTAAATAACACTGCCTTAATGCCCAGAGTAGAACTGTGATATATGATAGATCGCTTTAGTAACTGGATCAGCCTTAAAATATCTAATGAAGCTGAGTCTAAAATTATTTGTAAACTATATGACACAGTAGCTTTTCTTCTGTTTGCATCCTTACTTCTTTAATGGTTAATCCCAAGGAATTTTGAGCAGAGGCAAAAGCCATTAAATATATTATGTGAATCAACATCCACATCCTGCTGATAAACAAAAGCTAAAACTCCCACTGTGATGACATAAACTCATATGAACACAGTAAGTTCATTTTCATTAAACTATTCCTTCAAACTTTTAAATCACTTTATGTTAAGGCAACCAAGGTCTAGCCAAAACATAGACTAGGTAATATTTATAAGTTATTTCCATCTTATCTCTTAGAAGATTTTAGGATTTTTTTTATTGAGCATACCAAAAAAGAAGTCAGAGTTATGCTAGAAATACCTGGAATCAAACTATTCTATTGAAGTGGCTTTTATAAACAGATAATATCATGGACTAAAGTCAGAACTAGCCTTACAAGTTATTAAAAGAGGTCATCAATTATGTCATGATAGAACTCCCTCTGATAGAAACCCTTATTAAAATGTATTTCCCCAACCATCTGGTTAAATGCCTGAAATCCCACCATCAAATGTGTGTTCTTATTGGTTAGAGCAATGCTAAAGAAGAATATTTGTTCATCGTAAATTTGTAGCTTGAAGGTTAAATATTGATGTCTGAGGAAGAGAACAGATATTAGAGATCAAGTAGGCCATAATGAAAGGACTACAGCAGCTTGGGAAGCCAGGAGATGGTCTGGCATCACTTTCAGAAGGAATGTAGTTGCAGAGGGTGGGATTACCTGCGGACTCCTGATCATAATGGAGTGACTCAGAGGGAAGTAAAAACTAAAATTAAACAGGAACTATGAGGTACCAGGTGTAGCCTAAGGCAGCCTTATCTCATTTAATTTTTCAAAGAGAGATGGCCTTCTTCAGAATATTCCATTGGATGTAAGTCCAGTGATAGGAAAATAGACAATCTATGTTTGTATTGCCTTGTTTTGTTCCTTTCCAATAAGAGGTCAGTGAAATCCATGAAAACATCTCTAGTCAATATCAATAATAGACTTGCAATGGTAAAATTACCAACAGGTTTCCATCATCTTTGAAAATAGTTCCCGATCTTCAGGATGCGGACACCTAAGGGCAACAGAAACCTTAGGTTCTATATTTCCATATGCACATCAAATAGTCTGAAAAATAATTTGCCCAACACATGTTTTTAAACATGATCTTATAGATGTCAATAAATGCTCTAATAGTTAATAAAATGAGGTTTTTACTTTAAAGAGTTCCTGAATTTAGATTAACTTTTGGTCATATGTTTTCTCAAAAAAAAACAGAGAGTGAAATGCAAGCACTCGCACATAAGAGGGTCTGGTAAACAGTTTGAGGTGAAAAGAGTTTGCGGTACTTGACAAGTACGAAATCACTGCTCTTTGGCTTGAATGTAGTCTAGAATGGAGCACGCCAGGATTCCATTAGTTTATGCAAGATTGAGATGAAGATCATTTAAAGTACGTGGAAGACAGGTGTAGCTTCAAGCCCAAAAGTAGAATCCTGAACTACCTTTTGCATTTCAGCAGGGGAGAAATGAATTTAACTTCCTGCTGTTGAGGCTTCTTTTTGTAGACTTTTCTCAGAGTAACAAGCAAGCACTGTGTCTAGCAAGTCACTGGAAAAGGTCAGATTTGGATGTTTACAAACAGCCATGTGATGGCTACAAAAATCCAGCTGAAGACTGACTCGCATGGTTACAGGGAAGAGGTTATTAATATCAGGGAGCCAAGATTTACTGCTGGACTCAGAAATTTGAAAATAATCTCTTAAAATATAATAAACACTGAAGTTAACAGTTATCAAGAGAATAACAGAGAGTGGAGGCGGGAGGAAAGAGAGGCATCGAAGAGAATTATAAAGTTGAATCAATTTGCATGGCCGTTTCAATAAATTGATAATGTTTGGAGTTTTATTAATCACTAAAAGGGTTTTATTTGGGAGTTTAGTAGGCAATAGGATACATTGTTAACAAATAAAATATAAGAAATACTGCATTAATCACAACAAACAGACCAACAATAAAAAAATCCTGGCATTTTTGAAACTGAGTACTCGTTAAAACTAAAACATAACTTCCACTATCGAGGCTTGAAGTTTTTTTCTAAATGACTAAATTTTTCAGAAGTTTAGAGCAAGCTACAGAGATTGGTCTATGAATGCATAGGGCCCTATTTATATGCATATATGATGCTTTTTTGTTCTTTTTCCTTTCAAAGAATTTTAGATGTCCCACATTGCCATCAGTCACCATGTCCTGTCATTTATTCCATCAAAAATCACTCCTTCTTTTCCATATATCTCTTTTTTATTCATTCTAACTCCCCTCACTGTAGATCTGTACCTCTTCACAGCCTCAGTCTGGTAGTTTATTTACTGGTCTCTTTACTTCTGCCTTTCTCCTTTCACAGTCACTTTGCTCATAAATATCTTATCACTTTCATCTGGTTGGAAGCTCCTTAAAGGCAAAGACCTGCACGCAGCACATAAAAGAAACTTGGAACTTTTGACTTCGTATATGGAATGATAGTTGGATGGATGGATGGATAGATGGATGGATACATGGAGGGAATGTGACATCCTCACTCAAGACACATTTGAATTACCAGAAAAGACCACTTTGTAGTCATCAGCAAGGACCCCAAAAGTCTAATATTCAATCCCTAATTGTCACAGAAGGTTGCATAAGTCGGATGTAACCTTAGGCTAGGGAGCTGAGACGGACACTGTAGGACGTAACAAATAGAGGCAGTCGGCTGACCACACTCCACATGATTGGGCAGCATGTCCCACCTTGAAGAGGCACTAGGAGGTGCAGCTCACGCCGTCCACACTAATCAACTCATTTTTTAAAATTGTGATAAAAAACACATAACATCAATTTACCCTCAACAATTTTTAAGTGTACAGTAGGGTATTATTAACTTTATGCACAATATTGTACAATAGATCTCTAGAACTTTTTCATCTTGCATGACTGAAACTTTATATCCACTGAGTAAGTTCCTGATTCTCCCTCCCCCACTCCCTAGCAACCACCATTCTACTTTCTGTTTCTATGAGTTTGATTATTTTATGTATCTCATAGAAGTGGAATCATGCAGTATTTGTCTTTTTGTGATTGGCTTATTTCACTCAGCATAATGTCCTCAAAGTTTCATCTATGATGTAGCATATGCCAGGAATTTCTTCTCTTTTAGGGTTGAATACTATTCTATTGTATGTATATACCACATTTTCTTTATACATTCATCCATCCGTGCACTTTTAGGTTGCTTCCACATCTTGTCTATTGTGAATAATACTGCAATAAACGTGGGTGTGCAAATACATCCTTAAGATCCTGTGTTTAATTCTTTTGGATATATACCCAGAGGTGGGATTGCTGGATTATATGGTAGTTCTATTATTAATATTTTGAGGAACCTCCATACTGTTTGCCATAGTGGATACAGCATTTTACAATCTCACCAACAGTACACAAAGTTTCTGATTTCTCTACGTCTTCACCAACACATCATTTTCTGTTATTTTTTTTTTGGTTTCTGATAAAGGTCACGTTGATGAGTGTAAGGTGATACCTCGTTGTGGTTTTGATTTGCATTTCACTGATGTTTAGTGATGTTGGGCATTTTTTCATATACTTGTTGGCTATTTGTATATCCTTTTTGGAGAAGTGTCTATTCAAGTCTTTTAGCAATTTTTTAATCAGGTTATTTGTTTTGTGTTGTTGTTGTTGAGTTGTAGAAGTTTTTTATATATTCTAGATATTAACCCTTCATCTGATATGTAGTTTGTGACTGTTTTCTCCCATTGTGTAGGTTGGCTTTCCACTCTGTCAATTACTTCTTTTTCTGTGCAGAAGTTTTAAAGTTTGATGAAGTCTCATTTGTCTATTTTTGCTTTTGTTGCCATGCTTTTGGAGTCATATCTCAGAAACCATTGCCCACTCCGATGTCATGAAGCTTTTCTATGTTTTCTTCTAGGAGTTTTATAGTTTCAGTTCTTACAGTCCATTTAGAGTTAATTTTTGTATATGGTGTAAGATAAGGGTTCCTCTTCATTCTTTTGCATGTATATCCACTTTTCCCAACACCATTTGTTGAAAAGATTACCCTTTTCCAATCATGTAGTCATGACACCATTTTCAAAGATCATTTAACTATATACACAAGAGTTGAATTCTGAGCTCTCTTTTCTGTTCCATTGGTCTATTTATCTACGTTTATCTCAGTGCCATACTTGGATTACTATAGCTTCGAAATATGTCTTGAAATCAGAAGTATAAGGCCTTCAACTTTGTTCTTCTTTCTCAAGATCGTGTTGGCTATTCAGAGTATTTTGAGATTCCATATGAATTGTAGAATTTTTTTTTTCTATTTCTACACAGAATGCCAGTGAAATTTTTTTACTGACAATTTTTTAGAGCATTTTTAGCTTCACAGCAAAATTAAGAGGAAGGTACAGAGATTTCCCATATTTTCCCTGCTCCCATACATACATAACCTCCCCCATTATCAATGTCTATCACCAGAGAGTATGTTTGTTACAATTAATAAATCTACATTGATGCATCATAATCACCCAAAGTCCATAGTTTATCTCAGGGTTCATTCTTGACGTTATACATTCTATGAGTTTGGACAAATATATGACATGTATCCATCATTATAGTATCTTGGGACTCCAAAGCCTCCATTATTGTGTAAGTCAATAAATTTCTTTCTTTATATATGTATATATCCTTTATGTTTATATATATATAAACACATCCTATTTTATATCCACGCTCTATTGGTTCTGATTCTCTGGCAAACCTTGACTAATACGTCACCTCCCTAATGTGAAATAACCCAAATTATAGAAAACAATCATTATAGATAACAAATGACTACAGAATTTAAATCATGCTTTGGTTGGGAAAGGATATACAGCAGACCTCTGGAATAACAATAATGTTCTATTTCCTGTCAAGAGTTGTGGACATAGGAGCATTTACTTTACAATGATTTGTTAAAACATGCAAATAATTTTAAGTCATTTTCTCTATGTTGTTCCAAGGAAAAAAACTTTTAAAAATAAGCAAAAAAAGTTCAGTAAATTGACAGTAAACCAAGATGCCCTAAATTCATACTCCTGTGTAGTAGAAAATTAAAATTGACACGGCTTCCACTGAGTATAAATTTGGAAGTGATTGGACATTTCTTTGCAAATGTGAAATTATTGCTAGGTGTTCAGAATTTTGGAATTTTGGCACAAATATATCCCTACATTATCCCCAAACCAAGATTAAAATCAAAAGCCTCAAACAACGTAAGACTACCATCAGTGGTCAATGGAGAAAAACCCAAAATGCCTTACCTGAAGGATCTGAACAAAACTCTTTTTATTAATAATGGATCGACAGTACCAAGTAATGCGTCTGGAGGAATTTGAAATGCAGAATGGACAAACCTAGAAGCCAGGTTTTATTTAAAAGCAAATCTAGGCATTCAACACATTCCTAGTTTGCACTAAGAATGGAGTTTCCACAAGATGAAAACATCCTAGAGTACTGCTCTTCTCGATCCTTAGAGGGGCTTTGAGTACTTCAAAAGTAGCTTCTAGCTATATGGCAGCGCTCCTTAGATGTACTTAACTCACTTTACACATTTTTAAAAGTACATGTTTAATCCATACATCCTAGAAAGTTACATAAGGACCAGATATTAATTTACCTACATAACAGTTACTATGCTGTTGCCTAGCTGAGCGCACTCCAAGTGGTTTAACTCTGGGTCTGATTCATTCTCAGCTGGTCTCCTCCATGTGAGGCGGGTTCCTACCTCTTTCAAAAACAACAAAGTATCCAGAAGAAGTATGCTTAAAATTCTTCAGTAAACAATAGAATCTGACCCAACACGCCCAAATGCACCCTTCACAAATATCGTAGTATGCATTGGAAGTTTATTTTAATAGCATAATTTCCATTTGAGTGGCAATGCCTTATCAGATTAATGAGATGAGCATAGGAAGGCTTATTATGCATCCAAAAGTTTTATGATTCCATAACAAAGTTGAAAAAATGTTACTGTCATTTAAGAAAACAGTAGATATAATTGAGTTTTACATTCTCAGTTTTAACATCAGATTTACACATTTTAAGATATATTTCTCATCAGTATAATTTTCCATACTTTTATGATAAAGATTCTGAGCATTGCTTTAGCTTTAAAATTAGAATGGAATGATTAATTATCATATTAATAAATGAGGTATAAATTACAATTTAATTTTCATTCAAACTCCTTATTAACTAACATTAAAATATCCATATGTGTAAGGTCCCATTTATATGTGTTTTAAAGTCAGAAAATATTTATACAATTCAGTATCTTAAAACCAGCAATTTTCAAAATAAACAAGAATGTGTCCAATCATTTTTAAGAAAAGGCCAAGAATTCTGCTAAAGGATATCTTGCCATGATTAGGAAAAGCACTAATTAATATCACTTTAGAGTGAGTAACTAAATAGGCACACCCTAGGAGTTTGTGTGCCAAGAAATTCATAGAGGAGACATTTCAGTGGCAGCTTTGCTGTTAATGATACTGAAGCTTCTGAATATCAGCCAATCGCAAATGTGCAGGACCGCTTCTCCTGATGTTAGTAGAACTATAATAACTATGTTTTTGGGAACACGATCACATTTCATATGGAAAACAGGGTGATATCCAGAACAGTTAGCTTCCAATGCTAATGAATTCTACAATGTAAAAGGGAACTATAAACAAATAACGCAGAATCTTGAAGAATCCTGACTGTGCCAGGCATTAACCTTTTGGTTACCAGGTCTTGAGTAGGTATGAGGTCAAGGGGAATTGGGTAGGCGGGTATCAGGTATGGGCAGTGAGAATAGTGGTCAGTTACGAACTAGCAAAGAAGTATGTCAAGATTTTATTCACTGGCAAATATATACCAACTATGTGCCAGTTGAACACCAGCCCTGAGTTTAGTTCAACCTCATCTATCAAACATCCCCTGTATTATTCTTACCATGCATCTCTAATTGGCTTCTCATTTAGAACATAATATGTAGATTAACATCCATTAAAACACTCAAGTCTTACTATATGAGTAATGGATTTTCACAACTTAAAAATAATTTTATACAAGTTTCTTAGTAAACTGATTATGCAACAGCAATAAAAACCTGGTTGATAAAGTTGGTTCCCATGGTGTTACAGGTTACCAATGCTGAAAGCACTATACGTGTAAAACAAATTTAACAATTAAATAAATAGGTGAAGGATGATGGATACAGATTTCTCACTGCTGGGTTGGAAGGTTACAGGGAAGCAATGGGGGAAGGCAAGCATGGTCCACGTGGTGCTGGATTAGAACTGGAGATATCAGAAAGAACTCATGTTTTAGCTTAATATACAGATGGATGTATAGAAAAATGTTTATAGACATGTGCATATGCAGGGGTTAGTATGCACACATATGCTTCCTTGCTCTGTCAGCTGAGAGGGCCTAGAAGCATTGACAGCCCAGTTGAATGAGCACACTTGGCAACCATTCTCCAATAAATAATACCTTTCTCCAATACAAGCAACCAAGATTCCTTGGAGAAATGGCCAATTCTAAGGTTGGGACAAGGAATACACATAATGACCCTGGAGCATAGTGTAGTGATAGAAAGTATGGAAATTTGCAAAAATAACTATAAAGATGAGGATGTGTCAAAGGGACACAGGAGCCAAGAAAAAGTCCCCAGTAGCCAAAGCTAGAATAATTTGAGCAACAAAAGATATAAAGTAGTATAAGATTATAATCCAATGCATAAAGTAAATATCCAAGAGCCCATAGTGATACAAAAAATGATCGAGTAAAAATAAACTGAAGAAAATAGACAAATCTCCTTTGTAGAACAATTCTAAACAAATTATGTGACTCCTCAGGCCCCTCAAAGAGGGGGCATGTAACTCCTCACTCCTTACGTGGAGGTGGAGCACAATGACTTCATTCCAAAGGACATGGTACAGAAAGGGGAGAAAGAAGTGTAACTTCACCAGAGAAGCCTGACAAACACGGCCTCAGGCAGGTGATCAAGGTTAACATGACAGTGATAAGTCCTGGTGATAGCACGTGCCCTTGGTAGATGTGACGGAAATGATGTTTTACCTCAGCGGTCTTTTGCCCCAAAACCTATAACGCGTGTCTAATCATAAGAAACACGTCAGACAAAACCAAATTGAGGGACACTCTACACAATACCTGCCAAGTACTCCTCAAAACTGTCAAGGTCATCAAAAACAAGTCTGTGAAACTATGACAACCAAATGGAGCCTGAGGAGACATGAAAACTAAATGTAACGTGGTGTCCTAGATGGAATCCTCAAAGAGTAAAACAACATTAGGGAAAATCTAAGGAAATGTGAAAAAAAGTATGGACTTCAGTTAACAATAATTTGTCAATATAGGTTTATCAGTTGTGACAAATGTGCCATACCAATGTAAGATGCTAACAATAAGAGAAACTGGTTGTGAGTGACATAGGAACTCTTTGTACTATTTGCAAAACTTTTTCGTAAATCTAAAGCTGTTATAAATTTTTTTGAAGATTATTAAAATAAAAAAGTTAGAAGGAGGCAAAATATTATACTAGATATAACACTTGTTCTCAAACTAGTTTTTCCCATCCAAGAGTTGGTTGAAAGTACAAAAGATAAATAGCCTAGTACTGTTTTTTCTGTGGAAATTTGGGGGCTATATACCGTACAATGTGGAGCTACTGGAAGGGTAAAGTTAATGCTTGCTTTTGTACCTCATTAGCTTATATACAAAAAGAGAATTACCAGGAGGAGAAACCAAATCTACTCTAACGTCAGAAAGATACGGATCTAGCCTAAAGATTCCCACAGCAACATCATTTCTAGTGCTAATGTTATCTCCTGCCAAAATGTTTACCAGTGTTTAATCTCTCTTGATGGCATTTTCCTTTTTCAGTCATTCCTAAGTCCCTTCTAGTAAAGTCTCACAAACTTTACCGAGCACCAGAATCACTGGGGATATTTTTAAAATACAGATGCTGCTGATTCCTTAGATCTGGAGTGGGACCTGAAATTCTGCCTTTCAAACAAGCTCAAAGTCTGTCTTCTAAACTAGCAACCTCAGTGTACAAATTTGCGGGTCCCACCAAAGACAGTGAACTAGGAACTCTGGAGGTGGGACTCAGAATCTGTTTTAACAAATCCTCTAGGTGAGTCATATCCATGGTAAAATTTGAGAACCAGTGTTCTAGGGTGAAGGTTCTCAACTTTGGCTTGCCATTAGAATTGCCTGGGGAGCACTTAAAACTTTCAGTGCCCCTGGTCACGCTCCAGATAAATAACACGAGAGCTTTTGGGTGGCAAGAACACATTTGTAGTTTCTAAAACTCCCCTGGGTGATGCCAATGCCCAGCCAAAGTTGAGAACCACCGCACTAGAATGGGAAACAGCTATCATCTGAACAACCATCCCATATATATTGAAACAAGCATATTTTATATTATCTAGTCAAATAATTTAGAATTCTATCATTTAGCTTAAATTTTATTTTCCAGTAAATCACTTAAGTTCTTCTATAAAGCAGCTCAAATTTTTCTTTTGGTCTAAAGTTATTCAATTTAAACCTGGGCACTAAAATGTAGGGATTAGATAATCTGCTTTCAATATAATGAATACACCTTAGAAGTTTGTGAGGTGAAGAAAATAATGAATGGGGGACCTCAAGGTTCTTACACCCCCATTGTTAATTATGAACCCTTGCTTTGTGCTTGTCTTTGAACACAGAGGCACCCCTAACTCAGGCTACCCTCAGGGTTACCTGAAACAAGCAGTTAAAGTCAACTCTTGACTTTCCAAAAGTAAACACCCTAGGTCTGGAGTTAATCATCAGAAAATAATATGCTTTCGGGGCCAGCCCTGTGGCCAAGTGGTTAAGTTCTTGTGCCCTGCTGCGGCGGCCCAGGGTTTCACCGGTTCAAATCCTGGGCGTGGACATGGCACCACTCGTCAGGCCACATTGAGGCAGTGTCCCACATGCCACAACTAGGAGGACCCACAACTGAAATATACAACTATGTGCTGGGGGGATTTGGGGAGGGAAAAAAAGCAGAAAAAAAAAAAAGAAGATTGGCAACAGTTGTTAGTTCAGGTGCCAATCTTTAAAAGAAAAGAAAATAATATGCTTTCTTTGGCTGGGCATTGAAATCATCTGGTAAACATAATCACCCAGAGCCATTGCTTTAGTCCTTTGCAAGGTCTAGGCAAAGTACTAGTAAGGCAGTGAATTTATTATAAAAACGGAGGAGGCAGCAAGACTTGATTCTGATTATTGTAAGCTCCTTCAGGATGTAATGTTCCCTCTCCCCAGTCTACAGTGGAAACCACTGTGCAAAATAGTGGATTTCAACATTCTGGCATCTCTTAAGCCATGTCATCTCTGTGTGTTCCCAGATCAGACATATTTTCCAACATAAAAACAAATATTAATTCTGAAATACAATGTAAATGATCTGGAAGTTATCCAAAGCTCGCCTCACTCCCCATGAAAATTACTTTCCTGCTTCTGCTCTTTCTTCCTTTTTTGCCTAAAACTCTCTGTTGCTATGAAAGTGTCTCTTATACTCCAGGGTGGACCCAATGACACTCTTAATAGTAGAAAGCCCATAACTCTACAGTAGCCACTGAGATCATTCTGGAAAACTAGGATACTGATTATAATACTGACAATACTAGAGCATTTACTCAGTTATTACAACTAACCAGGGAATGTTCTAAGCACTTTGAAAAGATTTCTCATTAAATTTTCACAATAGCCAGCTGTTCAAATATTACATCCTCAGGATGCCTTATCTATCTGTCACATAGAGCTATCCCTTACTCTCTTTCTCTTTAAACTCGTGCATTTTCCTTCTTAGACTGTGAGATATCATATCACATATTATTTAGCTATTTATTTACCTATTTGTTGGTTCTTATTTTCCCTGTCTTCACCACTGGAACAGAAGCTCCATGAGGGCATGGACTTCTCTATCTTGTTTACTGCCCTGACTTTAGTGCCAAAAGAAAAAAAGCCAGGGCTATAGCAGTTATAAGGGAGGAAGAAATATTCCTCTATCCTTCCAGGTTCTTTCGGCTGGTCTAAGAATTAAATTGACATGAGACAGAATAACAGGAGAAAATCAAATAAGTTTAATAACATGTATGTATGGGAGAAAACCAGGAAAACTGAGTAACTTGCCAAATCAGCCGAAACCACCACCTTAAATAGCCCCAAAAGAAGATGTTGGGGGTAGTGGTTTGGAATTCAAAGGGGAGGAAGGCAATTCACATGGAGATGGAAAAGCAAATGTTTGGTAAACAAATGTTTGCCATGCCAGGCAGAGACAATGGGACATGGAGAGGACTTTGATCAAATGGGCCTTGCTGGGTTCCTCCCTGTCTACCACACCTAGTTCATATTATATTATAATTATCTATGGTGATAGCTCCTTCCTGGGACAGGCCTTCTATCTTAAATTCTTCTAAGCAGTTAGGGGGAAGGTCAAAGTTTCTTCCCAAGTCTTTTGTTCTTAAAAATAATCAAGCCAAAGAGACACATTGTGAGGTAGCAAATTTTGCTCCCCTGCACAGTCAACAATTAAAGATGGGAGGAATGAAGGAAGGAAGGGAGAAAAGAAAGGAAAGAGTAAGGGAAGGAGTAAGGGAGAGAGGAAGAAAAGAGAAAAACATGCTTGTAGGCCAAGAAGACTTGTTGGAGCAAAGAATCAAGACCTACTAGAAGACAGGTTTTTGGTGGCATGGAACAACTGGGGCTGACTTTCTTTGTCACTGTTCCAAAGTGGTGGCTGGCTAGGGCACTGGATAGGTTCACTCAATGCTCACCAAAATTGGGAAAATACAGGAATCCTAGGAGCACCTTATATTTTGGATGTTGGTGTTTCTTCTGACACAAACAATTTTTTTGTGTGAATGATAATGTGCTAAGAAATACTGAAATATTACCTCCTTGCTCTCATATAGGATGTTCTGGATTACGCTTGCAATTTATTGGTTTTATATCTGCAGCGGAAAACTATATTTCTAATTGGGGATCTCTTTAGGTTCTGCACCCAATTCTGATTCATGGATATCTGTGTGGGGGCGGTTTCCCCCACACCAATAATTATTCCACACCAACTAGGTGTCCTAAAATTCGACTCAATTCTGACACTCTCTACCCAGAGATTGTGTGAGATCCCACAGGTTAAGGGTTCAATTCTACAAGACTGCACCTGCAAATTTAGATGTCAATTGCAAGCCCAGGTTGCCACCTGTGTTTCTGACCCACAGGCTACAGACTGGAGGTTCCCATGACCCCTTCCTTGGGTTCTAATTTTCTACAGTGGCTCACAGAACCCAGAGAAACATTTTACCTACTAGATCATTGGTTTCTTATAAAAGGATATAACTCTGGAACAGCCAGATGGAAGTGTTGCATAGGGCAAGTTATGGGAAATGGTGGGGAGCTTCCATGCTTTCTATGGGTGCTGCTCTCCCCAAATGTCTACTTGTTCATCAACCTGGAAGCCCTCCAAACTCAATTCTTTTAGGTTTTTATGGAGGCTTCATTACATAGGCATAATTGATTAAATCATTGGTCATTGGTGATTGATTCAACTGCCAGCCCCTCTCCCCATCCTGGAGGTCAGGAACTGGAGGTTCCATCCTTCTACTCATGATTGGTTTCCCTGGCAACCAGCCCCCATCCTTAGGTATAATCCAAACATAACCTCATTAACATAACAAAAGACATGTTAGTCACTCTTATCACTTACATCTTATCAAAAGGGTTTTAGGAGCTCTGTGCCAGAAATGGAGATGAAGAACAAATCTATATTTCTTATTATGAATTACAGTATCACAGGATCTCTGAAGAGCATGATGTAGTCTAATAAATATGTTAAACACAGATAAAGATAGACAGCAGGATTTTGAGAAAAGCTTCCAAACTGAAGCTTATCAAAGAAAAGTATTGTAGGGAAGGGAGAACCATTCCTCTAACCCCTTGGTTCTTCTGGCTGGTCGAAGAATTAAATTGACATGAGACAGAATGATAGGAGAAAATCAGGCAAGTTTAATAACATGCATACAGGGAAGGAACCTAGGAAATCTGAGTAACTCACCAAAATGTGAGTTATAAGGAAGGCACTACCTTAAACACCATCTTCAGCTGAAGACAAGAGAGGATCTTGCAGCTAGTGGTTTAGGACATCAAAGGGGAGGAAGGCAATTCACATGGAGATGGAAAAGCAAATGTCTGGTAAACAAATGTTTGCCATGCCAGGCAGAGACAATGGAACATGGAGAGGACTTTGATCAAATGGGCCTTGCTAGGTTCCTCCCTGTCTACCATACCTAGTTCACATTACACTAAAGTTACCTATGGTGATAGCTCCTTCCTGGAACAAGCCTTCTATATCAAATTATTCTAGGCAGCTAGGTGAAAGGTCAAAGTTCCTTTTTGAGTCTTTCGTTTTTCAAAAATAATCAAGCCAGGGGCTGGCCCGGTGGTATAGTAGTTAAGTTCACAGGCTCCACTTCAGTGTCCCTGGGTTTGCAGGTTTGGATTCTGGCCACAAACCTACACCTCATTCATCAAACCATGTTGTGGAGGTGTCCCACATACAAAATAGACAAAGATTGGCACAGATGTTAGCTCAGCGACAATTTTCCTCCAGGAAAAAGAGGAAAATTGACAACAGATGTTGGCTCAGGGCCAATCTTCCTTACCAAAAAAAATAAATAAATAATCAAGCTGAAGAGACACATTTTGGGGTGGCAAATTCTGATCTCCCACAGTATGAAGACCAGAACAAGGGAAATTGAAACTGAGTAGAAAGTTACAAAAATGCAGACTCTACATTCCCTTCATTGTTTACTTCATGTCGTAGAAATTCAAACCAAGAAAAAGATAACCAGTTTAAATGAAGAAATTGTACATTTGAAGAATGAATAGCAGATTCAAATAGGCTCAAGTGACAACTTGAGAATACAATGACACTTTGCCAAGAACATGAAGATCCACCCTTAGATTGAAGGGAGTGGAAAACCAGTACTGCATCATGAAGCAGGAAAAGTAAGATTTTCATAAGTAAGTAGGTCGAAACTTCAGACAGCCCCAAATCCCAGGCCAAAAAAACAGAATCTCAGGTCACATTGTAATATATAGATTTTGAGAGTATAGTAGTTTCCAAATCATTTGAGAAATGGAAGTTTTGTTTAGTAAATAATACATATACCAAATTTCAATATTAGTCTCAAGATGGAAAATTAAAGTTTTAAAAGAGCACCATAATCAATACATTTTTTTTTTTGGTGAGCAAGATTGGCCCTGAGCTAACATCTGTTGCCAATCTTCCTCTTTTTGCTTGAGGAAGATTGTCACTACCTAACATCTGTGGTAGTCTTCCTCTACTTTTTATGTGGGGTGCCATCACAGCATGGCTTGATCAGTGGTGCATAGGTCTGCACCAGGTATCTGAACCCATGAATCCTGAGCTGCCGAAGCAGAGCACACGAGCTTAACAACTATGCCACAGGGCCAGCCCTGATACTTTTTTTAGTTGGCAAAATGTTGCTCTATAACATGCATGCTGATATAATAAAGTTAAAAGGATGCTTCCCAAAATCCAATTGAATACTGGAAAAGTTTTCTATAAAGATGGTTAGGTGACTATATGAAGAATATTCCTGTCCCTCAGTATTATAAATGAAATATAATGTATATATACTCTAACTTGTTCTGGAATACTGATTCAGTTAAGAGGACTTAAAGAATTTATTAGAAAGAAGGTAGAAGGCAAGGAGATTATACTTGTTCCTTACACGATGCATATGAATTCTGCATTATATAACATAACATAGACTAATTTTTTGAAGTTCAGAAAAATTATGATAAATCATAAAACAAAACTATGTTTCCATATTAAAGGCAGAACTAAATGGTGGTCAAGGATGACTCAGCATACTACAATAACATCCATATATTTTGCAACATAAGCCCTAAATGGATGGAGAAAGGCAAGGCATAAATATAGCCCTCCCATAGCGTGGGGGAAAATTTGCATGCAACCGGAACATGGCAGTAGATTCAGAAGGTCCCAGGTGGCACTGACAACAATTGAGTCTTTATAGCTACATAAATCATTGAAAGAATGCAAGCTTAAAATTAATGAAAAATCAAGAAGGAAGCGGAAATTTTGTTTTGCCTCATTCTGTAACTTATTGATGGAGGATAGTGATAACATTTGGGGATGTGTCTGACTCCCCAAGGATCTAGAATTTAAATTGTGGGCTTTCCAAATGGACGTGTGTGGATATGAAAAATCTTTTAGAATGAAAAAGAAGGCACGAAGTCAGTGAGGTAAATGAGAGTGAAGAAATAAGACTGGGGACAATGTAAGGGAAATAACACGATATAAAGAATCAGTGGAGGTGGATAGGCCTGATTTCAATTCTGCTACTGCCATTGACTAGCTACTTTGTCTCAGGCAAATTTACTTAATTTCTGAGATCCAGTTTCATCCTCTGTAAACTGGAATAAACAATACCTTCATTTGTAGGAATCTAGACATTAAATGATATTTAGGGAGAGCATTTAGATTCTGCATACCCAATTCCAAAGTGTAGAGGGGGGAGCAATACTCAGGAAACCAGCCAGGTGTCCTACAACTTAACTCAATTCTGACACTATCTACCAGGAGATAGTGTCAGATCCCACAGATTAAGGGCTCAGTCCTATAAAATTCCCCCCACACACACATACTGCAGATGCCAGTTGAAAGCCCAGGATGTCACCTGTGCTTCTGACTGGCTGGCTATAGATCAGAGGTTCTAACACCTCTTCCTGGCATTCGATTAATTTGCTAGAGTGGTTCACAGAACTCAGAGAAACATTTTGCTTAGTAGGTTACTGGTTTATTATGAAAGGATATAATTCAAGAACAGCCAGATGAAAGAGATGCATATGGGGAAAGGGTGAGGAGCTTCCATGCCCTCTCTGAGCGTGCCACTCTCCCTAAGTCTCCATATGTTCCACCAACCTGGAAGCACTCCAAACTCAGTCCTTTTGGGTTTTTATGGAGGCTTCATTACATAGGCATGATGGATTAAATCATTGGCCATCAGCGATTGATTCAACCTCTGGCTCCTTTCTACTCCTCCGAGGCCAGGGAGGTGGGACTGAAAGTTCCACTCCTCTATTCATGGCTGGTTCCCCTGGCAATCAGCCCCCATCCTTAGGAGTGGTCCAAAGTCATCTTACTAACATAAACTGAGTTGTGGTGGAAAGGGGCTTGTTATGAACAACAAGATACCCATTTCACCTTTATGGCTCTGAGGCAATTTCAGGAACTGAGGACAAGAGAACAAACATTATAACAAAAGATGCTTCCATTTGTCTTATCACTCAGGAAATTCCAAGGGTTTGGGGAGCTGTGAGCTAGGAACTGTGGACAAACACCAAATATTTATGAGAAATATATGTCACAATATCACAGATTGAGAGAGAGTAGAGAGAGAGTCAAAAGACATATCATACAATCACAATGGATGAAACTTATTTAGATGCTAACTGAAACAAAGGTACTGAAACAAAGAAATGGCAGCAAAAACACAAACACAATTATGAGACAATTAGGGAAATGTGAATACTGCCTGGATGTTTGAAGATATTAAGGAGTAATTATAAAAATGTTTTTAGTAATAATGGCATCATGGCCAAGTAAAGAAAAGAGAGTCTATTTGTTTTACAAACGCTGAACTGTTCAAGGATAAAATGATGATTTCAATTTGCTTCAAAATAATCATGAAAAATGTTTGGCCATGCACTGTTGAAGTGGGTGAAGGATACAGAGGAGGTTTTATTATAGTTTTATTTCTACAGTTGTATATATTTTATATTTTCCATAATAAAACATTTTTATAAATTCCTATATCTTAAGAAGTGGAATGATAGTAAGGATGTGGTAAGGACTACATGAGGTAACACATAATAGGAATCGAGCCTTTTGCCTGGCGCTTACCAGGCATTTAAGAGATCTATTTAAATAGACTGGGACCATTCTTGGAAAGCAGGGCTTCATGAGCATACAAATCACCTGGGGATCTTGTGAAACGCAGATTCTGACACAAGAGGTCTAGAGGGACCAAGACTTGAGAGGACCAATGAAAACAAAGGCTGGAAAATTTAGGTTTGAGCCCACTGTGGAGAATCTTGCAACTGAATGGGCTTGTGACAGGCATTCAAATAGCTACTAGAAAATTGTAACCCATTTGAAGTGCCGTACAGTCCTTTTTGTTTTGTTTTGTTTTTGTTTGTTTGTGTGTTTTTGAGGAAGATTAGCCCTGAGCTAACATCTGCTGCCAATCCTCCTCTTTTTGCTGAGGAAGACTGGCCCTGAGCTAACATCCATGCCCATCTTCCTCTACTTTATATGTGGGACGCCTACCACAGCATGGCTTGCCAAGTCGTGCCATGTCTGCACCCGGGATCCAAACTGGCGAACCCTGGGCTGCCGAAGAGGAATGTGAGCACTTAACCGCTGTGCCACAGTGCCATACAATTTTAAAACAATATTAACTCCATGCTTGAGAGATTATTCCACAGAAACCTTTAAGTAGGTAAGCTTCTTTTTTTTGCTGAGGAAGATTGGCCCTAAGCTAGTACCTGCCGCCAATCCTACTCTTTTTGCTGAGGAAGAGTGGCCCTCAGCTAACAACTCTGCCCATCTTCCTCCATTTTGTGTATGGGATGCCTCCACAGCATGGCTTGATGAGTGATGTAGGTCCGTGCCCAGAAGCTGAACCTGTGAACCCACGCCACCAAAGCAGAGCACACCAAACTTAACCACTATGCCACCAGGTTTGACCCTGGCAACCTATTTTTAAAGAGATGACATGAAAAATTACTCCAAAGTAGTGTAAATACCTTAGATAAGAAGTGAAATGGTGGAAATTGAAAATTAAAGAGGAAAACAATGCAGAAATATGTAATTTCTGTTTGCAAGTTCACGTTATTCCTAGCTTTATTATCTTCTTATCAAATTGATATTTGTTTATAATATGATTGATTTGGTGGTCTGCTTCCATAGGATAAATTTGCCTAGAATTTCATAAATTAAGATACACAATTATCTTCAGTTCAGTTACTCGAGGAAATAAATGATATTTTTATATAATTTGCATATAGTATAATTTCCTAAGAAGCCATGTATTTTGCAAGGGACAAAAACTTGTTTTTTTAGCACAAATATAGCTGAGTAATTAATGCTAATGATGCAAAATTTTCAACAGTAATTAGAATAGAGGACAAATGCATCAGCTCAACAAAGGAGAGGCTTGAGAAAATAAGAAATTATTCTTTCAGTTTTATTTGAATTGTCTTGGCATCCTAATTTTAATTTAAAATTCGGGGTTTTTTTTCCTCCAAAATATAGTATTCATAAGCAATTAGACTCAGTGTTTATAAAATTATCATAATCTTCAGTGTTTTTGTGTGTGGCTGAATGAAACCTAAACTGGAGTTTGTCTAGCCCATGCAAAAGAGTTGAACCATAAGAGTCTATTTAAAAGGAATAAACTGTTATTTGCCAAAATATCTTCCTCTAATATAAATTACAAACAGTATGCCAAGCAGTGATTAGTTAATTTTTATTAAGCTATCAATAAATTAGTCTCCATTCAATTCCATTTATTTCTACATCTTACACAGATAGCGCATTACCGTTCCCCTAAAAATAATGTAACCGCGAGCCCTCCAGGACCAGTTCAACTGACCCCATCTTATCAACAGAGCAGTTAAGAGGGGTTTTTCAGGAGCTGAGACCCGTTGTCCAGTTCAGGCCAGTTGAGACCACCAACCCGTCAACTGAGCCTGTGCAAGTGCTCGATAAGTGACCTTTCTGACATGAAGGAGCTGAAAATTCTATCCTCAGATCATGGTAACATTGCAATTTTGTGAACATGCATCCTGTGAAGAGGTATGAAGCTTGACTATGCTTGCACAGATCATCAGTTACCTTACTTCTCCTTACCTCTAATTATCTATCTCCACACATCAGACTGCCCCACGCTTCATCCCGTAAATTGTGCCTCAAGCCTTGGATCAGGGAGACAGATCTGACAGTACGTGCCCCTGTCTCCTTGCAGATGGATCTCGCAAAATAAAGCTGACTTCTTTCACCAAAAGCTGGTGCTGTAATTAATTGGCTTTTTTTATGCATATCAGGAAAGAGAATCCCAATTTTGTGTGGCAACAGTAATTTTATTTAACTCGTTCATTTTGAGCATGTTCTTTTATTTATTATATAGCAGCACTCAAACGAAACTAATTCTTGCTTTACTTATGTCAGAGAAGTTATTCAGGAGACTATATTCTATAGTCTAATGTAATTATTTTTCTCCGTTTTTCTTGAGATAAAATCAGACCAGGAAAAGAATGTAAATGCAATAAAGGACTGTTGTCAGTTATAAGATGAATAAGCTCTGGGGTGTAATGCATAGCGTGGTGACTATAGTTAACAATACTGTATTGTATACTTGAAAGTTGCTAAGAGAGTAGATCTTCAATGTTTTTAACACACACACAAATTGTAACTATGTGAGGTGATAGATGTGTAAACTAATCTTGTGGTAATAATTTTGCAATATAGACATATATCAAATCATCATGCTGTACACTTGAAATTTATGCAATGTTATTTGTCAATTGTCTCAATAGGAAAAAAAAGAGAAGTTCCTTAATTTCCAAGTCTAGAGGTTGTGACCAGAAAAATGTAACACTCTGAAATATAGCAGACCCTGGTCATGGTGAGCTGTCCTTATAGTCACCTGCACAAGTTCCTTCCTGTTCTTAATTTCATATTTTCAGTATACATGATTGTAATTAGATTTTCCTGGAAGAAACTGAGAAACAGAAAACATTTTGTTCATTCTGTGAATCTAGGTAATTGCATTCCTCAAATAGCACAGTTGCATGCAACTTTGCAAGAAGACCAACTATTAATGACCCAGAAAGGAAGGAGACAAAACTGAATTGGCAGGAAAGGTCTAATCCCAGCTCTGTAACTAATTAGCTGGATAACCTTGGACATGTCACGGATGCCTTCTAGATACAAATAACCTCAATCTTATAAAAAGATATTGACCTAGATAGATAATATCTGTGAGGGATCAGAATTTGCCACCTCAAAATGTGTCTTCTTGGCTTGATTATTTTGAAGAACAAAAGACTCAAAGAAACTTTGACTTTCTTCCTAACTGCCTAAAAGAATTTAGGATAGAAGTCCTGTCCGAGGATGAAGACACCACCGTAGATAACTCTAGGCTGGATAGACAGGAAGGCAGTAGCAAGGCCCAGGAAACATTTGTTTACCAGACATTTGCTTTTCCATCTCCATGTGAATTGCCTTCCTCCCTTTTGAAGTCCCAAACCACTACCCCCAACATCCTCCTTTGTGTTTAGCTCAAGATGGTATTTAAGGTCATGGCTTCAGCCATTTTGGAGAGTTACTCAGTTTTCCTGGATTTCTCCCAGGTATACATGTTATTGAAGTTTGTTTGATTTTCTCCTGCTGTTCTGTCTCACGTCAATTTAATTCTTAGACCAGCCAGAAGGACCTAGAAGGACAGAGGAATTCTTCCTCCCCTACAAAGGCTAGATAGGCAAATGAGAGGTACACTAAAATTATAAAACGTTAAATTGCGTATCCTGGAAAGAGGCCATTAATCATTCAAGATGATTATTTGACTTTTAAAAATTATGTGATAACCTGACCAGGGCAGAATAATTGCTGTTATTTTGAAAAAACAATTTTTCATTGAATAATTAATAATAATTAAGTCAGAGAGATGTGTTGGAAGATTCAGTGAGAGTGAAAGACTAGTAGAAAGATTTATAAGCCTGCGCTGAAAAATTCAGTCATTTGAACACAATCTTGACTGCATGCCTGAGAGATTATTCCACAGACATTTTGAGAAGGTAATATACATTTAAATGGAATAACATACAAACGGATTGCTTAATAAAAATAGAGTGTGCTGTATAAGATTAACTCAGCAAATACCAGATAGCTGCCCCTAGACTCCAGAAGCCGTTGTGGCAATGAAATTAACACTCTTCTTCCCCACCATTACCACATTTTTTGGAAAAAGAGTTTCTATTCAAAAATGTGCCACCAATTTACTCCGCAAGTAAATTAAAATTTGCTTTCTTTCAAGTGTGAACATCACTCAATCATTATTAAGATTAATCTTTACATCCAGATTCATCTTTCCAGTTCTCCCTTGTTCCCCTTGTCCATATTTCTTCCTCCAAGTTCGATATTGTCATCTCTTTTTTCACTATTGCTTCTCATATCCTCCTTTCTGTTTCTACTGCTAGTAATCAAATTGTGGCCCTTGAATATCCCTTGCCGGAATCACAGAAGGAAAATCAGAGGGCAGTAGAGATGGATTACAAGAGCCTACTAGCCAGTGTGCCTGACTCTGGTTTCTGCTTTCAATTCATATTGTACTCTCAACAACGGCCAGCTCCAGAGACTCTTTCTAAAACCAAGATGAAATCAGATTTTGCCTGTGATCAGTGTCTTCCACTGAGTTTCTGCCTTCAATGAAGCAAAAACTTAAGTTATTCAACTTAAAATTTACTGGCCTCCTCAATATCATTTTGTCTTATCCATGAAGCCAATTTATTGTCACTTCTTACAAACCATTTTTATAATTGGCCACTCAAGTGCCCATAAAATTTCACACTTCACTGCTCTTTTTACAGTCTTCTCCCAAGCACATCTCTCTCTTGCCATCTCGTTATTTTACTGGCGAATTTCTACTCATCTCCCTTGATCAAACTCCTCTGTTAATTATCTCTGTCTCTGCCATCAGATAGAAGGGCATTCTTCTCTTTATTCTAGAAATTGTCTGTCTGACTGCATTACAGAGATTAGTGACTATGTTCTAGAACATCATGCACACTAGCAAAGATTGTGCCTTACAAAGGGCATTTTGTTGAGGGCAAGGTTGTTCCAGCACAAGGCTGCATCCACTGAAGCAAGAGATGCATTTATCTTATTCTTACGAATGTGATTTATGCTCAGCAAACTTTTCTTATCCACCTCGAGGGGGCACCCTACTCCATGGGGCAACCCTGTGCAAGCTTGCCTTCTTCACTTAATTGTGACAATCTCGAGGGCAAGGATCATGCCCTTTCTCATATGTTTACTCTCCCCATGCCTAGAAAATTTGCTTTATACTGTTGGAGAATTAAATTGTGTTGGGAGGAGTGAACATAATAATAAATTAAACTTAGTGAGAATTCAGCTTGAAAGTGGTAAGCTTTAAAATTTGCTCTAGTCTTTCTCCACATTCTACAGCTTCCTTCAAGAGTGAGTCCATAAAATTAACATTGATGTGGCAAAATAGGAATCACTGTTCTTTCATCTAGTATAAGGCATTTGAAGTGGTGTCCCCTGGTGCTATATTAGTATCCCCGAAGCATGTGGAAACTTACAGGCTAAATAATAGTGCCATTGATAAGGACCTCAGAGGAGATCCCCAATAATAAATAACTACCAATTGGGTACAAAGTTCTCATTTCCAGAATTTCTGCTCACATTTTTTCTTCACAAAGTATGCAGTTCCTTGTTGTGGGATGACAGTTTTTGGTAAAAGGGAAAGGAGGATGGCTAAAGTGGGAGAAAGCCTAGCAATGGGGAAAGGCTTCATATTATGTGTAATTTTGCGAACCTTTACTACTTTGATCGAGACTTCAGGCTTTATGTAACCTCCTCCCAAGTTCCAGCAGTCAACATGAGGTCAATAATTGTTTCTAGGTGTTTGATGGCCAGATGAGATTTCATTTTCTCTGTGTTACCCAGATAGGTCAGTGGTTTGGACATTTGGGAAGAGTATAGCTCCAAAAAAGGGAACAGCAGTAATAAATTGAATCAAACTCAAAGATCAAATAGATTGTGACTTATTAAATTATGGAAAAAAAGAGAAGCCATCCTCAAATAATACTCAGTCCCTTTAGATATAAAAATAACTTTCATAAGTTATCAGAAGGGCAGAGTAGGAAACTCCAAAACTTTGTCCCTTCACAAAAGTGACAGATAGGCTAATATAAACCCTCAGAATAAATTTTTTCAAATTCTGGAATCTAATCAAAAACTTAATCAGAGAAACCCAATGGACAAAGAAGCTGCTGAGCTTTGGTAAGAGAATGTTGTCAACTGAACTGTTTATCGTAACCTACTCCCCAGCTTGGCAGCAGCCACAAAGGCAAAAGCCCATGTTTCTGGTCAAAGTTTCTGGTATTGGAGAGAGCAATACAGACCTTATTCTCAAAGAAAAGTGGTTGTGTTTTGACCTATGGTGCATCCCTGAAGCATCAATTCAAGGGCTTGTATTTGTTTCACATGCATGAAGTTTTCCCAGGGCTTAAGTGGCTTCCTAAGCAGCATTTGTGAAAGCCAATGTTAAATGCAAATGTATTAACTGCAGCCACCTGAGTAAAGGACAAAAGTCCATACAAGCTACAGACAGAATGAAAAGCCTGGTAAGGAAGAGGCTAAGAAAGAAGATATTTGGAGCACTAAGGACTTTGAAAAGTTCCCACATATGCTGGGGACTCTAGAAGCCATGCACATGCCCAGAGCTGGAGCCATACTCAGAAAATACCTCAGAAGATTCTGACCCTCCACTACTGGCTGGTGTTTAGGTTGCATGCAAGCAAGAATTGAAGGCTATGGTAGAGTTATAAACAAACTGACTAATCTTTGAAGAAATGTCCCATCACAGACCCAATCTGCAAAGACTAGAAGATGTAGATAGAAAGATAGATAGATAGATAGATTTGTTTTTTCTTTTTGGCTATTGGTGTTTCAGGAATAATCTGTCAGATAAATAGCTGACCACCAAGCTTATAGAACAAATACTTCAATGACCACACATGACAAAGAATATAGAATATATAGAGAGTACTTTGATAATTCAACAACAAAAGACAAAAAAATTTTTTAATGGGCATATAATTTTAACAAACATTTCTCCAAAAAATATACAAATGGCCAACAAGTACATGAAATGATGTTCAATGTAATTCATCATCAGGGAAATGCAAGTCAAAACTACAATGAGATACCATTTCACACCTTCATATATGGGATGGCTATCATCAAAAATCAGAAAACAACAAGTGTTGACCAGGATGTGAAGAAATTGGAACCCTCATCCATTGTGTGTAGAAATGTAAAATGCTGCAGTGGCTGTGGAAAGCAGTTTGACAATTCCTTGAAAAGTTAGATACAGAATTACCATACAACCTAGCAATTCTACTACTAGGTATATTCTCAAAAGAGCTAAAAACAAATGTTAAAGCAAAAAGCTTGTACACAAATGTTTATAGCAGCACTAGTCACAAGAGCCAAAAGGTGGGAATAACTCATTTGTCCATCAACTGATGAATTGATAGAAAAATGTGAAATATCCATAAAATTGAATATTATTCAGCCATAAAAAAGAATGAAGTATTGATACAAGCTACCATATGGATGAAGAGAAGGGAGAAGGCCAGGGTGACATTCAATATATTTAACAACTAGTATGTTGTAGTCTCAGATCAAATTGTTACATGATACAGATCAGCAAGAAGCCCTGGCATGGTCTTCTACCTAGGAGTGGGCACCCTTGCTCTGTCTACCTTTGGTTTGACTTGGCAAAGCTAAAATTCTTTTTGGTAAGTGGAGCTCTGCTGTGGGACTGGACTAATTTGCATAAGTTGTTCAGGGATGCTGACAACCTACTCAACTTCCTTAACTTAGCAATACCTGGTCTTTGGTCTCAATTGCTTCAGACTAAGTTTTGTAGACAGAAAAGGCTTGGAAGAGAAATTTACCAGGAGGAAGGAGTAAACTAGGTTTGCCTCAAAAAAAGGCCCAAGTTTTGGTGGGAGAGGGCTGATTATGCCACAGCAAGTGGCTGAAACTGGAACCCTCTCTTTACCCAGCCCCGAGCTCAAGGATCCCCTGCCTGGCCCTATGGGTTATAATTGATGCCCATACTCAATCCTCCTTCCTCCCCAACACAGATAAGCCCAGCAATGCCGAGTGGTTTCCTAGTTGGGAACCCAGGGCTACACAGAGCAGATGTTCACATAGGCACCACAGCGAAGACAGAGCCCCAGGGTTGTGGTCAATACATCGCTTTGTGCTTTGCAGTATTTGTGTGCTTTGTGTGGGGCTGTCAACTTCTCCTCCCAGAAGGTACATTTCCTAGGGACTGGGTCATGATTCTGCTCCAGGTTCCTCCATTCAATCTGCCCCCGTCCACACATGAGCAGAAATTTCTTTGGATTCTAGTATTTGATAGCATGAATTCTCAGGGCTTTTGTGGGTTTTCCCCTAATCTTTGAATTTATATGAATCTCAGCTGGAGTGTTGTAGAACTGTTTCTACTTTCAAAGAGCTTTTACATAAATCATTTCATTTTTATTTGAAAGTTCAAATAGAATAGTTAAAGTGAAACATATGGCCTTTCCTTGATAGCAAAGTTAGCAGAAATGTTTCTGTTGTACATGTGTAAAGCCATCAGATAGACGCCTAATTATTTTACAGGTTTCAATATGTGGTTCTTAATGGCAAAGAAGTTACTACATATTTAATTAGAACAAGAGCCAACTAGGGTGGGCTTAAAGGTTGATTCTATTACAGATTTAAGTGCACACTTACATTTTTCAATATACTTACTAATATAATTGAATGCGTAAATTCATAGATCCATTTCCACATAAGTATTTGTAATTCAATATCATCCACTAGACTGAGAGCAGTACTTCTTGTTCGACAGCCATATAATTTCATGACGGCAGTTTTATCCTAATCTTTTCTGTAGCAAGACAAAATATATGCGATCAAGTCATGTTTTAATAAATTTAGATGCCAAATTAACTGCAACTGTATTTTGATTAACTGATATAAAATTATGGAGTAAAATATTAATATTTCAATTGTCTAATTCAAATAATAAAATTGATTTCATTACTATGCTATTATAAATTAACATTAGTGGTTTTCTAAGGCTATATTATGAACTAATACAAGGGGATTTAGAAGCATTTGATTAAATCACTGATCACATTGTAGTTTATATTTTTCACAAATTTTTATATAGAATTCAGTAAAATCAAATGTTCCTTTAAAGGAAAAGAGAAACAAGATTTAGTATTACTAGACAACATCATTATATGCATAAAAATTAAACTTCATTTTACATATTTAATATTCTTACTTTTTATGTATAAATGATTCTATATATACTAGGTAAGTCTGCCCAATGCTTTGACTGAAAACGTGTCAGCCCTAAGCATATGACCCATCCAAGTCTTGTCTGGACTTCTGACCCAAGGAACCTGTGAGATAATAAATGTGCTTTGCTTTAAGCTACTAAATTTGTGTTAATTTGTTAGATAGCTATAGATAACTAACACAGTTAAGATCAAGGTAAGATGAAGCATGCCTCCACTCTGCTCCCATGGAACTTTCTATGCAGTTATTTAGAATTCACTCACAACTAGTGTAACTCTTTGCTTATCTGCCTTCTTACTAGACTGAGATTGTTATTTATAAATCTAGAGCCTTACACAGTGCCTGACACATAGTAGGCACCCCAAAAATGTTTGTTTTCAGATATTAATCACTATAGTGGGATGAATTAGGATTCTTAATGAGGTCATCATGACAGTGAAGTGATAGGAAGGTGCTAGGTGATAGGAAAAACTGTTTACAAAAAGGATAAGACATGGTTTTTAAAAGAATGGTTAAGTCAGCAGTTGCTGTCTTCAAATTTTGGCCTGTCAGGCTGAAACAAACCAACATCATTAGCATACTAAATTGACTTCAAAACGGTAAGAATAATCATACAATCACAATTGAAAATTAGCTTCATTGCTTTATAGTTGAGTTTCCGTTATTCCTCTGGGACGAGAATAGTGGAGGCGAATAAACACATAGATCTTCACAATAAACTATGAGGTAAGTACAACTGCATGGGACTACAAAATAACTTTTCAAAAGAGATAGAGAGATAGAGATAACAGAGAGAGAGAAAGAGAGAGAGGATGAATTGCTTAATACCTACAGATCTACGTCTCACCTTAATAGAATTGGGTTCACTATTATTTAGGTTCACACAATGATGACAGCAAGCAGGGATGGCATATTTTGAGGACACAGTCTATACTCAATGCAAACTGACTCATTCGCTGTCACATTTCTGAAAGAAAAGAGTGTCATACGTAAAGGCCTTAAAAAGCTAGTAAACTGCTTTTTTCAAATCAAAAGGCATCTTTGTTTTCAGTACATAGATATTCGTAATTGTTATTAAAAGCCATGGATGTTGATTACACATTAAAAAAAATATTTATTTCATAGATATTAGGCCAAAAAAGAAGTAAAATAAAACAAGAATTAGTTTTCTAAACATCGATCTTTCAGAAATACAAAGAAGAATTACAGAGGAAATTTGCATCTTACTAAGAAATTATATACATATATACATGTATATAATGAAAAAATAAATTATGAATAGAAAAAATACAGTGTAATTTCTGCAACTGTAAAACTGCAGAAGCTTAATATCATGAAAGATATCTGTAAGATTTTATAGGTAACGCTGAATCATAACCTTTATTTCTACTTGAACCACTTTAAACAATACACTATCATCTGGCAATGGAAGGGAAATGCAATATTTCACAATTGCTCTTTCTATTGAGTTCCATGGTCTGACTTCTGTAGCACAGCTCATATTTTTGGTAAGAGTTATTTTTATACAGATTTGGTATCGCAAATCATTTAATTATTAAAATTTGAAATAATATTTCTGTAAGTTGAGTCTTTTCAATTTATTAATTTTGATTAAATATCAGAATTTGAATTGCTAGCAGTGCTATTTTATTTATTCTTATATTTTGCATTTAATGTACTAATATGGCCTAAGTGTTAACCTTTAAGTACTTTTTTGTTGAACTACAAAGAAAGCTAATGAAGCAGAAATTTCCTTCTATTACTAAAAGGACTGAATACTATGCTTCCCAGACTCTCATTTTATAGACATGTGCACAAGGTTGAATTGTCCTAAACGGTGTCTGCACAATTGCCTGATCGTTGTGAATGCTCAGTGTAAAATTTACTTCAACATAGACATACAGGTGTATGTCTTTACATCATGCAGTCTATAAACTTTTTATGAGTGATCTCTGTTACTTTATTTCTTTGTAATAATACTTTGCTCATAAATTGTAAAAGTCTGAATTGAAACAGGCTTCCTAGGATATTGCTGTAGTGTAGAAACTGAAATATGATTCTGTAGAAATCTACTACATAAATATATATATAAAACCCAACTGTAAATAATAAGGAAGCCATTCTGTTGAAAGGTCCAAGTGTCATAAACACAAATGAAATTTGAGGGCTTTATTTTCATTACTAGAACTCTATGAGTGAATTTAAGGAGCAGGGTTGTATGCGTACAGGTTTTTTTCTTTTATCATTTTCTATTACAGTAGCAAATAAAATATCAGTTTTCTCACTTTCATTTTTAAATAAGTTAAATGTGCGGGGATCTCTATAGTAATACTATATTTCACTTTCTTTGGACCTCTGAGTTATAATTCTATTTGGGTTTTCACATCCAGTTCACAATTGCAATCATCTAAAATATTCTGTATACTTATGTATTTTGAACCCCTTGTTTTTTTCACTTTGGTTTAATTCAGTGATATAATAAGCTATTCCTTTGAGGAATATAAAACTCATTGCAAGTATCATATATGTGATTCACTCTTCTGCTTTTTTATAAAATTTCTGCAGAAATGTGGACTCATATATTTTATCATGCAGCCAAAAATTTAAGTTAAAAAATTTGAATATATTTTGGGTAAAAACGTACAGATGTCTAAGATTTGATGAATGGAGAAATAGAGAGTTAACTTAATGGATAATAATCAAGCTTATACCAGTCAGTTTCAATGCCCTAACTTTTTATCAGCCTGATTTATCAACCACATTACATGGTGGAGAGAGTTGGATTTTAAAATGTCAGTCTTAAATTGATGTCTCCACTGGTAATTATTACTGATGCTTAGCACTGTACCACAGTAATATACTGTGCAGTTCAGCAGTATATTTGTTTATTGATAGTTAATTTCTTCTTTCTCATGTCCTCTTTGGCAAATGGGAGGGCAGCTGGATGAGTTGCTGCACCAATGATATGTCATGTTGTAGAATATTGTCAGCAGGAATATATAGTTATATATTCTCATTTTCATGTCATGTTTTTTTCCCCCTTTAAAATAGACTTTATTTCTTAAAGCAATTTTAGATTCACAGCAAAATTGAGTGGGAAGTACAGAGAGTTCCATATACCCTCTGCCCAACACCTGCACAGCTTCCCCCACTATCAGCACCCCATACCACACTGGTACCTTTATTATAATTGATGAATCTACATTGACACATCATTATCACCCACAGTCCATAGCTTACATTAGGGTTCACTCTTGGTGTTGTACATTCTATGGGTTTGAACAAATGTATAATGGCATGTATCCACTATCACAGTATCATACAGAATAATTTCACTGCCCCAAAAATCCTCTGTGTTCTACCTATTTCTTCTTCCTCCCCCATAACCTTTAGTAACCGCTGATCTTTTTACTGTCTCCATAGTTTTTTCTTTTCCAGAATGTCATATAGCTGGAAGCATACAGTATGTAGCCTTTTCAGATTGGCTTCTTTCACTTAGCAATACATATTTAACTTCCCTCCATGTCTTTTCACGGCTTGATAGTTCATTTCTTTGCAGCACTGAATAATATTCCATTGTCTGGATGTACTACAGTTTATCTATCTATTCATCTGCTGAAGGACATCTTGGTTGCTTCCAAGTTTTGGCAATTATGAATAAAGCTGCTATAAACATCTGTGTGCAGGTTTTTATGTCAACGTAAGTTTTCAGCTCACTTGGGTAAATACCAAGGAGCGTGATTTCTGGATCACGTGGTAAGAGTATGTTTAGTTTTGTAAGAAACTGCCAAACTGTCTTCCAAAGTGGTTATAAAATTTTACATTGCCACAAGCAATGTATGAGATTTTCTGTCATTCCACATCCTTGTCAGCATTTGGTGTTGTCAGCGTTTGGGACTTTGGCTATTCTGATAGGTGTGTAGGGGAGTCTCACTGTTGTTTTAATTTTCATTTCTCTAATGACATGATATGGAGCATCTTTTCATTTAAAGAATTTTATCTGGTTTCTCACTGTATTGTCTTAATTATCAAGTATATTTTTCCCTCGAGATAAATACTTTTTTCCATTTTCCAAATTGGGGCATACTCATACTATTACATATTTTTTCAAAGATTGGTTTTTGAAAGAAGTTTTACATTGTTACCTATTTTAAGTCATGTCTACTCAAACAGTGTCCAAAAGACTTTTCTTGAGCCCAGACTTGAGCTCAAGAGAGTTCTGCCACTAGTTCTACCCTTTCCCCAACAAACACATTTCCCATCACCCTAGAAGGCCCTCTGGATCACACCCACGGGCTGGCCCACCACACAGGGCCCAGCAGGGACATAGTTTTCATTTTGAAATTTACCTCCTTAGGCTACAAAAGCTAACATGAGAATCGAATTGTTTAATCTTGTTCATCTCTGAAATCATTTCCTCACGTCTGTTATCAAATATTGTATCCATTGAAGAAATGTAAAACCACAGAATACTAATGAGAAACTTTAGGGTCCTGGTATATTTCTTAGTTCCCCTCAAATCATAATCACAAGCTGTTTTCTACTGTGCTGAGGCAGGCCAGCTCCCTTAGTTTTTACTAACAATCCTTTCCCAAGCTACTTTTATTGGTAAGCTTTATTGCTTACTGACATAAAAAAAGAAATAACAAACCCTTCCCTTCTTCCCAAGAAGGAGAGGAGTTTATGAGGAAGTGTGGACTATTGGATTATCAGAGAGAATAGTGTTATTCTCTAATAACTCCTACCAAATATCATCAAGTATATTATAATATCAAGTCTCCTCTACCATTTTACCATTTGCATTTACAAGCCAGGCTCAGACCATATTCAGTTGCTAACTTGAGTATGTGCTATGGGGACATAGCAAATCTTCATTTCATGGAAGTGCAGAAAGATGAAAGATGATGGCTCACTTGGCGTCAGTGTGTCTTTTAATCCCTGCCTCACACCAACCTCAATACTCCTTTGCTGTGAATAATTCTCGCCCACTGCCTCCATCCTTTTCTAGGAGGTCTTAGGTACTATATAAACTGATAGAAAGAACCCTTCCTTTTTCTGATCCTGGTCCTATTTTTGGCCCCAACTTACATTTTGGCTACATTTATTGGCTCTGCTCTTTGTTATCCCTTTATACTTTTGGATTTTATCTCAAATTCACTCCTACCCCCATTTTTAATTTATCTTGTTTATCAGTATAATTATCATTTCTGCCTTGTTGTAATATGTCTTTCCTGGGAAAAGTGTTTTAATCTGCCTAATTATTGTTCTTGTTATGTCCTTTCTTGTTCACACACCAAGTCCCTCACTCTGGCATCCAAGGCACTCCTTAGTCTTTTCACCCACTACTTGTCCTCTCTTATTTAATGAATGATCCAAGTTGTACTTCCCTTTCTTTCTTAAATGAGCATTATGCTTACCTATCTCCTTGCCTTGAAGAGCTTTATATAGCTTATACAGTTTTATACATCTTTATATAGTGTCTTATACAGCTTTTCTTTCTAATAGAATACACCATTTTCCTTGCCCTAAACACAACCTGTTCACTCTGGCATTCTTCAAGGGTGTCTCAAATGCAACCTCCTCCAATGGATTTTTCTTTGAAAATCTCTTGCCATCCTTTCTTCATTGAACAGTAGTCTGTCTACTTGCCATTTGTATTTGACTACATTATATGATTCTGTAAGATTAAGACAGGGATAATGTCTTAGTCACTTTAGTTGTTTCTAGAGTCTAGTGTTCTTCTGAGCTCTGACTGGTTATTATAGAGTCTTTGAGGCTGTGAGGTCAGTGTTCTATTTAGAACACAGCTCATTTATCTTTTAGTTATTCTAATTAATCTTTTAACATGTAAGGCAAGCTCTTCTGGCTTAATTTTCCTGTTTGCCGTTTCTACATCTCAGTGCTATTGACAATCAGTAACTTTTAAAAAATAATGCAATGATTGCTGTACTATGTTTTAACTCTTTTTGCATATTTTAATTAATCTATATATCCTCTAAATTTATATTTTTCTTCCTTGAAAGAGGATCACGGACATTTGTGACCCAAATCCAATCCCAGTGCTCATGCTTTCTGTCCACATGTGTGACTTGTTCCTAATGTATCTCCCCAAGAAGGTGACGTCTTGTCATTGTACTCACATGACACTGTGCTAAGACAGGCATGGCTACCTTTGGGACCAAAACACATGTGAGTTAAGCCCCTAAGTTGAGTTTTAGATATTTCCTTCACAAGCCCAAATTAACAGCAATTATCAACACGATATAGTTTTATTAAAATTGAATGACTTAGCAAATATGCTCCTTCTAGGCCCAGGATTTATAAAAGTGAAAGAAACATTTTACACTTAATAATAATAACCACTTACAATGAATCATAGTCCTTTCTATATGAAATTAATTGAATTTGGGGAGGTGGAAAATTTGAGTTAAGTACTTTCGAAGGTCCAGTCCCTCCAGGCTACTTGAGATTCACTGTGTGCATGAAAGGACTGACACTTTGAGGGAATCTAGTGAGCTGAATGTGTTCAGCTTTTCTTTAGACATTTACACAACCAGATAGATTTTTTTCTTTCAAATGAGGATATAGAAAGGGAAGTAAAAATGAAAATTGTCCTGATCAGGGTTACCTAATTCCTACTGAAGATTTTGTTTACACTGGAACTGCAAAAAGTGTAACTGTATATTTATTAATTTGTGGAAGAAATTGAAAATGAAGTGTCTGGGTCTGTTGCTGATAACCTTTATATATAATTATGTCAATGTTTGCAACAGTCATCTTTGGTGGAGAAATACATTGTCTATTCTTTTCTATATCTTGCCAGGGTACATTAAACTCATTTTTTTTTCAAATTATTTGTTCCTTATTAACACTTAGGAAATATTTTCTAGCATATGATTTTAAAGTGCTTATGTTTTTCTAAGACTCTTTTGTACCAGTTTTCATAAAAGCTTTGACCAGATTTATCCATTTCTCCATGCCTTTTTTCTTAGGACACTATGAGCTGATATTACCTTATTTCGTATAATAAGTATTTTACCTTGATCATTTTGATCTGATTCATGTTAATTCCGTTTCTTCAGACTGTTGTGTGGATTCTTATTCATACTTTTATTAGGATAAAATAATTTTACTTTTATGTTGAAAACTTGTTCGTGTTGGTCTTCAAAAGTATGTTCTGGTGATCTTTAAGTTGTAACTGTAATCTCCTTGAGAAAATAACTGTGCAGCCTGCAAGAGGGTGTGAGTGATGCTTGCTAAGGATTTAATTACAAACTGGAAAAAACCAAATTCTTGTCTCAAAGGGTAAAGGGCTCAGAATAGAGAGAGAAAAGCATCTCCTTCCCTAGTTTCTGCTAACAAATATTGAGACGTGTTCTCTTGTATTTTATTTTATTTCTTTCTGTTTTTGTCAGAAGAAGAAATAGAAAACTTAAAAGAAAATTTCTTTAGCAGTATTTACTAAGATAATTCCCTAACTGAAATGACATTCAAGGGCTAGGGATGCTAACAGGCTCAGAACTGTAATTACATTGTAGTGACTTTTGACTTCAAGATAAAGTTTCAGAAGCATTATGTAAGTTAATATTTAAACATATATTTTAATTATAATGTAAAAATCAAATTAAAACGTATTTAACCGGAAACAGGCTTTCTTGATTTATTTAGCCCTTTAGTAGGCATTATGTTCAGACCTAAAGAATATAGATAAGATTATAGAGACAGTACTTTTCACATCCAGACTTTACCAGTGCACTATTTGTGGGAAAAGGGGAAGTATATAAATTAGTATCAGTGTAATATTTACAATGAAAAACTTTGCATATTTTTTAATTTTATAGTTTCTAATTTAAGATAGTCCTTTTTGTTATTATCAGATATTATGGTTTATTTGTGTTTTCTCTGGGAAATTGTAAAATGCAAAACCCCACAATGGAAGGAAATTACTGTGAAGGTCCAAACCCCTTCCAAACTGCTGAGGACTGAAGCAAGTTATTGTCTTAGAATAAATTCACTGCAGTTAGCATTCTCTACTCTTAACAGAAATACGTAATTTTCTTTATCTCTTCAATATGAACCATTTTGCAAAGAAATTATATGTATTTACAATCCTATAAACTTATTAGCATCAGCAGATAAAAATGAATAAATAATGATGGTAAATCAATTTTCCTTGAAATGTGGTTTGATCTGTACCAGGCTAAGACTACTCCAATCAGATATATAAATCTTGTCTTTCTGTTTATTGAGATTTCGTGCTCTCTCAGTATTTAAAAATTGTAATTAATAGTTTTTTACTTCTAATTTTATTTCATCTGTTAAATATCAAAACTGAAATATTGATTTATACAGAAAATAAACTTTTACTTAGGGCTTCATGATTAATTAATACTGCTCATTCAATGTACATGTGCTCATCTCGAGATTAACAACAACAAAATAAATAGATTTGAGATCAAACAATAAAATGTTTGAATATTATTTATGGACACAATGAAAAAATAACTGCTCTGTTCTTAATAAATTTCTTAAAATTCCTACCATTTTACATGTTGCAGGAGAAGATGAACTATGAGTGAAAATACCAAATGATATTTTAAATAACGTTTATACTATGAACTCTTTTTCCCTTCACTTTAGAAATCAGATCCTCAAATCAATACTTGTGTTGAGATGTGGACATTACAAATATGTGTAATATTTAGTATTTGATGTTTTCCAGTTCTTTAAATCACTGATTCTAGACTTTGATAGTTGATTGTTAACTAAATCAATCATTGTTCACAAAACAAAAATTCTTTAGTTGGAATGATTTTTGGTGAATTTATCCCGTGTGAGGGAGAACCGTAATTTTATTAAGGGTTGCATTGGAATGTAAGTACCACGAAAATGTCAGAGTATGTGGCATTAACCCTGTATTCAAATCTGCCCTTAGGTGAACCAAATTGCCTGACTGCAGTTTTTTAGGAAAAAAACCAGACTCAAAACGCTCAGTCTTGCATTCTAGGATTAAAGCTGAAAGGAAGTCTCAAAGTTCCAGAAGCTTGGAAATTATTATAATTATGTATTTCTCAAAAAATGGTAATATTTTATCCTGCCTTTACAGTTTAGCTCAGACTGAGTGTAAATGATTAGTTCCTGTGAGCGATGCATGGTTTCCTAGAGGGCGAGATTAACTAGGAAATTTCCACTCTGTTCTCCCTTGTATGAATGTGATCCACAAACTTTGGCAATGGGAATATAAACGCAAAACTTTAAAATAAATATCAAAATTTGTAAAGTCAGTATTTTATGACACTCGTGTATTACTTTCGTAATTTAAAAAAGAATAAAATAGCTTAAACAAGAAAGGAATTTGCATGCCAATTAATTAATATATAGACTATCTTAACTTATAACTAATATTAAAATAACTGACCTAATTTTTAATGTTGCATTTAAAAAATGACAGGAATTTGGTTATTATTAATAAGCTCACTAAAACTACATGAAAGTAGAATAAAAATGTCCACATATTTTCCCTATAATTGTATGCAGCGCAGTGACCAGATTTGATAACTTTATTATATTTTAAACGTTACTGTAGCAAATAAGGCAACCCAGACCAGGTTTAGCAGAGCCAGAATTAGCTGGCCAGTTTGCGGGCTCCCAAGCGCCTGTCTAGAGGTATCCTCAAATTCTTTTGCAAGGCATTGATGTTCCCTGAGCTGTTGGGATGCTCTCTTGCTAACAAGGACGATGGCTGTCTTCCATGGCTTAGAAAGTCTTAATGTTTGGAATTTTTTTCTCAATTTATGTTTTTTTCTCATATATATTTTTTCCAAAAACGTGACTCATCATGGGAATCATATGGCTAGGATGTTAGCATTTTCCTTCTGCCTTCCACATGTTTTAGTATTCTTTCACGTTTTCTATCTCTTCTTCCTTGCCTGTTGCTTTTTGGAGAGTTCCTTAATGTGGTTGTACCTCTCAGGTGCCTAGTTATTTGGGCCTGTGGACTCCTGTGAGGATAGATAAGGGGGATCAGCCATCACGTCTGGTGTATTAGAGAAGGGCCTCAGGCTCGGCCTGGTCTGTGTCAGTCCGAGGGAATTTAAGGAAAAGGAAGAGGTCATGTGCCAGGGTGCAAAGCCCCAGTTTGCTGCCCACTTACCAGGCAACTCCTTCGTTCAGAGCTTTTCCTCAACTCTTGAGAGAATAGCGGTAGTAGTGCAAGACCCTAAAGCTATAACCCACCAATCCTCCAGCCCTAGGGGCTTGGAAGGAGTGAGTGAAGAGTGATCAGCTGAGGAGTCCATCTGCCCCTTTTTGCACCACCTCATTACCCCAACTTGTGGACTCAGGCATCCAGATGTCTAGCCTGATGATGTAGTTTTGTGTAATGTAGGGAGGGTGGTGGTCATGCCTAGACAATTCAGGGGAGAGGTGAAGAACAGAACTTCACACGATTCTCCAGCCCCTCTCATGCCTCCTCTTTGCCACCTGCAGCCTCTCACCTGACCCTCTGTCCCCAAACAGTCCTAAACAACTTCCCCTCTCTCCAGGTTCACTATGGTGGTTGTGTAAGTTCCTGTAATACACATTTCCAGGATTGATATTACCTAAGGGAGTTAGGAGGAACAATTTTCTTACAAACTATTCATACAAAACTTAGGTATACAAACATTTGATAAGACTTTAGTATTGCACAAAATTATGTAGTTAGCTAAACTTGGCATCTGTATTTCATGGATTTCCAAAGGAAGCTATGGATCTTATGTACTCAGCCAAGTGAACATGTTTGAGAACCTTAAGTCTGCCTGATGCAACTCAAGAAAATAGACAGTAAGCTGAAAATAGACGGTCAGCATTGTCCATTGTTTAAATCAAGGGATTGACATGGAGTTCTATCCACTGTTGAATGCATTTCTTAACATAACATGAAAACAGAAATAATTATGTTAGAAAGAAGGTGCTTGAGAAAACTGAGAAAAGAAATCTGCTAACCAAATTTTATGACTTCGTAATCATCTGTCCTATTTTCCTGGGCAAATTCTCCACTAGTAGTGTTAAAGGGAAAAATCCCCACCTGTAGCAGCATTTGTCTAGGTGGTATAAAACTGAATTTTGTGCTTTATCACAACTGTTCTAACTGAAGCTGAAAAAGCACCATTGTCTTTGAATGGCTCTCACAGGACCTAACTGAAGTGAAATGGGGGACTTATTTTTACCCAACACGTACAGACCTATGGACTCTTCAAGTCCTCTCTGAAGTGATAGTTTTTAATCCTTATTTAGCATAAGCACTAAGTAATCCCCTTTCTGTTTAAAAACCCCTGAATCACCCCCAATACACACACACCACTATTTAATTTACTTACTGGTAAGGATTATGAAGTTGTCATAAGTTATTTTATTTTCTCTCTGAGGGTCTTGTTTTAGCTTTAACAAATGTTTAGGTTTTAGAAGCTTGCTTCTCAAAGTGTGGTCCATAGACCAGAAGCATTGATGTCACCTGGGAACATGTTAGAATCCTCAGACCCCTTCCCCAAGAACTATTAAATCAGAACTCGCCTTTTCACGACATCCCTTGGGGATTGCTATGCAGAGCAGTCAGAGAAGGCGGGTCTAGGACAGCATTTACCAGAGGTGAATGCATGGACGACCCACATCAAAAGCACCTGGAGAGCTTGTTTTAAATGCAGGGTCCTGGGGCCCGAGTCAGGTCCGCCTAATTAGAATCCCTGCGGGTAAAGCCTTGAGAATCTGAATTTTAAACAAATACCCCAGGTAATTATTAGGTACACTGAAATGTGAGAAGCACTGCTTTGGAAATTGCAGGCATCCAGTAGTTTTTTTTTTAATCAGGCAGTTTGTATCTCACTTTTACAATTAATTTTTCCACCCATTTTCAGGAATATGTGTGTACTATAATTAAGCGGGGACTTATCAAACAGAATCAACAGGAATGCTATTTTCTCTCAAAATAGTATATGTATAGTGTACAAAAGATCAAATATTTATTATCTTGGCTTCATCTTTTGATCTGTGTGTCAAAATGTCTTACCCTGGGGTCTGCATAATAGCCACAATAGATTATCACCAAAATAAATTGCCCCAATGATTCACCTTTGATTCATAGAAATATAAAGAAAAATTTGAGCCTCTTTTTTTTTTTTCGCTTTATAATTTTATGAAATTTAAATGAAAATTCAGCGCCTGGTTTTAAATGTAAAATCCTCTTTGGTGAGGAAAACCTTCTTATGTATTTACCTAACTGTGACTTTACAGTGATATCCGTTCATCTGAAAGTCTGTCACGTGACTTGCATAATTCGTAGATTACCTTTTACTATGATTAATTTTATATATAATATTGTTACATCTTACAACTCAAGTAGGAAGCACTAGAAATACCAAGTTAAAACAAAAGGAGAGAATCTGATGTTAGTTTTCAAGCATCAGGTTTACAAAAATATTGCAGCTGTGTATGTGTGGCTGTTTGTGTGCCTATGTGTGCTAAATAAGTATAAAAAAATCTTTGATTAATCTTATTCCTGGCCTGTTTTTTATTGATTTAATTTTTCTACATTCAGAAGTTGTCTTATGTTGCTTATTCTAAGTGTTTGCCAGTACAGCAATTAAAGAAGAATACTCAATACAAACTGTTGATATGAGTAATAAAATATTTAAATGCTTTGGCATAAAGATGATAAACCAGAAGATACATAACACAGCATCACTTCTCCCGCCTCCTTTTTTTTTCTTTTTCTTTGAATATTGGTTTGGGGAAGAATGAAATGATTATGAAAAACTTGCCGAGAGGAAGCTACCTTCTCCATTGACCTTAAGATCTTCCTTCTGGCAAGAGTGGACCAGGCAACCTCAGTGAAGAGTGACTGGCAGAGGCACACATGTGGCCTTTGCCATCCCAAGCATAAGTGCAGCTTGTCTTTTGAAACCCTGTGTCAGGTAGATTAGGGGCTTTCCCAAAACCTCCTCTTAGGCTAGCTTATTTTTTCTCAACTTTCTCTGATAAGGTTATTTGGGGATATTTATTTTAAAAAATAAATTTCTGGGCCCTATTCCACACCAATTGAATCAGACTCTCCAGAAGCAGGGCCTGGGAATCTGTGCTTTCTCTTCTAACATATGTTTGGAGTGGCAGAATGAGAAGACTTAGACTTCTTAAACTCTGATTTATTTTGATCATAATTGTTTTTCATGAATGGCGGAAAAAAGAGAAGAATTTTTGTGGTCATGTGGATTTTGTGCAGTAGAATTCTAAATAATTCTTGTTTCACTTATTTCAGTGTCATTTTGGTAGACAACATTTATATCTTTACTATAAAAATTAACTAAACCTGGCCAATTAGTTAACCACATGAACCACTGGTAAATATTTGTATTTTATAAACTCTTAATTATCAGAGGGAATTCAGTACAATTTGCACCGCATAAATTTACTATAAATTTACATATTGGTTTTAATTTATTCAAAATGATTAATTTATGTTATTCACACTTTTATTCAAATGTATCTGCTTTATGTGTTACTAGGTTCATGTCCATGGTAACTGAATAAATATGCACCTGACAGCATTAATATTCAAACTTCTTCCATCTAATTTGTGAAGTTGGTATTTATAGTTTAGAAAGAGTCTTTAAATTCTGAATGTGGAAGCAGAGTTTTTAAAACTTAGATTGCTTTATAATTTGAATATATTTTAAACTACAGAAAACTGTTGGTGATGAAACAATAAAAAGTAGTGATATGACAATGCAAGAATGTCAGGGCAAAAGAAAATGATGCAGATTTTTATTAATAAAATGGATTTATAGTTTGATGTTTACAGCTGTGCCGTTAGTTTACACCTTTGTTTCTTTTAGACGTAAAAGGTGCAGCAGGTAAAAATTGGGGCAATTTTGATAACATGGGACCTCCCAATGTTAAAATCATCTGCAATCATTACAATGCTTCGGCCAATCTTGCTAAGATTAAAAGAAATGTATTTTAATTTCCAAAAGCGAATTGTACTCAAGCAAATATTTTTAAGAAATTATAAAGATTATATATGTTATGTTTGATTTCTCTTTGATTGTTCTGTGAGAAAAGTCGTTAGGGAAGATGCCATTTCGTCTCACTGCATTTGTTTCATTGAGCGCTCATGTTATGCTTAAACAGGCCAGTCAAAATCTTGCTTTCTCATTTGGCTTTAGTAATCAGTACAACATGAATTAATGAGTTGAGCTTTAATACCATACCATAACAGGAGATTTTAGATATCTTATGTTAACTTATTTGTAGATATCAAATATTATTATTGCCGAATACTTAAATAAACAGTTCTAGAAACCTAACTTTTCAGTCTCTCGCATCTTCTTGATTAAATGGTTGCTTTGTGATGTCGATTTTGCCTGGGTTGTCTCAGAAGATTTTCTTTACTTTTTATTTTGAATAATTTATAGTATCACTTATTAAACCAGAGTCAGACTTCAAAGCTGTAGGTATCTGTGAGCAAAAGTAACAAAAAATTGGCTCGGTTTAATGAACAGCAAAATTGAGTTTACTTTTTCGATTTGGGATGCAATATAAGAATTCTGTCTCACAGAATTTAACATTTTCTTTTCTTTATATAATGTTCTGGAATATGTTTGACTAGATCAGAAGTTCCAAAGTTATTGAAACCATAGACAGTAAAGTTATAGGTAAAAGTGTTCTTTTTAAGGTATGTTTGCCAAGTCAAAAACAAAGTGGAATTCACAAGTACAAAAACATTTATAATTTACTTTTGGCAGGAAGGGAAACCTTAGAGCTATTCATCTAAAATAATTGCCAACTCAGCATGGAGTACAGTTTAAGAAGTGTATCTACCATGGTCTCAAGATTTATTGATTCTTCTCTCTTATATGGTCTTTTCCATTGAGGTTTATAACACTGAACTTTCTCAGTTCTTCTCTCAACCTTCCCTGTGATAAAATAAACATAACGTTGCTGAAACATTGAGTGAATGAGTCATGATTCAACACAAGTCAGGGAGAACATGATCCAACATAGAGGAGTCAGGCTCCTGCAGGTTACTCCCCAAAGAGTAACTCAGAGCCGTTGGTTTAAAGGACTGAAGATTTACTCGCATGTACTTCTGTGAAGACTGTCTCCTAAGTCAAAGGCAAGGGTGGGACTAGCAAAGGCAAAAGCCACAAAATTTCTCAAAGAAAAAGGACTGGCCAGTTTATACAACTCCTTGGTTTGTCATTTTTTGGCTGGCATAGACCCACTGCTGAGCCCCAAATCCATATGATGAATTTAGATAGAATAGTCACAAGTTCACTAAAAAGGCTGATTTTTCTGAAATGCTGAAGAGTTTCTTCCTTTTTCTGGGTCCTGACTGTTTGCTTTATGACACCTCCAGGCTCTGGGTCATGTAGCAGGAAAATCCCTGTGCACTTGCTCAAGGCTAAGTGAAAATTTCCAGAACTCCAACCATCATATCCATCTTCTAGGGAGCAGAAATGAGGAAGCACAAAGATAAGAGCGTGCCTTTTCTCTGTTAGAGAAGCTTCCCAGAAATACCACACAGCACCTCTGCTTGTAGCTCCTTGGTCAAATCTTAATCAGATGACCAAACCTAGCTGGAAGGAAGACTAAGAAACGGCCCTTCTCTTCATGTGACTAAATGAAATCAAGGTTTCGTCAGTGAGCAGGAAAGGGCAAATGGTTACTGAGGTAATCGATCAACGGTCTCCTCCAGGAGGGTGCATAGAAAGGATTCTTATCTCACACAGCAGAGTTATCCAATATTTCATCAATCTGGCTTCATAGGCATAATGAGGCCTTTCGATCTTTAAATATTTCGTAATAAAATAATACTTAGTAATGCTTCAAGATCACATTTTTCTTAAAGCTGTCATTATTATTTGTCTTTGAAGAGAATTTCAGGCACAAATAAAATATAAGAATGCATATTTTAAATCATAACTAGAATGGAAGGCCTGCATGGTACCTCTGTGGTTAACTTTCTCATGTAATCTAAAATTCGGTAATATTACATTGTCTCAATAGAAACTCCTGGTCTTCTCTCCAGGGTTTATCAACAAAGTAACACTGGGAAACAAGAAAACGTTAAAAAAAAAAAACAATCCCTGTAAACTGACTGGACTGCTTTTAGTGCTTTTAAAAAGTATTCATATTCTTCTCTTTTTAGGGACATCATAATATTGCACCTCCTCACCAACGTTGAAGTTATGTGTGAATGTATAACTTATTTGGCCAAAAACATATGCAGGAAAGCGCTGTACATTATTTCCAAATTTAAGTGCCACCGGGCAAGTTTTCAGACCCCTTTCTCCTGTCACAATGATTTCTGAAGCACAGGGGGCTCTGAGTGTATCTTGTCCCTCTCTGACGGACGTGCAGCATGAGCAAGAAATAAATAATTATACAAATCCACTGATTTTGAAGGTTGTTCGTTACTGCAACGTGATGTGTCCCAAAAGAATATATTTTCTCTTCTCGAACAAGCCTTATGGTACTGAAATTATCTTTCAGGTGTTGCTAACAAATACTAGAAACTGTCATTAAAAACAAAAAGAAGGCAGAATCTACAAACTGTTCTTTGTAAGCAGTAGGTAAATATGAAAAAAATTAAATGGCATGGGAGATAGACTTTATATTCATCACACATTTTACTTTATGAGACTATGAAGCATTAGCGTAAGCAAGAGCAGTTAAATTCTTATTCTAATTAATCCCCAAAGAACTGGCTGGCAAAGATCAGTATAAAAGACTGGTTTTAGCCACAATTTAAAATTGATCGATGGATCAGCTGTGCTCAGAAATGAGCCCTTTGAAAATTATTTCCTGCACTGATGTGATTTGTTGTTACAGAAATATTGCGTTACGTACTCATTCAACAGATACATATGAGGGGGTATCTCAAGCACTCTTTTCAGTATTGAAAAAATATTGTGACGAATAAGTCAGATGTGGTCTTTAAGTAGCCCATCATCAAGTAGAAAAAAAATACACAAATGTTTGCAGTTGTATGAAGCAGGATGCATTTGTTTATACGTTACACGAAAAAAACGCTCTGTGAGTTGATAGAAGAATGTCACTATTTAGATATTATAAAGAACTTCATGGAAGAGGAGAAGATATTTAAGGAGAATTATGAGGTCCTAAGCCCTTTTTCATCTATACGCTGTACTCTATTGCTTTTATTTATCATAGATAAATTCCGTTTGAAAAATGTATAATTGGGTTTGAAAATATATAAATTGGCTGTGAAAAATGAATAAGATCTTGATGGCCAGAATCTAGAGAAGGGGAAGAAGTTCCCTACAAGGAAAGGCAGCACGGAAAGAGAGAATGACAGAAGCAATGGGGGCACAACGAAAGGGAAGCATAATACATACGCGCGTGCATATGGACCGCGGGGCATAGCAGAGTATGAATGAAGGTTGAAAGGTGTTTAAGTGTTTTCATTCTGCGTTATAATTATTTCTTACAGGCCTGCATTTTACAGCAAAAAAGCCTGCTACATGAGCTTAGGTGCTTCCTCATTTATCCCTGGATCCCAGAGTAGCTTGACCCACAAAAGTCAGCTAAGTGCAATGAGACCCTGGTGGAGATATTTTTGTGAGTCCTGATCTTTATTAAAAGCTCACCAAAAGCTGGATTATGGAGATCCATGATTTTCAAATATTTCGTTCTACTGCACTGAATTAGCAATTAGAATTAGGCAAGTTGCTAAGGAAAGCAGAGCAAAACACAGGCCAAGTGTATGTACTAAGTAGTAACCTGCCTTGATCCTCTTGCTCTGGGTCAGAATGTCTTAACTCTTTCTACGCCATCAGCCTCTTTGGCAGTTTGGTGAAGCCTATGCCTCTTCACAGAATAGGGTATTCTAAGTACATGAAATATGATGAAAGGATTATTGAAGAAACTAGCAATGTTCCAATAGATTGTCAAAATGTAAAAATGTTAAACTAAAATGTGTACTTCATTAACATGATGCGTAACAAGATCTAATGGTGCGGCTAATAACTGCCATACTTTCAGAGTAGTGATGAATATAAACAATATTTCAAGATATCTTCAACAACTGAAATGTGATAAACATATCTGTGATGCTTTGGTGACCAAGTTATAGGTACAGTTAACATTATTGTGGCTTGGGAATACTATATTGCAATTAAAAGTCAGTGAAGGTTCAGGCCCAGTGGTGCAGGGGTTAAGTTCACAGGTTCCGCTTTGGCAGCCCGGGGTTTGCCAGTTCGGATCCCGGGTGTGGGCCTACGCACCGCTTGTCAAGCCATGCAGTGCCAGGCGTTCCACATATAAAGTAGAGGAAGATGGGCACAGAAGTTAGCTCAGGGCCAGTCTTCTTCAGCAAAAAGAGGAGGATTGGCAGCAGATGTTAGCTCAGGGCTAATCTTCCTTAAAAAAACAAAATGAAAATGGAATTTTTCCCCATTCAAATTCACAGATCCACTCTGTTCTTGGACTACAAATTAGAGCTTCTTGCTTTAGATACTCCTCAATTTCCCAGCAGCTAAGAGGTATAAAATGTGGTGAATATCCCATTTTTATTGCCCTCTAGATGGCCACTTGTCCCTTTTTTGAACTCCCGGATACATACAGGATGGGATGAATCTCAAACTTGATCTTCTCATATTACTGTCCATGAAAGTGTTTTCTGTTCTGTCCTCAGGGCATATAAGATACAGGTTTTGCAAACAAGATAGGTTCATTACTGACTTTCTAGAGTCAGGAATACTAATTAGGTAAAAATAGGATTTTTCCAAGACAAATTATTTTATCAAATTTTCTTCTGGCATCTCTGAAGTAATACTCATGATAATAATTAGCTTTATAAACAAGTAAACGCAAATTCTTGGGTTCTCAAAAATTTTCTAGCCTGTTTTTACTATGAACAGCACAGTTATCTCAGTTTCCTGGGTTTGAAAGTCTCCTTTGTGGATGAAATTATTTATTTCTTTCTTCAAAAAGCCACTTTCATTAGCAGCTCTCCAACAAAATAGGTAAGGAAAAATAATGGAAAGAAAGCTCAAATTTGTCTTTTTTCTACTCACTATGATGAAAACAATCGAAGGAATGGAGATTGCAAGTGTTGAACGGAATGAAGTTTGGAGATTTTATTATTTTCTACAGCTACTGTAACAAATTATCTCAAATTTAGTGGCTTGAAACAGCACAAATTATTATCTTACATTTCTGTAGGTCACAAGTCTTATTCAGGGCACACTGTGCCACCATCAAGGTGTTGGCAGGGCCACGTTACTTTCTGGAAGTCCCGGTAATCCTTGGATCATGGCCTCCTTTCATGAGCTAGCAATAGCAGATTTAGTCATTTTCATATCACTTTGACCTCCCTTTTGTTGTCAAATCTCCTTCTGTTGCCTCCCTCTTCTATTTATAAAGCCCTTCGTGTTTGCATTGGGCCCACTGGATAATCCAAAATAATCTCCCCATCATAACGTCATCTGATTAGCAACCTTAATTCTCCTTTACCATGTAACCTAATATATTCACAGGTTCTAGGAAAGAAGCATCTTTGGGCAGCCATTGTTCTGCCTACCACAGAGATTATCAGCGGATTTTAATCAGGCATTCTACCCAAGAGATCCATTATCAAAAAGGTAGCAATAGGGATGTATATATAGAAATCTGTATTCTTTTTTGTTCTGTCCACGTTGTGTGAGGTCTCTCTTATAAATGCTGAAATAGCCGAACTTTACGTCCATGGCAGCCTTAAATTAAGGTGTATATCAAATTCTCAAAATACATATAAATAAGTGTTCTTTACTTTTAAACAAAGGTATTATTTAAATTGCCAATCAGAATATGTGTGAGTAGAAGTAAAGCACAGAATAATAGACAAGATGAGGTGTATAACCTCATTAAGAATATGGTATAGGGGCCAGCCTGGTGGCGCAGCAGTTAAGTTCACATGTTCCGCTTCGGCAGCCTGGGGTTTGCTGGTTCGGATCCTGGGCGCGGACATGGCGCAGCTCGGCAAGCCATGCTGTGGCAGGCGTCCCACGTATAAAGTAGAGGAAGATGGGCATGGATGTTAGCTCAGGGCCAGTCTTCCTCAGCAAAAAGAGGAGGATTGGCAGCAGTTAGCTCAGGGTTAATCTTCCTCAAAAGAGAAAAAAAAGAATATGGTATAAAAACTGTTATTAATAAAAAATCAAAAGGAGAAAATGAGAGGATGTTATGGAAATAAGAACTTTTTGGGGGGGAAATAGTTAATATATTTATACAGCAAATTCTGGCAAAAGTGGATGTCTGGGTAAGCAAAATTTTTTTTTTTTTCCAGAAAATAGATCAGGTAAACAGTTTCTGAGAAGCCAAATATTAATTAACAGGTTGTTGAGCAAAGTGATCAGAAATACTAAGAAAAGAATAATTTGACTCAAGTTGATGGGGTCTGAAAACCAAGGAATCTTTTGAGGGAGATAGCTGCTGTAGGCTGTCATCTGCTAGTTAACTTTCAGAAATGTGACCAGACCTTACAAGTCTCCTTTTAACTTTATGAGAAAAAAACAAATCTGGAAAACATAAGCTGATAGGACAGAATTTTTCAAGAAAGCAATTCCTAGAACCATTTTTGGAGAGAGTACCTATTTAATTATAACTTTTGACCACCTACTTTTGAATCTTTGGATTGGGTTTTTTTTTTATTATTATTTTTTAAAGATTTTATTTTTTCCTTTTTCTCCCCAAAGGCCCCCGGTACATAGTTGTGTATTCTTCGTTGTGGGTTCTTCTAGTTGTGGCATGTGGGACGCTGCCTCAGCGTGGTCTGATGAGCAGTGCCATGTCCGCGCCCAGGATTCGAACTAACGAAACACTGGGCCGCCTGCAGCGGAGCGCGCGAACTTAACCACTCGGCCACGGGGCCAGCCCCTGGATTGGGTTTTTTGTTGGTTTTTTTTTGAGGAAGGTTAACCCTGAGCTAACATCCCACTGCCAATCCTCCTCTTTTTGCTGAGGAAGATTGGTCCTGACTTAACATTTGTGCCCATCTTCCTCTATTTTATATGTGAGATGCCTGCAACAGCATTGCTTGACAAGTGGTGTGTATGTCTACACCTGGGATCTGAACTGGCAAACCCCAGGCCACTGAAGTGGAAGGCACGAACTTAAGTGCTATGCTATGGGGCCGGCCCCAGGATTAGGGTTCTTATTATTGTTATTAAATCTGTACTTCTCTTCATTGTTTGAAAGTGAAAATGTATCACTTTACTAAAAACATGAGTAATGGAAATACGGATGATTGTTAGTTTCCTTTTTGGACTTTTCTTATTTTTTAATATCTTTAAAACAACATGGAAGATAGAATGATATATGAAATACATCCGTGGTCTTTGCATATTGTATTGTAGCTGGCCATAAGTTTTAAGGATCTATAAGATTTAATTAAGATAGAGAATTGTTTTTGAGTTGTGTTTGTGTTGTTGACATTGTTTTCCTATTTACTTATGACAGTGATGCTGTGAGTAGCGGTGGACGTGATGGTGCTGAGGGCTGTTCTTTTGCCCCAAATGCCTTAAAAACCTGTGAACGCCTCAAATAAAAGCTTTTATTTGTTTTCATGTCCTATTTTTATATGTAGGGCATAATATGAAATGAAATATTCCACAGAGGGTGGTGACAACTGTAGACAGAAAGGCCAGCCCTGGGCACCGCGGGCTGAGTGGGAGCCCCAGCGTTGGTCTTCAGCCTTTTCTGTTCATGACCTTTGGAGGAGGCCGCCTGCATCTGTCCTCTCACTGCTGAGTCTGAGTTTCCTCACCGGTACAATGAACATATTTAGATAAGCGACCTGTATGTTTCTTTTGGCTTATTCTGAACTGTTTAAACCTATTTGGGTGACAGGTATCACCATGTTTAAAATTATAAGGTTTACTTTGTTTTATGGAATAACTACAGATTTAGAAAATATGGATAGAATGGTGGATAGCACAATGGCTATAGAAATATTCTGGTTATCTCTAGCTACAGAACAAACCACCCCAAATGTAGTGGCATTAAACAATAAAAATGTACTATGATATTCTCTCTCACACTTCTGTCATGACTGGGCTGAGCTAGGTGAGTCTTGCTCAGGGTCTCTCATGCAGTTACAGTGAGAGGGAGGCTGGGGCTCGAGTCATCCCAAAGGCTTCCTCATTCACATGTCTGAGGGTTAATGTCTCTCGGCTGGGACCTCAGCAAGGATTGTTGGCCTGGACACTTACAGGCAGCCTCTCCATGTGGCCCAAGCTATTTCACAGGATGGCAGCTTGGCTCTAAAGGCAAGTGAGCCAAAAAGATACAGAATTAGGGAGAAGTTTTCTAAGTTTTCTGATCTGGTGTCAGAAATCACATTTCGTTTCTGCTGCATTCTAGCATACTGTTTGTTAAGATCAAGACACTAAAGCCGGCCCACCATATCACCACATTCAAGGCAGTATCAAAAAATCTGTGGACATGTTTTAAAACCAGCAAAAAGAGAAGTATGTATATATTTGAGTACATAAAACAGTTCTTTGTTTCCAGTTTGAATTTTCCATTATACCGTGTACTGTGAACTATTACATAATACACAAAAATCGAATATTCATGGGTGACTCCTTTGCTATGTATATACAGGCTAGTTTCTAAGAGTAGTGAGGTTCCCTTTGTAATGAAATTCTTTAAGGGAAGGTAGAAATTACGCATTGTTTATATCAAAGTTGAGGTGGAGCCACTCGTGCTTTCATTAACAAACGTATGTATCATCTTCTAATCTTGTGTGCTAATGCTTTGAATATTTTTATTGATCCCAAAATGTTCATCACTAATTGAAACAGCTGCTTTATTTAAATAGCATTTATGAAATGATACGCAAATAAGCTCTGCTTCATGTCTTGGCAGAAGTTACGTCCAATTTGATCAGAGAGTTCATCTGCTCCATACATACTCTTTACCTGGGAATGAAAGGGACTTCGAGCCTAGAGCTCTACTTTATTCCCTTTGACACCCACGTGTGCTTCTGTAGTGAGAGCAACAAAGAGATGAGAATAGCATTGTGGTCTGTACTTTCAGCATGGGCTGTCTGTCACCTTAATGGAATAACCAGTACAGACGACTTGAAGGGAGCAGGAGGTCTTGGGAAGTGCGGGGTTATACCCTGGGACCAATAGCATCCCCTCATAGAAGCTGTTCTAGAAGCCCACATTTGAAAGCCATAATTCAGACAATACATCTGCGTTTCCATGTCCAGGAGTCACAAGAATCAAAAAGTCAGTAGCCTAGCCTTGATTGTCCCTGCTTAGCTCAGTTATTTTTAAGAGACTTAGCAGCAGAGATGAGAGTGACACTGAGACACCACTGATTGAAAAGCTCATTCTTCCCCATGCCTCATCCCAACTTCTATTTCTGACTCATTCCCCTTTCTTTTAATTTTTCAATTTTTAATTTTTTCCAGCTTTAGTGAGATATTATTGGCATAACATATATAAGTTTAAGGTGTACAATGTGATGATTAGATACATATATACATTGCAAAATGATTACTACAATAAGCTTAGCTAACACCTCCATGTCCTCACACAATTACCTCCTTTTCTGTGTGGTGCTATCATTTAAGATCTACTCTCCTAACACACAAGTATATAATACAGTACTGTTAATTATAGTCACCATGCTGTGCATTAGAGCTCCAGAACTTGTTCATCTTATAGCTGGGTGTTTGTACCTTTTGACCAACATGTCCCCATTTCTCCTATCCCCAGCCTCTGGCAACCACCATTCTGCTCTCTATTTCTCTGAGTTCAACTTTTCTAGATTCCACATATAAGTGAGAACACACAGTATTTATCTTTCTCCATCTGACTTATTTCAATTAGCATAATGTACTTGAGGTCCATCCATGTTGTTGCAATAGGCAGGAATTCCTTCTTTCTCATTGTATATATATATATATATATATATATATATATATACCACTTCCGTATCCATTCATCCGCTGATGGACACTTACGTTGTTTGCATATCTTGGCTATTGTGAATAACCCTGCAATGAACATGGGGTGGCGTGCAGATATCTCTTTGAGACAGTGTTTTCATTTCCTTCAGAAACATACCCAGAAGTAGGATTGCTGGATCATACGGTAATTCTATTTTTAATTTTTGAGGAACTGCCATATTCTGTTCCACAGTGGATGTACCAATTTACATTCTCACCAACAGTGCATGAGGGTTCCCTTTTCTTCACAGCCTTGCCAACACTTGTCATCTTGTTTTATTGATGATAGCCATTCTAACAGGTGTGAGGTGATATCTCATTGTGGTTTTGATTTGCATTTCCCTGATGATTAGGGATGTTCAGCACCTTTTCATGTACTTGTTGTCCATGTGTATGTCTTCTTTAGAAAAATGTCTATTCAAGTCCTCTCCCCATTTTTAAATCAGATTATTTGTTTTTTTGCTATTGAGTTGTATGAGTTCCTTATATATTGTGGATATTAACCCCTTATCAGATATATGGTTTGCAAATATTTTCACTTGTTCTGTAGGTTGCCTCTTAATTTTTGGGGGGACCAAGACAGGCACTGGTGGAGGCTCATCCTGGTGTATACACACTCAGCTGCAGGGACCAGATGCAGGTGACTATGTAGTGGCAGTGGCCTATGGCAGACATACACATAGTGGCAGGGGCCAGGGCAAGTAGCAAGGGACAGGCCAACTGCTGGCCCACTGGCAGCTGTGTAGGCCCTTGCTGTGGGTGTGCATGCTTGTGACTTCAAAGTCTCGTGTGGGGCACATGCACAGTACTGGGGGCTGGTGATGGGAGTCAGGCTGGCGAGGCGCAAGTGCACAGCTGGAGGAGCTAGCTGCAGGTGAACCTAGTGGTGTAGGCCAGTGACAGGAGACAGGACTGGATACAAGCCCACGAGCAGCTTCGGGGCCCTGGCTGAGAGTGTGCACTCTTGTGGCTGCCGGGTCTCCGTATTGCCGGTGTGCACAGGGCAGTGGAGGCCGGTGACGGAGCGTCAGGCCAAGAGTGCGCTGATGCACAACTGGAGGGGCTAGCTCCAGGTGATTCCAATCGTGCAGCCCAGTGACGAGATAGGGCTAACTCTGGGCCCACAGTAGGTGTGGGGGCCTTGGCCATTGGTGTGCACTTCTGTGACTTCAGGATCTTGTCACAGGCGTGCACAAGGTATTAGAGTCTGTCAACCTAAATAAAGAGGTAAACTGAGGCAAGCTCGAATTATCAGAAATTGAGTTTATTGAGGAATAGCAGAGAAATTACAGTTCCGAAACGCAAGCTGTAACAAGCTACGGCGAGTCCCTTGAGGCTTTGGGGCTGGGCTGTATTTATGGGCAAGGAGTGCAAAAAAGGGGGACGTCTAGCCTGAGTTCAAGCAGTAAGTTCATTGCTCTGAGGATGGGGAGAGATTTTTGGTGGATGTTCATCGATCCCAAGTCGGTCTTCCAGAAATCACACGTTTACGGGAAACCAGTCTCAGTCCGTAAGTTCCATTCTTCTCAGGGCGCATGCATGAGATTCTCCATTTCATATCTTCCGGTTCCATTTTAGATTGAAACCCTTTCACAAATCTTATTAGAAGAGTCAGTTCCTCGGCGTGCAAGCGGACAGCTGGACGGGGGAGCCCCACGGGTGCACACGGTGACAGTATCAACTGCGAGGATCTAGGCTGGCGTCTTGCACTGGCGCGGAGGCCTGGGCTGGCTGCAGGTGTGTATCCTGGGCCCTGGTGGGGGCGGGGTGTGTGTGTGTCTGTGTGAGGGAACAGGACGAGACTCAAGGGGCTGGCGTCAGTGGACACAAATACCTGTGGGGCAAAAACTGGTGAATTCTGCAGGGCGTCCATGGTGGCTGTGCTGGCCACTGATTTCTTCAGTGGCGAAAACTGCTGGGGTCCTCTGCAGAGCAGGTCACCGGGACCCACGGTTGCTCCTGCTGTGTGGCTGATATTGGTAGCCCCTTTTCGTCTTTGTGCCTGGCCATCTCTAGACGTCTCAGCTTTGCTAGTCTCTGGTTTGGTGAAAATGAGGCAGGTCCTTTGTGCGGTGCCCGGAAAGGCTGGGGAAGCTGGTTGCGCACGGGCTCTCCCTTTCTAGTTGGGGAGTTGCCTCTTGGCGCTGAGCGGGGCCGGCCTGGGGGATGGGATGATGCAAGCAAATGAAGCTATTCATTTTTTCCCTTTTTCGGTGGTTGTTCTCAGGTTTTTCCTTTTACTGTGTTGCTGAAGATTCTTAAGTGACGCCCGAGCTCTCCTGCAGCTGGTTTGTTCGTGGTTAGCTAATTGTTGATCTTTGTAGGCGAACAGAGGCTGCGGTCTCCTATTTCACCATCTTGGCGACATTATTCCCATTTTCTGGCTTTTTAAGTAGAATATTTATCTTATCTATTTCAGCCTTAAGTGTATAAAAGTCTATGGATTTTTCCTAAAAATACTGCTTTTGTTTTCTTTGAGGAATTTTAAAGTTCGTATGGAATAGCAAATATCAGAGAATAACCATACACACACACACACACACACACACACACACACACAAAGGAAAGCTGAATGAGGGAATGGATGGATACCACACTAGATTTAAAAATATTACAAAGTTAATAGAAATCTTTCTTACACCATATTTAACCTTAAATCCTATGTGTTTTATTGATCTGAAAATTAAAACAAAATATATTTTGGCCTTATATTCTCTATCTATAAAGTGAAGAAAATAGTAATGTTAACTACATTGCAGGCTGCTGTGAGGAAAATAATGCATGTAAGTTGCTCCACAATAATGATAACAGTTGCTAACATTCATTGAATGTTTGCAGCACTGTTTGTAGCACTCAATAAATATAACATGCTGTTGCTATTATTATAATGCATTATTCGCATGAAATAATGAAAATTGTCATGGTGGATGATATATTCAATTGGATTTGCAACAAAATTAGTAAAGATCCAAAGAGATGGTAGAAAAAAGAGAAGCGTGTGAAAGATGAATCAGAGATTCAGGAAAAGGTGGTTTTTCTTTGGGCAGTCAAAGGGCTGAGATTGTTACCATGCGAAAACATGAGATAAGGTCTTGGGTTTCATATGAAAATGAAAACTGTAACTGAAAACTCTGCATAAAATTGCAACTTTAAAATAAGTGTACTTTTGTTGGAAGAAGTGATTCGATGAAATCCAAAAATCGGTTTATAAACACTGTTTTGTGTGTCTTTATCCACCACTAGATGGGAAAAAGCATCTTCTAAGAGATAACGTGGGGTCTCTTCATCCAGTGCACTCTTGATTTGTATTATCCCACCTGAATGGATCAGGAATCCCAAACCAAGAACTTTACATTAAAATTAGTGTAGGGACTGTGATACCCCCTAGGATTACTGGCAAAAGCAAACATAAAATAATTCAGGAGAGACGCTTATACAATCCAGGCTGCACAGAGTGAGGTGAGGAAAGTCTCAAAAACTGAATGCAAATTCAAAAGTTAGAAAGCACATAAGGAAGCAGTCTATCAAAAGGAAGAATCACGAATCCAATAGTCGGAAGGAATAGAGCCCAAATAACATGAGAAAATAGTCCACAAATGTGAGATAAAATATAACAAAAGCATTTTTAAAATGGGTGAAGACATAAAGAAATTGTAATTTAAAAAAACAGGCAGAATTGGAAAAGAATATATAAAAGAATCTCTGAAGTGAAAAATATAGGCACTGATTTTTTTTTAAAGTACTCAATGGATGTGGCAAGTCGCAAATAGTTGTAGAGGATGACAGAAATAGAGAGCTATAACAGAATTTTGGGTAAATTATCCAGAATTCAGCAAGGGAAGACTTAGGTGAAAACTACAAAAGAGACTTTTAAAGACTTGGAGGATACGAGGAAGTCTGACTTATATTGTGGGGGACCTCATTTTGAATTATGGATGTCTTAGCCAACATGCTGCAGTTCAGTTCACACTCTCCCCCTAACAGGTACCCCTTGGTTAGCTCTTGGGCCTAGGAGTCTACTATCAGAGGGACTGACCCAGATAAGAGTTCTGTGCAAGTGCTGGAAGCAGGGTCTGCCTATTTAATAGGAAATTCTTGTATCATAGGTGCCTGGAATGTGATTAGTGGTGGACTTGTTCCATTGGATCCTTGGACTCCTTGCCCTATGGGGACAGAAGAAGGGTAGAGTGAGGTCCTGGCAATCATGAGGCCTAGGGCAGGGACCTCACTTGATTGGGTCTAAGGGATGTCTTAGGTTGCGTATCCCCAGAAGCAGACATTGAGACTAAGCCTCGAGCACAGTTTATTTAAGAGGTGATCTCAAGAAGCATAGGTAGGGAAGTGGGAGACTGTGAAGAGAGGAGACCAATTCAGGGGATGTTAATGATCAGATTACCACTGGGCAACTGGGGCTGAATCCTTCTGGGAACCTCTGGAAGAATTCACCTCAGAGTCATTCCAACCAAAGGGCAAGGAAGCTGGGTTATTTTTCCACCAATTTCCATTTATCATCGGTTGAGAACTGCTCTTGCAGGCTTTAACTGCCACTTTTGGCCTGATTCGTGTGAGGGCTGAGCACCCTTTCATGGCCAGAGAAAGCCTTCAAGGAGAAAGGAGCAGTTTCCCATAAAGCCACTGATCTACAGGGAAGATAGAAATGCCCAGGGTGCATGGCATGGCACGGCATGAATAGCATCTGCTACTGTGCAGAATTGGAAAGGACTTTGAACATGAAAACATGTTCCTAAAAGAGAATGATGGTATGGTGGCATAATGTGGCCAGTAAAATTTCTGAGTTTCTAAGGATCAAAATGGTTTCTAACTCTGCTGTTTGACCTCTGAGGGGATGCAGATACTGGCAGATAAATCTGTTTACCCAGAAGTGGCTTTTTGTTTATAATATGTGATAATACTTCTGTTTATTACGATCAATTAAATTATTTCAGATTTTAAGAAAAGAAACATTATTTTATCAATACGTCTTCAAAAGTAGAACCATGTTTTCCATGAATTCCACTGTTATGATGGATTTCTTTTTGGACTTGTAAGGGAGAGGGGCTGGCACTGTGCAATCCTTAGGGTCTTTGCTCATGAACATTTAATGAGTTGGAAAATGTACATATAAGAATGTCCTTGGTTTTCACTTTCAGACTCAGTATCATCAGGAAATGAATATTTTTAAGGAAAAGGGAATGGTGTGTAACAGAAAGCTTTTGACGGAAGCTTTATACGTGAACTCGTGCCTTTCCATTTTTGCATACTATGAAATAGCTAGTGATTTTTTATCTTCGATAACATTAATAATTACTGTTGAGTTGTTTAAATTTTCTATTCTAAACAGTTCATTTTATTTAAATTTCCTGTTCTAAAGGTTTTCATTTCAATCTGTTCATGCGTGAGAAAAATCAAGCATTTTTTTTCTGGATTCCTGTTAATAAAACAACACATTTTGATCAAACATTTCTTTCTCTTCATCTGCTCTAATGAGATTGCCACAACCCAAATACTTTTCTCAGAATAAAAGTAATCAATGAACAAAGATGATAAAATGTGCCTGGAGTCCTTTTTAGCCAAGAGAAAATTATATTCTAAAATTATATTTGTACTTGAGTAGAGTAGAATAAAAAGAACAATATTCTGACAGTCTTTGAGAGTAAATGTTTGTTTTCCCCATAGACCAGAGAAGAATCTTGGGACTTTGGTTAGACACAGTATGGATTTCAACTATGATACATTGCGAATGCATGTTAATATATAATGTAAAATTATAATATGGAGTATGCATATAACAGCATATAACATATAATATGTGCTATCTAACATAATTTGCATGTGTAATGTAATTAATTTGTGATATAAAATATGGTATATACATATAACATGTTATAAACACATAGAAACCCTCGATTTGTTTTACAGAAGATTTAAAGCAGTTAATATTCTTGCAAGAGTGACTGATTTTCTTGACATTGTAGGGGAGGAAAAAGTTTTTTTCTCTATGCTTCTAGGTTCTTCTGGCTGGTTTAATAATTAAATTGACGTGAGACAGATTAAAAAGAGAAAAACAAATTTAATTTTGTGTGTATGGGAGCCCCATAAGAATATGAGACCCACAGGTAGGCAGGCAATTGAGGCTTGTATGCCATTCTGAGCTAGGGAGAAGGAGATAGGGGGCTGGAACTTTAAAGGAGAGAGAGACAATTCACAAGAAGATGGGAAGAGCAAATGTGGTAAACAAATGCTATGTATAGACAATGGGGCTGAGGAGGGAAATTTGATCTCCAGGCCCTGCTGAGCTCACCCCCTTCCCCACCACCCCCTGAGCTTAGCACACCTAGCCCAGATAATTTGCAGGTATGTCTGGTGATAGTTCTCTTCCTGGACCAGGCCCTCTATCTAAATTCTTTTAGACAGTTAAGAGAGAGGTAAAAGTTTGTCTTGAGTCTCATAGGCTTGATTGGCTTCAGCTCAAAATAGTCCACATGCCAGAGTGGCACATTTTGGGGAGACTTGTTCTGAACCCCTTCAACGTATAGACTTCAGTGTGTTTGAAAACAAAGTTTCTATCTTTAATATTTGATGTGATAAATATTTCTCATAGTAGTGAATTAAAATTATAGCCAGTTAATCTCATTGTCATGATACTTGTCTGGTTGAGATACTTGACTTTTTTTCTAGCTTTCTGAAGAATTTCCCTATATGGAATTAGGCTTTAGGATACTTTTTATCATTTGTTGTTTACTGATTTTTTTTTTTTTTTGAGGAAGATTAGCCCTGAGCTAACTACTGCCAGTCCTCCTCTTTTTGCTGAGGAAGACTGGCCCTGAGCTAACATCCATGCCCATTTTCCTCTGCTTTATATGTGGGACGCCTACCACAGCATGGCGTGCCAAGCAGTGTCATGTCCGCACCCGGGATCCGAACCAGCGAACCCTGGGCCGCCGAGAGGTGGAACGTGCAATCTTAACCGCTGCACCACCGGGCCGGCCCCTAATTTCTTATATATATTGGCAATAAATGGAAAGAAAAGTACAATAGTGAAATTCGTATTATGTTTTTATGCTACCTTAGGGTTGAGGAGATTTTTATAACTATGCTCCGATTGCATTAAGATTATGAAAATGGTAACCTTCAGAGAAAAAGCGACATTGCTTGAAAGGAAAAGCCCAGCATAGGTAAATGAAGCAAAGAATAGCTTGCCCAGCCAGTTAGAGACCTTGGAGAAACAGCAAAGCTTTCTGTGGATAAACAGCAGGGTAACAAGAAAGTCTTCAGTAGAGCAAGGATAATTTTTTATGGTTATCTTGTCTAGCTGTCACACCTTCTACCCTTTTTAACAACATGCCCTGCTCCCTGTGGTAACTTGCATGTTTAAAGGAATGGGATCATTATTCAGTAATCCAAGACGTGCAAATAGTCCACAATAGAGATTACAGACTTGAAGAAAACTGGAAGGTGAACAAAGCACTTTTTATGACAAAATTTATATGGTTCGTTCTCTGTTGTCCAAGATTTAACATATTTCAGCTCAACAACTTAGTTTGGGCCTGCCAAATATGTACGTTTCTGAGTGCTTCAGGATGGTGAATAACAGTTACTTGAATGGAGCAAGCCTATGACTTGCCATAAATTCTTTGACAGTTTCCTTGTTTGTTGTAGAATTAGATAATACAAAATATAAAAAACTATTGAGAAAACAGCTTTATTTGGGTATCTCTGGATATGTATACTGGATATAAATTATGCATTAGATTAGATATATTTGCAGGAAAGAATACATACACTCATCTCTGCAGAGATTGAACATCCGGTGAGTGGTCTAGAGTGAGATCTGAAGACAAAGTTTCTCCTTAAGAAAATAAATAGCACACTTTAGTAAAAAAAGAATTATTAAATTCTTTTTGTCTCCTGCTCTCAGTTGGATTAAACCAGCAACTTAAGTTATTTATGTACTATTCTCAAAAATATAATTTGCATAGATGTAAGAGGGAAAACAAGAGTCTGGAGTGGAGGAAAAGTAAAATCTCCTATGATATTATGGTGAAGGTAAAATGGGTCAGTGACGAGGGGAGATCAATGCCAAGTCACTGGGACATTATAGGAAGGTTTTATCTTATAGGTGCTGAAGAATCCTTTGGGACCATAGTTCAATTAGAAAATTGTATAATGGAGATCAGACCAGGGGGCAGAAATCTCTTAATGTCATACTAAGATACTGGAAATCAGTTATTCATTCATTCATTTAGTTAGTTATTTACAGTATTTATTCATCGAATTAATGTTGGTGAACACCTATGTGCCACTGTGCATGTTTGGCACTAGACATGACAAAATGAACAATGATGACAAATGGTGGGAGTCAGAAATTGTGTTTGAGGAAAAAATAATTGCCAAGATTTTTCTGTATAAATGGGAGATAAAAATTAGATGTGTTGAAATTTAGGTATTTTCAAGAAACTAAATTATGTAATTATACCAGCTTAATCCAGGGGCAATAAAAGTAGGAAATGATTCTCAATACTATGAGAAGAGATGTTCTCTTCAGGGAAAGGAGGAGCTAAGGACTGAGGATGGTAAGCTGAGAGATATGCATCCTGTAATTAGGTGGAAGAATACAAAGAAACTCAAGAGTACAACTGTGGAAAGAAAAGATTATTTTTGGTGAGGAAGCAAATGTCATTTGGAGTTTTCAAAAACCCCTTTCAGTGTACCTACTTAATATTTTCTATTTTTCCTCTTCTACAGAAGCATCTTTCTTTATCTTATCTGACTACGTTTAACTTTATGCTTATTTTTATACACAGGGCGATATCATAGCATGGTGAATTTCATAGCACTATAATTTATTCTTTAAAATGAAATGCACATATGGAAGCAGAATTTGATGTGGTGGTCATATTCAGCGTTTCCTGCATTTTGCTAGTTGGATGAAATTGAATACAGGCAAATATACTGAAAATATACTCATGAATTTTAGTTAAAAGTAAATTGTTTAATTAAGATTAATTATGTGCAAAACAATGGCATACTTAAAATAACATCCCCCAGTAGGTCTAATATTTTGCTCGACAAAAAGCAGAGAAAATAATAATTTTCGTATTAGCAGGTCATTAATCTTGACCTTATGAGAGAACAAAGTAATTTGTTTCAAAGATACTTGAACCTAATATGTGAAACCTAATAAAGTTGAAATATTAGTAATGTAATTGTTCTCATTTTAAATTTGGGTCAAGTTTATAATGTAGTGAGAGAGCAAACAAGGAGAATATTAACTTCATAAAGAGTAACAGCAGGGTTTCCTTTTATACTCTACTTCTATGGTAATATACAGCATAAGTAGGCAAAGGTTCAGACCCTAGTACCAGCACTTACCATCCCTGGGACAAGTCACTTCACTGGTCTGTACCTCAGTTTTCTCATTTGGGGACAGGAATTGTTTAAGGAAGAACATGTGATGATCTCTTGCATTTAAACCAGTGTCTGGAACATGATAAATGCTAATTAAGTGTTATTGTTGTTGCTATTATTATTATAAACTCATCAGGGTAAAAAGAAATGAGCTAAACATATAAGAAAGGATATTATGCCGTATTTGATTTATCACAAAGATTTCAAAGCACTGATTTGGGAGTCACATACTAGTTATATAATTTAAAACAGTCTACTTAGCCTCTCTCAGCCTCAGTTTCACAGGTTACTTTTTCCTTAGGCATCAATGGTTGAGTTGACTCAGAGTATTCCAATAATAGGTGCATATTTTTGTCTTATGTTAAATATAGAAATATATCAATGCTCCAGTAAATAGATATTACTAAATTTCTAAATAGAAAGTTCAAATGCCAAACTTTACTGAGTTTCTTTCTGCCAGCCGACATCATTATAGCTGGCCTTAAGTAGGTATCTGCTTATATGGTGTAACATCAGTGTTGCTAAAATGTCTTTGTACAAGTCTGTTTCTTCACCAGGCTTTAGTAGATCTTAAAATGTCTGTCTTTCCTTCGGATTAAAGCTTTGATGGCTTCAGAGGAAAGCAAGTTGATTAGCTGATTTGAGTAATGCAATAAACAAGCATATAATCTAGAAGAGCCTTAGGGATTGAGATCAAAGTGCTGGTAAAACTTAATGGAATCAAAGAAACTCAGAACATGAGACATTGTCTGTGATAGTCAGCATGAAGGTAGTCAGCATGAAGATAGCGAAGGTGTGAGTAGGGGTGAAAGAAGGATAAAGGTCCTAAGAAAGGAGATTATAAAATTTAGACAAATTATCAGCTAACATAATACTCAATGGTGAACGCTTGAATGCCTTCCTTCTCGGATCAGGAAGAAGACAGGGATGCCGGCTTTCACCTCTTCCGTTTAACATAGTGGTGGAAGTCCTATGTTCTCTTTCTTCTCTCGCTTTGTGACTACCATTATGCATATGTTGGTATGTCTGATGGTGTTCCACAAGTATTTTAGGCTCTATTCATTTTTCTTCATTTTTTCTCCTTTCTGCTCCTCAGACAGGATTATTTGAATAGATCCATTTTCAAGTTTGCTGATTCTGTTTTCTGCTTGTTCAGATTGGCTATTGAACCTCTCTAGTGATTGTTTCATTTCAATTACTATGCTTTTTACCTCCAAAATTTCTATTTGATTCCATTTTATTATTGCTCTTTAACAATATTTTCTGTTTATGGAGATACTCTTCTCCTGGTTTCCATTAGTTTTTTTTTGAGAAAGATCATCCCTGAGCTAACATCTGCCAATCCTGTTTTTGCTGAGGAAGACTAGCCCTGAGCTAACATCCGTGCCCATCTTCCTCTACTTTTATATGTGGGACGCCTGCCACAGCATGGCCTAATGAGAGGTGCCATGTCCGCACCTGGGATTTGAACCGGCAGACCCCAGGCCACCAAAGCAGAATGTGCGCACTTAGCCGCTGTGCCACCAGGCCCGCCCTCCATTAGTTTTTTCGTCCGTGATTTCCCTTAATTCTTTGAACAGATTTAAAGTAGTTGTTTCAAATTCTTTTTCTGGTAAGTCCAATGCCTATGCTTCCTCAGGGGCAATTTCCATTAATTTCTTTTTTCCTTGTCAGTGGACCCTATTTTCTTATTTCTTTGCATGCTTCATATTTTTTTTTAAACTGGGCATTTTGAATATCATACTGTGGTAATTCTGAAAGTTAGATTCCATCCTCTCTTCAAGGTTTGTTGTTGGTGCTTTTTGTGGTTTGTTGTTGTTGGTTTTTAGTAGCTTTTCCAAACTATTTTGTAAGGTTTGTATTCTTTCGCATATGTAGCCACTGAAGTCTGTTTTCCATTAGCTTAGTGGTCAGCCGGTGTTTTGACAGAGTTTCTGTGAATGCCTGGAGCCAAGGAAAGGAAAAAGAAAAATATTCTCTCAATCTTTTTGGAATAGCTTTGTGTTGTACCGGTATTTATTTAACTTTTACCCTGACCATTTACAACCCTCTGTTAGCCTTTACGTCCTAATTGAGTGGAGGCTGAAGGTCAGCCAGAGTTAAAAGCTCATGGTCTTCTCAGGTCTTTTATGAGCGTATTTCTGGGCCTGGGCATGCACATGGCCTCCTTGATCCCAAGGCATATGCAGGAGCTTTCAAAAGACTTATTCCTCCACATATCTCCTTTCTCAACCTCTTTCTTCCCAAGTTTTTGGTATGTCTATTGCTTGTTTAAGCTCTTCTCGCTTGCCGCAGGCAGCTGCCATCAATAATTTTGCCTTTAAATCCTTTTAGTAAGTCTTCTAGCTCTGGGAATGCTTCCAGTCTGAAATAAATGGAAGACCTTGAGCTGGTTTTTGAGGGCACCGTTAGACAGGTCAGAGCACACAACCAGAAGTATTTGAGAATAAGATTCATAGTGTTCCCTCTGGCGATAGCAAGCTGCACAAGGAGTGTGGGCTGCGAAGTTCATGGCTGCTACTGCTTTAAAGAGTGGGAGATGGTCAGCAGGTAATTTAAAATGCCACAGAGCTCTCTTGCCATAGTACAGCCACTTCTTTCTTCATTGAAATTTCCCCTGGTTGTTTTTATATGCTTATTTGCCATCTGTATGTCTTCTTTGGTGAGGTGTCTGTTAAGGTCTTTGACCCATTTTTTAATTGGGTAACGTTTGTTTTTTCTTGTTGTGTGTGAAGAGTTCTTTGTATATTTTGGATAACAATTTATTAGTTGTATCTTTTGCAAATATTTTCTCCCAGTCTGTGGCTTTTCTTCTCATTCTCTTGACATTGTCTTTCACAGAGCAGAATTTTTTAATTTTAATGAAGTCAAGCTTATCAATTATTTTTTCACAGATCATGCCCTTAGTGTTGTATCTCAAAAGACATAGCCATACACAAGGTCACCTTGGTTTTCTCCTGTGTTATCTTCTAGGAGTTTCACAGTTTTGCATTTTACCTTTAGGTCTGTGATCCATTTTCAGTTCATTTTTGTGAAGGATGTAAGGTCTGTGTTTAGATTCATTTTTTTCATGTGGTTCTCCAGCACAATTTGTTGAATATACTATCTTTGCTCCATTGTATTGCCTTTTCTCCTTTGTCAAAGATCAGTTGACTATATTTATGTGGGTCTATTTCTGGTCTTTCTCTTCTGTTCCACTGATCTATTTGTCTGTTTTTTTCTACTATACTACACTGTCTTAATTACAGTAACTTTATAGTAAGTCTTGAAGTCAGGAAGTGTTAGTCCTTCAATGTTGTTTTTCTCCTTCAATATTGTGTCAGCTATTCTGGGTCTTTTATCTCTCCATATAAACTTTAGAATCAGTTTATTGAGATCCACAAAATAACTTTCTGGAATTTTGATTGGGATTGCCTTGAATCTGTTGATCAAGTTGGGAACTTGGTCAGTTTTTAAATATTCCTTTTCTCTTTGTTCTTCGGATTGCATACTTTCTATTTTTCTATTTTCAATTTAAGTGACTCTATCCTTTGTTATCTCCATTCTTCTGTGAAGCCCATTCAGTGAATTTTTTTATTTCATATATTCCGTTTTTTAGTTCTAGAATTTAGATTTGGTTATTTTTATATTTTGTATTTCTCTTCTGAGTTTTCCTAGCATTTCATTCATTGTGACCATATTTTACTTTATGTCTTTGAACAATGTTATAATAGCTGGTTTAAAACCTTGATCTAGTATTTTTAAAATCTGTGTTGTCAAGGAGTTGGCTCTTGATTGTCTTTTCTTTTCAGAATGGGTAAAATTTCCTTCATTGTGTGTCCAGGAACATACATAATTTTGAATAGTGTCCTGGATGTTATGAATGTTATGTTTTATAGACCCTGAATCGTGATATATTCCTCTTGGGTGTGTTAAATTTTTGTTCTTTTTTGTTTGGGGATTTGGTCAACCTGGGTGGACTAGTATTATAAACACTATTCCTTGGTCACTTTCTGAAATCTGAATTCAGTGTTGTTATCCTTTGGTTGTTTGCACTGTGTACCCTGTGCATGTCTGAATTTGGCGTCAATCAGAGATTTGAGTAGAGATTATGAAAATAATTTTAGTTCTCCTCCTCTCTGTCTCTCTCTTTCTAGAATGCCCTATTTATTTTTTTAGTGGCTCTGGTTACCCCAAACTCTACCCTTTGTTTTCTCAAGACAGAAAGACTGCATCAGTGATTTTACTGTAAAGTAACAACAGTAAATGAGCATGTTAATTCTTTTATAAGAATCATTTCTTTTGTTCCATTTTCCATAGATCCCTACTCTGATTTTTCTCATACTATATATAATGTTGATCTGGCTTGCTTTTTACTAAAATTGAATTATTTCACTGGAAATATTTAAATTAAAATTTAGTTTTTAATTGCTTGAGTAATTTAGATTATTTTCAAAGTTATATTGCTATTTTATAATTCATGTTCATGAATTCCCTTTCCTAGGTAATTTGAGATATTCTAGTGGTGTGCAGGTATCTGAACATCACCAGAGACCTTTATAAGGTGGCTCCATTATTTTAGTACATATAGTCTTGAAACTTTTGTGTTTCCAAATATTTCAAAACCATTAATAAAATGTTATTTTTCTTAGCAATCATACTAGGACTGGAATATGATGAAAATAAATGGAATTGGAATAAACACTTCCTCTTTTAAGAAAATGACCCATAGGAAACTTGAGATTTGCATTTACTTTATTAGCTTTCTAAATAATCAGAGCTGTGATTCTTTTTATTTTATTTTTTGAGGAAGATTAGCCCTGAGCTAACATCTGTGCCTATCCTCCTCTTTTTTGCTGAGGAAGCCTGGCCCTGAGCTAACATCTGTGCCCATCTTCCTCTACTTTATATGTGATGCCTGCCACAGCATGGCTTGACAAGCGGTGTCATGTCCACACCTGGACCCTGAACCAGCAAACCCCGGGCTGCCGAAGTGGGATGTGCGAACTTAACCACTGCGCCACTGGGCTGACCCCTGATTCTTATAAATCACCAACATTGTTTTATGTCTAGTGCTACACTCTCTCTTAGCATTTATTTAAATTTATGTGTGGGATAAATTCCTAGGAGTGGAAGTATTTAGTTAATGTATATTTATAATTTAACATACAATATATATATTTAAAATTCTGATAAATAATTCCAAACCAGCTTCCAAAATATTGCACTAATACATTCCCACCAACAGCCTGTGAGAATGTCTTTTTGCTGGACTGAGTATTAAAAGCTTCTAAATGTGTACCAAATTTATATGTGAATATAGGTGAAAGATTTCAGTGTATTTGAAGTTTGCTTCTTTTGTCTCTAATAAAACATTCATTTGTTCAAATTATCTTATGATCCCTGAAAAGAATGATCTCTTTGGGAATGAGGAGAGGTACTTCCTCCAAGCTTTTGCAGGAATGGTGGTGGTAAGTGATGAAGAGTAATTGCTAGAACAGGGCTGCGATTCATCAAAGAAATAATTTGTCTCTTTTGAGAGAGAACTGTCCATCGGTGGTTGGATCCTGCTGAGGAAGTGATTATAATGTGGATAACTAGATACAAACTTGTAATGTGAGAAGCATACAACTAGCAGAAATTCTGGGACCCCAGTGAGTGCTAACTCTTCATCCCCATTTGCCTGAGTATTTGTTAAGGTCCAAATATTGTTTTTACGCACCAGAATAAGTGGTTAAGAGTCCTTTGGAGCATGCTTCTGTCCAAGCTCAGGAACCTGCTCCCTAGAGGAAGTCAAGTGCTGATGGACTGATACATGTTAAGAATCCATAAGATCATGCATCCCTTTTAGCTAGGATATTGAGGAAAGACAATTTACAGGAAGTAGCATTGCAACTGAAACTTAGAGAATGAGTAGTATGTTTATAGGTAAACTTGGAGGTGGCGAGAAATCCAGGGAAGGTGGATGACAAGAGCAAATCTTCAGAATGTGGAATTTTCCAAATTCACTAGGACAGTGAGTCTTTGGGAAATTTTGGGAGTTGAGGCTGTAAGGGTAGACTCATGTCAGTGATTTTTTTGTGTCATTCACTGAGTAGTGGAAATTTTAATGTGGAAGTATAACATAAAATAGTACTTTGAAAAGTTAATATAGTAGCCTAAGATTAGAGAAAAAATATTTTGGATTTATGAAATCTATTTGGTAGATGGTAACAGTAGATGAAGTCGCAAAGTCATGAACCAGAGTGGTGAGAATGGATATGGAAAAATAGGGTCAGAAGCCAAAAACAGAGAAATTTGAAGTATATTTAGTAGTTTTTGTATGCCAGGCCAGCCCACAAACACTACTCCAATTATGAAGACTCTCAAAAGGTTTACTCAAATCCAGTTCATTTTATTTTCATGTTACTTAAATAGTTCAAATGATATAAACTGGATTGAGGATACAAACATGGGTGTAAATAGTTCCTGAAGTTTTCCATAGTTTCTCAGAAGTCCACCAGCTTGAAGGTCTATGCACCCCATGCTCAGTGAGATCAGGTCCAGTCTGTGGAAAAGAATGTGTGTGAGGGGGTCTTTCTGCCCTGTAAACCAATTGTCTAGAGCTGGAGCCATGTAAATATTCATGTGCAGGGGCCGCCCTGTGGCTGAGTGGTTAAGTTCGTGCACTCTGCTGCAGCGGCCCAGGGTTTCCCGATTCGGATCCTGGCGGTGGACATGGCGCTGCTCATCAGGCCACGTTGAGGTGGCGTCCCACATGCCACAACTAGAAGGACCTGCAACTAAGATATACAACTATGTATGGGGGGAGGTTTGGGGAGATAAAACAAAACAAAAAAAAGATTGGTGACAGTTGTTAGCTCAGGTGCCAATCTTTAAAAAAAAATTCATGTGCAAAATCTTGTCTATCTGTGATTACCACAGAGAATAGGGAGTGAGACCATCTGCTCAACATGATGAGAAGAGATGAGGCTTGAGAATGAAAGGGTTCAGGGAAAGACCTGAAGAGCAATTTTGAAACTGCCATGTTAGGGCAACATGAGATTGACAAAAATATGGCTAAGCAGGGGTGAAAAAGGCAATTAGAACATGCAAAATTTTAGGGCTAGCCCATATTTGTGACTTCCTAACCATTTTGTGCAAACTATGAAAAATGGATGAGAGGGGTAAGGTTAAACTAGGGTAGGTAACTTCTGTGGCATCATTGAGGAAAATCAGTTAGGTAAGAGGTTCTAGGGCAGTTTTAGAATAGCTGACCATGAGCTCCATGATAATTGCCAAGGTGACTGTCAGGCACTTTTCTTATTATATCATCTTAAATTTCCAACGATGATGGCAAAAGACAAGTTAAGGAAAACCTTGATTCTGGGATTGGATTTTGTGTTTAAAAAAAAGAGTAGTAAGGAAGTAAGTAGATGATACGGAGAGAGAGAAACTCAGGTTATGAACTTTTAAAGAGTCCATGATAAATGACAGTGGAAGAATAATTGTCTGAAATTATACAGGAGGTTCCATCCATGTCCCATTTGCCTACTTTGGACTCTGGACGAGTAGACAACAGACCGTTTTTTGGAGATGATGGAGGAAATGATTGAGGAAATAACAGTTCAAGCTTAAGGAGGAAGATATGGGTGAGTTTGAACACAGTTAACATGGCATAGTGGGTGGAATGAGCAGAAAGATAGAGAATTGAGGAACTGAAATGGGTAAGAATGGGAGAACCAAAGATTGTTTGATGGGAGAGTCCATACCTAGCCCGGAATGTGTAGAGAACCAGAGCAAAGAAGGAAGTGCAAAGATAGTGGACTGGATCCAGATATTATTAGTAAGCAGAAGGGAAATTTTAAAAAGGCTTGACTCCATTATTCATCACCACCGTAACAACATACTGTAATGGAAGTGTCCACTGGCTCACTCCTCAGCTTCTGGTGTGCTTGACTTCAGATGTCACCACAATAGTCATTAGCATCTTATGAAGTCTTCTCACCACTTTGAAGATTTTTACTTTACAAAGTCCATTAAGAATTCACCGTGGATCATAGTAAACCTATTCCAAATACTTCAATGAAGTAGTATCTTTCACCATTTTTGCATGTAATCTGGGAGACGTAAATTGATTAAATGAATTTCTATTTCAATTTTCATCATCGAATGACAGCTTTACAATTTAACTGTTCTTTTTATAAACAGCCACAAGTCTCAGAATTGGCATGGTTATTTTTAGACAAAACATGATGACAAAATGTCAGTATTGTATATAAGGCGGTGAAATTTGCTACTTATGAGCAGGAACATAAGGGGCAGCGTGAACTGTGGAACATTATTGAACAAGGAATGTTTTTGACAACTTTGAAAGAAGTTCTTGGGCCAGGAGTTATTGAAATGAACAGAAAAATTAAATAATTACATTTTATATGCTTTTCCTTTGTATAACCTTTTCTGTATTAGTCTTATCAGCAATTGTGAAGCTGCACATTTCAAGGCATGTTTACAATAAGCAAATATGTGGTCTTTTAACATATTTATATGGAAGATTTTAGAAGCAATTTAGGGAAATAAAGGCAAATCAGGATGCAATGCAAGCTGAGGGTGGATTAGGGTAAATATTGCTGTTACAGGAGAGGTTTTGCAGGCTTCATTATTTTGAAAAATATTTGTAAAACATGATTATGATAGCTCTGACCAGAGTTTTCCCTTAGAGTTAAATTAATGTTGCCATTATACTCTGGAAAAATTGAGCTAGTTAAGGAAAGGCTGATTCCATTTTTATTGATATTACTATTGGAAGACTACATGTTTTAAACACTGTAAGATAATTGTTTCTGAATAGCTGTTAACTAATCCGAAACAATATAAAGAAAATTGGGATATAAATTTTTCACACATATATGAAATTTTCCCTATGCGTGCTATCGAAGATGTGCATCAGCACGTGTGTGTGTGTGTGTGTGTGTGTGTATGAGACGTCTTTACAAAAATGTTGTGCTCATTTTCAACTCTGTTCATAACTATACAACAGTTATTTACTGAAAGCTTATGATTAGAAAAACCTTGATAAGCATAGTAGTTATGAGCAAGGCTGGCATTCAGCCATTTATGCTCTGCTTCTTAAAATATTGTAATAGTTGCTTTTACTATAGTGTAACCTTTACCACTGTAACCACCTCAACCCCTTCCCTAGACCTTCCTGGATCTCCCAACCATCCAGTAACAGCTAAGGGGTTATAGTGAATCAGGGGGTCTTAGGATCTTGATCAGGCACCCTTTCAGATTAGTAAGAACTCTGATGTATGCTTCTTAATTATGTTTAATATTACTACTGGATGTAAAGATGGATATGATATGGCTCCTGCCTCTCAGGAACTCCTATCTGGTGGTGGAAATAGATTGTCATAAATCATCTCAATTTGAGGTGCACTCTGGTATATTGAAAATTTAAACACAGTCCTGAGGAGTATGGTGAAAAGAGATTAACCACCACAGTGGGGGTCCGAGAGGGCTTCTTAGGAGTTGTTGGGTTTTATCTGGATCTTGAAGCATGAGCTGGGATTTACCAGCCAATATGGATGTAGCAAGGCAGTCCAGCAGATACAATAACCTTATTGTAAACACAGAGAAGACAATTTCTGTCTAACAAATAGAGGGGTATGTCTGGAGTGTGTTTGTGGTAAGAATGCAGAGTGGCATACAGTTAGAAATACAGGCAGAATTTGCAGGGCAGAGTTTTGTTTTACTTCTTATTTCAGTGGGAGCCATTGAAGATTTTGGAGCAGACAAAAGGCATGAGTCAATAGTTTTAGAAAGAGAAATCTGGGAGTAATATATAAAACAAGTGGGCAGGGAGAGATAGGGCAGATTAGGGACCTTTGGTAATAATTTAGATCAGGTGACAATATTTTTTACTGTAAAAGTCCAGATAGTAAATATTTTATGCTTGTGGGCCATCTGGTCTCTGTTGCAACTACTGAACTCTGCTCTTATGGTGTGAAAGCAGCCATAGACAATACCTAAATGAATGTAAATGGCTGTGTTCCAATAAAACTTTATTTACAAAAAGAGGTGGCAGGCCTGATCTGGTACACAAGCCTGTTATTCCCCATTCTAGATCGTCAGTTATCAACATAAGTACTTTATTTTGGGTTTCCCATAAAGCAAACTCTGAAAGTAGGATTTGAATGCTAATAGTTTATTTAGAAGGTGATCTTAGGAAACACTCTGAAATGGGGAAGTAAGATGTTGAAAAGTGAAAGCTAATAAAAGGTAATAAATAAAATAAAATCTACTATAAATAGATTACTACTGAAACCTGGGGTACCTCACTGGGGACTTTATTAGAAACTATGTAGAATATCCCTCAGAATTGTCACACTGTGGGGTGAGGAAGCTGGTCATGTATTCACTATATTTCATACCTTGTTATTTGAGGGACACTCTTGAGATGTTATCTCCCAGATATTTCTGACATAAACAGGCTAAATGTGCTCTCATGACAAAGAATGCTTTCGGGCAGAGAGATGCAGAAACACATTAGTGTATATGGGAAGCATTATGGAGGGTATAGGGGCTGGGAACAGCGTATGCTTCAGTGGGTATCATGACATATGGGTGAGTAGGGAAAGTTTTTAAGAAAAGGGTGAAGTTGAAATGTGTGCCTCCAGTGACTTCCAATCAAAATCCATATGTCTATGGGAGGGACATTTATTTTAAAGCCCACTTGGCATGGAATAAAGGTTTGGTGGCCATTTGAAATGCAAGTTAAATGGTAGACTGAACTAGGTCAGTGAAGAACAGGAAGACAGTTTCAAGAGAAGTAAAAAGAGAAAATGGTTCTGTCATGGTTTGTGTTCCATGGGAAGCTGTCTTGGAGTCTGGCGTGCAAAATGTTTATTAGGAGATGCTATTGGTATCAATAAGTGTGTGTGTGTTGGAGGGGAGAGGATGTCAAATAGAACTGGAGAAAGGTAGATGTTGATCTGTGATGCATTCCTGGCAAAGACCTCAGTCAACCTCATGGGGAACGCTACAACCAAGCTGGCCCTTCAGAATTATTCTAAGTTGGGCCAAGTGGGTCAGGTCTTTATAGCTCTGTGTTGGTCAGTCATTGGAAGTTGGTTAGTTCTAGAAGGAGGCATGATCTTGGGTGAAGCCATTCTGTTCAGCTGAGGAAACCCTGAGAAAAGTCTGACAGCCAAAAGCTGTCTTTCCACAGGACCCCAACAGCTGGGGGAATAATTCCGGGTTGGTGCCTGACTGTATCCACCACAGGTACATTTGATAATGGTTGCATATAGGGAAATGAGGGAGAAAAAAGAGGCACATGTAGTAACGATACTGAGAAATCCTAAGGAAAGTGATACCATTAACTTAGAGAAGAAATTTGAGGGATAAAAAAACCCAGTTAAATTTTGAGATCAAAATTACCTTGATTGCCCACACATTTTAGAAAATAAAAATACGTTAAATAAGTTCACCTAGTTGTGAAAATATGGAATCTAGTTTCACAAATATAGCATTACTCAATGAGAAAAAAAGACACAAAACCAAACAAGCAAGCAAACATACTATGAGTGAAGTCCATTTTTCTTAAGGCCATGGCAGAAATAACGTTAAGGATGTCCTACTTCAAGGCGTGAGGCAAGTTAAGATTCTTTCCTGAGTAACCACAAAGTGGCCTCTCTACTCTGGATAAAATTATAATTTGAAAAACTCACTTTACTGTCCATTGTTACAGGATTGCTACATAACAAACTGTGGAAATGCAATCTTATGGCCTGTTATTTACTTGCAGTAGTGAAATGAGCAAGTACATTTCCATTTTTCCTCAGGAAGAGGTTTGTTTTGCACAAGACTAAAATTTAGGTGAAGATGATTGGACCTAAGTGGTTGACTTGTACTTTAGTAACAGCAATTTTAAAATTTATTTTGATTGCAATAACATGATTCATAAACGTAATTTAGAGATGGCTATAAAACATGTGTGTTCATGTCATAGAGACAAGTCACTCTTACTGCAATGTTATGAAAATTAACTTGTACCAATTAGAGGTTGTATAATGTGGTATAACTTACACATCATTTTTCTAATAATTTTCTCCAGTTGTTCTTTAATAGTCTATATAGAACCCATATATCTGAGTTGTATGTCGCTGGCATGACAGTTCTGAATTTCTTATGAGGATGTCATACTAATCAGCTTGGTGTCCTCCAGCTTGTGAATATCAGGGCCATAATATACCTTTAAAAAGAAAATTTTAATAACAACAAGCAAGTAAGTATCTAAACTTCTGGGGCTACCTCCAGGACCACTTTTCTGTGTTATCAGTTACCTACTTCCAAACCATGCTGTGTACAGTGTAGCAATTTTGATCCTATTTCTGACACAGGCCCCTTTGGCAGTCTAAAAAACTATACTCAGAATACTGTTTGTATATAAATAGAAATATATAACATAGCAAACTAAACTAATAATTTTTTTTTTTTTGAGGAAGATTAGCCCTGAGCTAACTACGGCCAATCCTCCTCTTTTTGCTGAGGAAGACTGGCCCTGAGCTAACATCCATACCCATCTTTCTCTACTTTATACATGGGACACCTACCACACAGCATGGCTTTTGCCAAGCTGTGCCATGTCCGCACCTGGGATCCGAACCGGCAAACCCCAGGCCACCGAGAAGTGGAATGTGCGCACTTAACTGCTGCGCCACTGGGCCAGCCCCAATAATTTTGAAATAGTACTGTCAAAATAAAAATAAATTGCATTTGTGGTGTAGTGTATGTGCTCCTTAACACATCGACCACCAAGATATAGTGAGAGGTCTTATAATTTCCATAATCTCAAGATGTGTGACACAGCTGTTACATGATTTAAAAGTAACTGGGATGTTTACTGGTGAGCTAGTCATGGGTACTTCTTACTCATTAGGTTGGTTGCCCACACTCATACTTGAAGGATGTGACACATTTCAGTGAGACATTAGTGAAAACATAAATGTCATTTTTTTCATCCAGTTCTTCAGCCCTCCCAAATCCCCTGAATTCTATACATAGGAACCTCTGGGGGGCCATGGATGCTAGGTTAGACACCCATGGCCTGACCTGTTCCGTTGCCCCTGCCGGACCACATCTGTGGTGAGTTTGGTGTTGGCGAGTCACTCCATTGCAATGAAATCCTTCCCCTGAGGGCATTCCTTTGAGGTGAGTGAGGTAGGGGCTGAAGGAATGTACATTCCAGAACAAGAAGCTTAGACTTTAATCCATAGACATTTTTCAGCTTTTGGTACTTTTCTGACAGCATGATAGTGTGATCCAAACAGTGGTTTAGCCTCATGACTCTGTTAGTGGTGAACAAGCTGGCTTGAAGCAGAGGCAGGGGTTGAGTAAAGCATGAAGAGGAAGTCTGAGTTGAGTTGAGGTATCAATGTCACTGTCTTGTCTTAAGAATGAAGAGTGAATTGACAAAAAGTGCGATGAGTCATCAGGACTTGATGAATGTGGAATTTAGATGATAGAGAGTCAAAGCTCTCACTGATACTTTTCCAAACTGGGTAAATGTGAAAGTTGTTGCAATACCAACAGAAGCAGAGAAGTGAGAAGTTACAATATGTCTGAGGGGGGCGGGGACACATTATGTCTTTGATTTTAAATGTTCCCCATTTGATGTGTTGGCTGAGGAAATGTCCAACAGGCACTTGTGAATCTTGAACTGAAATTGGGGGTGGGAGACTGAGTTGGAGATCTAGCTTGGGAGTTATATGGAGCAAGATGCCATTTGGATTTGTGAGTATGGTAAGACATCTGAAGGACAACGTGCAGAATGAGAGAAGAGCAGACAGGTAAAAACAGATCTCTGGGGAGTGCTACATGGCGGAGAAGCAGAGAAGTTGTGAAAGAAGACCCCAAGATAGAGGAGACAACGCAGTCGTGTAGTTTCACGTAAGGTAAATGGCAAATAAGGAAATCAGCCCCCTCCCAGTTTATATGCTACTGTATTCTATGGCTTTATTTCCATCCTTGTATATGGTAAAATCCTACATCAGTTTTGTTGTTTTATATAGTATTTAATGTTTATTTAGATTAGCCGATGTCTTCACTAATTTTGTTCCTCATTGCTTTTAAATTTCAGTCTTTCTCTTCTTATGTTTGTGTGTCTAGGGGGGTCGAATCCAAAATATTTATATATGTTTTACTGGGAGAAGATCCCCTGAATATCTTTTTCAATATATTGCCAGAAATGGCTGGTACTTACTGCTTTTGAACAAAGTTTACCTCATTGTGAATTGTGTTATTGATTTTTTAACCTAAATATAAGACTTTGCAGTGATCTCTTGTGAACTACTTCTCCTGGGTAACATTGCAAATTTTTAATATTTGAGTTCTTTTGGTTTGCCAGTAAGTTTTTATTTGTGATCTAACCCCCAAAATATTATACAAACTCAAGAAGGATCATCATGTAATAGAATATCCTTCTGTTCCCTATGATACTGATGGAAGTGCAACAGGGAAATGCTATTAAAAGTATCATTTATTAAATAATGATTTGTTTAGATGTACAAACAAAATTCAGGCTATAAGAATTTTTTTATTGACTTTAATTTTTTTAGAGCAGTTTTAGGTTCACAGCAAAATTGAGGGGAAGGTACAGAGATTTCCCAAGTACTCTTTGCCCCCCCAACATGCATAGCTTTCCCCGTTATCAACATCCTCCACAAGACTGGCACATTTGTTACAATTAATGAACCTGCGTGGAGACATCATAATCGCTGCAAGTCCATAGTTTATGGTAGGGTTCACTCTTGGTGTTGTACATTCTGTTGGTTTAGACAAACATATTATGACATATCTCCATCATTATAGTAGCATACAGAGTATTTTCACTGCCCTGAAATCCTCTGTGTGGGGCTTACAGAAACCTGCACTGAGATCTTGGTGGACTGTGTGTCTGAGAAGAGATCCCACCTAGCAGCTCTGCCCTGCTGCAGAGCTGAGCTGGTGGCCCTGTCTGGCTGGGGAGCTCAGTTCACAGTTCTATCTGATTTGGATCCCCAGCCAACAAGCCATACCAGCAGGGAGCCTACTCTTTGGCACTGCCTGGGCCCAGGAGCAAATTCCCAATACTGCCTAACTGCTCAGCATAGCCTCCAGTCTTGCCATTCCAGGATGTATGGCCGTAGATGCCCGACAGCCTCAGAGAACATCCTAAGGCCCATCTGGGCCAGGAGCCAATCCTGCGGCCCTGTCTAACTGTTGAGCATAGCTTCTGGCCTCCCGTAATCAGGGAGCCTGAACAGTAACCCTGTGCAGCCCCAGAGCCCAGCCTATGGAAATGCCAGTTCATGGATCCCAGCCTACAAATCCACTCAGCAACAGAGCCCAGCATATGGTACTGCTTGATTGCTGAACACAGCTTGTGGCCTTGCCCAGGCAGGGAGCCCAGCCACTGACCCTGCCCAATCAGAACATGGCCTGAGGCCCCACTTGACTGGGGAGCCTGGACAGTGACACCCATCTGAAATGCGAAGCAGTTTCCAGTTCCACCCACCTGTGGGGTACAACTCTAGGCCCCGCCCAACCAGAGAGCCTGGCCAGTGACCTTGCCCAGCAGTAGAGCACAGCCAGTCTCCTACCCAATTGCATAGCCCAGCCTGCGGCCCTGTTCAACTTCGGAGTACAGCCTCCACCTTGCCTGGTCACAGAGCACAGCCTGAGGCTCTGCCCAACTGTGAGCCTAGCCTGTGGCCCTGCCTGAATGCAGAATCCAGCCAGTGGTATCATCCGGTTATGGAACACAGCCTGAGACCCCACTCAAGCAGGAGTGATTGCAGAGTGTGGCCTGCACCCCTGCCCAATTGTATAATCCATCCAGTGGCATTGCTCCACTAGGGAACACAGCCAGACACCCTGCCTGACCAGAGGTGATTGAAGAGCCCAGCTAGTGGCCCCAGCTAACTTGAGACATAGCCAGCAGCCTCACTGATCCCAAATTCACTTTATGAAGCCAGCATTACCCTGGTACCAAAGCCAGATGAGGAGACTATAAAAAGAGAAAACTACAGGCCTGTATTCCTGATGAATATAGATGCAAAAATTTTCAGCAAAATATTAAACTGAATTCAACAGTACATTAAAAGAATCATACACTATGATCAAGTGGGATTCATCCCTGGGATGCAAGGATAGTTCAACATATGTGAATCAGTAAATGTGATATATCACATTAATAGAATGAAAGATAAAAAGCATATGATTATCTCAATAGATGTAATAAGAATTTTGAGAAAGTTCAACATCCTTTCATGATGAAAAAGTCTCAACAAATTTGGTATAGAAGGAATGTACCTCAACATACTAAAGGCCGTATATGACAAGCCCACAGCTAACATCATACTCAATGGTGAAAGTTTGAAAACTTTCCTCTCAGATCTGAAACAAGACAGGGGTGCCTACTTTTAGCATTCTTATTCAACATAGTACTTAAAGTCGTGGCCAGAGCAATTAGATAAGAGAAAGAAATAAAAGACATCCAAATCAGAAAGGAAGAAGTAAAATTGTCACTGTGTGTAGATGACATGATCTTATATATAGAAAACCCTAAAGATTCCTCCGAAAACCTATTAGAACTAATAAAATAATTTAATAAATTTCAGGACAGAAAATCAACATATAAAAATTACTTGTGTTTCTATACACTAATAATGAACCATCTGAAAAAGAAATAAAGAAAACAATCCCATTCACAATAACATCAAAAATAAAATACTTAGGAATAAATGTAACCTAGATGGTGGAAGATCTGTACACTGAAAACTATAAGACTTTGATGAAAGAAATTAAAGATGATACAAATGAATGTAAAGATATTCTGTGTTCATGGATTAGAGAAATTAATATTGTTAAAATGTCCATACTACCCAAGGCCATCTATAGGTTCAATGCAAGCCCTATCAAAATTCCAATCGCGTTTTTTTACAGAAATGGAAAAAAAGCCTAAAACTTATATGGTGCCACAGAAGACCCTGAATAGCCAAAGCAGTCTTGAGAAAGAAGAACAAAGCTGGAGGCATCCCGCTTCCTGATTTCAAACTATAATACAAAGCTATAGTAATCAAAACAGTATGTTACTGGCATAAAAACTGATACGTAGGACTAATGGAACAGAATGGAGAGCCCTGAAATAAACCCAAATATTTGACCCTTGTCAACTAATATTTGACAAGAAAGCCAAGAATACTCTATGGGGGAAAGAATAGTTGATTCAATAAATGGTGTTGGGAAAACTGGATATACACATGCAAAAGAATGAAACTGGACCCCTCTCTTACATCATTCACAAAAATCAACTGGAAATGGTTTAAAGCCTTAAATGTAAGACCTGAAACCATAAAACTCCTAGAAGAAAGCATAGGGGGAAAAACTCTTTGACATTGGTCTTGGCGACAGTTTTTTGGATATGACATCAAAAGCACATGCAACACAAGTAAAATAAAGAAGTGGGTCTACGTCAAACTAAAAAGCTTCTGCACAGCAAAAGAAACAGTCAACAAAATGAAAAGGCAACCTAAGGAATGGGAGAAAATATTTGCAAATCATATATCTGATGAGGTGTTAATATCTAAAATATATAATTAACCCACAAAACTCCATAGCAAAAAAAAACAAATAGTCTGATTAAAAATGGGCCAAGGACCTGAATAGACATTTTTTCCAAAGGAGACATACAAATGGCCAACAGGTACATGAAAAGGTGTTCAAATCACTAGTCATGGGGAAATGCAAATCAAAGCACAATAAGTTAGCACCTTACGACCTTGAGAATGGCTGTTACCAAAAAAGACAAGAGATAGTAAGTGCCGGTGAGGATGTGGAGAAAAGGGAACCCTGGCACCCTGTTTCTTGGAAATGTAAATCTGTATGGCCGCTATGAAAAACAATATGGAGGTTTCTAAAGAAAAAAAAGTATCTTATGCTCTATTTCACTTCTGGGTGTATATCTGAAGGAAATGAAATCAGTATTTTGAAGAGATATGTGCAGCCCCATGCTGACTGCAGTATTATTTACAATATCCAAAACGTGGAAACAACATAACTGTCTCTCAACAGATGGATAAATGAAATGTGGTATATATACACAATGGAATATTATTCAGCTATAAAAAAGGAAATCCTGTCATTTGTGACAACATAGATGAAACTTAAGGGCATTATGCTAAGTGAAATAAGTCAGACAGAGAAAGATGAATACTGTATGATCTCACTTACATGTGTTATCTAAAATAAATCACATACAGAAATACCGAGATATACTCTGTATTTAGATACTATACAGAAATACTCTGTAGAAATACAGAGTAAATTGATGGTTGACAGGGGCAAGGGAGTAGGGGAAATGTGAGAAGGTCATCTTCCAGTAATAAGATGGGTAAGGTTCTGGGGTCTACTGTACAGTATGGTGACTATACGGTACTCTGTTGTACATGTGAAAGTTACAAAAGAGTAAATCTTAAAAGTTCTTACTACAAAAATAGATAATGTAACTATGTGAGGTGATGGGTGTAATAATGAACCTTATTGGGGCAATCATTTTACTCTCTCCCCCTCTCCCCCTCTCTCCATATATATATATATATATATATTTATATATAAAATCATCACATTGTACACCTTAAAGTTACACAATCTTATATGTCAACTATATCTCAGTGAAGCTGAGAAAAAAGAGAAAGAATTTGCCAAACTGTCTTCCAAAGTGACTGTAACATTTTGCACTCCCACCTGCTATGAATGAGAGTTTCTGTTGCTTTACCTCCTCGCCAGTATTTTGGTGGTGTTAGTGTTCTGAATTTTGGCCATTCTAATAGGTGTGTAGTGGTATCTCATTGTTGTTTTCATATGTATTTCCCTGATGACGTTTGATGTGGAGCATCTTTCTATGTGCTTATTTGCCATCTGTGTATCTTCTTTGGTAGGGTATCTGTTACGGTCTTTGGTTCATTTTTTTTTTTTTTTAAAGATTTTATTTTTCCTTTTTCTCCCCAAAGCCCCCCACAGTACATAGTTGTATATTCTTCGTTGTGGGTCCTTCTAGTTGTGGCATGTGGGACGCTGCCTCAGCGTGGTTTGATGAGCAGTGCCATGTCCGCGCCCAGGATTCGAACCAACGAAACACTGGGCCGCCTGCAGCGGAGCGCGCAAACTTAACCACTCGGCCACGGGGCCAGCCCCGGTTCATTTTTTAATTCAATGGTTTGTTTTCTTATTGTTGAGTTTTAAGAGTCTTTTTACATTTTGGGTAACAGTCCTCTATCCAATGTGACTTTTGCAAATATTTTCTCCCAGTCTCTTGTTTGTCTTATCATTCTCTTGTTATCTTTTGTAGAACAGAACTTTTTAATTTTAATGAAGTCCAGTTTATCAATTCTTTCTTTCACGAATCATACCTTTGGTGTTTATCTAAAAAGTCATCACCATACCCAAGGTCATATAGGATTTCTTTCATGTTATCTTCTGGGAGATTTATAGTTTTGGGTTTTACATTTTGGTCTATGATCCATTTTGAGTTCATTTTTGTGAAGGGTATAATGTCTGTGTCTAGATTGATTTTTTGCATATGGATGTCCAGTAGTTCCCACACCACTTTTTGAAAACTCTATTTTTGCTCCATTGTATTGCATTTGCTCCTTTGTCAGAGATAAGTTGACAATATGTATGTGGGTCTATTTCTGGGCTCTGTATTCTGTTCCATCGATCTATTCGTCCTGTCTTTTTTTTTTTTTTTTTTTTGAGGAAGATCAGCCCTGAGCTAACTACTACCAATCTTCCTCTTTTAGCTGAGGAAGACTGGCCCTGAGCTAACATCCATGCCCATCTTCCTCTATTTTATACGTAGGACGCCTACCACAGCATGGCTTTTGCCAAGCAGTGCTATGCCCGCACCCGGGATCCGAACCGGTGAACCCCAGGCTGCCGAGAAGCAGAACATGCACACTTAACTGCTGCGCCACCCGCCTGGCCCCTATTTGTCTTTTCTTTTGCCAATACCACACGATCTCAATTACTGAAGCTTTATAGTAAGTCTTGAAGTTGGCTAGTGTCAGTCTTTCAACTTTGTTCTTCTCCTTCAATATCGTGTTGGCTATTCCTGATTTTTTACCTTTCCATATAAACTTAGGAATCAGTTTGTAGATATCTACAAAATAACTTGCTTGGGTTTGATTGGGATTGTATTGAATCTGTAAATTATTTTGGAAAGAACAGGCTGTAAGAATTTAATATATTGATCTTGGCTGGTGGCCTAAAATGACTTCCAAACATTAAACAAGAATATTTTCATATAGCATTTGCTTACAGTGGCAGGTCTTTAGATGTTTTAGAACACTACATGGACACAGTTCAATGCAGTCACTAAGGTGCTTTAACTCTGTTTACTACACAGTATGTTTAAAACTAAATACTGAGATCTCACAGTTAAGATGGTTTCCAGTCATATTAGAAAATTCAGTCTCTATCCTGAACATTCTTAATACAGTAGTCTGAAGTTCACTCTTATTATTCATGACCTTTGATAGTAACAAATACACAGTTAAGCTTGTAGCTCCAGAAAATAAACAACAATGACCAAATTTAACATAATCAACAAATACCTTGTATTTTTGTTCAATAGTGGCTCTAAGTGCTTTTTTACTTGCTGAAAAGTGATTGGTGTTCATTTAGTTCAGCACAAGTGTGAATTATAGCTAAGACACATTTCTAAAAATTTGCAATTCAGAAGTTAGCACCCTGGAAAGAGATCTGTTATGACATTGGCACAAGAGAGCCTATCTGAACAATTGCAAACAAGCTTTTAGTCAGCTTTGGTAAAGGCTTGACATCAGAAAACTTCTGTTTAATGTCTAAATAAAATGTTTAATGTGAGCACAATGAAGTTGTTCTTATGTTAGGCCTACATTAAAGCAAGATAGAAATAGTTTTTATAGTCAACATTCTGCCACTCTCTGAAATGATACACTTTCCAGAAAGATATTTATTACCAGTTGCCATCTTTAAAATGACCAATTCAGTTCAAAATTTGATTTCTAGTACTACGTGTGACGAGAAGCACTACTTGCCCTGTACAGTTTTTAAAAAGTGATGCCAAACAAAAGTATTACCATTTAATTTTGCATTTTCATTTAACTTTGGGGAGGATATTAATGCTATCCACCACATTGTAATGGCAAAACTGCACGTCTCGTACTTTGCAATTTCCTATTTAACTGTTATTGCAAAAGGAGCATATTTAGAAGTCAAACAATTTGGTTTTGAATGCTTTCTTAAAATATCCCTTTGAAAACATTTCAAGGTAAAACCAAGGTTATATATTTCAGTTGATTTTTAGCATTATCCTTTTTCTTAAGAAAATATCCCATAACCATGGTAGTTGGCCTGATAAATAATTTTTTTTAAACACAAAGCACTTATAATAGGCTTATTGCTTTTTTACTTTTATAAAGTATGTTTAAAATATTTTTCTAAAATACCAATAAATCAAGAATTATTTTCTTTTTAATAAGAGATCTTTGAGATTGCTGTTTTTTTCTTGAATATGAGCCAAGCTAGTTTATATATTCTGAGGAAGCCATCATTTGACTTTTGTCATTAAAATGGTATGTGGCTGTCTCAGGGCTTCCAACAATATTGTAACAGCTAAGAATTACTTTACATAAAATGTAGTTTTAGTTTGTTTTGTGTACCTTAGGAGTATGTGATATTTTCTCAAAAATCTAGCTTTTTAAAAGTCAAAGGCCGGGGGCCGGCCCCGTGGCTGAGTGGTTAAGTTTGTGCGCTCCGCTTTACCGGCCCAGGGTTTCGCTGGTTCAGATCCTGGGCACGGACATGGCACCGCTCGTCAGGCTACGCTGAGGTGGCATCCCACATGCCACAACTAGAAGGACCCATAACTAAAAATGCACAACTATGTACGGGGGGTTTTGGAGAGAAAAAGGAAGAAATAAAATCTTTAAAAAAACCCAAAAAGTCAAAGGCCATCATCAAAATATGATTACTTTTTATAATCCCATGTTACATGAAAAACAGACTCTGAATCTTCTAGCTACCACTTCCTGTCTCTGGGATCTGGGCCAGGTTATTCAACCCCTCTGATCCTCAATTTCCTCCTCCATGGAATGACAGTGCTCCCTACATCATTGGTTGTTATACCATCAATTGGGTGATAGTGCTATGAAGCCCCTAACACAGAAAATACAGAGAGGCACTAAATAAATGTTAGGTCTTCTCATTATTTTATGCAATTGGATAAACATGATTTCAACTCCCAATTATATCATTCTCTGGTTGTGTGACCTTGGGTTATTTGCCTAACCTTACTAAATGTCAGGTTTCTTATTTGTAAAATATAGATAATATTTAACCTTTCAGGGTGGATATGGTTGGTAAATGAGAATATATGAAATGCACTCATCTGGTAGGGGTTGAATAAAGTTTATCACTCTTATCTAATATGTTAACTCCCAGCTGCACCCCATCTGTGATCCTCGCATTTGAAATAGTCTTTTCCAACATTGAAAAAATCATGTAGGGGGCATCCTTTGCATGTTAACACAGTGTTAATTGAAATTTACCTTTTAATCTTTAAATAAGGCAGGCCCTAGAGAAAATCTATTTGGAAGCTGGCCTAGAAGATGTATGATACAAATGTAAAATCTACCACTTACTTGTATCTTGAGAAAACTGTGTAGTATTTGAAGCTCATGAGAATTCTGCTTATGACAATCAGTTTTACTTTTGCATGTCTTCTAATTATTGAACAGCACATGGCCTCTTTATAAAGGATAGCTATTAACATTATATATATATGTATATATACACATATATGTATTCTTTTCTAATACTCAGACACATTATATATGTAATATATACGTTGTATTTTGGTGTCTTGTTCCCATCACCAGTGTGGTCTGTTGCATAAATGTAGAAGCATAAAAAATAACCCGATGCTGCTGGTCTTTCAGAATAATTGTTGGTTGCCACAAACCATTTCATCTTCTTGTAGAGGTTAGGAGTGGTTTGCAAAAGCAGGGTTTTGAGGCACTTCAGAGAGAGTAGAATAGGTTTGCTTGGATCTTCTCATGGTCCTTTGGGCTCTCCCCTTTGCTTGGGTTCTCATTTGCTAGAGCAGCGCACAGAACTCAGAAACATTTTGCTTCCTAGATCACTGGTTTATTATAAAAGGATTATATATATATTTGCTTTTAGCCTCTCTGCTTTCCCAGGTGGCTCTGATGTTTCCTGATAGCTCTAGTCACCTTCATGGTGTTATCCTCCAGCGCTTGTGAGCACTACACCTTTTCTTCTTGCCCCCTGCCCCTCAAAGCAAGACATGTACTAATTCTATCTCCAATTCAAACTCAGATGATTGGCTAGAGATAAATTCATCAATGAGTGATGACGTATACTGAATTTTCTGTTTTTATGTAAGATGATCTGTCCTTTTATCTGCCAGGGCAGTATTGGCCTCCAGACCAACTCCTGGCATACAGCAGCAGGTATCCAGTCAATATTGAATGGAGGAAGAAATATGTTTCCAGAATAAAATTGTTTCTAAATATTAAAAGATGTATCCAGGAGTGTGATGAAATTTAAGAACACTATCAAGGAAGATTTACAAACTTCAAGAAAAGCATAAATTTGACAACTGCATCCACTTCTGTCTGGCTGAAGGAAAGACGCTCCTGAAACTCCAGTGTTTACTGTGAGGCCCGCATTTAATTGGTGCAACGTTAATTTGTAATTCTTGATTATGTGTTAGAAACAGTTCTTCCTGGGAGTGCAAGATAGGCTGTAGATGCTCAAATATAAATTCAGGTTGCTTTAGGAAGAAGGCTCTAGTGGCAGATGAATCTATCCTTCACATTCTGTTTAAAGTCTTTCTATCAGAATTTTGAACTGCCAGAATATAGTTTGCATTTATATTGAGAAGATAAAACTCTGTATGTGTGTACATACGTGTGTGTGTGTACATACGTGTGTGTGTGTCTTGCTTGGCCAATCAAAAACAATTTATGTATGTTGTGAGGGGTTATTTACAGTCAAATGAAAATGTGTTTTGACAAGCTTTTCTCATGTAATGTATTTACATATGAATATCAGACATAAAGGTTTATTATAAACTATTTTATTCATACATCATGCATTTTTTAGAGACCCTTTCAAATTCAAAGCACCCTTCAAAAATGCTTTCCTAATATGTGAGGAATTAATATAGCCTCTTGGAATGAGTAGAGTTATAAGATCTTTCAGCAATGAACCTTGAAAACTGAAGGCTTTACATGGAAGCTTGGGGAGCCACCACCACACTGCAGCGGATCCAAAGAGATGAGCACAATTGCATTTGATAGTCGTGAAACATGCTTGACTACAACATACTTGACTCATTAGTAGAATAATTGGTGTATTTGTCAAGGTTCTCTAGAGAAATAGAACCTGTAAGAGATATATGTATAGATATATAGAAAGAGATTTATTGTCAGGGATTGGCTCCTGCAGTTATGGAGGCTGAGAAGTTCCACGATCTGCCATCTGCAAGATGGAGACTCAGGAAAGCTGGTGATGTAGTTCCAGTCCAAACCTAAAGACCTGAGAACCAGAGAAGCCACTGGTGTACACCTCAGTATGAGGAAGGCCTGGTAATGTAGAACAGGGATGTTGGAGGGCAGGAAAGATGGACGTACCCGCTCAGGCAGAGAGCAGATTCCTCCTTCCTCTGCTTTTTAGTTCTATTCAGGCCCTCAGTGGATTGGATGATGCTCACTCACATTGATGAAAGCACTCTTTTACTCCGGTCTACCAATTCAAATGCTAATCTCTTCCAGAAACACCCTCACAGACACATCTAGAAATGTTTACCAGCTATCTGGGCATCCCTTAGGTCAGTCAAGTTGACATGTAAAATTAACCATCACAAGTGGATTACGTATAGAAAGTGATACTACAAAATCATTGCCACATGTAGAGGGAATCAAAAAGTACATAGAAAGAAATATCAGGGATAAAAGCATTTCGCAGAGGTCTTGAGCAGTTATTATTTTTTTCTGGATTTTGTGGTGCTTGCAGTTATTTATCAGCATTCAAGATTTGTAATTCATTGTGATTTCTTTTTCCATTTTCAATAAATGGTCCTTTTTATACCTAAGTTTCAAAGTACGAGCATTCAGTTCCAACATGTGGAGGGGAGGTGCATATCCCCACACATCCAACAAGCAATTCTCCAACACGAGCTGGGTGTCTTACAGTTCAACTCAATTTTGACACTATCTACCTGGAGATAGCATCAGATTCCATAGGTAAAGGGCTCAGTTCTACAAGACTCCCCCCCAACGGCGCCACCCCCCCAGACCTCCCCACCCCCCTTGAGACTCCAAATTGCAAGCCCAGGTTACCACCTGTGCTTCTCAACTACTCATTATAAATTGGAGGTTCCAATGACCCCCACCTTGGGTTTCAGAAGCCAGTTGCAAGTCCAGTTGTTACCTGTGCTTCTGACTGACTGGCTATAAATCACAGGTTCTCATGACCCCTTCCTTGGTTTGATTAATTTCCTGGAGAGGCTCACAGAACTCAGAGAAACATTTTACTTACTAGATCACTGGTTTATTATAAAAGCTTATAACTCAGGAACAGCCAGATGGAAGAGATGAATAGAACAAAGTATGGGGAAAAGGTGTGGAGCTTCCATGCCCTCTCCAGGCTTTCCGCTCTCCTCATATCTCCACGTGCTCACCAACTAGGAAGCTCTCCGAACCCTATCCTTTTGGGAGTTTATGGAGGCTTCATTACATAGGCATGATCCATTAACTCACTGGCATTGGCGATTGATTCAACCTCCAGCCCCTCTCCCTTCCCTGGAAATAGGGAGTGGGACTGAAAGTTCCAACCTTCTAGTCACATGGTTGGATCTCTTGTCAACCCACCCCATCCTTAGGTGTGGTCCCAAAGGCACCTGCTTAACTTAACAAAAGACACCTTTCTGGCTTTCATCATAGGAAATTCCCAGGGTTTTGAGAGACGTGAGCCAGAAACTGTGGACAAAGACCAAATATATATGAGAAATATATTTTGGTCATCTGAATGACTGAACATATGTATCTTATAAATCATGATATCACATATTTTAATTTTATACTCTCTTCTTTTAAAGAGGCTATGCAAATCATCCATGCTTCAAGCCCCACAAAACTTGAATCCCACCTGCCTCAACACATCTGATCCCAAGTGTGAGAACAGTCTTAGCTTTGTTACAACATCTGCTGCATAGTTAAACCACGTAAACAGAACTGCCAATTTTCCAGGTACATCCTTTACTTTTTCATCTGGTAGCCGTTTCATTGCCACTGCTGGGACGAGGATGGAACTAGATCGAAAGCGATGAGAGATGGTATAGTTAAGTCTCTAATTCAAGTAAGTGACTTGTAAATTATGTGAATATACTGTAGTGAAGCTTGTAAAATTATTGATCTTGATTTTACTTTTTCTTTTCATCTATTTTGTAATTGTTTATAGCAGCATTGAATAACAATTTATACAGTTTAGGCTGTGTATAAGTTATTTTTTGTAACCGACAAGAAGAATCGATTATGTTATCATCAGTACAGTGACAAACATGGAGTCGTTTAAATAGGGGATAGAATATGAGCTTTGGATCAGGCAGATCTGGTTCAAGCCCAGGTTCTACCTCTTATTTGACTCTGAGCAAGTTGTTTTGTGCCTGAGCCTTTGTTTCCTTCTCTGTAAGATGAAGCTATCTTGAAGAATGGTTGAGAATTTTAAAAGAGATTTTATAAATGATTCCAGCATTTGGCTCTAACCCATGATAGGCACTGATGTGCTGCATTCTGAGTGTTACTTTCATCAAAGATCCTTTCCATTAAGGAGGAGGGTTATTGAGTCACTGTACGGTTACTCTGTATCTGCAGAGTAGGGATGTCTCTACTTTACAGGCAGAAGCAAAGGTTTGCCTTCTGTAGGCTACCAAAGAATTCTTTTAACTCTGTCCTGAGAAATAGTTTTACGTCAAGTTACGACTGAAGAAGACATTTTGACAGGATCATCTAATTAGAATGTCTTGTACTTGATAAGCAATTAGAGTTGCTCCATCGTTTTGATGTTTCGCTTCCGTGTGAGTGGTTCGGTACTCTTTTATTCTTGGCAAGTCTGTGCTTGGTGCTCTTTACAACAGCTTAGCATTGCTTCTCATAATTAAATTCAGTGAGTTAGCTATAGCTGAGTAACACAGTACACATTGTATGTGTAAAAATATAGTCACCGCAGAAATATGTTTAGAAAATATCTGTATGTCAGATTTTTGCCATTGGCTCAGTTTTCATTCTTTTTTATGAGAGATTATGCCTAAGCTCAGGTGGCCATATCAGGGGCACATGATTCTGTCTCTGTGGCTGCAGCTGATTGGACCAAGAGTGGACACATGACAACCAAAGTACCTCTCTGGGGAATTTGAAATAAGAGCATTTTAGGCTGTATCTGCAGATAGCAGACCTGAAATAACGTGGCAAGACTAGAGTTGGTACTACGGAAGTTTAAAGCTCTGTACAAACCAAAGTTATGGGATAGCAAATCCTAAGTTTTTCCAGAGGAAATCAGTGTTCAGAAAGGAGACGGAGGTAGGCTTGCAGAATAAAAACAAAGGTAAGGGACCCTGAGGATGAGAGAGAGGGAAGATAAGAAGGAAGTGAGGGCAAGAACAAAAGCCAGAGAGTGAAAGAGTGAGAGTGAGAGACTATATGACTGATGATTTTCTAGTTTCTGTAAGATTCGGCTACACTTCCAAATAAAGGGCTCTGTAAGAGTCTTCTCTTACTGTAAAGTAAAATGAAAACTTATTTTAACTAGTTTGAGTGAGTCTCTGTTTCTTGTAACCATGTGGTTGCTAATTAGTATTATAACAATTATATATTTCATATAACAATTATATATTTCAGACCATATTGCATAGGATCTGAATTAAGCTAAGCAAGATATCTTAAAAAACATAAAAAAGTTCTACTATAATATGGGAGGTTTAATTCATCAATCTGTATTAGTTTCCTATTGCTGCTGTTACAAATCACCACAAATTTTGTTACTTAAAATATCAGAAATTTATTATTTTTACAATTTGGGGTGTTAGAAGTCAAAATAGGTCTCAAGGGGCTAAGATTAAGGTGTCAGCAGGGGTGCATTCCTTCTGGAGGCCCAGGAGGAGAACTCATCTCTTGCTTCTCCCAGCTTCAAGAGGCTGCTTGCCTTTCTTGGGCTTGGCAACAGCATTCCAATCTATTTGTCCATCATCTCAACTCCTTCTCTAACTGTGACTCTTCTGCTTCCTTCTTTTTATTTTTCAGATTTTGTGTGTGTGTCTGTGTGATTTCAATCTTTTTTCTTTTTAATTGTAACATTAGTTTATAACATCATATAAATTTCGGGTGTACATCATTATATTTCGATTTCTGTGTAGATTACATCGTGTTCACCACCCAAAGACTAATTCCCATCCCTCACTACGTACATGTGCCTAATCACCCCATTCACTCTCCCCCATCCCTCCTCCCCCTCTGGTAACCACCAGTCTAATCTGTGTCTCTATGTGTTTGCTTGTTGTTGTTGTTATCTTCTACTTATGATTGAGATCATATGGTATTTGACTTTCTTCCTCTGACTTATTTCACTTAGCATAATACCCTCAAGGTCCATCCATGTTGTTGCAAATGGCCAGATTTCATCCTTTTTTATGGCAGAGTAGTATTCCATTGTGTCTGTATACCACATCTTCTTTATCCATTTGTCCCTTGATGGGCACCCAGGTTGCTTCCAAGTCTTGGCTATTGTGAATAATGCTGCAAGGAACACAGGGAGGGGTGCATATATCTTTATGCATTCATGTTTTCATGTTCTTTGGAAAAATACCCAGCAGTGGAATAGCTGGATCATACGGTAGTTCTATTCTTAATTTTTTGAAAATCTCCATACTGTTTTCCATAGTGGCTGCAGCAGTTTGCACTCCCACCAGCAGTGTATGAGGGTTCCCTTATCTTCACATCCTCTCCAACACTTAGTATTTCCTGTATTGTTAATTATAGCCATTGTGATGGGCTTGAAGTGATTTCTCATTGTAGTTTTGATTTGTATTTTCCTGATAATTAGTGGTGTTGAACTTCTTTTCATGTGCCTGTTGACCGTCTGTATATCTTCTTTGGAGAAATGGCTATTCAGATCTTTTGCCCTTTTTAAAATTGGGTTGTTAATTTATTTGTTGTTGAGATGTATGAGTTCTTTATATATTTTGGAGATGAACCTCACATCAGATATATGGTTTGTAAATATCTCCTCCAGATGGTTAGGTGGTCTTTTCATTTTGTTGATGGTTTCCTTTGCTAAGCAGAAGCTTTTTAGTTTGACGTAGTCCCATTTGTTTATTTTTTTGATGTTTCCCTTACCTGGTCAGACATGGTATTGAAAATATGCTAAGACTGACGTTGAAAGACATAATGCCTATATTTTCTTGTAGAAGTTTCATGGTTTCAGGCCTTACATTAAGTCTTTAATCCATTTTGAGTTAAGTTTTGTGCATGGTGTAAGATAATGGTCTACTTTCATTCTTTTGCATGTGGCTGTCCAGTTTTCCCAACACCATTTATTGAAGAGACTTTCCTTCCTCCATTGTATGTTCTTCGCTCCCTTGTTGAAAATTAGCTGTCCATAGATGTGTGGGTTGATGTCTGGGCTCTCGATTCTGTTCCATTGATCTGTGTCTGTTTTTGTGCCACTACCACGCTGCTTTGATTCCTGTAGCTTTGTAGTATATTTTGAAATCAGGGAATGTGATACCTCCAACTTTGTTCTTTTTTCTCAGGGTTCTTTTGGCTATTTGGGATCTTTTGTTATTTCATATAAATTTTAGGATTCCTTGTTCTATTTCTGTGAAAAATGTTGTTGGAACTTTGATAGGGATTGCATTGAATCTGTAGATTGCTTTAGGAAGTATGGACATTTTAACTATGTTAATTCTTCCAATCCGAGAGCATGGAATAGCGTTCCATTTACTTGTGTTTTCTTCAGTTTCTTTCAACAATGTTTTATAGTTTTTGATGTACAGGTCTTTCACCTCTTTGGTTAAATTTATTCCAGGGTATTTTATTCTATTTGTTGCAATTGTAAATGGGATTGTATTCTTAATTTCTCTTTCTGCTACTTCATTGTTAGTATATAGAAACACAACTGATTTGGGTATGTTGATTTTGTACCCTGCAACTTTACTGTATTCATTTATTATTTCTCCAAGTTTTTTGGTGGATTCTTTAGGGTTTTCTATATATAAAATCATGTCATCTGTAAATAGTGACAGTTTTAGATCCCTTTGATATTTTTCTTGCCTGAGTGCTCTGGCTAAGACTTCCGGTACTCTGTTAAATAAGGGTGGTGAAAATGGTCATCCTTATCTGGTTGCTGTTCTTAGAGGGATAGCTTTCAGTTTTCCCCCGTTGAGAATGATATTAGTTGTAGGTTTATCATATATGGCCTATATTGAGGTACTTTCCTTCTATACCCATTTTATTCAGACTTTTTTGTCATAAATGGATGCTATATCTTGTCAAATGCTTTCTCTGCATCTATTGAGATGATCATGCAATTTTTATTCTTCAGTTTCTTATTGTTGTGTCTCACATTGATTGATCAGCAGATCTTGAGCCATCCCTGAATCCCTGGAATGTATGACCCTTTTAATGTTCTGTGGTATTTGATTTGCTAGTATTTTGTTAAAGATTTTTTTCATCAATGTTCATCAGTGATATTGGCTTGTAATTTTCTTCTTTTGTGTTGTTCTTGTCTGATTTTGTTATCAGGGTAATGCTGGCTTTGTGGAATGAGTTAGGAAGCTTTGTCTTCTCTTCAGTTTTTCGCAAGAGTTTGAGAAGGCAGGTATTAAGTTTTCTTTGAAAGTTTGGTAGAATTCACCCAGGAAGCCGTCTGGTCCTGGACTTTTATTTTGTGGGAGGCTATTGATTACTGTTTTGATCTCCTTACTGGTGATTGGTCTATCCAAATTCTCTATTTCTTCTTGATTCAGTTTTGGAAGGTTATATAATTCTAAGAATTTATCCATTTCTTCTAGATTATCCAATTTGTTGGTGTATAGCTTTTCATAGTATTGTCTTATAATCTTTTGTGTTTCTGAGGTGTCTATTGTAATCTCTCCTGTTTCATTTCTGATTTTATTTGTTTGAGCCTTCTCACTTTTTTTGTTGGTGAGTCTAGCTAAATGTTTGTCAATTTTGTTTATCTTTTCAAAGAACCAGCTCTTCATTTCATTGATTTTTTTCTAGTCTCTATGTCATTTCTTTCTTTCTTTCTTTTTTTTTTTTTAAAGATTTTATTTTTTTCCTTTTTCTCCCCAAAGCGCCCCGGTACATAG